>NC_067248.2:21342500-22013750 GCF_019359855.2 Lolium perenne
CGAGACGGAAAAAGCCACGGTACGAGAAACCTTTCAGAGCCGCCGTCATCGCGAAGCCAAGATCCGGGGGACAGGAGTCTCTATTCCGGCATGCCGCGCGGGACGGGGAAGTGCCCCCGGAAGGCTTCTCCATCGACACCGCTGCCATTTCCACCGCCATCTTCATCACCGTTGCTGTCTCCCATGAGGAGGGAGTAGTTCTCCATCGAGGCTAAGGGCTGTACCGGTAGCTATGTGGTTAATCTCTCTCCTATGTACTTCAATACAATAATCTCATGAGCTGCCTTACATGATTGAGATTTATATGATGATGCTTGTAATCTAGATGTCATTATGCTAGTCAAGTGGGTTTTACTTATGTGATCTCCGGAGACTCCTTGTCCCACGTGTGTAAAGGTGACAGTGTGTGCACCGTGTGGGTCTCTTAGGCTATATTTCACAGAATACTTATTCACTGTTATGAATGGCATAGTGAAGTGCTTATTTATATCTCTTTATGATTGCAATGTGTTTTGTATCACAATTTATCTGTGTGCTACTCTAGTGATGTTATTAAAGTAGTTTATTCCTCCTGCACGGTGTAATGGTGACAGTGTGTGCATCGTGTTAGTACTTGGCGTAGGCTATGATTGTGATCTCTTGTAGATTATGAAGTTAACTATTGCTATGGCGTAGTTTTAGGTTAACTCGACTAAACATCTCTGTAAAGATGGTTCTTTTGGCCAATCAACAGTAATGAAAAAATCTTTTGCTTACCTTCTCACTGCCAACCGGGCCCGGATGCACCCAACGCGGACAGTTTCCGCGACCGCCGAGCGTCCGCGGAGACGCAAACCTGGCAAATATTTGGGCCAGATTTGCGTCTCCGCGGACGGCCCGGTCACTATGCGTCGCGACGCTGGATGTGGTGCCAGACGCAGCCGCTGGAGATGCCCTTAGCGATGGATATATCTATCTAATGTGACGTGGATTGTTCATAGTAACCTGCAGTAGTATCGACCATTAGTTACATATAATTTCGATTTTGATTATAAAAAACTGCACATATGTACATATTTATACGTGTCTTCTCTAAATGGAAAAAAAATTAAAAAATGAAAGCTTGGAAATACGACCCCTCATTGGGTCGATTTTCATTACCATGATGATAACGAAAAAACACAACATACAACTAAGCATGTTTTTTGCCGAGCTCGGCATAGGACTACCAACAGAAAAAACAAAAAAAGGGGGGACGCCGGCGGAACCTACTACATCGAGCAACAGTTTTTTGTGAAACAAACGGCTAAACAGCCAGATCACCCGTGAACATATATCAACCGACTATCTAGGACTTTTCCCATGAAGAAACTTTTGATCAAAAAAGCCATCAGTGCCAGAGGAAGGGCTTATCGAACAACAGCAGTTTTAAGCATTGGAAATTCGTCAGTCTCCATCTGATCTGTAGCTGGATCATCCATCGTAGCATCTGCTAGGCGAAGAATCCTTCCAGGTTGATCTTCAGCTAGCTGCGCAAGCTAGCAACACCAGTGAAGGAGATATGCCCTAGAGGCAATAATAAAGTGGTTATTATTATATATCTTTATGTTTATGATAAATGTTTATATACCATCCTATAATTGTATTAACCGAAATATTAGTACATGTGTGATATGTAAACAACAAAGAGTCCCTAGTATGCCTCTTAACTAGCTTGTTGATTAATGGATGATTAGTTTCATAATCATGAACATTGGATGTTATTAATAACAAGGTTATGTCATTATATGAATGATGTAATAGACACACCCAATTAAGCGTAGCATAAGATCACATCATTAAGTTATTTGCTATAAGCTTTCGATACATAGTTACCTAGTCCTTATGACCATGAGATCATGTAAATCACTTATACCGGAAAGGTACTTTGATTACACCAAACGCCACTGCGTAAATGAGTGGTTATAAAGGTGGGATTAAGTATCCGGAAAGTATGAGTTGAGGCATATGGATCAACAGTGGGATTTGTCCATCCCGATGACGGATAGATATACTCTGGGCCCTCTCGGTGGAATGTTGTCTAATGTCTTGCAAGCATATGAATGAGTTCATAAGAGACCACATACCACGGTACGAGTAAAGAGTACTTGTCAGGAGACGACGTTGAACAAGGTATAGAGTGATACCGATGATCAAACCTCGAACAAAGAAAATATCGCGTGACAAAGGGAATTGGTATCGTCTGTGAATGGTTCATTCGATCACTAAAGTCATCGTTGAATATGTGGGAGCCATTATGGATCTCCAGATCCCGCTATTGGTTATTGGTCGGAGTGAGTACTCAACCATGTCCGCATAGTTCGCGAACCGTAGGGTGACACACTTAAAGTTGGATGTTGAAATGGTAGAACTTGAATATGGAATGGAGTTCGAATATTTGTTCGGAGTCCCGGATGAGATCCCGGACATCACGAGGAGTTCCGGAATGGTCCGGAGAATAAGATTCATATATTGGAAGTCATTTTATGAGATTTAAAATGATCCGGAAGGTTCTATGGAAGGTTCTAGAAGGTTCTAGAAAAGTCCGGAAGAAACCACTAAGGAAGGCGGAGTCCCGGTGGGACTCCACCTCCCATGGCCGGCCAACCCTAAGGGGGAGGAGTCCCAAGTGGACTCCCCAATGGGGGCCGGCCACCCCCTCCCAAGGAAGGTGGGAATCCCACCTCTAGTGGGAGTCCTAGCTTGGGTAGGTTTCATGTGTTATGGAAGGTTTTGGTTTGGGGTCTTATTCGAAGACTTGTAGACCAACTCTTGGGTGTTCCACCTATATAATGAGGGCCAAGGGGAGGGGGCCGGCCACCCCAACAACACCAAGGTGGTCGCACCACCTAGATGGCCGGCGCCCCCCCCTCTCCCAAACCCTAGCGGCCTCTCTCCTCCACCACATCCCGCATGCTTAGCAAAGCTCCGCCGGATTTCTCCACCACCACCGACACCACACCGTCGTGCTGTCGGATTCAAGAGGAGCTACTACTTCCGCTACCCGCTGGAACGGGAGGTGGACGTCGTCTTCATCAACAACCGAACGTGTGACCGAGTACGGAGGTGCTTGATACGTCCAAAACGTATCTACTTTCCCGAACACTTTTGCTATTGTTTTGCCTCTAATTTGTGTATTTTGGATGCAACTAACACGGACTAACGCTGTTTTCAGCAGAACTGTTCTGGTGTCTCGTTTTTGTGCAGAAATCCAACTTTCGGGAAAATCCTCGGAATTTATGCAGACGGCCCTATTTTCCCAGACTACTGACGGAGCCTGACGGTCTAGTAAGGTGGAGGCCCGAGGGCCCCACACCATAGGGCGGCGCGGCCCGGGGGCCCGCGCGGCCTGTGGTGTGGCCCCTCGGCCGGCCTCCGACGCCCTCCTTCGGACTATTTATCGGCCTCGACCTAAAAACGCACGGGAGAAGTCGAAGTCGCCGAGAAACCCTCCGAACGCCGCCACATCGCGAAACTCCGTCGCGGGAGCCGAAGTCTCCGTTACGGCACTCCGCCGGGGACGGGGAATTGGAGGAGATCATCGCCATCATCACCGCCAACGCCTCTACATCAACCAGCCATGTTTCCCCCATCCATGTGTGAGTAATTCCCCCATTTGTAGGCCGAAGGGGATGGTAGGGATTGGATGAGATTGGTCATGTAATAGCATAAGATTGTTAGGGCATAGTGCCTAGTGTCCGTAATTGGTACTTTGATGATATTGTTGCAACTTGTTATGCTTAATGCTTGTCACTAGGGCCCGAGTGCCATGATCTCAGATCTGAACATGTTATTGCTTCATCAAGATATTCATTGTTTATGGTCTTACCTATAAGTTGTATACACATGTCGCTGTCCGGAACCGATGGCCCCGAAGTGACAGAATCGGGACAACCGGAGGAATGGTAGCGATGTGAGGATCACATGTGTTCACGGAGTGTTAATGCTTTGCTCCGGTACTTTATTAAAAGGAGTACCTTAATATCCAGTAGTTTCCCTTGAGGCCCGGCTGCCACCGGCTGGTAGGACAAAAGATGTTGTGCAAGTTTCTCATCGCGAGCACGCACGACTATATATGGAACACATGCCTATTGATTGCTTTGTACTTGGACACCGTTTTATTATTATCTGCAAATGCCCTGCTATGATTGTTACATGAGTTTCTCTCATCCATGCAACGCCCGTCATCCGTCCCCGTGCCTACAGTATTTTAATCCTGCTGTTTACTAAAATCACTACTGCTGTCTTTGTTACTCTGTCTTTGTTATTTCACTACTGCTACTGCTATAAAACTGTTACTACTGATAAACTCTTGCGAGCAAGTCTGTTTCCAGGTGCAGCTGAATTGACAACTCCGCTGTTAAGGCTTCCAAGTGTTCCTTGTCTCCCCTTGTGTCGAATCAATAAATTGGGTTTTACTTCCCTCGAAGACTGTTGCGATCCCCTATACTTGTGGGTCATCAAGACTATTTTTAAAGCGCCGTTCTTGCAGTGAGCATAGCTTTATTTGGAAGTTCACTTGGATTAATATTGTTCGCTGCAAATTCTCCATCATGGGTAAACCTCGCGATACTAAGATCGCCATATTACCATCCACTACAAGAAAAGGTACAATTACGAATACCTCTCTGCTCTTGATTCACCATCTGTGATTGATAAACTTGTTTCACCGCCGCATGCTTCAAATGCGGGTACTTCTGCTGAATCTGAAAACTCTCATAATATTGATAATGTTTCTACTGTGCTTGATGATAGTGGTTCTTTGGGATCCTTTCTAGATGCTACAATTGCTAGGTCTAGACAAATTGAAAATACTGAAACTCCTAATGCTACTACACCTGTTAATTCACCTGAACTTGATTATTTTAGTGATGATCCTGATGAAGATTATGTGGAGCTTAATGATGATTTTATTGAAAAATGCAATGCTACTACTGATGCAAGAAAAATTAAAAAGTTGCTTGCGTAACATGTGTTAGATATAAACTGTCTCCTGATCCTAAGTTTGCTACATCTCCTATAAACATTAAGGATAAAGATTATGATTTTTCTCTTGATCTATCTCATATAGCTATTGTTGAGAAAACACCCTTTTGTGGTACTGAAAAAGAAAGTGATGTTGAACACATGACTGAGTTATCTACTCTAAGTAGCTTGTTTTCTGATGATGTCAAGATGCGTACTTACTTTGTTGCTAAAATCTTTCCATTCTCATTAAAGGATGACGCTAAAACTTGGTATAATAATTTGCCACCTAATTCTATTAAAAGTCCGAAAGAATTGCTTGATGTTTTCTTCCGCAAATACTTTCCTGCTAGTGCTCAACATATTGCTTTGCGAGAGAATTTATAATTTTGACCAGGGAGATGAAGAGAAATTGCACGAGGCTTGGGCGAGATTTTGCTCTCTTATTAGAGCTCGGCTTTGATCATGATTTGGAAAAGCATGATTTACTTGATATATTTTATAGCGGACTAACCATTGAGTCTAGGGCATACCTGGATAGTTGTGCTGGTTGTGTTTTCAGAAAAGAACTCCAGGGCCATTTGAAGAATTATTGGCTAAAATAAGCCAGAATCATGATGATTGGACTACGCCTGAACCAACTCCAACGCCAATATTGAAGAAGAGGGGTTTAATTAAATTGAATGATGAAGATATGAGGGAAGCCAAGAAGTCTCTCAAGGAGAAAGGTATTAAATCTGAAGATGTGAAGAATCTTCCCCCCATAGAAGATATATGTGAGATAATTCCCCCTTCATCCATGATTGAGGTAAACTCCCTTCAACGCTTTACTAGGGAAGATATTCCGTATTCGAAACCTCCTGCACAATGCTTAGATGAGTTTGATAATTATATTGTTAAGCAAGAAAATTTTAATATGAGAGTAGAGAATCATTTAATGGAAAATTCTCGAGCTATTAGTGAATTGCATGATATTGTAGAGAGAACCTCCAATGATGTTAAGATGCTTGTTAAACATTTTTATATGATTCAAACTCAAATTGATCAACTCACTAAAGTGCAAAATGACTTGTTAGGGATTAATTCTAAAGAGAAACATGCTTATGAAGTAACAACTAGAGGTGGTGTCTCTACCCAGGATCCTTTATATCCTGAAGGGCATCCCAAAAGAATTGAACAAGATTCTCAACGCATTGAACCTAGTGCTCATTCTAAGAAGAAAAAGAAGAAGAAACATAAAAATGTTGTAGAATCCTCTGAACCTGCTAATGATCCTAATAGTATTTCTATTTCTGATGCTGAAACTGAAAGTGGTAATGAACATGATAATAATAATGATAATGATAAGAATGATACTCCTGATAAAGAAGAGGTTGAAGAAGAACCTGAAAAGCATGCTAAAAATAAAAAGTATACTAAAGAAGACTTTATTGCTGAGAAACATGGTAATGAAAGAGAACCTTGGGTGCAAAAGCAAATGCCTTTTCCTGCTAAGAAACTAAAATCAAAGGAAGAAGAACACTATAATAAATTTTGTGATTGGATGAAACCTTTATTCTTGCAAATCCCTTTGACTGATGCTATTAAATTGCCTCCTTATTCAAAGTATATGAAAGATATTGTTACTAACAAAAGGAAAATCCCCAATGAGGAAATTTCCACTATGCTTGCTAATTACTCTTTCAATGGCAAAGTTCCGAAGAAGTTGGGAGACCCAGGTATACCTACTATTCCTTGTTCTATTAAGAATAATTATGTTAAAACTGCTCTATGTGACTTGGGAGCAGGTGTTAGTGTTATGCCTTTTTCTCTTTATAAGAGAATTTACTTAGATAAGTTGATACCTACTGATATATCTTTGCAAATGGCTGATAAATCTACTGCTATTCCTGTTGGTATATGTGAGAATGTTCCTGTTCAAGTTACTACTAACTGCTTGATATTAACTGATTTTGTTGTGTTGGAAATGCCTGAAGATGATAATATGTCTATTATTCTTGGGAGACCTTTTCTTAACACCGCAGGGGCTGTTATTGATTGCAATAAAGGAAAGGTTACTTTCAATGTTGATGATAGGGAGCATACCGTTTATTTTCCCAAGAGGATTGAGAAAGCGTGTGGAGTTAATACTATTTCTAATGTGAGAACTATCAAAGTGGGAACTATTGATTGTCCTATATATGAGCCTAAAGAAGAATATCAAACTATCGTGATTGGATCCATATCAATACAATTCAAGGTAACATGATTGATTTGAGGTTTATTTCTTCTTATGCTATGTAAATTTATTTGGTGGCAAGACTTGATCAACCTTGTTAACAAATACTTTTTATATGCATAGAGGAGGTAAACAACATCTCTTTCTTCCTCCACTTCCTCTAGTTGCTGTAGCACTTTTGATTTGCAAAGTTCCTTAGTTATTTGGAGATTTCAAAAATTTTCCTGGCCAGTAATAATAAACTAAATACCCAGAAATGTGCATTTTTCAAAGTTTTCAAAAATTCACAAAAATTATACCGTTGGTCCTATTTTTCGACGAGGCACCTGGGAGCACCAGAGGATGACCTGTGGGGCACCAGAGGGCGCCAAACCACAGGCCGGCGCGGCCAAGGAGGTGGCCGCGCCACCATGTGGTGTGGGCCCCTCCTTGCCCCACTTTGTCATCTCTTTCTCCCAGCACCTTCTCTCTCCCGAAAAAACTCGTACCAAGTTCCTCTCTCTCGAGTTTTTGCTCCAGAGCTCCAGATTTCTCGATCTCTTTGCTCAGCCCAGATTTCCTGCTGAAATTTGGCACATTTGCTCCTTGGTATGTGACTCCTCCACCCATCCAAGTAGAATTTTGTTTGGTTGAGTATATCTTGAATATTTTGCTGCTGTAGGTAACATGGTTAGTGAGCTTGCATGCTTGTTCTAAGTGGTAGAAACTAGTTTTGATGCATGATTAGTACTCTAGCAAGTTCCTATGGTAGTTTCCCTCAATTATATGTCACCGAATCAAATTTTATATCATTTGTTAAAAATTTCAGAGAAGCTATGAAGAAGTTCAACTTTGGAGAGTTGTTCAAGAAAGGGACAGCCAGCACCGGGAGGCCTTCTAGGGCCGCCACCCGGATTAGGCGATCATACAATGAAGACATCATCGCGCCTAGCTTCGCGCCCGAAGAGGACAACGGGGCTCCTAATGCTTCGTCTTTTCCATGCTATGATTTTCTTAGGAATGTAGGGATATTGGAGGATTTCTTCACCCTTGTCAACAGGGCAGGGTTAACCACCTATGTGGGAGATGAAAGGGAGCAATACTACATGCTCACCAAAATCTTCGTCGAGAGTTTCCAGTTCAACAACAAACAATATGAGCCGACGGTTGCATTCAAGATCTATGGTAATCCTGTTACTATGAAATTGGAGGATTTTTGTCGTGCATTGGATATTGTCCCTGTAGGTACAGCAAGTAGGATTGATGACAACCCCCGGGACTTGTTGGAGCTCTATCGAGGGATTACCGATGATGATTGTCGCACCATTCAGCGTGGCAAGATAAGGAACATTCAACTCCCCGCCATTAAGTATTTTGCATACTACATTGCTACTAGCATTCTTGGTAGGGAGAACACTAGCAACATTTCTAGTTACCATCTTGCTTTCTTGAATATTGCACTTACTGGTCAGACATCTTATCACCTTGGTGCTCTTATTGCTCGCCGTCTGACTACCCGGGGGCCTATTTTTGGAGGAACTATTGCACTGCGTGTTTTAACATATCTAAGTCTTCCTATTGATCCTAATGATGTGCCATTGGCCCCTAGGAGACTCGATATTACTGCTATGAAGAGTCATCATTTTTTTACCACTGATTCTACTTTAAATAATATGGTCTATAGAATGTTGTTTTCTGACGGGGATGAGAAGGAAATTCCTCTTCCCCAACCAGGTTTGTTCAGTATTGACAGACAATCATGGTCGTGCACTAAGGAGGAAGTGGATGAACATTTGAAGATAAAAGACTTCCACCAGCAACATGACTCCGAGGACGCCGGGGCCTCCTACGACCACACCGTCACGTATCTGGGTGCTTCTTCTAGCACATACCCGGAATACGATCCATCTTCGTCATACTACGGAGACACTACCTCATGGGATCAATGGGATTGAACTCCACTCAGGCCAAAAGCCTAAGCTTGGGGGGAGGTATACCGGCATCACTCATTCTTTGCATATTATGGTTGCTGGATACTTGCACATACTTGTTTTGTTCGTTTGAGTGGTTTTCTAATGAGAGGAAGATGATATTTGGGGAAGTGCTGCCTGAAAACAGATTCTGGAACGTTACCGTAAAAATTCTCAAAAATAGCCAGAGCGTCATTTTGAGCTGCCAATTTTTGAGCAGGTTCCCCAGATTGTTATATAACTTTCATTAGTTGAACACTTTTCGATCTGAGCAACGTAAGATTTTTGTAAAAATCGATTTCTGTACTGCTGTCAGGTTGTGGCAGATTTCTGCCATCTCGCTTTTCTGTGTTTCTTCTAGTTTGCTATTTCTTGTTTTCGCTTTGTTTCTTTCCCAAAACACAAAAAGACCAAAAATATTTCTGTTGTTTCTCTTCACCATTTGTTTGCTTTGGTTTCTTGCATTTGTTTCGCTTTATTTGCTGTTGCTAGTTTGCTATAAGAAAACCCAAAAAGATTTTGCTTTGTTTGTTTGTTTCCTTTTGTTCTTGTTTCTAATTCGAAAACACCAAAAATATTTGCTGTTCTTCATTGGTTTCTAAGTTCTTTATGAGTTCAATGGTCTTCGGTGGCTGGAGCGTGGTTTTCATTTCATATTATCCAAGCTGCACAAGTGAAAAGGCAATAATGACGATCTACGACAATTGGATTGTGGTGAGAGGCTGGTATGAACTCTATTTGTTTTCATTTTTGTACATATACTCATCCATGTGAGCATGCTTAGCTGGTTCATGTGAGGTATATGTTATTTGAGAAAGTCTAGTAGTTTATGATCTCTCATGTTTAGCTCCAATCTATTAATATGAGTAGCATGTCATGGATGTTTGCTTGCATTGTTTTATTCATAAGTAAGTATGGCATTGTGGTATCCTCCTCTGAATAATTCATTTATATCGACTTGGCACATGCTCACGCATGCATATGACTGAACAAAAAGTCAATTAAGCCTCGATGATCTATATTGCTTCAGAGTTCTTGTATCACTTTTATGCCTCCGTTAATTTATTTTGCCGCAAGCATGATTATGACAGTTACCGCTCTCTTGATTTGTCGCTCCCTAGTCTATTGCTAGCCTTCACTTGTACTGAGCGGGAACGCTGCTCGTGCTTCCAAACACCTGAAAACCAAGTTGTTCCAAAAGTGTCCACCATAAATACCTATGCATGGCATTTCAAACCATTCCAAGTAAATTCTCGTGCGCTACCTTTAAAACCTTCAAAATGCTTCTCAATTTGTGTTTATGTTTCATAGCTCATGAGGAAGTATGTGGTGTTTAGCTTTCAACCTTGTCATTTACTTTTGACGGACTCTCATATGGACTAGTGGCACATCCGCTTATCCAATAACTTTGCGAAAAGAGCTGGCAATGGGATTCCCAGTCCCAAATTAATTAACTTAAATAGACACTCCTCCATGGTTTGTGATTGTTGGACGGCACCTGAAGGATTCGGTTAGCCATGGCTTGTGTAAGCAAAGGTTGGGGGGAGTGTCATCATCATAATGAAAATAAAATAAAATGGCACTCCTTCATGGTATGAGATTGTTGGCAGGCACCCGAGGATTCGGTTAGCCATGGTTTGTGTAGGAAAGGTTGGAAGGAGTGCCAAATAAATATGCAATAATTCATGGGAGCCGCTCTTGAAAGTCCGGTTGGCGAGGTAGTTGGTGTACCCATTACCATTCGTTGACAACAACAAACACCTCTCAAAATAATTTTACTCCTGATTTCAAAAATGAAAAGCTCTAGCGCATGTTAATCCCTACTTCCCTCTGCGAAGGGTCAATCTTTTACTTTTATGTTGTGTCTCCATTATTTATTTGAGCACTATCTTGAGAGCACAACTGTCATTCTTAGTATAATATGCTTGTCTCAAAATATGATTAATTGTGGTATAACTTTGATGCTTTTATCTTTGACAATCACTACTTCTAGTCTTTCTATGAACTCCAGAGGTGCCCGGGCATTTATGTTTTGCCAATCAAATACAGGCAAGCGAGATACCACTTTATCATACTCTCTTATGAACATTGCAATCCTGCTTATATACATGATTCATGATGCTTATTATTAATTGTTGGTACCGCTCCATGATTGACATAGCTGTTAGATGATCTTATTTGCATGTATCTCATTATGAACTGCTTAAGTATTAGCCATAGCATGAGAATATATACATCATATGAGCAAATGTGTTCGTGAAAGTTCTTTTATCGCTCAGTTGTTAACTGAATTGCTTGAGGACAAGCAATAAGCTAAGCTTGGGGGGAGTTGATACGTCCAAAACGTATCTACTTTCCCGAACACTTTTGCTATTGTTTTGCCTCTAATTTGTGTATTTTGGATGCAACTAACACGGACTAACGCTGTTTTCAGCAGAACTGTTCTGGTGTCTCGTTTTTGTGCAGAAATCCAACTTTCGGGAAAATCCTCGGAATTTATGCAGAAGGCCCTATTTTCCCAGAATAATGACGGAGCCAGAAGGACAATTAAGGTGGAGGCCCGAGGGCCCCACACCATAGGGCGGCGCGGCCCAGGGGAGGCCGCGCGGCCCTGTGGTGTGGCCCCCTCGGCCGGCGTCCGACGCCCTCCTTCGGACTATTTATCGGCCTCGACCTAAAAACGCACGGGGAGAAGTCGAAGTCGCCGAAACCCTCCGTAACGCCGCCACATCGCGAAACTCCGTCGCGGGAGCCAGAAGTCTCCGTTCTGGCACTCCGCCGGGACGGGGAATTGGAGGAGATCATCGCCATCATCACCGCCAACGCCTCTACATCAACCAGCCATGTTTCCCCCATCCATGTGTGAGTAATTCCCCCGCTGTAGGCCGAAGGGGATGGTAGGGATTGGATGAGATTGGTCATGTAATAGCATAAGATTGTTAGGGCATAGTGCCTAGTGTCCGTAATTGGTACTTTGATGATATTGTTGCAACTTGTTATGCTTAATGCTTGTCACTAGGGCCCGAGTGCCATGATCTCAGATCTGAACATGTTATTGCTTCATCAAGATATTCATTGTTTATGGTCTTACCTATAAGTTGTATACACATGTCGCTGTCCGGAACCGATGGCCCCGAAGTGACAGAAATCGGGACAACCGGAGGGAATGGTAGCGATGTGAGGATCACATGTGTTCACGGAGTGTTAATGCTTTGCTCCGGTACTTTATTAAAAGGAGTACCTTAATATCCAGTAGTTTCCCTTGAGGCCCGGCTGCCACCGGCTGGTAGGACAAAAGATGTTGTGCAAGTTTCTCATTGCGAGCACGCACGACTATATATGGAACACATGCCTATTGATTGCTTTGTACTTGGACACCGTTTTATTATTATCTGCAAATGCCCTGCTATGATTGTTACATGAGTTTCTCTCATCCATGCAACGCCCGTCATCCGTCCCCGTGCCTACAGTATTTTAATCCTGCTGTTTACTAAAATCACTACTGCTGTCTTTGTTACTCTGCTGTTATTTCACTCTTGCTCTTGCTATAAAGCTGTTACCTTGATAAACTCTTGCGAGCAAGTCTGTTTCCAGGTGCAGCTGAATTGACAACTCCGCTGTTAAGGCTTCCAAGTGTTCTTTGTCTCCCCTTGTGTCGAATCAATAAATTGGGTTTTACTTCCCTCGAAGACTGTTGCGATCCCCTATACTTGTGGGTCATCAGTGCTGCCCGTTCGTGGCGCCGTGATCAAGATCTTCTACGCGCTTTTGCAAGCGGCAAGTGAACGTCTACCGCGGCAACAAGAGCCTCATCTCGTAGGCTTTGGAATCTCTTCAAGGGTGAGACTCGATAATCCCCTCGTTGCTACCGTCTTCTGGATTGCATCTTGGCTTGGATTGCGTGTTCGCGGTAGGATTTTTTTTGTTTTCTATGCAACGTTATCCTACAGTGGTATCAGAGCCGTGTCTATGCATAGATGGTTGCACGAGTAGAACACAATGGTTTTGTGGGCGTTGATGCTCTTGTTATCTTTAGTTTGAGCACTTTGCATCTTTGCGGCAGAGTGGGATGAAGCGGCTCGTACTAACTTTACATGACCGCGTTCATGAGACTTGTTCCTCGTTCGACATGCAACTTGTATTGCATAAGAGGCTTTGCGGGTGTCTGTCTCTCCTACTATAGTGAAGATTCAATTTACTCTTCTATTGACAACATTAGTATCAACGTTGTGGTTCATGTTCGTAGGTAGATTAGATCTCTCTCGAAAACCCTAAACCACGTAAAATATGCAAACCAAATTAGAGACATCTAACTTGTTTTTGCAGGGTTTGGTGATGTGATATGGCCATAATGTGATGATGAATATGTATGAGATGATCATTATTGTATTGTGGCAACCGGCAGGAGCCTTATGGTTGTCTTTAAATTTCATGTTGAGTAGTATTTCAAAGTAGTTGTAATAGTTGCTACATGGAGGACAATCATGAAGACGGCGCCATTGACCTTGACGCTACGCCGACGATGATGGAGATCATGCCCGAAGATGATGGAGATCATGTCCGTGCTTTGGAGATGAAGATCAAAGGCGCAAAGACAAAAGGGCCATATCATATCACATATGAACTGCATGTGATGTTAATCCTTTTATGCATCTTATTTTGCTTAGATCGCGACGGTAGCATTATAAGATGATCTCTCACTAAAATCTCAAGATAATAAAGTGTTCATCCTTAGTAGCACCGTTGCCAAGACTTGTCGTTTTGAAGCATCTCGTGATGATCGGGTGTGATAGAATCAACAAGTGCATACAACGAGTGCAAGACAGTTTTGCACATGCGGATACTAAGGTGGCCTTGACGAGCCTAGCATGTACAGACATGATCTAGGAACACGTGATACCGAAAGGTAGAGCATGAATCATATGGTTGATATGATGAACACTTTGAGTGTTCGCCATTGAAATCACACCTTGTCTCGTGATGATCGGACTTAGGTGCGGTGGATTTGGTTCGTGTGATCACTAAGACAATGCGAGGGATATTGTTTTGAGTGGGAGTTCACCTAGATTTTTAATTATGTTGAATTAAAATTTGAACTCAATTTGTCATAAACTTAGTCTAAACTTTTGCAAATATATATTGTAGAGATGGCGTCCCCAATCAATTTTAACCAGTTCCTAGAGAAAGAAAAACTTAAGAGCAACGGTAGCAACTTCACCGACTGGTTCCGTCATGTGAGGATCTTCCTCTCTGGCGGAAATCTGCAATATGTGCTTGATGCACCGCTAGGTGACCCTCCTGCAGAAACTGAAACCGATGAAGTAAAAGCTGTTTACGAGACTCGGAAAACTCGGTACTCTCAAGTTCAGTGTGCCAGTGCAGTCTGGAATCCGATCTTCAAAAACGTTTTGAGCACCACGATCCTCATGAGTTGATGAAAGAGCTGAAAGCTATTTTTGAGACTCATGTGGCCGTGGAGTGCTATGAAGCATCGAAACATTTCTTCAGCTGTATGATTGAAGAAGGTAGCTCTGTTAGTGAGCACATGCTCGCCATGACCGGGCATGCGAAGAAACTCAGTGACTTGGGAATAGTGATTCCTAATAGACTGGGGATTAATCGTGTCCTTCAATCACTGCCACCAAGTTACAAGAACTTTGTGATGAACTACAATATGCAGAACATGAACAAGGAGTTACCTGAACTCTTTGGCATGCTAAAAGCTGCTGAGATTGAGATCAAGAAAGAGCACCAAGTGTTGATGATCAACAAGACCACCAGTTTCAAGAAACAGGGCAAGTCTAAGGGAAAATTCAAGAAGGGTGGCAAGAAAGCTGCCACGCCTCCTATGAAACCTAAGAACGGCCCTAAGCCTCATGCTGAGTGTTATTACTGCAAGGAGAAGGGACACTGGAACCGTAATTGCTCCAAGTATCTGGCTGATCTGAAGAGCGGCCTTGTCAAGAAGAAGAAAGAAGGTATATCTGATATACATGTTATAGATGTTTATCTCACTGGTTCTCGTTCTAGTACACAGGTATTTGATCTTGGTTGATTTGCTCATATATGTAACTCGAAACAGGAACTAAAGAATAAACGAAGACTACTGAAAGATGAAGTGACAATGCGCGTTGGAAACGGATCCAAAGTCGATGTGATCGCTGTCGGCACACTTCCTCTACATCTACCTTCGGGATTAGTTTTAAGCCTAAATAATTGTTATTTTGTACCCGCGTTGAGCATGAACATTATATCTGGATCTTGTTTAATGCAAGACGGTTATTCATTCAAGTCTGAGAATAATGGTTGTTCTATTTTTATGAATAATATCTTTTATGGTCGAGCACCTGAAAAGAATGGCTTATTTCTGTTAGATCTCGATAGTAGTGATACGCATATACATAACATTGATGCTAAGCGAATTAAATTGAATGATAATTCTATTTATATGTGGCACTGTCGTCTTGGACGTATTGGAGTGAAACGCATGAAGAAACTCCATACTGATGGATTACTTGAATCACTTGACTTTGAGTCACTTGATAGATGCGAAGCATGTCTAATGGAAAAAATGACTAAGACTCCATTTTCTGGTATGATGGAGCGAGCTACTGACTTATTGGAAATCATACATACCGATGTATGCGGACCAATGAGCATTGCATCGCGCGGTGGTTATCGTTATGTTCTAACCTTCACAGATGATCTGAGTAGATATGGGTATATCTATTTCATGAAACATAAATCCGAAACTTTCGAGAAGTTTAAGGAATTCCAAAGTGAAGTAGAAAATCAACGTAACAAGAAGATTAAATTTCTACGATTTGATCGTGGAGGTGAATATCTGAGTTATGAGTTTGGCATGCATTTAAAGAAATGCGGAATACTTTCACAATTGACCCCGCCGGGAACACCACAACGAAACGGTGTGTCCGAACGTCGTAATCGAACTCTCTTCGATATGGTTCGTTCTATGATGTCTCTTACTGATTTGCCGTTATCATTTTGGAGTTATGCATTAGAGACAGCCGTATTCACTTTAAATAGAGCACCATCAAAATCCGTAGAAACGACACCGTATGAATTATGGTTTAATAAGAAACCTAAGATGTCGTTCCTGAAAGTTTGGGGTTGCGAAGCCTATGTAAAGAAGTTACAACCGGACAAGCTAGAACCCAAAGCGGAGAAATGCGTCTTCATAGGATACCCTAAGGAAACTATAGGGTACACTTTCTATCACAAATCCGAAGGCAAAATCTTTGTTGCTAAGAACGGAACCTTTCTTGAGAAAGAATTTCTCACTAAAGAAGTGACTGGAAGAAAAGTAGAACTCGATGAGATTGATGAATCTATACTCGTTGATCGAGTAGCGCGATCGGAAGTTGTACCTGTACCGCCTACACCGGCAACAGAGGAAGCTAATGATAATGATCATGAAACTTCGGATGAGGAAACTACTGAACCTCGCAGATCGACAAGGGAACGTGCCACTCCTGATTGGTATGATCCTTGTCTAAATGTCATGATTGTGGATAACAATGATGAGGACACTGCGACGTATGAAGAAGCGATGATGAGCCCAGATTCCAACAAATGGTAAGAAGCCATGAAATCCGAAATGGGATCCATGTATGATAACAAAGTATGGACTTTGGTAGACTTACCTGATAGCCAAAAGGCTGTCGAAAATAAATGGATCTTCAAGAGAAAAACAGATGCTGATGGTAATATTACTGTCTATAAAGCTCGACTTGTCGCAAAGGGTTTCCGACAAATTCAAGGAGTTGACTACGATGAGACTTCCTCACCTGTAGCGAAGCTAAAATCTGTGAGGATTTTGTTAGCAATAGCTGCATTTTTCGATTATGAGATTTGGCAGATGGATGTCAAAACGGCGTTCCTTAATGGAGACATTGAGGAAGAGTTGTATATGGTACAACCCAAAGGTTTTGTCGATCCTAAAAATGCTGACAAAGTATGCAAACTTCAGCGTTCAATCTATGGACTGAAGCAAGCATCAAGAAGTTGGAACCGACGCTTTGATAAGGTGATCAAAGACTTCGGGTTTATACAGTGTCATGGAGAGGCCTGTATTTACAAGAAAGTGAGTGGGAGCTCTGTAGCATTCCTGATATTATATGTAGATGACATATTATTGATTGGGAATGATATAGAACTATTAAGTAGTGTAAAAGGTTATTTGAATAATAGTTTTTCAATGAAAGACCTTGGTGAAGCATCGTATATATTAGGCATCAAGATTTATAGAGATAGATCAAGACGCCTAATAGGGCTATCACAGAGTACATATCTGGACAAGATTCTAAAGAAGTTTAGAATGGACGAAAGTAAGAAAGGGTTTTTACCTATGTTACCAGGCAAGGTCTTGAGTAAGACTCAAGGACCGGCTACGGCAGAAGAAAGAGAAAGGATGAGTAATATCCCCTATGCCTCGCGATGGGATCTATCATGTATGCCATTCTATGTACTAGACCGGATATAGCACATGTTGTTAGTTTGACTAGCGAGATATCAAAGTGATCCAGAATGGAACATCGGATGACGGTCAAGAATATCCTAAAGTACTTGAAAAGAACTAAGGATATGTTTCTTTGTTATGGAGGTGACCAAGAGCTCGGTCTAAGTGGTTACACCGATGCAAGTTGGAACACTGATCCTGATGACTCTAAGTCACAGTCTGGGTACGTGTTTATATTGAATGGTGCTGCAGTAAGCTGGGCAAGCTCGAAGCAGTGCACGGTGGCGAAGTCTTCAACAGAATCAGAGTACATAGCAGCTTCAGAGGCTTCATCAGAAGCGGTATGGATGAAGAGGTTCATTGTAGAGCTCGGTGTGGTTCCTAGTGCATTGGACCCATTAATCATTTACTGTGATAACATGGGTGCCATCGCCAATGCACAAGAGCCAAGGTCACACAAGAGGCCGAAGCATATCAAGCTGCGTTACCACTCGATTCGCGAGTACATCGAAGATGGAGAATTAAAGATTTGCAAAGTACACACTGATCTGAATGTAGCAGATCCGTTGACTAAAGCTCTCCCTAGGGCAAAGCATGACCAACACCAGAATGACATGGGTGTTAGGTATATTACAATGTAATCTAGATTATTGACTCTAGTGCAAGTGGGAGACTGAAGGAGATATGCCCTAGAGGCAATAATAAAGTGGTTATTATTATATATCTTTATGTTTATGATAAATGTTTATATACCATGCTATAATTGTATTAACCGAAACATTAGTACATGTGTGATATGTAAACAACAAAGAGTCCCTAGTATGCCTCTTAACTAGCTTGTTGATTAATGTATGATTAGTTTCATAATCATGAACATTGGATGTTATTAATAACAAGATTATGTCATTATATGAATGATGTAATGGACACACCCAATTAAGCGTAGCATAAGATCACGTCATTAAGTTATTTGCTATAAGCTTTCGATACATAGTTACCTAGTCCTTATGACCATGAGATCATGTAAATCACTTATACCGGAAAGGTACTTTGATTACACCAAACGCCACTGCGTAAATGGGTGGTTATAAAGGTGGGATTAAGTATCCGGAAAGTATGAGTTGAGGCATATGGATCAGCAGTGGGATTTGTCCATCCCGATGACGGATAGATATACTCTGGGCCCTCTCGGTGGAATGTCGTCTAATATATTGCAAGCATATGAATGAGTTCATAAGAGACCACATACCACGGTACGAGTAAAGAGTACTTGTCAGGAGACGAGGTTGAACAAGGTATAGAGTGATACCGATGATCAAACCTCGGACAAGTAAAATATCGCGTGACAAAGGGAATTGGTATCGTATGTGAATGGTTCGTTCGATCACTAAAGTCATCGTTGAATATGTGGGAGCCATTATGGATCTCCAGATCCCGCTATTGGTTATTGGTCGGAGTAAGTACTCAACCATGTCCGCATAGTTCGCGAACCGTAGGGTGACACACTTAAAGTTGGATGTTGAAATGGTAGAACTTGAATATGGAATGGAGTTCGAATATTTGTTCGGAGTCCCGGATGAGATCCCGGACATCATGAGGAGTTCCGGAATGGTCCGGAGAATAAGATTCATATATTGGAAGTCATTTTATGAGATTTAAAATGATCCAGAAGGTTCTATGGAAGGTTCTAGAAGGTTCTAGAAAAGTCCGGAAGAAACCACTAAGGATGGCGGAGTCCCGGTGGGACTCCACCTCCCATGGCCGGCCAACCCTAAGGGGGAGGAGTCCCAAGTGGACTCCCCAAGGGGGGCCGGCCACCCCCTCCCAAGGAAGGTGGGAATCCCACCTCTAGTGGGAGTCCTAGCTTGGGTAGGTTTCATGTGTTATGGAAGGTTTTGGTTTGGGGTCTTATTCGAAGACTTGTAGACCAACTCTTGGGTGTTCCACCTATATAATGAGGGCCAAGGGGAGGGGGCCGGCCACCCCAACAACACCAAGGTGGCCGCACCACCTAGATGGCCGGCGCCCCCTCTCCCAAACCCTAGCGGCCTCTCTCCTCCACCACATCCCGCACGCTTAGCGAAGCTCCGCCGGATTTCTCCACCACCACCGACACCACGCCGTCGTGCTGTCGGATTCAAGTGGAGCTACTACTTCCGCTGCCCGCTGGAACGGGAGGTGGACGTCGTCTTCATCAATAACCGAACGTGTGACCGAGTACGGAGGTGCTGCCAGTTCGTGGCGCCGTGATCAAGATCTTCTACGCGCTTTTGCAAGCGGCAAGTGAACGTCTACCGCAGCAACAAGAGCCTCATCTTGTAGGCTTTGGAATCTCTTCAAGGGTGAGACTCGATAATCCCCTCGTTGCCACCGTCTTCTAGATTGCATCTTGGCTTGGATTGCGTGTTCGCGGTAGGAAATTTTTTGTTTTCTATGCAACGTTATCCTACAACCAGCTCTAATGTTCTCTGCATCAGGAGAGGTGTGAAGACCTGCCCAATAATTCATAAACACAGCAACAAACCCGATTAGTTCATTGGGAGATTTGATGAGTTTATGATCAAAGCAAACTATATTTCTTAGTTTCCAGATTGCTCAACATATAGCAGTTAGTCCAGCAATTTGCACATTTCTACTGGCTGGAACTAAAAGGGAAAAATACTAAAAGAACTGTGTGAAGTTTCCAGGTCTATCAGATGCATCAATCGACATTGCAACTATGCTCCAGAAAAACTTTGTTGCAACACATTCAAAGAAAAGATGAGATATGGTTTCATTTTCATAACAAAATTGACAAGAAGCACTCCCAGACCAATTCCTCTTCAGCAGATTGTCTTTAGTTGCAATAGAATTGTGCCAGATAAGCCACAGCCATATCTTTATTTTCAAAGGAATCTTGCTTTTCCATAAGTGCCTGAAAGATCTGTCTAAACCATTCCTGAGATGATTGTACATGGATTTGACAGAAAACATTTCATTTTTTGTCCATTTTCAGGAGGGTCTATTTTTTCCTATGACAGTATTGTCTGTCTCACAATGTTCAGCAGCCCATGTACTTGCATGCTTAAATCTGGTGATAGGTATCTCCTAAAAGATAAATTTCACCCAAGGGCAGCACAGTCATACTTTATTCATTGCAGATATTAAATATGTTAGGGAAAGTTTCCCTCAAAGAATGAGTACTACACCAAGCATCATGCCAGAAGCTTGTCAATTTTTCATCTCCTACATGCATTCTCCTGCCAAGATAAAGGGATTTTGCCTTCTGCATATCTATCCATAAAGGGGAGTCACCTAGATTTCTTTTTGAGTAGAAAATACCAGCATCTCTCAGGTACTTTGTGTTCATGAATTGCTGCCAAGGACCAATATTTGACTCAATCTTCCACCACCACTTACACATGAGGCTGACATTGAATTTGGTGAGATCTTTCAAACCCAAACCACCTTTTTTTCTTTGGTTTACATATCCATTTTCATTTTACAAAATGGTATTTCCTTCTACCAGCACTACCAGCCCAAAAAAGGATCTGGTGGGTTTGTCTATTTCTTCTATTGCAGCTTTGTGCAGGAGTCTCATGGACATCTGGTACACTCCTGTGCTGGATAGACAAGCAGCTATCTTGATCATTCTACCACCAATGGACATATTATTTCCTACCCAACCACATATTTTATTTTGTGTTTTTTTCACCAAGGATTCCCATTTCAGCAACAGTAGATCTTCTTGCAGAAATTGGAGTACCTAGATATTTTATTGACCATTTTCCTCCCTGACAATTAAAGAGCTCAGATCATCTGGGCAGAATCATCATTATCTCACTCTTATCAAAATTTATCTTTAACCCAAACATAGCTTCAAATAGATATAGAAGAATTTTGAGATTTCTAGCATGTTCCATATTGTCTTGGATCAGTAAGATAGTGTCATCTGCATACTGGAGCATAGCAGCCCCTTTTGGGACAATGTTGTCAGTTAGCCCCACCAGCAAATCATTTTGTTGTGCAATAGATATCATTTTTGCAAGACTGTTGGCTACCATATTGAACAGAAAAGGAGCAAATGGATCTCCCTGTCTGACACCTTTATGGCTGCCAAAATAAGCACCTATCTTATCATTTTCCTTTTTGTACAACTTTAAGAAAACTACAACTCCACTCCACGATACAACATCAGTGATATAACGCCAACCGGCAAATAACACACCCTCTATAAACCAGATGATAACTACTCACCTTGCCCAACTTTCTACCACAAATGGCGAGAAGAGGAGCACATAATTTTAGGACCGCGTCACGAACCAAGCAAGACACACTATAGCATAGCGTCGACTCCAAAGCAACCTGGACTAACGTACTTTCCCTCATGAGGGCAGAGGATTCATTCCTCTACGAGGACGAGGCATGATCCAAACGGACTCGGCCAGGGAAGGTGTCGATGAAGATGTGTCAACGTTTTCTACATTTTGACTCTGAAGCACAAGTCCATAGTTGCAGCCAACACCGGTAGCACAACATTTGCCCCAGACTCCAATTGTTGCATCGGCCACTCCCCTGATTGCCAAGACGACATCTTCATCGTAAGGTGAAAACAAACTAAAAACTTCGAACTTTCTTATGCAAAAAAAAAAGGCAAGAAAGTACGGAAATCAGATTTTGCATAACAAAAACGAAAACGCAACTGAAAACCAAATTGCGTTTTCTAGCCGAAAAATCTACGAAAACAGTTTTTCCCTTTTTGGAACTTTCCGTGTCTGTGATGATGGCTATGGTTCTTACCAATATATGCCCAATAGGCCAAATTCAGCATCTAAAGAGCTTTAAGCTCCGTGCTGGGAGCCTCTCCCAATTAGATTAGGATGTCCCTTTCGTTGTGCCTACACGCTCGATACAATTGAGTTACGACGCGTCGATCGAATCGATTCGTTTTGTGCGAAATAGCTGCTTGATGCTCACCAATTTAACTGATTGGTAGTTCCTTTTTTTAGAGAGAGACTGATTGGTAGTTCCTGCTACACTGAAATTCTTGACGAAGTTTCAGATTCCCCGTTCATGCGAGTTTTTTTTGTAACACAGAAGCCAGAACAAATTTCACTCTAAAGATCCTTAAAAAAGTAGTAATTTTTAGTATTATGTCGTCTAAAAGGTAAATAACTGTACCTCATTTTTAACATCCCATTATCAACAGGAATGGTACTCATATTTGTTAGTATTAACAAATTTTCCCCATGCAGTATTTCAAGCCTAGATATAGTTAGTGTGATATGCCATCATAAAAGGAGTCCAGCCATTGAGAGCTCGAGCTAGCCCTTTATTTTGGAAAAAATTGGAAACAGGGTTTTGACGCAAAAAAAAAAATTCTAATAAATCTGAAATGTAGTCAACCATGTATCCTACAACAATGCAAAAACTCAGCACAAAATACTTTAAGTAGAAAGTATAGTGAACAATGCACATTATCAAAATTTCTCGGATTTTCTCATTTTTCGTGTAGCTGGAGAAAAGCACACAAAATGAGATGGATGGAGGCGGTAAAAATAGATTTGTGGTATTGGAATGTCCCTAAAGATTTAGCTCTTAGTTTACCTTTTTTCTCTCTCCTTGTTTTAGATTTGGTTTCTTTATGTTTTTCTTGGGTTTCAAATCTAGCCTAACCACAATTTGCTTGGGGGAAAAAGCTTTGATGTTGGTGTTGTTTTTGTTGGAGAAAAGCACACATGTAGAAAATGAGTTTAACTTGAGAGGAAATGAGTTACAGACTCTGTTGCGAGTTTTCCAAACTGCGAAACACAAAACAGCCACACCAACAATATGCATCTTAGTTCTCATGGGAACAAGATTAGCTATCCACCAAAAATACTGAGTAAAGCAAGTAGGCCTGGTGAAAGCACATATGGCCGTACTAACAATACTCCAGATAACAAGAGCTGATGAACATTCAAAAAGTAAGTGTTCAATAGTTTCACTAGCATGACAAAACCAAAAAGAATAGATCCCAACCCAGATCCTTTTTATCATATTATCTTTGCTCACAATAGCATTGTGCCAAATCAGCCACAACCAGACTTTGATCTTAAGAGACAATCTAGCTTTCCACATATGTTTTCAAGAAATGTAAACACCAACCGAGGAAAGCTTCCTGTACATGAACTTAACAGTAAACTTTCCATTCTTAGTTTCTTTTACTTTGGAGCACCCGGTCCAGCACCATGTGTCAGCTCTGTACAGAAGATGGAGGCCAGAATTGGTCAATCTCCATCAGCAAAGAACATACCATAAATCATTGGGGGTCTTAATAACCCATCTACTAGTTCAATGCTTTGTAGATCTTAGTTCCTACCAGCGGACAGACTGTGTCCACTAACTTTGATGAAGACTCATTTTTCGGGAGAACCAAGGAGTTCCAAAATACAAGAGTCCCTATAAAATTACAATCTTCATAAATGTAATGCTAGCAAGCTCCATTCCTGCTTCTACAGTCCATTCTTCACCTATTATTTTCGCATAATTGCATTTAAAGTTTATAGGCCAATTCTTGAGAAAGACAATCAGAAGCTAGAGGAAAATTTCACACCAAATGCATTAAAGTTTACAGACCAATTCAAGGTTAAGGTGCCCGATGAGGGCACACTTCTATGTGATGGCAGCAGATATGCAATTTACCAGATAGATCATTTACCGGCTGTACACAGAATCCAGACATATATTGGAGTTCTACTATTCTATCAGCAATTCAGATATTTTACAGGCTAAGAAATGGAACCAAGTGTTATGCAGTCAGCACATATGGTACAAGGCTAAGTCTATCTCAAAACATATCCTGGTCGAAATTCGCTTTTCCAATGAACAGGATTTGTTATCTAGGTCATCCATCAGATTGGTTTAAAAATATACACTGGTTGAATTCAAGTTTGGCAATAGAGGACACTGATTAGAACTAGACACTAAAAGTCAGAGCAACGTTAGTTTTCAGAGTAACTTTCTAAGTAATTTAGCAAGCCAAATACAGTAAGCAGAAGCTCCAGTAAACAGTTACAAATAAAACAGTATAAGTCTGTATCCACTAACTTACATGAAGACTCATGTTTCTGGAGTACCAAAGAGTTCCAAAAGATAAGGGTCCCTATAAAATTACGAGAACAAGGTCATTATCATCTTCACAAATGTAATGCTAGCAAGCTTCATTCCTGCTTCTACAGTCCATTCTTCAAGTATTATTTTTGCATAATTGCATTTAAAGTTTACAGGACAATCCTTGAGAAAGGCAATCAGAAGCTAGAGGTATATTTCATACAAAATACATTAAAGTTTACTGACCAATTCAAGGTTAAGAGGTGCCCGATGTGGGCACGGTTCTATGTGTGTACCATATAATCAGATGGTAGCAGATATGCAGATTACCAGACTATTTATCGGCTGTACACATAATCCAGACATATATTGGAGTTCTACCATTCTATCAGTAATTCAGATATTTTACAGGCTAAGAAATGGAACCAAATGTAATGCAGTCAGCACATATGGTACAAGGGGAAGTCTATCTCAAATCATATCCTGGTCGTAATTCTCTTTTCCAATGAATAGGATTTATTATCTAGGCCATTCAAGTTTGGCACTAGAGGACACTGATTATAGACACTAAAAGTCAGAGCAAGGTTAGTTTTCATAGTAACTTTCTAAGTAATTTAGCAAGCCAAATACAATAAGCAGAAGCTCCAGTAAACAGTTGTAAATAAAACAGTATAAGTCTGCCATGTGTGACAATAAATATGTGATACATCAGTACATCACAGATAAGATAGACCCATGGTAAAATACATCCAAACATAACTAAACACTCCTTTCCTCTTAACAGGAATTAAACTAGGTGATGAGAATAGAAACCTGAACTTTGATCCAACATCAGAAATTTTTCATGGCTCCTAGGCAAGAACTCAAATCCGGCACATATGGGCACAGGTACTTGACACAATGATCATCACCTACTTTCGATGCCATCTCCGTCTCGAGGTTGAGCACAAAAAGGCCCTCGTCCTCCGCACGCAGGAACAAGGAGCCGCTCTGGTCACACAATGCTTCAATAGAGAGCTCCCGCTCCGCAGTAGGATCATCAAAAATGGTCGATGGCAGCACGGACATCAGATATACCGTCTTGTGAAGCACCCACGAATTGGCACCAGTGGCGTTGTCTTGGAAATTCCAGATGGAGATCACAGGTTCATCCAGAAGAACCAAGGAGAGACACCCCTGAGATGAACTGGACAAGCGAACCGCCCCTGGCGAGTGGCTCAGGCGGTGCATGCCTGCACGCAGCGGCAGGTCGAAGCGGCACACCGACGCCTCCGCCTGGTTGGGGCGCACAGCCAGCGCGTGCACCGCGTTCGGGAGGGCTCGGGTGCCGCATATCCAGTGGACGGCGCCACGGTGGACGACGGCGGGGGAGCTGAGGAGGAGCACCATGTTGTCAGGAAGCTGGGCTGTCACGGCCGTGCCCCACTGCCCAGCTCGGGAGGAGAAGACGCGCATGAGGATGTATGGTGCCGTCGGGTATTCCATCGCCGCAAGCAGGCGGAACGAGGAGGCGTCGGCGTCGAGAAACACGAAGTTCTCCGGGGAGGAATGTGTGGGCGTGAGAGGGGGGAGAAGTGTGGAGGTCCCGGCCATGGGGTCGCAGACCCAGAACTTGGTGGAGCCGTGCCAGCTGGCCGGGGAGCGGCGGAGGGCGAGAAGCCCGCCGGGGGCCGACGCGACGGGGGCGGACCCGCTGAGGTCGGCGGCGTTCGGCAAGAACCGGGACAGGTGGAGCGCGGTGGTTGCCTGCGGCTGAGAGGGGCCGAGGAGGAGGAAGCGCGTGGGGCGGCGGCGGTAGAGGCGGCGGCGGGGCAGCCTCTGGGAGGTGTCCCGGAAGAAGAATCCGAGGAGAGGCGAGGGGCCGGCGCGGCGGTGGGAAAGGAAGGACGGTTCTAGGATGAGGCGGCGCCAGTCTTTGCAGGTGGCCGCGCAGCGGATGATGGCGACGGTGTCGTCCAAGCGAGACAGAATTTCCACGATGGAGTCCGCCGGGAGAGGTGGCGGCGGCTCATCTGCCGGCGCCGCCATGCGCCGACGACAAGAGGAGAACCCACCTCGGTAAAGATTTAGATCCCTATTTTGATTTTTCTCAAATGTTCGCGAGGGGAGAGGAACGAGAAATTTCGTTATATAATAATTCTGCAAAAGCACGAATCTAGAAGTAAATCTAGGTCGTTTGATTGCTCATCCGCACCCTATGCGTGGATACAAAATCTACTCTCTAAATACGTTAGATCGAACATTGATAATGGTGCAATACCAAGATTTTAGTCGCCTTACACCCCACGCGTGGATGTACAAAATCTACTCTCAAAATATGTTAGATCGAACATTGATAACGGTGCAATACCAAGATTTTAGTTGCCTTACACCTCACGCGTGAATGTACAAAATCTACTCTCTAAATATGTTAGATCAAACATTGATGATGGTGCAAATACCAAGATTTTAGTTGCCTTAGGGCATGTACAATGGGGTGACATCAGTCTTCTCTTATGCTTGCCACGTAGAACTTTTGCTTAGTTGGAGGAGAGAGAAGGAAGAAAGGTTGTCTTCCCTTAACTAAGGGACGATCTCCTATGAAACAATACTTTGTTGAGCAGGCAGCAAGTTTCAGACGCACTCTTTTCCTTCCAGGGTATCGAAGGGGGCTGGAAGATTTTTAACGAGGCGGCTTGCTGATCTTAATATATATGTGATTTTCAAAAAAAAAAGGGACGATCTCTTATGAAATATGAGAAGACTAATTTCCCCATTGTACGACTTGTCTTTTCTTAGCCACACAATTTCCTACTAAAAATAATTAATTCTCATATAATATGAGAGATGACAATAAGAGATAATGCCTTGTACCCCCTAACATTTATCGTCTTCTCTAGATAACGTGGACTACTAAAAGAAGACATGTCTTCCCTACCATTGTACATGCTCTTACACCCCAGGCGTGGATGTACAAAATCTACTCTCTAAATATGTTAGATCGAACATTGATGGTGGTGCAAATACCAAGATTTTAATCGTCTTACACCCCACGCGTGGATATACACAATCTACTCTCTAAATATGTTAGATCGAACATTGATGATGATGTAAATACCAAGATTTTAGTCGCCTAAAACTCCCACGCGTGGATGTACAAAATTTACTCTCTAAATATGTTAGATCGAACATTGATAATGGTGCAAATACCAAGATTTTAATCGCCTTATTGACCTGACTATCAATTCCCCAACTTCTATTTATATAATATTCATGCATATTTCTAACTTGTTTGTGCTGCGGAACAAAGAAAATTCATCTTCCTTCGAAAACGAATTCACGGCTCCATCTTTTTCAGCTGGTTGAGACTGTCTTCTCTAGAAATAGAACGCTACTTGACGAGTAAGATGTCTTGCACATGTTGTCGATGTCACGGCAACCGAGGTCCCCATTGAGTTGTGCGACGGGGGCAAGGATAACCCGCTGACCAGGAACGCCACGAGGCGATGAAGACCCAAGAAGCCCTGGAGACCTACAAGATATACATCTTCAAGGTACTCAAGCAGGACCGTCGAAAGAGAAGGCCAAGAAGAGCATTGAGACATACAAGATCTACATCTTGTAAGAATCACCCTCACACAAGGGGTGCCCCCGCCCCAACGTGTGGCAATTTCCCTCTAGGGAATGCCACGGGATCCCCGCCGGCTAGAGCGTCCCTATTGTAAGGGTATTTTACCCTTATCCATTATTTTGGTAACAATGACACCGTGCTAGAGTATTTGACCTAATACGTTTATAAGGATTATCTCAGGTATTAGGCAATGAGGCATAAATGATGTACCAAAGGAACAAGAAGGCTAAAGGAGACCCCCCACTTCAACAACAATCGAAAAGGGGTCTACAGAAGAAATTCGGTCGGTCACCCGGTTGGACCGGGCCACAGACCGGTTGGTCCGGCGCACGGTCCGGTCGACCGGGCGCCAACCGGGCGCCAACCGGGCTGCAAACCAGCGTGGAAGAATCCGGTTTGCCGCCCGGTCAGCCGGCCTCCAGACCGGCGAGTCCGGCGTACGGTCCGGTCGACCGGGCGCCAACCGGGCGCCAACCAGAGGAGCCCCTGGACGAAGAAAAGGAGGATCCGGCCCAGCATCCGGTCACAACCGGCTGGTCCGGTCACTGGTCCGGTCCAACCGGACGATAGACCGGACAGTCCGGTCACTGGTCCGGTTGACCGGGTTTGACGAGAAGAAAGCTGAGGTGGCAAGTGACCAACGGCCATTTTTCGAAGTACACTATAAATAGGCCTTCCCCTGCCTCAGAACACTTAGGCACTACATTACAAGTTGTTCTTGAGCTCTCTCTCTTACTTCATTTCTAGAAACACCAAAAGCCTCCGATCTACCTCCTCCTCCACCCAAACTCAAATCCCTCCGGGGAATCACTAGAGGAGGACCCGATCTACTGTTCTACCAAGACAAATCTCATTTCCCCTTGTATTCATCAAGAAGCTTGCTTCCTAGGGTTCCTTGGAAACCCTAGGTGGGCAAGAGGAGTCCCAGCATCCGGCCGTGGATTTGCTCCGGGCAAGATTGTGAAGGTTTGGAGGCTACCTCAAAGTCTACCACAAGTGAGTGAGCTATTCCTTCGTGGGATAGGCTCCGGAGAATAGGGTGAGCCTTCGTGGCGTGGGGAATCCTTCGTGGGACCTCCACCCCTCCAAACGTGACGTACCTTGTTGCAAAGCAAGGGAACACGGGAATACATCCTCGTCTCCGCGTGCTATCGGTTATCTCTAACCGAACTCCTTACTTGTGATTTAACTGCCTGAGAGAGCCTTCGTGCTCGAGATAGTTGTATCTTCATATAGGTTGCTTCACCTAGTTTGCATTAGGCTCACCTTTATATTCCGCAAAGCCTAATATTGCAAAGAAAGAATTAAAATCTGTAGAAACCTATTCACCCCCCCTCTAGGTTTACCATCTCTATACTTTCAATTGGTATCGTAGCACGGACTCTTATTAAGGGCTTCACCGCCTTAAGAGTGAGATGGATAAACTATTCGAGGGTCTAGATGAAAACTCTAACCTTTCGGTTAAAGAGATGAAATCTAGATTCTTGGCATATGATGCCGAGAAGAAGAAAAAGGAGGATGAGCTACAAAGCCAAATGGCAGAGATGTCTGTCATGCTTAAGAACTTGACTAATGGGTCTCCTAGTACGGCTTCGGCCTCCCTAGGGTCCTATCGCGAAGTCAACCATGACTATCCCAAAAACACTTCACCCATGCCTCATATAAACCATAGTGGGAATGTTTCCCATTTTGATGGAACTCACTTTCCTTTTTGGAAATCTTCTATGGAATCTCATATTCGCAGCTGCAGCGTGGAGTTGTGGGAGATCATTGTTCATGGATACCGGGAGCCTCAAGATCCCATTCGGTTGACCTCCACCGAATTCTACAACCGTCAACTCAATGCCTCCGCACGTGATAAGATTAGGAGTGGCATCAACCGCAAGCTCCTTGATCAAGTCAATGACATAGACTCCGCTAAAGAGTTGTGGGATCGAATCATAGTACTCCAAGAGGGAACCGATTTGATCCAATCCGCTCTTTATGAGACCGCAAAGCAAGAGGCCCATCAATTCATGATTCGAGAAGGAGAGTCCGTGGCCGATGCTTATGCAAGACTTGGTGCTCTTAGAGTAAGGGTCAAGGGACTTGGTGTTGAGAAGTACAATGACGGCTTCGAGATGAATGAAGCATTCATAAAGTCCAAGGTCATTGCTATGATTGCCGTCAAACAAGAAGACACCAATCTCGCACTCAACTTGCAAATCATGACCAAGAGTGCCGACCTCAACTCCGATGATCTAGTCTCCTATGTGGCCGCCAATGAAAACATGGCCAAAGCGGGAAAGAGGCTCATGGCAATGAACCGTGTTGATGAAGCCTCACACAACCATGAAGCGCCACACAACCTTGCTCTCAAAGCTAGGGCCGATCATGGAAGCAAAGAAGACTATGAAATTGAAGAAGAGGAAGAGATGACCTCAACAAGTGACATGGCTACCGACTTTGCTTTCTTTGCCAAGAAATACAAGGCAAAGTTCCCTATGCTCCTCAATGACAAGAAGAAGAAGAGAACTTGCTACAATTGTGATGAAGATAGCCATGATACGTCTCCGACGTATCGATAATTTCTTATGTTCCATGCCACATTATTGACAATACCGACATGTTTTGTTCACACTTTATGTCATATTTATGCATTTTCTGGAACTAACCTATTGACGAGATGCCGAAAGGCCGATTCTTTGTTCTTTGTTTTTGGTTCCAGAAAGGCTGTTCGGGCAATATTCTCGGAATTGGACGAAATCAACGCCAAACCTCCTATTTTTCCCGGAAGGCTCCAGAACACCGAAGAAGAGTCGGAGAGGGGGCACATGCCCACCAAACCATAGGCCGGCGCGGCCAAGGGGGGGCCGCGCCCCCCTATAGTGTGGCCACCCTATCAGCCCTCCTGCGCCGCCTCTTCGCCTATAAAACTCCTTTCGACCTAAAAACGCAGCACCAATTGACGAAACTCCAGAAAGACTCCAGGGGCGCCGCCACCGTCGCGAAACTCCAATTCGGGGGACAGAACTCTGTTCCGGCACCCTGCCGGGACGGGGAATTGCCCCCGGAGCATCTCCACCGCCGTCTCCACCGCCATCTTCACCGCCATCGCTGCCTCCATGATGAGGAGGGAGTAATCCACCCCCGAGGCTGAGGGCTCCGCTGTAGCTGCTCCGCTGTAGCTATGTGGTTCATCTCTCTCCCATGTACCTCAATACAATAATCTCATGAGCTGCTTTACATGATTGAGATTCATATGAGTTTTGTATCACTATTCATCTATGTGCTACTCTAGTGATGTTATTAAAGTATTCTATTCCTCCTGCACGGTGTAATGGTGACAGTGTGTGCATCCGTGTTAGTACTTAGCGTAGGCTATGATTATGATCTCTTGTAGATTATGAAGTTAACTATTGCTATGATGGTATTGATGTGATCTATGCCTCCTTTCGTAGCGTGAAGGTGACAGTGTGCATGCTACATTAATACTTGGTTTAGTCGTGTTGATCTTTCATGCACTCTAAGGTTATTTAAATATGAACATTAAATTGTGTAGCTTGTTAACTCCGGCATTGAGGGTTCGTGTAATCCTACGCAATGGTGTTCATCATCCAACAAGAGGGTGTAGAGTATGCATTTATCTATTCTGTTATGTGATCAATGTTGAGAGTGTCCACTAGTGAAAGTAGGATCCTGATGACCCACAAGTATAGGGGATCGCAACAGTCTTCGAGGGAAGTAAAACCCAAATTTATTGATTCGACACAAGGGGAGGTAAAGAATACTTATAAGCCTTAACAACTGAGTTGTCAATTCAGCTGCACCTGGAAAAGCACTAGCAACAGGGGTGATGTGAAAGTAGCAGTAATATGAGAGCGAGTAATGATAACAATGACGATAATAGCAATATGAGAGCAATGGCACCAGAAGATAGTTGATACTACTTCCAATGACATATAGAACGAGTATATAATGATGAGAGATGGACCGGGGTTCCCAGCGATCTACACTAGTGGTAACTCTCCAATAAGTGACAAGTGTTGGGTGAACAAATTACAGTTGGGCAATTGATAGGAATCAAAGCATTAAGATAGAACATCAGGCTTATTAATTATGTAGGCATGTTTTCCGTATATAGTCGTACGTGCTCGCAATGAGAAACTTGCACAACATCTTTTGTCCTACCAGTAGGTGTGGCGGGCCTCAAGGGAAACTACTGGATATTAAGGTACTCCTTTTAATAGAGTACCGGAGCAAAGCATTAACACTCCGTGAAAACATGTGATCCTCACATCACTACCATCCCCTCCGGTTGTCCCGATTCTTCTCACTTCGGGGCCTTTGGTTCCGGACAGTGACATGTGCATACAACTTGTAGATACAATCTAAGCAACAAGTATAGAGCTCAAATCTAAAATCATGCCACTCGGGCCCTAGTGACAAGCATTAAGAATAACAAGATTGCAGCAACAATAACTTCACAAACTTTATAGATAGACTAATCATAATGTATCATCCATCGGATCCCAACAAACACAACACCGATTACATCAGATGAATCTCAATCATGTAAGGCAGCTCATGAGACCATTGTATTGAAGTACATGGAGGAGAGAATACCGAGCATAGCTCTTTGCTAGAACCCGTAGTCCATGGGGGAACTACTCACGGAGCATGGCGGAGGCGGTGGCGTTGATGGAGATGGCTTCCGGGGCACTTCCCCGTCCCGGCGAAGTGCCGGGACAGAGTTGTCCCCCGAATTGGAGTTTCGCGACGGTGGCGGCGCCCCTGGAGTCTTTCTGGAGTTTCGTCAATTGGTACTGCGTTTTTAGGTCGAAAGGGGTTTTATAGGCGAAGAGGCGGCGCAGGGGGGCACCTGGGGGCGCCACACCCTAGGCCGGCGCGGCCAGGGTCTGGCCCGCGCCGCCATGTGGTGTGGTGGCCCCCTGGCCCCTCTCCGACTCTTCTTCGGTGTTCTGGAGCCTTCCGGGAAAAATAGGAGGTTTGGCAATGATTTCGTCCAATTCCGAGAATATTGCCCGAACAGCCTTTCTGGAACCAAAAACAGCAGAAAACAGAAGGCACGCTGTGGCATCTCGTTAATAGGTTAGTTCCGGAAAATGCATGAAATCATCATAAAGTGCAAGCAAAACATGTAAGTATTGTCATAAAACAAGCATGGAGCAGCGAGAAATTATGGATACGTCGGGGACGTATCAGCATCCCCAAGCTTAGTTCTGCTCGTCCCGAGCGAGTAAACGATAAAAAGAATAATTTCTGTAGTGACATGCTACTTACATAACCTTGATCATACTATTACAAAGCATATGAAATGAATGAAGTGACTCAAGGCAATGATCTATAGTTGCTAACAAGTAGATAACATATAGCAAAACTTTTCATGGAGAGTACTTTCAAGACAAGCATCAAAAGATCGCACAAGAGTTAACTCATAAAGCAATAAATTCAAAGTAAAGGCATCGAAGCAACACAAAGGAAGATATAAGTTTCAGCAGTTGCTTTCAACTTTCAACATGCATATCTCATGGATATTGTCAACATAAAGTAATATGATGAATGCAAATATGCAAGTATCTAAGAATCAATGCACAGTTGACACAAGTGTTTGCTTCTAAGATGGAAGGAAGTAGGTAAACTGACTCAATATAAAAAGTAAAAGAAGGGCCCTTCGCAGAGGGAAGCATTGATTGCTATATTTGTGTTAGAGCTTTGGTTTTGAAAACATATAGAGAGCATAAAAATTAAATTTTGAGAGGTGCTTGTTGTTGTCAACGAATGGTAGTGGGCACTCTAACCCCCTTGCCAGACAAACCTTCAAAGAGCGGCTCCCATTTTATTTTATTTTTGGGTGGCACTCCTTCCAACCTTTCTTTCACAAACCATGGCTAACCGAATCCTCGGGTGCCTGCCAACAATCTCATACCATGAAGGAGTGCCTTTTTATTTTAGTTTTATTATGATGACACTCCTCCCAACCTTTGCTTACACAAGCCATGGCTAACCGAATCCTTCGGGTGCCGTCCAACAATCACATACCATGGAGGAGTGTCTATTTAGGTTAATTAATTTGGGACTGGGAATCCCATTGCCAGCTCTTTTTGCAAAATTATTGGATAAGCGGATGAAGCCACTAGTCCATTGGTGAAAGTTGCCCAACAAGATTGAAAGATAAACACCACATACTTCCTCATGAGCTATAAAACATTAACACAAAGTGAGAAGCATTTTGAATTGTTTAAAGGTAGCACTCAAGCAATTTACTTTGGAATGGCAGGAAATACCACATAGTAGGTAGGTATGGTGGACACAAATGGCATAGTGGTTGGCTCAAGGATTTTGGATGCATGAGAAGTATTCCCTCTCAGTACAAGGCTTAGGCTAGCAAGGTTGTTTGAAGCAAACACAAGTATGAACCGGTACAGCAAAACTTACATAAGAACATATTGCAAGCATTATAATACTCTACACTGTCTTCCTTGTTGCTCAAACACTTTACCAGAAAATATCTAGACCTTAAGAGAGATCAATTATGCAAACCAATTTCAACAAGCTTTACGGTAGTTCTCCACTAATAGGTTTAAACCACATGAAAAAACTTAATCTACTTGAGAGCTCAAAACAATTGCCAAGTGTCAAATTATCCACAACATATGAGGCATTTTCTGTTTCCAACCAAACAATAAGTATTGTAGCTTCCAACTTTTATCATTGAACATTAAAAGTAAAACGAAGAACAAGTGTTCATATGAAAAAGCGGAGCGTGTCTCTCTCCCAAACAAGGATTGCTAGGATCCGATCTTATTCAAACAAAAACAAAACGAAAATAAACACACAGACGCTCCAAGTAAAGCACATATGATGTGACTGAATAAAAATATAGTTTCAGGGGAGGAACCTGATAAGTTGATGAAGAAGGGGATGCCTTGGGCATCCCCAAGCTTAGACGCTTGAGTCTCCTTGAAATATGCAGGGATGAACCATCGGGGCATCCCCAAGCTTAGACTTTTCACTCTTCTTGATCATATATCATCCTCCTCTCTTGACCCTTGAAAACTTCCTTCACAACAAACTTCTCATAAACTTCATTAGAGGGGTTAGTACTCAAAAAATTTGAATCCACCTTGGTCCTGTAGTGGCACATTGCAAGAACTCAATAAAACACTAGCTACAGCTCTCTACGTCTAGAAAAGCTCGCTTGAAGTCCACAAGAGACAATGCAAAAAACAGAGACAGAATCTGCCAAAACAGAACAGCCAGTAAAGACGAATTTTAATAAAATACTTGCGTTGCTCAAATCAGAAAACTCAAAACTAATGAAAGTTGCGTACATATCTGAGGAACACGCACGTAAATTGGCATAATTTTCTGAGTTTCCTACAGAGAATTAGACCCAGATTCGTGACAGATAGAAATCTGTTTCTGCGCAGAAATCCAAATCTAGTATCAACCTTCGATTAGAGGCTTCACTTGGCACAACAAAACACAAAACTAAGATAAGGAGAGGTTGCTACAGTAGTAAACAACTTCCAAGACACAAATATAAAACAAATTACTGTAGCAAAATAACACATGGGTTATCTCCCAAGAAGTTCTTTCTTTATAGCCATTAAGATGGGCTCAGCAGTTTTAATGATGCACTCGCAAGAAATAGTATTTGAAGCAAAAGAGAGCATCAAGAGGCAAATCCAAAACACATTTAAGTCTAACATGCTTCCTATGCAAAGGAATCTTGTAAATAAACAAGTTCATGAAAAACAAAGTAACAAGCATAGGAAGATAGAACAAGTGTAATTTCAACAATTTCAGCATATAGAGAGGTGTATTAGTACCATGAAAATTTCTACTACCATATTTTCCTCTCTCATAATAATTTTCAGTAGCTTCATGAACAAACTCAACAATATAACTATCACATGCAGCATACTTTTCATGATTTCCAAACACATAATTTTCATCAAGTTCAAGAATAGTGGAATTAAAACTTTCAAACTTACTTTTATTAATAATATAACAAGGTAGTTGATCAATCTCAAGAGATATGGGACTCATAGAATAAGTCAAGAACTCTCCAATCCCATTTTCATTAGTAGCACAATTAATATTATCAAGTAACATAGGACCATCATCTAGAGCTTTATCATAAACATTTGCCAAGCAAAATTCTTTTGTACCATGCATTTCGACATCAGGCTCAAACAAAGCATTATCATAAGATTTATCAAAGTAGCATGGATTATCATAAATAACAGTAGCATAATTATTCTCACAAGTTTTACTCATAGGGAATATTTCAAGAGAATCCACAGGAACATAACATTCAACCTCTTTCGGTAAGCATGGAGGACAATCAAATAGTGTAAGAGATGAAGAGTTACTCTCATTAGAAGGTTGGCATGGGTAGCTAATCCATTCTTCCTCCTTTTGTTCGTCGCTCTCCTCTTCTTTTTCATCCAATGAGCTTTCAGGTTCATCAATTTCCTCCTCTTTTTCATCCAATGAGCTTTCAGGTTCATCAATTTCTTCTTCCACCGGTTCCTGCAAATTGTGAGTGCATTCTTGTGCATTAATGTGTCTCTCTTTATAATCAAGGATATAAGGATTCCTACTGTAGCATTCTATGCAAGAATTAAGGATAGTAGAGACATAATCTTTAAGGTCCTTACAAATAGCACAAGTTTCATAATTCTCAACCATGAAGGATTCTATCTCGGAGGCTCCCATAAATAAGACAAATTGTTCTACCTCTTCGAACCCATAATGAATATAGCAATTCCGATTATAGCTCTTAATAAAAAATTCCTCACTAAAGCCACATTGAAATTTAAGATGTTTAGTATCCTGTTGTGAGCAACAGTTTATGTCATGGCGTCTAAGCAAGATTCTAGCAATTGTATTTAATTTTTCTATCATAGCACTCATTATTTTCCCAGTTCTTGATTCTCTATAACAATTATAACATTCCATAAGCTCCAAGTAGGTTGTTGGTTCTCCCATAACAGCAGTTTTTTTAATTTTTTGGTTTTTCAAATTTTTATGGATTTTTGGGTATATGAGACAAATAAAACAAGACAAAAATAAACTAAGCAAAAGTAAACTACGCAAACTAATACTAGACAGAAATAAACTAAGCACAAATAAACTAGGCAAAAGTAAACTAAGCAAAGCAAAATAAAACAAATTAAAAACAGAGAGAGAGGTAGAGTGTACTCCCCAGGTGAACTTATGAGTAGAGCTATGCCTCCCCGGCAACGGCGCCAGAAAATAGTCTTGATGACCCACAAGTATTGGGGATCGCAACAGTCTTCGAAGGAAGTAAAACCCAAATTTATTGATTCGACACAAGGGGAGGTAAAGAATACTTATAAGCCTTAACAACTGAGTTGTCAATTCAGCTGCACCTGGAAAAGCACTAGCAACAGGGGTGATGTGAAAGTAGCAGTAATATGAGAGCATTAATATGATAACATAGCAGCGATAATAGCAATATGAGAGCAATGGCACCAGAAGATAGTTGATACTACTTCCAATGACATATAGAACGAGTATATAATGATGAGAGATGGACCGGGGTTCCCAGCGATCTACACTAGTGGTAACTCTCCAATAAGTGACAAGTGTTGGGTGAACAAATTACAGTTGGGCAATTGATAGGAATCAAAGCATTAAGATAGAACATCAGGCTTATTAATTATGTAGGCATGTTTTCCGTATATAGTCGTACGTACTCGCAATGAGAAACTTGCACAACATCTTTTGTCCTACCAGCCGGTGGCAGCCGGGCCTCAAGGGAAACTACTGGATATTAAGGTACTCCTTTTAATAGAGTACCGGAGCAAAGCATTAACACTCCGTGAAAACATGTGATCCTCACATCACTACCATCCCCTCCGGTTGTCCCGATTTTTCTCACTTCGGGGCCTTTGGTTCCGGACAGTGACATGTGCATACAACTTGTAGATACAATCTAAGCAACAAGTATAGAGCTCAAATCTAAGATCATGCCACTCGGGCCCTAGTGACAAGCATTAAGAATAACAAGATTGCAGCAACAATAACTTCACAAACTTTATAGATAGACTAATCATAATGTATCATCCATCGGATCCCAACAAACACAACACCGATTACATCAGATGAATCTCAATCATGTAAGGCAGCTCATGAGACCATTGTATTGAAGTACATGGAGGAGAGAATACCGACATAGCTACTGCTAGAACCCGTAGTCCATGGGGGAACTACTCACGGAGCATGGCGGAGGCGGTGGCGTTGATGGAGATGGCTTCCGGGGGCACTTCCCCGTCCCGGCAGGGTGCCGGGACAGAGTTCTGTCCCCCGAATTGGAGTTTCGCGATGGTGGCGGCGCCCTGAGTCTTTCGGAGTTTCGTCAATTGGTACTGCGTTTTTAGGTCGAAAAGGGGTTTTATAGGCGAAGAGGCGGCGCAGGGGGCACACAGGGGCACCACACCCTAGGCCGGCGCGGCCGAGTGCAGCCCGCGCCGCCATGTGGTGTGGTGGCCCCCGGCCCCTCTCCGACTCTTCTTCGGTGTTCGGAGCCTTCCGGGAAAAATAGGAGGTTTGGCGTTGATTTCGTCCAATTCGAGAATATTGCCCGAACAGCCTTTACGGAACCAAAAACAGCAGAAAACAGGAACCGGCACCGGTGGCATCTCGTTAATAGGTTAGTTCCGGAAAATGCATGAAATCATCATAAAGTGCAAGCAAAACATGTAAGTATTGTCATAAAACAAGCATGGAACGACAGAAATTATGGATACGTCGGGGACGTATCAGATCCCTGGGCCTTGCTTCCAAGCATAGAATCTCCGTTTGTTTACTGTTTTACTGCGTTACTACTGCTGCGTTACTACTGCTTGTTTACTGTCCTGGGCAAAGCACTTTTCTGGTGCCGTTGCTACTGCTTATTCATACCACCTGTATTTCACTATCTCTTCGCCGAACTAGTGCACCTATTAGGTGTGTTGGGGACACAAGAGACTTCTTGCTTTGTGGTTGCAGGGTTGCATGAGAGGGATATCTTTGACCTCTTCCTCCCTGAGTTCGATAAACCTTGGGTGATCCACTTAAGGGAAACTTGCTGCTGTTCTACAAACCTCTGCTCTTGGAGGCCCAACACTGTCTACAAGAATAGAAGCACCCGTAGACATCAAGCTATTTTCTGGCACCGTTGCCGGGGAGGTAAGGTAAAAGGTATTCACATCCTCCGACTACTAAGCTATTTCCTAGCACTATTGCCGGTGTGTGAGTGCTCGAAGCTATCTCCTTTAGATTCTGCAATTGCATCTTTTTGTTTCTTGTTTTTATTTTCACTAGTTAGGCATAATGGAAAACAACAAAAAAATTGGTGAGCTTTTTAATCTTTTTCCTGATTTAGAATTGTTTGATGCGAAAATTAAAAAACCTATGGAACCTTATTTGCATGCTAGTAGCGATGTTATTAGTATGAATGCAATTACTGCTAATTCTATGGAGAAGTCTAAGCTTGGGGAAGCTAGTTTTTGTGATCTTTTTAGCTTCCCATCTTTAGGGGAGAAAATTTGCTCTGATAATACTTTATCTCCCATATGCAATAACTCTAATGATGCTTGTGATATTTTAAATGCACCTACTGAAAGTATTCCATATAAAATCCCTATGAAAATTATTGAACGTGTTATGGACAACCACTATAAAGGGGATGGAACTGTCCATCCTAGAGATCATTTCTTGTTTTGCACGAATTATGCGGGTTATTCAAGTGTGCAGGTATCTCTATGGATGAAGTGAGGAAGAAGCTATTCTCTGTTTATTTGTACGTAAAGCGGCGCATTGGTATAAATTGTTGGAGAATAGACATTCTCTTGGTTGGGAGGAAATTGCATCTCTCTTTTATTCTAAATTTTATCCTCCTCATGAAGTGCATATTGATAGGAATTATATTTATAACTTTTATCCTCGTGATGGAGAGAGTATTTCTCAAGCGTGGGGGAGACTGAAGTCACTAATGCTCAAATGTCCCATTCATGAGCTCCCCGTAATGTTATTGTTAACAATTTTTATGCGAGGCTTTCAGACAACACAAGGACTATCTGGACGCGTGTTCGGAGGGATCTTTCACCAGCAAGGAGGTTGAGGGTAGGTGGGTTCTTCTTGATCGGAGGACGGAGACCGCTGAAGGATGGGAGAACAATGAAGGTAAAGAGTCAGGTATAAATTATGATTATGAATGCATTGAAGCTTTTATGGATACCGATAAATTTCGAAATATGAGTGCTACTTATGGTCTTGACTCTCAAGTTGCTGCAAATCTTTATAAAGCCTTTGCTTCTCATTTTGAATTGCCTAAAAAGAATTTTGATAAGTATCATGAACCTTTTAAAGAGGCTTGCATGAAGAATGAAATTGTTGTTAATTATTGCAATAAGCATGCTCAAACTCCTAAGAATGCTATTTCCTATAAGCATGTTAATTTTTGTGGAATACATAGACCTTGTGGAATTAATCAAATCAAAGATGAATATTGTATCCATCATGCTAATGAAAAAACTAGAAAGTGGCTTAGGGCTCTAGATGATCTTGGTAAAAAAGTTTGTGCCCTCTATCCTTTTATTTGTGAAGTTTGCCATGAAGTGGGTCATTTTAATTTTCAATGCTCCTCCAATGATAATTTGAACCCAATGAGTGCTGCAAATTTGTATTGTGATGGTGAAATTACTCCTAATCAGCATGATGAACTTACTTTATTTTTGGGGTGTGAAGAACTGTCGAGAAAAATCTCTTTGTTACATATGAGTGATCTTGATATTGATGATGTCCTGCATGGGTGTTTTTCTTATTGCATTGATAATAGCCATACAAATACTTACATACAAAATATTTTAGAAGATGACACCTTGCCAAAATATGATAGGACCGCTGTGTGTTTTCAACTAATTAATGAAAAGGAGGGATCCTCCCAAGTTTCTTCTATTGTTTCTGAAAGTAAATCAGGTTATGCGGACAAGCCACCCTTCAAGCCTCTTCCTCCTAAAGAAGGGAACGAGGAGAAGGAAGAGAAGAAGAAGAAGAAGAAGGGAACGAAGAAGAAGAAGAAGAAGAAGAAGAAGAAGAAGGAGAATAAAAAGAAAGAGGTAACGGCGTATCCCCGCGTGAATGAGATAACGCTAGGTAACCGTAAGTATGTTGCTCCTAATGATTACTGTAATAATGAATCTGAATACGATGATCTTCCTATGCCCTTTACATACATTAGCAATCATGATTTGAATGAGCACACTACTTTTGATATTGCAAATCTCTGGGAAACTAATTCTAAAAATGATGATGACAATAATTGCCATAGTGTCAGTGCTATCCATGCTTCCTCCCATAATGATATAGAAAGCTCTAAGCTTGGGGAAGAGGTGTTTGAAAATCCTTTTGCTACTGGTCATTATGTTCTTGATACATCTCCTTCTAATAACAATGATGGTATGGACACAGATAAACCGACTGTGAAAGATAACTATTATATTTCTTATGATGACATTGTGCCTCCGATCTTTGATGATTATTATAAAGAATGCTATGATATAGGTTATAACTATCCTTATGAAACTTGTCATAGTCATGATTGGATTACCAAAAACAATTCCCTTAATATGCAACTTGTTTACCATGTTCAAATTCTTGATAATAATCCTGCTCCAATTACTATTAATGAAAAGAACTCTCCTTATGCCAAAATTAATGATACTTCTATGCATATAAACCATGATAAGAATGTTTTAAGTGATGGGTATATTGTGGATTTCATCAATGATGCTACTGAAAGTTATTATGAGAGAGGGAAATATGGTTATATGCATCTTAATAATATTAAGTTTCCCCTCTTTATGTTGAGAATCTTGAAGTTACTCGTGTTTTATCCTCTTATGCTTGTCACTTTGTTCTTCATGAATTCATTTGTGTACAAGATTCCTCTGCATAGGAAGCATGTTAGGCTTAAATGTGTTTTGAATTTGCCTCTTGAAGCTCTCTTTTGCTTCAAATACTATTTCTTGCTGGTGCATCACCAAAACTGCTGAGCCCATCTTAATGGCTATAAAGAAAGAACTTCTTGGGAGATAACCCATGTGTTATTTTGGTACAGTACTTTGTTTTATATTTGTGTCTTGGAAGTTGTTTACTACTGTAGCAACCTCTCCTTATCTTAGTTTTGTGTTTTGTTGTGCCAAGTAAAGTCGTTGATAGTAAGGTTCATACTAGATTTGGATTACTGCGCAGAAACAGATTTCTTTGCTGTCACGAATCTGGGCAAAATTCTCTGTAGGTAACTCAGAAAATTATGCCAATTTACGTGAGTGATCCTCAGATATGTACGCAACTTTCATTCAATTTGAGAATTTTCATTTGAGCAAGTCTGGTGCCTCAATAAAATTCGTCTTTATGGACTGTTCTGTTTTGACAGATTCTGCCTTTTATTTCGCATTGCCTCTTTTGCTATGTGGGATGGATTTCTTTGTTCCATTAACTTCCAGTAGCTTTGAGCAATGTCCAGAAGTGTTAAGAATGATTGTGTCACCTCTGAACACGTGAGTTTTTGATTATGCACTAACCCTCTAATGAGTTTGTTTCGAGTTTGGTGTGGAGGAAGTTTTCAAGGGTCAAGAGAGGAGGATGATATACTATGATCAAGGAGAGTGAAAAGTATAAGCTTGGGGATGCCCCGGTGGTTCATCCCTGCATATTTCAAGAAGACTCAAGCATCTAAGCTTGGGGATGCCCAAGGCATCCCCTTCTTCATCGATAAATTATCAGGTTCCTTCTCTTGAAACTATATTTTTATTCGGCCACATCATATGTGCCTTACTCGGAGCGTCTGTATGTTTCTTGTTTTTGTTTTTGTTTGAATAAATGCTTGTGTGGGAGAGAGACACGCTCCGCTGTTGCATATGGACAAGTAATGTTCATGGCGAAGGTTGAAACTGCTTCGTTAATTGTTATATGGTTGGAAACGGAAAATGCTACATGTAGTAATTGGTATGATGTCTTGGATAATGTGATACTTGGCAATTGTTGTGCTCATGTTTAAGCTCTTGCATCATATACTTTGCACCCATTAGTGAAGAAATACATAGAGCTTGTTAAAATTTGGTTTGCATGAGTGGTTTCTCTAGAGTCTAGATATTTTCTAGTGAGGTGTTTGAACAACAAGGAAGACGATGTATAGTCTTATAATGCTTGTAATATGTCTTTTATGTAAGTTTTGATGTACTAGTTCGTGCTTGTGTTTGCTTCAAACAACCTTGCTAGCCTAAAACCTTGTATCGAGAGGGAATACTTCTCGTGCATCCAAATCCTTGAGCCAAACAACACTATGCCATTTGTGTCCACCATACCTACCTACTACATGGTATTTCCTGCCATTCCAAAGTAAATTGCTTGAGTGCTACCTTTAAACAATTCAAAATTTATCACCTCTGATTTGTGTCAATGTTTTATAGCTCATGAGGAAGTATGTGGTGTTTATCTTTCAATCTTGTTGGGCAACTTTCACCAATGGACTAGTGGCTTCATCCGCTTATCCAATAATTTGCAAAAAGAGCTGGCAATGGGATTCCCAGTCCCAAATTAACTAACTTAAATAGACACTCCTCCATGGTATGTGATTGTTGGACGGCACCCGAAGGATTCGGTTAGCCATGGCTTGTGTAAGCAAAGGTTTGGAGGAGTGTCATCATAATAAAACTAAAATAAAAAGGCACTCCTTCATGGTATGAGATTGTTGGCAGGCACCCGAGGATTCGGTTAGCCATGGTTTGTGAAAGAAAGGTTGGAAGGAGTGCCACCCAAAAATAAAATAAAATGGGAGCCGCTCTTTGAAGGTTTGTCTGGCAAGGGGGTTAGAGTACCCGCTACCATTCGTTGACAACAACATACACCTCTCAAAACTTTATTTTTATGCTCTCTTTATGTTTTCAAAACCAAAGCTCTAGCACAAATATAGCAATCGATGCTTTCCTCTTTGAAGGGCCTTTCTTTTACTTTTATGTTGAGTCAGTTCACCTATTTCTCTCCACCTCAAGAAGCAAACACTTGTGTGAATTGTGCATTGATTCCTACATACTTGCATATTGCACTTGTTATATTGCTTTGCATTGACAACTATCCATGAGATATACATGTTACGAGTTGAAAGCAACCGCTGAAACTTCATCTTCCTTTATGTTGCTTCAATACCTCTACTTTGAATTATTGCTTTATGAGTTAACTCTTATGCAAGACTTATTGATGCTTGTCTTTAAGTACTATTCATGAAAAGTCTTTGCTTTATGATTCAGTTGTTTACTCATGTCATTACCATTGTTTTGATCGCTGCATTCATTACATATGCTTACAATATTATGATCAAGGTTATGATGGCATGTCACTCCAGAAATTATCTTTGTTATCGTTTACCTGCTCGGGACGAGTAGGAACTAAGCTTGGGGATGCTGATACGTCTCCGACGTATCGATAATTTCTTATGTTCCATGCCACATTATTGACAATACCGACATGTTTTGTTCACACTTTATGTCATATTTATGCATTTTCTGGAACTAACCTATTGACGAGATGCCGAAAGGCCAGTTGCTGTTTTCTGCTGTTTTTGGTTCCAGAAAGGCTGTTCGGGCAATATTCTCGGAATTGGACGAAATCAACGCCAAACCTCCTATTTTTCCCGGAAGGCTCCAGAACACCGAAGAAGAGTCGGAGAGGGGGCACAGGCCCACCAAACCATAGGCCGGCGCGGCCAAGGGGGGGCCCGCGCCCCCCTATAGTGTGGCCACCCTGTCAGCCCTCCTGCGCCGCCTCTTCGCCTATAAAACTCCTTTCGACCTAAAAACGCAGCACCAATTGACGAAACTCCAGAAAGACTCCAGGGGCGCCGCCACCGTCGCGAAACTCCAATTCGGGGGACAGAACTCTGTTCTGGCACCCTGCCGGGACGGGGAATTGCCCCCGGAGCATCTCCACCGCCGTCTCCACCGCCATCTTCACCGCTATCGCTGCCTCCATGATGAGGAGGGAGTAATCCACCCCCGAGGCTGAGGGCTCCGCTGTAGCTATGTGGCTCATCTCTCTCCCATGTACCTCAATACAATAATCTCATGAGCTGCTTTACATGATTGAGATTCATATGAGTTTTGTATCACTATTCATCTATGTGCTACTCTAGTGATGTTATTAAAGTATTCTATTCCTCTTGCACGGTGTAATGGTGACAGTGTGTGCATCCGTGTTAGTACTTGGCGTAGGCTATGATTATGATCTCTTGTAGATTATGAAGTTAACTATTGCTATGATGGTATTGATGTGATCTATGCCTCCTTTCGTAGCGTGAAGGTGACAGTGTGCATGCTACATTAGTACTTGGTTTAGTCGTGTTGATCTTTCATGCACTCTAAGGTTATTTAAATATGAACATTAAATTGTGGAGCTTGTTAACTCCGGCATTGAGGGTTCGTGTAATCCTACGCAATGGTGTTCATCATCCAACAAGAGGGTGTAGAGTATGCATTTATCTATTCTGTTATGTGATCAATGTTGAGAGTGTCCACTAGTGAAAGTAGGATCCCTGGGCCTTGCTTCCAAGCATAGAATCTCCGTTTGTTTACTGTTTTACTGCGTTACTACTGCTGCGTTACTCTTTGCTTGTTTCTTGTCACAGGCAAAGCACTTTTCTGGTGCCGTTGCTACTGCTTATTCATACCACCTGTATTTCACTATCTCTTCGCCGAACTAGTGCACCTATTAGGTGTGTTGGGGACACAAGAGACTTCTTGCTTTGTGGTTGCAGGGTTGCATGAGAGGGATATCTTTGACCTCTTCCTCCCTGAGTTCGATAAACCTTGGGTGATCCACTTAAGGGAAACTTGCTGCTGTTCTACAAACCTCTGCTCTTGGAGGCCCAACACTGTCTACAAGAATAGAAGCACCCGTAGACATCAAGCCACTTTGCAAATGAGTGCCCTTATGAGAAAAGGGTGGACAAGCCAAGATTCATCAAAGGGGTCAAGCCAAGATTGAAGCCAAACCCAATCAATGATCGATACAAGAAGAACAAGGGAAGAGCCTTTGTTGGGGCCGAGTACTTGTCCGATGATGAAGAGGAAGATGAGGAGAAGGAGGCCGGGGTGGCCGGTTTGGCTTTCTCTAAGCCCGGGTCACTCTTCACATATGACTACTCCAAGGACTACTCCACGGAGAATGATGTTGGATCCTCCTTCATGGCAAGGATAACTCAAGATGATGACTCCGATGACTCTACCTCATCTACAATCGTTGGCTCTTGTCTTATGGCAAGGGAAACCAAGGTAGTGGAACCTCCACCTTCCCTATCTAGTGTTCTTGATGATGAAAATGAAAATCAAGATGAATTAATTGTGCTTAAGGAACTCTATGATGTTAGATGCACCCTTCGTGGTGAAGCTCTTGTCAAGTTTGATTTCTTGATGGACTCACTCAAAGAAAAGGATGAGTCCATTGAGGAATTAGAATATCATTTGAATAAGAAGGAACGGAGATTCAATCTCCTAAGACAAGAGCTAAAAACCGAAAGGTGCATGATGTCTACTTCCCCCTCCTTTTCCTGTAGACAGTGTTGGGCCTCCAAGAGCAGAGGTTTGTAGAACAGCAGCAAGTTTTCCCTTAAGTGGATCACCCAAGGTTTATCGAACTCAGGGAGGAAGAGGTCAAAGATATCCCTCTCATGCAACCCTGCAACCACAAAGCAAGAAGTCTCTTGTGTCCCCAACACACCTAATAGGTGCACTAGTTCGGCGAAGAGATAGTGAAATACAGGTGGTATAAATAAGTATGAGCAGTAGCAACGGTGCCAGAAAATAGCTTGCTGGCGTGTAGTTGATGGTGGTAGTATTGCAGCAGTAGTAACGCAAAGAAACAAGTAAACAAGCAGCGATAGCAGTATTTAGGAACAAGGCCTAGGGATTACACTTTCACTAGTGGACACTCTCAACATTGATCACATAACAGAATAGATAAATGCATACTCTACACTCTTGTTGGATGATGAACACATTGCGTAGGATTACACGAACCCTCAATGCCGGAGTTAACAAGCTCCACAATTAATGTTCATATTTTAGTAACCTTATAGTGTAAGATAGATCAAAAGACTAAACCAAGTACTAACATAGCATGCACACTGTCACCTTCATGCATATGTAGGAGGAATAGATCACATCAATACTATCATAGCAATAGTTAACTTCGCAATCTACAAGAGATCATGATCATAGCATAAACCAAGTACTAACACGGATGCACACACTGTCACCATTACATCGTGCAGGAGGAATAGACTACTTTAATAACATTGCTAGAGTAGCACATAGATAAATTGTGATACAAACACATTGCAATCATAAAGAGATATAAATAAGCACCTCACTATGCCATTCAACAGTGAATAAGTATTCTGTGAAATATAGCCTAAGAGACCCACACGGTGCACACACTGTCACCTTTACACACGTGGGACAAGGAGTCTCCGGAGATCACATAAGTAAAACTCACTTGACTAGCATAACGACATCTAGATTACAAGCATCATCATATGAATCTCAATCATGTAAGGCAGCTCATGAGATTATTGTATTGAAGCACATAGGAGAGAGATGAACCACATAGCTACCGGTACAGCCCCGAGCCTCGATGGAGAACTACTCCCTCCTCATGGGAGCAGCAGCGGTAATGAAGATGGCGGTGGAGATGGCAGCGGTGTCGATGGAGAAGCCTTCCGGGGGCACTTCCCCATTCCGGTGGCGTGCCGGAACAGAGACTCCTGTCCCCCAGATCTTGGCGTCGCGATGGCGGCGGCTCTGGAAGGTTTCTGTGGATTTCGTCGAACGTCTAAGGGTTTTCGATCCAGGGGCTTTATATAGGCGAAGAGGCGGCGCAGGAAGGTCAAAGGGGCGACGAAACCATAGGGCGGCGCGGCCAGGGCCTGGGCCGCGCCGGCCTATGGTCTGGGGGCCCAGTGCCCCCCCTCTGGTCCTGCCCGGTGTTACGGATGCTTCCGGTGAAAATAGGAACTTGGGCGTTGATTTCGTCCGATTCCGAGAATATTTCGTTACTAGGATTTCTGAAACCAAAAACAGCAGAAAACAGGAACTGGCACTTCGGCATCTTGTTAATAGGTTAGTTCCAGAAAATGCACGAATATGACATAAAGTGTGCATAAAACATGTAGATAACATCAATAATGTGGCATGGAACACAAGAAATTATCGATACGTCGGAGACGTATCAGCATCCCCAAGCTTAGTTCTGCTCGTCCGAGCGAGTAAAACGATAACAAAGATAATTTCTGGAGTGACATGCCATCATAAACTTGATCATACTATTTGTAAAGCATATGTAGTGAATGCAGCGATCAAAACAATGTATATGACATGAGTAAACAAGTGAATCATATAGCAAAGACTTTTCATGAATAGCACTTCAAGACAAGCATCAATAAGTCTTGCATAAGAGTTAACTCATAAAGCAATAAATTCTTAGTAAAAGCATTGAAGCAACACAAAAGAAGATTAAGTTTCAGCGGTTGCTTTCAACTTATAACATGTATATCTCATGGATATTGTCAACATAGAGTAATATAATAAGTGCAATATGCAAATATGTAGGAATCAATGCACAGTTCACACAAGTGTTTGCTTCTTGAGGTGGAGAGAGAGATAGGTGAACTGACTCAACAATGAAAGTAAAAGAATGGTCCTCCATAGAGGAAAAGCATCGATTGCTATATTTGTGCTAGAGCTTTGATTTTGAAAACATGAAACAATTTTGTCAACGGTAGTAATAAAGCATATGTATCATGTAAATTATATCTTACAAGTTGCAAGCCTCATGCATAGTGTACTAATAGTGCCCGCACCTTGTCCTAATTAGCTTGGACTACCGGATCATCACAATGCACTGTTTTAACCAAGTGTCACAAAGGGGTACCTCTATGCCGCCTGTACAAAGGTCTAAGGAGAAAGCTCGCATTGGATTTCTCGCTGTTGATTATTCTTCAACTTAGACATCCATACCGGGACAACATAGACAACAGATAATGGACTCCTCTTTTATGCATAAGCATGTAACAACAATTAATAATTTTCTCATTTGAGATTGAGGATATATGTCCAAAACTGAAACTTCCACCATGGATCATGGCTTTAGTTAGCGGCCCAATGTTCTTCTCTAACAATATGCATGCTTAACCATAAGGTGGTAGATCTCTCTTACTTCAGACAAGACGGACATGCATAGCAACTCACATGAAATTCAACAATGAATAGTTGATGGCGTCCCCAGTGAACATGGTTATCGCACAACAAGCAACTTAATAAGAGATAAAGTGCATAAGTACATATTCAATACCACAATAGTTTTTAAGCTATTTGTCCCATGAGCTATATATTGTAAGGTGAATGATGGAATTTTAAAGGTAGCACTCAAGCAATTTACTTTGGAATGGCGGAAAATACCATGTAGTAGGTAGGTATGGTGGACACCAATGGCATAGTGGTTGGCTCAAGGATTTGGATGCATGAGAAGTATTCCCTCTCGATACAAGGTTTAGGCTAGCAAGGCTTATTTGAAACAAACACAAGGATGAACCGGTGCAGCAAAACTCACATAAAAGACATATTGAAAATATTATAAGACTCTACACCGTCTTCCTTGTTGTTCAAACTCAATACTAGAAATTATCTAGACCTTAGAGAAACCAAATATGCAAACCAAATTTTAACAAGCTCTATGTATTTCTTCACTAATAGGTGCAAGGTATATGATGCAAGAGCTTAAACAAGAGCACAACAATTGCCAAGTATCAAGTTATTCAAGACATCATACCAATTACTACATGTAGCATTTTCCAATTCCAACCATATAATAATTAACGAAGCAGTTTCAACCTTCGCCATGAAAATTAAAAGCTAAGAACACATGTGTTCATATGAACCAGCGGAGCGTGTCTCTCTCCCACACAAGCATTTATTCAAACAAAAACAAAAACAAAAGCACACAGACGCTCCAAGTAAAGTACATAAGATGTGACCGAATAAAAATATAGTTTCATGGGAGGAACCTGATAAATTGTTGATGAAGAAGGGGATGCCTTGGGCATCCCCAAGCTTAGACGCTTGAGTCTTCTTAATATATGCAGGGGTGAACCACCGGGGCATCCCCAAGCTTAGAGCTTTCACTCTTCTTGATCATAGTATATCATCCTCCTCTCTTGATCCTTGAAAACTTCCTCCACACCAAACTCGAAACAACTCATTAGAGGGTTAGTGCACAATAAAAATTAACATATTCAGAGGTGACACAATCATTCTTAACACTTCTGGACATTGCATAAAGCTACTGGATATTAATGGATCAAAGAAATTCATCCAACATAGCAAAAGAGGCAATGTGAAATAAAAGGCAGAATCTGTCAAAACAGAACAGTTCGTATTGACGAATTTTAAAATGGCACCAGACTTGCTCAAATGAAAATGCTCAAATTGAATGAAAGTTGCGTACATATCTGAGGATCATGCACGTAAATTGGCTTAATTTTCTGAGCTACCTACAGGGAGGTAGACCCAGATTCGTGACAGCAAAGAAATCTGGAACTGCGCAGTAATCCAAATCTAGTACTTACTTTACTATCAAAGACTTTACTTGGCACAACAAAACACAAAACTAAGATAAGGAGAGGTTGCTACAGTAGTAAACAACTTCCAAGACACAAATATAAAACAAAGTACTGTAGCAAAATAACACATGGGTTATCTCCCAAGAAGTTCTTTTTTCTTTATAGCCATTAAGATGGGCTCAGCAGTTTTAATGATGCACTCGCAAGAAATAGTATTTGAGGCAAAAGAGAGCATCAAGAGGCAAGTATGAAACAAATTTATGCCTAACATGCTTCCTATGCATAGGAATCTTGTAAATAAACAAGTTCAAGAAGCATAATGCAACAAGCATAGAAAGATAAAACAAGTGTAGTTTCAAAAATTTCAGCACATAGAGAGGTGTTTTAGTAACATGAAAATTTCTACAACCATATTTTCCTCTCTCATAATAACTTTCAGTAGCATCATGAGCAAACTCAACAATATAACTATCACATAAAGCATTCTTATCATGAGTCTCATGCATAAAATTATTACTCTCCACATAGGTATAATCAATTTTATTAGTTGTAGTGAGAGCAAATTCAACAAAGTAGCTATCATTATTATTCTCATCATCAAATATAGGAGGCATATTGTAATCATAATCAAATTTATCCTCCATAACAGGTGGCACCAAAAGACTACTGTCATTATAATCATCATAAATAGGAGGTAAAGAATCATCAAAGTAAATTTCCTCCTCAATTCTTGGGGGACTAAAAAGATCATGCTCATCAAAACCAGCTTCCCCAAGCTTAGAATTTTCCATAGCATTAGCAACAATAGTGTTCAAAGCATTCATATTAATAACATTCCCATTAGCATGCATATAAAGTTCCATGGGTCTTTTAATTCTCTCTTCAAACACATCATGTCCTAATTCAAGATAAAGCTCATAAAGATCTCTCATATTTTTGTTGTTTTCCATTATGCCTTACTAGTGTAAACAAGAAACAAAAAGTTGCAATTGCAGGATCTAAAGGAAATAGCTTCGAGTACTTACGGCGCCGGGAAATAGCTTGGTAGCCGAGATCCGGAGTGTGAGTACCTTTTACCTTTCCTCCCCGGCAACGGCGCCAGAAAATACTTGATGCTGTCCAGGACTGGCGCGTGGTTGACGAGGGAGGAAATCCCCGTTGTGTAGCTTTCTGGTCCCCGGCAACGGCGCCAGAAAATAGCTTGATGTCTACTTCCCCCTCCTTTTCCTGTAGACAGTGTTGGGCCTCCAAGAGCAGAGGTTTGTAGAACAGCAGCAAGTTTTCCCTTAAGTGGATCACCCAAGGTTTATCGAACTCAGGGAGGAAGAGGTCAAAGATATCCCTCTCATGCAACCCTGCAACCACAAAGCAAGAAGTCTCTTGTGTCCCCAACACACCTAATAGGTGCACTAGTTCGGCGAAGAGATAGTGAAATACAGGTGGTATAAATAAGTATGAGCAGTAGCAACGGTGCCAGAAAATAGCTTGCTGGCGTGTAGTTGATGGTGGTAGTATTGCAGCAGTAATGCTTAACGCAGTAAAACGATAAACAAGCGGTGATAGCGTATTTAGGAACAAGGCCTAGGGATTACACTTTCACTAGTGGACACTCTCAACATTGATCACATAACAGAATAGATAAATGCATACTCTACACTCTTGTTGGATGATGAACACATTGCGTAGGATTACACGAACCCTCAATGCCGGAGTTAACAAGCTCCACAATTAATGTTCATATTTTAGTAACCTTATAGTGTAAGATAGATCAAAAGACTAAACCAAGTACTAACATAGCATGCACACTGTCACCTTCATGCATATGTAGGAGGAATAGATCACATCAATACTATCATAGCAATAGTTAACTTCGCAATCTACAAGAGATCATGATCATAGCATAAACCAAGTACTAACACGGATGCACACACTGTCACCATTACATCGTGCAGGAGGAATAGACTACTTTAATAACATTGCTAGAGTAGCACATAGATAAATTGTGATACAAACACATTGCAATCATAAAGAGATATAAATAAGCACCTCACTATGCCATTCAACAGTGAATAAGTATTCTGTGAAATATAGCCTAAGAGACCCACACGGTGCACACACTGTCACCTTTACACACGTGGGACAAGGAGTCTCCGGAGATCACATAAGTAAAACTCACTTGACTAGCATAACGACATCTAGATTACAAGCATCATCATATGAATCTCAATCATGTAAGGCAGCTCATGAGATTATTGTATTGAAGCACATAGGAGAGAGATGAACCACATAGCTACCGGTACAGCCCCGAGCCTCGATGGAGAACTACTCCCTCCTCATGGGAGCAGCAGCGGTGATGAAGATGGCGGTGGAGATGGCAGCGGTGTCGATGGAGAAGCCTTCCGGGGGCACTTCCCCGTTCCGGCGGCGTGCCGGAACAGAGACTCCTGTCCCCCAGATCTTGGCGTCGCGATGGCGGCGGCTCTGGAAGGTTTCTGTGGATTTCGTCGAACGTCTAAGGGTTTTCGATCCAGGGGCTTTATATAGGCGAAGAGGCGGCGCAGGAAGGTCGAAGGGGCGACGAAACCATAGGGCGGCGCGGCCAGGGCCTGGGCCGCGCCGGCCTATGGTCTGGGGGCCCAGTGCCCCCCCTCTGGTCCTTCCCGGGTGTTCTGGATGCTTCCGGTGAAAATAGGAACTTGGGTGTTGATTTCGTCCGATTCCGAGAATATTTCGTTACTAGGATTTCTGAAACCAAAAACAGCAGAAAACAGGAACTGGCACTTCGGCATCTTGTTAATAGGTTAGTTCCAGAAAATGCACGAATATGACATAAAGTGTGCATAAAACATGTAGATAACATCAATAATGTGGCATGGAACACAAGAAATTATCGATACGTCGGAGACGTATCAGTGCATATCTCAAGGCCTTAAGCAACAAATTGAAACCTATGAACTTGATAAAGTTAAGGACCTAGAAACTATTGATAGGGCTCAATTATTGACCCAAGAGCTCAATGCCTCAAAGGAGGAGCTTGAAGTTGCTCATGCTTCTCTCAATAGGGATCTTGACCACCTTGAAAAGGCTAACAAGCTTGTCAAGGATGAGATCAAGAAACTTGGAGAGAACCATGATCTACTCCAAGAATCCTACAAAAAGGCTCTTGGATCAATGAAGGATCCCATTGATGTTGAAAAGCTTGCTTGTTCCTCCACTTCCTTTACTAGTGAGCATGCTAAACTTGTTGAGGAACATGTTCGTTTACAAGAGGAATTTTCTTTGCATGTTGAGACCAATGCATATCTTGAATCCTTGGTGACCAAATATGGTCTCGACTATCATCCTAATGAATCTTCTTGTGAGCAAGCATCTATTCTTGAGGAGAATGTTAGGTTAACAAAGGAACTTGCAAAGTTCACCACCGCCAAGAACAAGATGGGATTGGATGACCTCTTGAGTAAGCAAAGGTCAAACAATCAAAAGTTTGGACTTGGATATGTTCCCAAGTCCCACAAGAAGAACAACTACAAGAAGGAGAAACCCGCTCAAGATAAGAACAAGAAGGTCACTAATAATGGCAAAGCCTCTAAGGGCAAAGCCACTAGTGGTGACCGCACGGGGCCAAACGATCACTATGCATTATTTGTTGATTATTATGGTGATGTCTGTGCTAACTATGTTGGCCCTCCTAATGGCTATGCTTATAGAGAGTACTCAATTTGGGTACCGAAAGATATTGTTGCCATTGCAAGGGAACCCATTAATCGATGGGTTCCTAAATCCTCTACTTGATTTTGTAGGGGTATTCCTCCGGTGGTCCAAAATGGGTGTTTGATAGTGGATGCACCAATCATATGACCGGAGGAAGAGGTGTGCTTGATCAATTCATTGAAGATATCAACAAGAAGTCAAGCATCACCTTTGGTGACAACTCAAAGGGAAAGGTACTTGGGTATGGCAAGGTAGCAATCTCTAAGGACTTGTGCCTTGAGATGGTTATGCTTGTTGAATCCCTAGGCTATAACCTACTTTCTATATATCATCTTGCCGATGCCGGTTACAATTCATATTTCACTAATTATTGTGTGAAAGTCTTTAGGAGTGACAATCTCAAATTGGTCCTTGTTGGATATGTGGAGAACTGATACGTCTCCGACGTATCGATAATTTCTTATGTTCCATGCCACATTATTGATGTTATCTACATGTTTTATGCACACTTTATGTCATATTCGTGCATTTTCTGGAACTAACCTATTAACAAGATGCCGAAGTGCCGATTCTTTGTTCTGCTGTTTTTGGTTTCAGAAATCCTAGTAAGGAAATATTCTCGGAATTGGACGAAATCAAAGCCCAGGGGCCTATTTTCTCACGAAGCTTCCAGGAGTCCGAAGGAGACACGAAGAGGGGCCACGGAGGGGCCACACTATAGGGCGGCGCGGCCCCCCCCCTTGGCCGCGCCGGCCTGTAGTGTGGGGCCCCCATGCCGCCTCTTGACCTGCCCTTCCGCCTATAAAAAGTCTCCATGACGAAACCCCCAGTACCGAGAACCACGATACGGAAAACCTTCCAGAGACGCCGCCGCCGCCGATCCCATCTCGGGGGATCCAGGAGATCGCCTCCGGCATCCTGCCGGAGAGGGGAATCATCTCCCGGAGGACTCTACGCCGCCATGGTCGCCTCTGGTGTGATGTGTGAGTAGTCTACCCCTGGACTATGGGTCCATAGCAGTAGCTAGATGGTTGTCTTCTCCCCATTGTGCTATCATTGTCGGATCTTGTGAGCTGCCTAACATGATCAAGATCATCTATCTGTAATTCTATATGTTGCGTTTGTTGGGATCCGATGAATAGAGAATACTTGTTATGTTGATTATCAAAGTTATGCTATGTGTTGTTTATGATCTTGCATGCTCTCCGTTACTAGTAGATGCTCTGGCCAAGTAGATGCTTGTAACTCCAAGAGGGAGTACTTATGCTCGATAGTGGGTTCATGCCTGCATTGACACACAGGACGATGTGAGAAAGTTCTAAGGTTGTGTTGTCTTGTTGCCACTAGGGATAAAACATTGATGCTATGTCTAAGGATGTAGTTGTTGATTACATTACGCACCATACTTAATGCAATTGTCTGTTGCTTTGCAACTTAATACTGGAGGGGGTTCGGATGATAACCTGAAGGTGGACTTTTTAGGCATAGATGCAGTTGGATGACGGTCTATGTACTTTGTCGTAATGCCCAATTAAATCTCACTATACTCATCATGATATGTATGTGCATGGTCATGCTCTCTTTATTTGTCAATTGCCCAACTGTAATTTGTTCACCCAACATGCTGTTCGTCTTATGGGAGAGACACCTCTAGTGAACTGTGGACCCCGGTCCAATTCTCTTTCTTGAAATACAATCTCTTGCAATCTTTGTTTCTTGTTTTCTCGCAAACAATCATCTTCCACACAATACGGTTAACTCTTTGTTACAGCAAGCCGGTGAGATTGACAACCTCACTGTTTCGTTGGGGCAAAGTACTTTGGTTGTGTTGTGCAGGTTCCACGTTGGCGCCGGAATCCCTGGTGTTGCGCCGCACTACATCCCGCCGCCATCAACCTTCAACGTGCTTCTTGGCTCCTCCTGGTTCGATAAACCTTGGTTTCTTTCTGAGGGAAAACTTGCTGCTGTGCGCATCATACCTTCCTCTTGGGGTTGCCCAACGAACGTGTGAAATACACGCCATCAAGCACATTTTCTGGCGCCGTTGCCGGGGAGATCAAGACACGCTGCAAGGGGAGTCTCCACTTCTCAATCTCTTTACTTTGTTTTTGTCTTGCTTAGTTTTATTTACTACTTTGTTTGCTGCACTAAATCAAAATACAAAAAAAATTAGTTGCTAGTTTTACTTTATTTGCTATCTTGTTTGCTATATCGAAAACACAAAAAAATTAGTTTACTTGCATTTACTTTATCTAGTTTGCTTTATTTACTACTACTAAAATGAGTAATCCTGAAGTTGAAGTTCGCACGTTTAAGCAACGAGGGGGAGAATGTTTGAGAGATGCTTGGTATAGAATTAGTGATGCTCATAATAGATGCACTAAGAAGCACTCCACCATTATTTTACTCAGGAATTTTTATGTTGGTATGTCTAGCTGGAATAGATATGTTCTTGATAGTCTCGCAAAAGGTGACTTCCTAAGTACTCCTGCATTAGAAGCTAGTTGCATTATTGAGAGCTTATTTGGAATACCTCCTGTTGATAAAGTTAAAACTGAAATCTCTCTTGAAGATGTTATGAAAAAATTGGAAACCATAGAGAAAAATTTTCCAAGTATTGAAGCTAAATTGGAAATATTACTTGATAAAACTGATGAACTTGATAAATCCTTAGGAGGAATTGATGAAAGAATTAGTGTCCTAGGAACTAATGCTGTCCATGATGATCAAATCAATAGGATTGACGAACTTGAAAAAGCTATGGGAACCTTGGGTTCAACATTTTCTTCTCTTAAATATAAGGAGAAAGCTTATGTGGGTAAGGAGCAAAAGTTTATGTATGTCTCTAAAGTGCCTAGACCAAAGAAGTATTATTATAGGCCTAAAATTGACAAAGCCCTTAGTACCACTATGGATGGGGGAGCTCATGATAACGATGCACCATCTCTTGATAATACTTGATACACACTTTCTGCGCCTAGCTGAAAGGCGTTAAAGAAAAGCGCTTATGGGAGACAACCCATGTTTTTACCTACAGTACTTTGTTTTTATTTTGTGTCTTGGAAGTTGTTTACTACTGTAGCAACCTCTCCTTATCTTAGTTTTGTGTTTTGTTGTGCCAAGTTAAGCCGTTGATAGAAAAGTAAGTACTAGATTTGGATTACTGCACAGTTCCAGATTTCTTTGCTGTCACGAATCTGGGTCCACCTCCCTGTAGGTAGCTCAGAAAATTAAGCCAATTTACGTGCATGATCCTCAGATATGTACGCAACTTTCATTCAATTTGAGCATTTTCATTTGAGCAAGTCTGGTGCCATTTTAAAATTCGTCAATACGAACTGTTCTGTTTTGACAGATTCTGCCTTTTATTTCGCATTGCCTCTTTCGCTATGTTGGATGAATTTCTTTGATCCATTAATGTCCAGTAGCATTATGCAATATCCAGAAGTGTTAAGAATGATTGTGTCACCTCTGAATATGTCAATTTATATTGTGCACTAACCCTCTAATGAGTTGTTTCGAGTTTGGTGTGGAGGAAGTTTTCAAGGATCAAGAGAGGAGTATGATGCAACATGATCAAGGAGAGTGAAAGCTCTAAGCTTGGGGATGCACCCGGTGGTTCACCCCTGCATATATCAAGAAGACTCAAGCGTCTAAGCTTGGGGATGCCCAAGGCATCCCCTTCTTCATCGACAACATTATCAGGTTCCTCCCTGAAACTATATTTTTATTCCATCACATCTTATGTGCTTTTGCTTGGAGCGTCGGTTTGTTTTTGTTTTTGTTTTGTTTGAATAAAATGGATCCTAGCATTCACTTTATGGGAGAGAGACACGCTCCGCTGTAGCATATGGACAAGTATGTCCTTGGTTTCTACTCATAGTATTCATGGCGAAGTTTCTCCTTCGTTAAATTGTTATATGGTTGGAATTGGAAAATGATACATGTAGTAATTGCTATAAATGTCTTGGGTAATGTGATACTTGGCAATTGTTGTGCTCATGATTAAGCTCTTGCATCATATGCTTTGCACCCATTAATGAAGAAATACATAGAGCATGCTAAAATTTGGTTTGCATATTTGGTTTCTCTAAGGTCTAGATAATTTCTAGTATTGAGTTTGAACAACAAGGAAGACGGTGTAGAGTCTTATAATGTTTTCAATATGTCTTTTATGTGAGTTTTGCTGCACCGGTTCATCCTTGTGTTTGTTTCAAATAAGCCTTGCTAGCCTAAACCTTGTATCGAGAGGGAATACTTCTCATGCATCCAAAATACTTGAGCCAACCACTATGCCATTTGTGTCCACCATACCTACCTATACTACATGGTATTTTCCGCCATTCCAAAGTAAATTGCTTGAGTGCTACCTTTAAAATTCCATCATTCACCTTTGCAATATATAGCTCATGGGACAAATAGCTTAAAAACTATTGTGGTATTGAATATGTAATTATGCACTTTATCTCTTATTAAGTTGCTTGTTGTGCGATAACCATGTTCACTGGGGACGCCATCAACTATTCATTGTTGAATTTCATGTGAGTTGCTATGCATGTCCGTCTTGTCTGAAGTAAGAGAGATCTACCACCTTATGGTTAAGCATGCATATTGTTAGAGAAGAACATTGGGCCGCTAACTAAAGCCATGATCCATGGTGGAAGTTTCAGTTTTGGACATATATCCTCAATCTCAAATGAGAAAATTATTAATTGTTGTTACATGCTTATGCATAAAAGAGGAGTCCATTATCTGTTGTCTATGTTGTCCCGGTATGGATGTCTAAGTTGAAGAATAATCAATAGCGAGAAATCCAATGCGAGCTTTCTCCTTAGACCTTTGTACAGGCGGCATAGAGGTACCCCTTTGTGACACTTGGTAAAAACAATGCATTGTGATGACCCGGTAGTCCAAGCTAATTAGGACAAGGTGCGGGCACTATTAGTACGCTATGCATGAGGCTTGCAACTTATAAGATATAATTTACATGATGCATATACTTTATTACTACCGTTGACAAAATTGTTTCATGTTTTCAAAATCAAAGCTCTAGCACAAATATAGCAATCGATGCTTTTCCTCTATGGAGGACCATTCTTTTACTTTCAATGTTGAGTCAGTTCACCTATTTCTCTCCACCTCAAGAAGCAAACACTTGTGTGAACTGTGCATTGATTCCTACATACTTGCTTATTGCACTTATTATATTACTCTATGTTGACAATATCCATGAGATATACATGTTACAAGTTGAAAGCAACCGCTGAAACTTAGTCTTCTTTTGTGTTGCTTCAATATCTCTACTTTGAATTATTGCTTTATGAGTTAACTCTTATGCAAGACTTATTGATGCTTGTCTTGAAGTGCTATTCATGAAAAGTCTTTGCTATATGATTCACTTGTTTACTCATGTCATATACATTGTTTCGATCGCTGCATTCACTACATATGCTTTACAAATAGTATGATCAAGATTATGATGGCATGTCACTCTAGAAATTATCTGTGTTATCGTTTTACCTGCTCGGACGACAGAACTAAGCTTGGGGATGCTGATACGTCTCCGACGTATCGATAATTTCTTATGTTCCATGCCACATTATTGATGTTATCTACATGTTTTATGCACACTTTATGTCATATTCGTGCATTTTCTGGAACTAACCTATTAACAAGATGCCGAAGTGCCGATTCTTTGTTTCTGCTGTTTTTGGTTTCAGAAATCCTAGTAAGGAAATATTCTCGGAATTGGACGAAATCAAAGCCCAGGGCCTATTTTCTCACGAAGCTTCCAGGAGTCCGAAGGAGAGACGAAGAGGGGCCACGGAGGGGCCACACTATAGGCGGCGCGGCCCCCTTGGCCGCGCCGGCCCGTAGTGTGGGGCCCCCGTGCCGCCTCTTGACCTGCCCTTCCGCCTATAAAAAGTCTCCATGACGAAACCCCCGATCTGAGAACCACGATACGGAAAACCTTCCCGGAGACGCCGCGCCGCCGATCCCATCTCGGGGGATCCAGAGATCGCCTCCGGCACCCTGCCGAGAGGGGAATCATCTCCCGGAGGAATCTACGCCGCCATGGTCGCCTCCGGTGTGATGTGTGAGTAGTCTTCCCCTGGACTATGGGTCCATAGCAGTAGCTAGATGGTTGTCTTCTCCCCATTGTGCTATCATTGTCGGATCTTGTGAGCTGCCTAACATGATCAAGATCATCTATCTGTAATTCTATATGTTGCGTTTGTTGGGATCCGATGAATAGAGAATACTTGTTATGTTGATTATCAAAGTTATGCTATGTGTTGTTTATGATCTTGCATGCTCTCCGTTACTAGTAGATGCTCTGGCCAAGTAGATGCTTGTAACTCCAAGAGGGAGTACTTATGCTCGATAGTGGGTTCATGCCTGCAGTGACACAGGACGATGTGAGAAAGTTCTAAGGTTGTGTTGTGCTGTTGCCACTAGGGATAAAACATTGATGCTATGTCTAAGGATGTAGTTGTTGATTACATTACGCACCATACTTAATGCAATTGTCTGTTGCTTTGCAACTTAATACTGGAGGGGGTTCGGATGATAACCTGAAGGTGGACTTTTTAGGCATAGATGCAGTTGGATGACGGTCTATGTACTTTGTCGTAATGCCCAATTAAATCTCACTATACTCATCATGATATGTATGTGCATGGTCATGCTCTCTTTATTTGTCAATTGCCCAACTGTAATTTGTTCACCCAACATGCTGTTCGTCTTATGGGAGAGACACCTCTAGTGAACTGTGGACCCCGGTCCAATTCTCTTTACTGAAATACAATCTCTGCAATCTTTGTTTTATCGTTTTACGCAAACAATCATCTTCCACACAATACGGTTAACTCTTTGTTACAGCAAGCCGGTGAGATTGACAACCTCACTGTTTCGTTGGGGCAAAGTACTTTGGTTGTGTTGTGCAGGTTCCACGTTGGCGCCGGAATCCCTGGTGTTGCGCCGCACTACATCCCGCCGCCATCAACCTTCAACGTGCTTCTTGGCTCCTCCTGGTTCGATAAACCTTGGTTTCTTTCTGAGGGAAAACTTGCTGCTGTGCGCATCATACCTTCCTCTTGGGGTTGCCCAACGAACGTGTGAAATACACGCCATCAAGAACAACCTTTACGTGGTTGACCTCTCGAAAGAGAGCCCCTCTCTCTCCACATGTCTAATGGCGGCCAAGCATGACGAAGGTTGGTTGTGGCATCGCCGCCTTGGTCATGTTAACATGAGAAATTTTAAACAACTCCTAAAGGGTGAGCACATTGTGGGACTAACCGGCATTTCTTTTGAGAAAGATCGTGTTTGTAGTGCATGTGTAGCCGAAAAGCAACTCAAGAAGAAGCACCCTATCAAGAGTATTGTTACCACATCTAGGCCTTTGGAGCTCCTTCATTTGGATCTCTTTGGGCCATCACATTATGATACTCTTGGTGGGAGCAAGTATGGACTTGTCATTGTTGATGATTACTCAAGATACTCTTGGGTCTTTCTCCTTAAGTCTAAGGACGAGACCCATAGAGAGTTCACCATCTTCGCCAAGAAAGCTCAACACATGTATGAATCCGAGATCAAGGCAATTAGGACCGACAATGGCACCGAGTTCAAGAACTACACTATGCAAGAGTTTGTTGATGATGAGGGCATCAAGCATGAGTTTTCGGCGCCATACACCCCTCAACAAAATGGTGTTGTTGAAAGGAAAAACCGGACTATCATTGAGATGGCAAGAACCATGTTGAGTGAATTCAACTCACCCCACAACTTTTGGGGAGAAGCCATCTCTACGGCCGTCCACTACTCCAACCGGCTCTTCCTCCGTCCTCTCCACAACAAAACTCCATACGAGCTTCTTACCGGTAACAAGCCTAATGTCATGTATATTCGTGTATTTGGATGCAAATGCCTTGTTAAGAACAACAAAGGAAAGCTCGGTAAATTTGAAACTAGAACCATAGAGGGTATATTTGTTGGATATGCGGAGAACTCCCACGCCTATAGATACTACAACAAGTCCACCGGGACTATTGAAGTATCTTGTGACATGGTGTTCTTGGAGGATAATGGCTCCCCAGTGGAGCAATTTGATCCATGTGTTGCAGATAATGATGATGATCCATCTAGTGCCATCAAGCACATGGGCATTGGACACATCCGACCCATGGAAGTTCATAATGATGATCAAGATGATGGAGTAGATGTATCAAGCACGGCTCAAGTGGAGCCTAGCTCAACTCAAGCCGAACCATCAAGTGCAACTCAAGAACCATCCTCTACTCAAGATGAGTCACGTTCCGAAGAACAAGAAGAAGACCCTCACTCCACGGAGCAAGACCATGATGATGATCAAGAGACATCCTCAACTCATGATCAAGCTCAAGTGATCCCTCATGATCAAGCACTAGCAAGAGATGAATTCATTGATCATGAAGGAACCGTTCGGAAGATCAAGGCCGATACAAGGGCAAGTGACATGAAAGTGGATCAAGTCCTTGGTAGCATCTCAAGAGGAGTGGTAACTCGTAGACACCATGCATTAATTATCACTTATTGTCAACATCATGCTTTTGTGTCTAGTTTTGAACCACTTAAGGTACATGAAGCCTTGGTCGATCCGGATTGGGTAATTGCCATGCAAGAAGAATTGGAGTGTTTCACTCGTAATGAAGTATGGTCTCTAGTTGAGAGACCCAAGGATCATCGCATCAATGTCATTGGGACCAAATGGGTATTCAAGAACAAGCAAGATGAGAATGGCATTGTCATACGAAACAAAGCAAGGTTAGTGGCGCAAGGGTTTGCCCAAATTGAAGGTATGGATTTTGAGGATACCTTTGCGCCGGTAGCCCGTCTTGAAGCTATTCGTCTTTTGCTTGCATTTGCATCTTTCCACAATTTCAAATTATATCAAATGGATGTGAAAAGTGCATTTTTGAATGGTCCCATAAAAGAAACCGCATATGTGGCTCAACCCCCGGGTTTCGAAGACCCATGCCGACCCAACCACGTGTATTTACTCCATAAGGCACTCTATGGTCTCAAGCAAGCTCCACGTGCTTGGTATGAGTTCCTTAGGGATTTCTTACTACATGATGGGTTTTGCATGGGTACGGTCGATTCCACCCTTTTCACCAAGCGGGTTAAAGGGGGTGGCCTCTTTATATGTCAAATATATGTTGATGATATTATCTTTGGTGGAACTAACCCCAATCATAACAAAGCTTTTGAGCTATTGATGACTAGGAAATTTGAGATGTCCATGATGGGAGAGTTGAAGTTCTTCCTAGGCTTCCAAGTGAGGCAACTTGCAAAAAGCACCTTCATCTCTCAAGAAAAGTATGTGAGGGACATGCTCAAGAAATTCAACATGACCAATGCGAGCCCAATGAAGACACCAATGCCCGTAAAGGGGCAACTTGGCTCATGTGACGGTGAGAAGGATGTGGACATAAAGGTATACCGCTCCATGATAGGATCCTTGCTCTACCTTTGTGCCTCTAGGCCGGATATCATGCTAAGTGTAGGGATGTGTGCTCGTTTTCAATCCGCTCCCAAGGAGAGCCATTTAATGGCGGTCAAACGGATTCTAAGATACCTTGTTCTCACTCCTACTCTCGGGATATGGTATCCAAAGGGGTCAACCTTTAAACTCATTGGCTATTCGGATTCCGATTGGGCCGGTGATAAGGTTGACCGGAAGTCTACCTCCGGGGTTTGCCAATTTATTGGCCGGTCATTGGTGAGTTGGTCATCCAAGAAACAAAACTCCACCGCCCTATCCACCGCCGAAGCCGAATACATATCCGCGGCATCTTGTTGCACTCAATTGTTATGGATGAAGCAAACCTTGAAAGACTATGGTGTGTCTCTTGGTACGGTGCCTCTTCTTTGTGACAATGAAAGTGCAATAAAGATCGCCAACAACCCGGTTCAACATTGTCGCACCAAACATATTGACATTCGCCATCACTTCCTACGTGATCATGTTGCCAATAAGGATATTGATCTCACTCATGTGGGAACAACCTACCAATTGGCGGATATTTTCACTAAGCCTTTGGATGAAGCCCGCTTTGTTAACTTGAGAGGAGAACTTGGTATTCTTGATCCTAAAAACTTGGATTGATTAACTTCTTGCACTATATTCTTGCATTTATCTTGCTATCTAGCTTAGAGGAATATCACATATGGGGATAGTCATCCTACCATGTCTTGGTACGATGCATACCTATGTGTGCAACATAAATAGACCCAATGTCATTATATGGACCCAAGCATGTCTCTTCGAGGTCTCATGACATTTGCGCTTTCACATAGGGGGAGTAATCCCCCGCCCCTCATTGAGCCTTCATTACAACTTGATTTGAGTATATAAGGCCAAATGATCTTATTGCAAACATCATTTCCAAATGACTTATGATTCTTGATATATACTTCGAATCATGCCCATTGTTGCTATTCACATCTTGTTTGGATTTTCTCTCCAATGGGTATGCCTAGAGACCTTTGTGTTTCCAACCCCATGTCTATGCTCATCTCATCATCATCTATCTATCTATATGTACATGTCATCATTTGAGCACTCACACACATTTACACAAAGCATAGGGGCAAAAACGAGGCAAAATTAGACAAATCTGGGCTGGCCGGTCCCTTGCCCGGTTGGACCGGGTTCCTGACCGGATGGTCCGGTTGACCGGGCGCCAACTGGGCTCTGTGTCGGATCAGCCGGCGCCTGGTCCGGTCGACCGGGCGCCCGACCGGCCGCGTGGCCTGATATAAATAGGGGACGGGATACCCCTTGGGGTCATCTTCCCCATTATTCCCCAACCTCCACACCTCCATGGCCGGCGCCCTGCTCACCTCCACCAAGATCTAGCCCTTTCCCACCGCAAGAACCCCCCCAAACTCCACCAAAACATAGATCGGGCTCTTTGGGACATCTCCACCAAAGGATTTGAGCCCTCTCAAGCTAGTTTGGGAATTTTTGGTGTTCTTGGTTTTCAAGCCTTACCTTGTGTTCTTCTTGTTCTCTTGATCAAGGAGGACAATGTCTTCGGGTAATGTACTCTCCCTTCCTCCCTAATTTCTAGTCCTTTTCACACATTGCTAGTTCTTGACAAGATTTGAGGAGATCTTAGGGTTAGGGTTAGGGTTTGCAAGTCCTCATGCCTTTAGAGTGTCTCACAACACAAAGCACATACTCCACTCTATTGCTATAGTCTATGTTCAAGTTTTTTGAGTTTTTGCATGAATTTGTGGTAGAAAATCTGGGCAACTCATTACAACGTTTTTGGTGAAAAGGTCATCATGGAACCATTCAGATTCCCTACTCCGGATGGTCGCATAGAACTCCCTTCCATGATGCCCACCGCTGAGCGCCGTTCCAAGGAACAACATGATCCTGCAGCAGGACCCAGTTACACTCGGCGCTCTCAGCGTGGCGCCGCTCGCTTCTTCACCAGTATGTGGCAGATGTGCAAGAACACCAATGATGTTGCACATCAGAGTCTTTCCATTAACCAGGAGACACGGAGGAGACAGTGTGAGTTCATGGCTGCACGGAATGCTCCTGTTCCTCCTCCTGGCCCTGAGATGGAGCCTGTGGTTGCACCAGCTTGGGAGATGCCTCCCATTACCGATGAGATGATCCAGAACTTTGACTTCTCCATGTATGCTCATGGTGGCCCTCCTCCTCGGACTGCTCGTGCTCCTTCCCCTCCTGCTGATGATGATGATGAGGATGACCGTGGTGCGTCTACGCGCGATGATGCCGAGAGCTCCTACTCCACCGGGCATGAGTTCTATTGATGGGTGCGGTAGCTTCTCTCCTCTTTTCTTCGCCTTTTTGGTGTCCCGATGCCAAAGGGGGAGAAGAGAGTAGAGTCTAGGACCACGGGGATCCTTGATTGTCACAAGCCATGGGAGTTGCTTTATTTGGATCTTATATGGCTTGTGCTTATTTGTTTCGATTTCTCGAGAATCATTTGCTACTTTGAATAATTTGTGTATGGACGTGTATGGACGACTATGTGTGTGCTTATTCACTCTATTAGGATAATCATGTTTTATGCTTATATATATCTTGATATACTTGTCCATACCATGCTTGTTTCCTAAAGATATTGGGGGAGCTTCTCATGTTACACATATGGTGCACTTTGCATTCAAACGCAAATTCTCCAAGTGCACACATTATGGGGGAGCTGTCGTAATATCTTATATGGAATCAAGGTTTAGAGCTTATCATAATATCTATATGTGACTCTAGCTCGGTTTGTCATCGTATACCAAAAAGGGGGAGATTGTAAGGGTATTTTACCCTTATCCATTATTTTGGTAACAATGACACCATGCTAGAGTATTTGACCTAATACGTTTATAAGGATTATCTCAGGTATTAGGCAATGAGGCATAAATGGTGTATCAAAGGAACAAGAAGGCTAAAGGAGACCCCCCACTTCAACAACAATCGAAAAGGGGTCTACAGAAGAAATCCGGTCGGTCACCCGGTTGGACCGGGCCACAGACCGGCTGGTCCGGCGCACGGTCCGGCCGACCGGCGCCAACTGGCGCTAACCGGCCGTAAACCAGCGCGAAAGAATCCGGTTTGCCGCCCGGTCAGCCGGCCTCCAGACCGGCGAGTCCGGCGTACGGTCCGGTCGACCGGGCGCCAACCGGAGGAGCCCCTGGACGAAGAAAAGGAGGATCTGGCCCAGCATCCGGTCACTGGTCCGGTCCGACCGGACGACAGACCGGACAGTCCGGTCACTGGTTCGGTTGACCGGGTTTGACGAGAAGAAAGCTGAGGTGGCAAGTGACCAACGACCATTTTTCGAAGTACACTATAAATAGGCCTTCCCCTACCTCAGAACACTTAGGCACTACATTACAAGTTGTTCTTGAGCTCTCTCTCTCTCTTACTTCATTTCTAGAAACACCAAAAGCCTCCGATCTACCTCCTCCTCCACCCAAACTCAAATCCCTCCGGGGAATCACTAGAGGAGGACCCGATCTACTGTTCTACCAAGCCAAATCTCATTCCCCCTTGTATTCATCAAGAAGCTTGCTTCCTAGGGTTCCTTGGAAACCCTAGGTGGGCAAGAGGAGTCCGGAAGCATCCGGGCTATGGATTTGCTCCGGGCAAGATTGTGAAGGTTTGGAGGCTACCTCAAAGTCTACCACAAGTGAGTGAGCTATTCCTTCGTGGGATAGGCTCCGGAGAATAGGGTGAGCCTTCATGGCGTGGGGAATCCTTCGTGGGACCTCCACCCCTCCAAACGTGACGTACCTTGTTGCAAAGCAAGGGAACACGGGAATACATCCTCGTCTCCGCGTGCTATCGGTTATCTCTAACCGAACTCCTTACTTGTGATTTAACTGCCTGAGAGAGCCTTCGTGCTCGAGATAGTTGTATCTTCATATAGGTTGCTTCACCTAGTTTGCATTAGGCTCACCTTTATATTCCACAAAGCCTAATATTGCAAAGAAAGAATTAAAACCTGTAGAAACCTATTCATCCCCCCTCTAGGTTTACCATCTCTATACTTTCACCTATCACGGGACACCCGCCGGGATAGGCGATCCCGGCCGGGGCCGCTTGACCTGTCCCGGGAGTGCATGTCAGCCACCTGGCGTCATATCTCTATGAGATCTTCAGCGACCCAACATGATCACCAGGGCGCCCTGGCGCAGTCTGCCATAGAAGGACAAGACAGATTGATGGCATCCCATAGCGAGACCCACTCTCAAAATGCTGTTCGTTGACATGCGCGCGGTCCTTGTACCACCCCTTGTGATATAAAATAAGGTCCTCGAGCCGTAGATAAGTTTAGGCTTGGAAAAAGGTGGAGAAAAAAGCTGTATTGGAGACGTTGAAAGAGGGATCTTAGCTCCTTGTGTAAACTATTCATCATTAAGAAGATCAGATAAGTAGGACGTAGGAGTTTCGTATCATGCGCTCTGAACTTGGATAAAAAAATTACATCTCTATATTGAGCTTGATCCCGATTGCAGCGCCTTTTAGCTGAACAAAAAAGGAGTGCAAATCCTCGGTGTCCGCCGTCCCATGGACGCATCCCGCAGAAGTGTGAAACCCTATATTTTATATTATATTTATATTACTTATAATAATAAAATGGGTGATAACTAATATAAAATGGAAGGGAGTACTCAAATAAAATAAAGCAGTTTCACATGTTAGTTTTCAAATGCTCAACGGTTTGGAACCCTATTTTGGTTGTAATTCAAACATGACAGAACAAGATTAGCCAAAGCACGAATCTAGAAGCAGATCCAAACGCTGTAACCTCCCCCAAAGCCCCTTCTGATTTCAGACTCATCTTCTTCTTCCTCGAGCCAAGCCGACCCAGCCTAGGGTTAGGGTTCAGCCGCCATGGACGCCGAGCAGAAGCGGAAGCGAGCGGACCAGGACGAGGAGCCGGCGCCCGACGGCCTGGACGTGCTCGACCTCCGGGCGGCCAAGCGGTTGCTGATAGGCTTCGAGCGCCGGCTCAAGGACAACCTCGAGGCGCGGATGAAGCACCCGGACGACCCGTCCCGCTTCGCCGACTCCGAGCTGGCGCTCCACGCCGAGACGGACCGCCTCCGCCTCCTCGCCGGCGCGCCGGAGCTCTTCCCGGACCTCGTCCCGCTCGGCCTCGCCTCCTCCCTCTCCTCGCTCCTCACCCATGAGAACGCCGACCTCGCCGCCGCCGCCGCGTCCCTCCTCGCCGACCTCACCGACTCCGACGACCCCTCCGACCTCGCGGGGGTCCAGGCCCTCGCCGACGCGCTCGTCGCCGCCAACGCGCTCGACCTCCTCGTCCACAACCTCTCCCGCCTCTCCGAGGCCGACCCCGACGAGGCCGAGGCCGTGCACCACTCCCTCGCCGTCCTCGAGAACCTCGTCGACCTCCGCCCGCACCTCGCCGACCTCGTCTGCGACCGCACCAAGATCCTCCGCTGGCTCCTCGCGCGCGTCAAGGCCCGCGACTTCGAGGCCAACAAGCAGTACGCGTCCGAGATCCTCGCCATCCTCCTGCAGAGCAGCCCCGCCAACCAGAAGCGCCTCGGCCAGATGAACGGGGTCGACGGCCTGCTGCAGGCCGTCGCAATGTACAAGTCCAGGGACCCAAGGACCACCGACGAGGAGGAGATGCTCGAGAACCTATTCGACTGCCTCTGCTGTGTGCTCATGCCCTTGGAGAATAAGGAGAGGTTTGTCAAGGCCGAGGGCGTGGAGCTCATGATCATCATCATGAAGCAGAAGAAGTCCGCCTACAGCTCCGCCATCCGGGCTCTGGATTTTGCAATGACCAGGTTCCCACCGGCTTGCGAGCGCTTTGTCGATGTACTCGGGCTTAAGACCGCTTTTGCAGCGTTCATGGGTAAGGCAAGTGACAACTGCTCCTTCGCTTCTTGGAATTTCATATGTTCATTGTCACCCACTGGTCAATTTTTAGCTGAAAATTGATAGATGGAAGCAATTCCAAGCTCATGCATTGATTAACTGGTGCTGGAATTTCATATGTTCATGAACTGCTGCTAGGTCCATTGTAGTTTGAACTGAAAATAGATGGATGGATGTAAGTAGTTGAAAGTTCATATATTGATTGACTGGCACTAGAATTTTCAATCAAGCTTGGCTCAAAATTGTATACATGTTGATTTAGGCAAACCTATGGTCGGTAAATATTTGTTGTTTCAGACAATGGATGGCTGTTATGTTGCTTCATGGTGTTCACAGTAACAAAAATAACCTTCTCTTTGGAAAATACAATGTAATGGAATTAGTTATATGAAAATTGACTGATAACCTAGTTGGTAAGGCTGGAGCTTATCTAGTTGGTGAGGCTCCATTCCTTAACTTGAGTCCAATTTCTGATGTAGTTGCAAGCATGCTAATTTCTTCTCAAATATGGGTTTTCAGATTCCTGTCAACAAGAAAAACAAAAGTGAGAGTTATCAGGAGGATCTAGAAGAACGCATCATTTCACTTATTGCTTCCTTGTTTGGTAAGAAAGTCTATTCCAATATCAGTTGTATTGTTGCTCTGGATTGCATATGAACCTGCACCAGAGGATAAGCAAAAGTACTTATTTCTATAAATCTGCTTATGAGTCATTAGCGATTCACAGACTTTTCTGTTAAACTGTTTTCCTAGAAAGTTATTGAAACCTTATCTTCTCTAGACACTTTTACTTGATTAGAAACACTGCTTAATTACATAACTGATTTAATCCTAAATTCTAGTATGTGTGAATTTGAAATTTACATTTCCAAGATGCTACGTAAATTATCTACAATGCTTCCGAGAGGTTTTTGGTTTCCACTCCATGCCAAATCCTGTTTGATTAGTTAGATTCAATGTATCCTCGTACTGTTTTACTATGACCTCTATTTTCACAACACGATGCCAAATCCTGTAATTCATTGTTTCCACACTACCAAAACAAAATTTACCAATGAAAGTAGGTTACCTTGGTAGTTTTCAAGTTTCTACAGGAACCTGCACACAGCCTATGAGCCTAACAGACTGAAAACTTGAAGAGACCAAAACCAGGCCTTAGACCCACAACCAACAGCAGCAAACCAAAAGAGAATTTGGTGTACAAAAATTAACAACATGAACCAATGCCCTGTTTCTTCTTTAATCAACTAATCAAATTGTCAGAGTATCAGTCGACTGTCGAGGTATTCTGGCCTGTGACCACTCCACTTCTGTGTCAATATAATCCATCATCCATAAGTGAGAAGTTCATTAAAGAAATTTTCTTCTTATTATCAGTTCATGATATAGTTAAGTTAAGTACATCCTATAGAGAATTTGGACAGATGTGCCCCAGTTTATCCGGCTTGAGTTCTAGCAGCTCTGAATAAACTGGCATTGAAATTTGAGCACACCTATTTTCCCAGGATCACGAATAAGCATAGATCCTGACAACCAGATGAATCCTTGTTTTCCATGTTGATAGGTTTGTTGGTTCTGCAACAGTAACCGCTTAACAAGGACAAACAGTTCAGCATTTAAGTGCATGGCATCCCCATCTTCTTATTGTAAGGATTTCCTCATGGTTGATTTGTTTTCCATTTCTGTTAGGTGGTATTACAAAAGGTTCACGAAGGATCAGGTTACTAGGAAAGTTTGTTGAGAATGAATGTGAAAAGATAGACCGTCTGATGGAGCTATACACACGGTATATCTAGTTTCAAGAGAACTCAGGGTCTTGCTTTCATTTCCTTGTTATTTACTGATTGCTTGGTCTGCTTACACCGTGCAGGTATTCAGACAGAGTGAAAGCTGAGACTGAAAGGTTCGAAAGTCTTGACTTGGACGATCTGGAGGTGTGCTTATTCTATTTTTGCTACTCTCATGCCAAATTTGAACAAATAGTTTATTGCTAAAAGAATGCTCTTGTTCCCTCAGATGGATGATGACGAGCGGTACAACCGGAAACTTGAAGCTGGGCTTTACACACTTCAGGTATTACCGTAGTGACACGGCAGTTCTATTTGTGATCAGTCTATCTCGGGTGATTACTGTTTACTCCACCAAGTGTCTGAAACAAGTGTTTTGGTGTTTCAGCTAGTTGCGCTTATTCTTGGGCATATCTGGCTCTCTGGGTAAGTAGACCTCCAGTCTTTCTTCCCCCTGGTATTGTGCCCTGTACAGAGCCTGGAGATGTTCATGTTTTTCCTCCCTTCCACTCTATTTTCAGGAATTCACAGATGAGGACAAGAATAGAGTTGCTTCTTAGACAAAACAAGCTGACAAAGGATGATGTCAAGGATATACTCCAGGCATGTTATCCCTTTCTTTTTCGAAGCTTTTGCTCCTCTTGTTGTTAAGTACTTTCTGATGAGACTTGGCGTGAATGGTTTACACACCATTTTTGTCTTCGGGTCCCAGAGTCTTTAGTTTTCAACTGGTAATGTTATCGAGTGTTTATTAGCTTGATGTTTGATTCCACTGCAGGAGTACCATGACAACATCGGGGACCTGGATGGGCCTGAAGAGAAGGAAAAGGCTCAAGGCAGGACCAAGGAAATTATCGCTGCGTTGTGACTGTGGATCACATCATCTTCCTGTAACAGTTTACCTGGTCTCCATGGATGGATGTCGTAGGGGCCTGGATTATCATGGATTCATGATCGATGTGTATTCATTCGGGCATTGTCTTGTAAACTAGCAGCTATCTGCGAACAAATGCTGGCTTCTCAGAATATGCAGGTTGGCTGTGTTTCCCAACTTGTGGCCAAAACTGGCATTCCAGCCTGTTATGTAGCTTCGGATAACCATTAGTTACTCTACACCAGTTTTGAAAAGATGGTATTGTTATTACCTCATAGCAAATTCTAGAGAACAAAAAGAACTCATCTTGGCCTTCTTATAACAGGATTTTCTCTCTGGTTGTTTTGTATGGTTTCCCCATGATTAATGGAAGAGAAAGAAACGCTTGAACGTATCTTGTATCATCTCAGAAAGAAAAAAAAAAGCTTTCTTCCTTCATTGCAGAGAGAAGACAGTGGAGAGGATGGTATGTTATCCTCTGTTGCCAGCTCCAGTTACGGTGACAGTCTCGATACCATTTTAATTATGCTCAGCAGACAGAACGACTTTGTTGCTGTTACCCCTCTGGCCAATTTCTGATTGTGTGCTAACTGCTCAGCAATAACAAATTGATCGTTGCCTTAATGTGTCCTACAGAAAAAGTAGCAATACATGCGCCATGTCTACCGTCAGTTCTTGTTCCACCTCCTTAGTCTCCACATCACGCTTCAATTCTCGGAAATTCAATTCGGCTCCCGGGTGCGTATGCACTCTCTACCAAAAAATCATATTTCGAAATGTTGAAAAAATTTAATAAATTTTTTTACATGTACATCTTCATAATATATGTTTGTTTGTCAAGTTTCACGAAAAACCAATATTTTTTGTGGTCTATATAAAAAAGAGAAAACTTATCTTGTGAAAAGCATTATTTTTAGCACTGAGTTTTATCTTTTTTACACATATCACATGATAAGTCGATTTTTTATGAAACAACTTTGTAAGCGTGTAGCACGAGAAGATTTACATGCGAATTTTTGGTTTCAATTTTTTTTGAAATTCAAAATATGTGTAAGATGCATTTCAAAATAGAGGGAGCATAAATCTCCCATGTTCCAAAACACTACTCCCATTCCCTATCTTATGTTTTTCCAAGCAAGAGAACCTATGTTACAAACAATTTTTGTTGGATTATACTACCTCCGTTCTGCAACGGTGGTAAACTGGTAATATTTGATTGTGCTGTTGTAATGTGTGATAACCTACATAAAGTAGCAATTTTGTAGGGTGGTTTTCGGTTAATCATATGTAATCTCTGTTTTAACAATTTTTTTAATAGATCATCAAGGAACAGGATGACGCTGGCTCGCTTCACTCTGAGGGGGCGGCTCCGACAAAACCCTAGCCGCCGCTCCCCATCCCTCCTCCCCACAGCCGCCGGAGGAAGCCAGCAGGCAAAGCCCCTACCGGCAGATGGTGGTGGCAGGATCTCATCTCCGAGTGTGGTCTGGCGGTGGCGAGGGCCACCTCCTCCTCCTCGCATGGTGGGATCTTTAGCTATAGCTTCGCGGCGGCCCGGGACAACGCGACTCATTTTCGACAGAGATGGACGCCGGTGCGGCGGCCCTAGACTTCTTTGGCGACCTTGACGATCGTTGTGGCTGCAAGGGCGGCACGATGCCTAGTTCGGGGGACTCGGTACGACTTAGCCCCTCATCTCCGCATGGTACGGGTGGTCGTGGAAGTGCCTGCTAAGATCTTCGGGCTGCTGTTAGGAGCCGACGGGCGGCGGTGTGGGGCATTGCCGATCTGCCTGATAAAGAAGGTGGTCCTTGGGTTCTTCTCGTGCCAAGACAATATTTTGCTCGATGCTAGCCCTCATTGATCTTGCCGGTGAAGAGTTCCGAAAGGCTCGACCGGCGATCTCCTTTAGGCGCCTGATGTATGTAGATTGCTGGATCGGATGAGCTTCCGTCGTGCGCACCCATATTTTTGGTTGTGCGGCTTCAGGAGGGAGTAACACAATGCTTCGCTATCTGTTGCCATCATGGGACATGCCGGTTTTTGATTTCCATGGAGAAGATAGTGGTGGAGAATGTTATGGCTGCTGAGGTTCGATGTCTAGTAATGGCGGACTAAGTCCTCATGATGAATAGGACTTTGCTTGGTGTTTCTTGTCTTGCAGCAGCAGCATCGGCAAGCGGGATCGACAGTATAGGAGGAGTACATAGTCTTATCTTTTAGGGTGAAAATCCAAGGTCTGGCCTTAATTTGTTGCGCTTGTCAATGGATTTGTTGAAGATATTGTTTCGAGAGAGCGGACTTACTCCAGGGACAAAATCCAAGATCTAGCCTTAATTGGTTATGCCTGGCAATTACCTTGTTGAAGGCATTGTTATGAGAGCGTGGACTCCGGATGCTGTCTTGGCAGTGGTTTGTATTGCAGGTACAAGGTTTTGATAACTGTAGCGGGATCTTTTGTTTTCTTCTTCTTTTTGTAGTAGGGTTGTATGCATTCGTAATGTCTTAGAATAGTTCGTTGTAATTGGTATCTTCGCGATATTAATATACTTCTTTGTCGAAAAAATGCAGCCTCTAAACCTTTATTTTCATTCCTAAACACGGCATCGCCCTGCTCTCTCAAAAGTTGTCTTATGAATCAGTTTTCATACAATGACCAGCCGAATGCGGAACTTATTACAGATTCAAGAAAAGCTGCTGTCAGTGGGGACTTCTCAAGCTACAACATGTTTCAGATGGCAATTTAGATTTTTGGTACTAATAATTTTTTCCTATGCTGATTTTTGTGCATATAATAAGCTAATTGCCCGTTTCCATTCCTGACGATACTGTGCGAATAATAAGCTATTCCTCCATCAGTTTGTTCTTGAGGAATTACTCACTAATACCCTTCAAGAATTTTCGATAAAACATTTTAGCGATTATTGTGCATATAATGTAATTGCATGCTTCCACATGTTGCCATTGTGTGCATATAATAAGGTATTCCTCCATCAGAAATTCTCTTTAGAGCTCCATGAATTTGTTGTCGACGATTGCCTTAATAAGTGACTATCTTCAAGTATTCAATGAATAAATAAATGTTTTTCTAATATTCCTGTTTGTGCAGATCCAAATCCAAATCCAAAAAAACTTCAGTTTATAAATGGTTCTGGTTTACGAATCTGATATTTTGTTTCATGCGTTGATGGTGAACTGTTGATGGATGCAACAGCCTGTGTGTTCTAACCCTAAGAGACGAGTTATCTAATAAATCAAAACATGATCCATGGCTGCACAGTTGAGCAATAATTGTCATTTTTCTGTGCATTCTATTAGTAAGAGACACTCTTCAAGCATTTATCTGATATTTTGGTTTATTTTTAGAGATATTTTTATGCTCATATTTGTGTTGTTCCGAATCTGTAAACATTCGGTCTAAAGTGGTTTTACTCAACAAGTTTTGATTGTTCGTGTGGAAGCGGTTCATGCTTTGATATGCTACATGTTTCTTATGCTGCAACCTTAAGAGACAAATTATCTATTTACTCAAAAGATGATCCATGGATGGTAGGAAATAATATCCTAGTGGCCTCTTTTTACTGAACAATCTCTAGGTAGAAGCAACGCAAGATCATCTTCAGAGATGGGCAGTGGCACTTGAAAGACTCAAAGCTGCCATCATTATAAGGGGACATGATCTCCAAAGGGAAATATGTTTTGCTTAATCTAACATGCAAAAGCACCTTTAGTTGGGAGAAGATACTCATTGCTAGGAAGGTACAGCTGAAAGTTCCCAAAAATCATGGCAACACCTTCCAGCACTTCATGTTTTTCTTTTGTTGGGCTTCTCTCTCTCCCCTCACTAGAAAACAGGGAAAGGACAACTCAACTTTGTCCAACCTTGCACCCTTTATCATGACATAGGGCACAATATACCAAACAATGGCATGTATAATAGTACATGCCAGCAAAAGATGCATCAAAGTGTGATGCCTCATAATAGTAGTGAGAGCTGGTGATTGGCATATAAAATCAGTGTGTGCACATGGCATGCTTCTGTCTATCTCTCCCAGTTGGCTCATCCTCCACATATAAAATATAGACATCCCGGTTGACACATTGTTTATATGTCCACAATGCATCACAGAACAAAGCATCTCTATTACTGAATGCTCTTTTGAAACAATGCGCTTCTGATCCTTTCATTATCAAAATAAAATATTTCAAAACAAGGGAAGCACCATGCAAACTCATAATACAATACAATTAACATTTAACACCTTAGAGTAAATATTTGTTCTGTTGATACACCATGATGATAATTAAACAACTTTTGCTGGACAAACTGCAACGGGGAAAATTAATAAGGTGCCTTTGCATTTTGCGCCAAGAAGAGACATAAGAAGAAGAAGAAGAAGAAGAAAAAAAAGGATGAACAGATAGAGCAAAACAAAAAGAGAGACAGTTATGTCACAGACAGGTAGAGATACAACACACTTGTTCTTGGCTTCTTCTTTCTTATGTATATGACAAGATGAGACTTGAGACTGACTGACCGGACCAGAAAATATCACAAACCAAAATGACTTCACTGATCAGAAGATACAGACTTAGGATAGGGGATATGATACAGGGATGAGCAAGCAAAGTCATATATATTTTGATTCTTGCATCTCATTCAGTTCATGCTCTCCTCAGCTTCTGTTCTTGCACTTCTCCATCGCCCTTGGTGCTGAAAAATTTCAAAACAAAATGGGTCGTGCAATTTGTTAGCAACAATCAGAACAAAGGCCTGAAACTTGACCAAACCTCCAGAGAAAAAACATTTTATCTGCTGATCTGAAACTTATGAGAAATCTAACTAACCAAGGCCAATAGCTTCTGATCCTTTCATTATCCGGAGGCGCTTGCATGACTCGACGAACATTCTGAAATAAGTCATTTCCACGTAAAATGATGAGAAGTTATACAAAACATTCGATGAACGGTTGTCAAAGGTTCAGGGTAGTACTTCAGGTGACTGAAATAAATTGCAGAAATAGAGAATTATGCATAAGGAGAATTAAGCTTGCTTCACTCACTCCCACGGGACATCACCGACAAGCATCCAGTCACCATCCTTGTCCTCGTACGTCGGGACGTACTCAGATCCGTTGAGCAGATCCATCAGCTTGCTCTCGTTCATGCCGTTCATCCCTTGAGATCCACAGTTTCCTGTTTGACAAACAATTGGGATTAAAATCTCATTCTAGAATATAAGTAACAATTGCCGATGGAAAGTATAGTGTTAGTTCAGAGCTGTTGTTATCAAGCTAACGATGGAAAGTGTCTGAACAAAGTTCAGTATCAATTCAACAAGCGAAAAACAATCACCACAATAGGAAAAAATATTGCTTTTTAGAAAATAATTGTTGGTTGTTGCTGAGTATATGCATGTTTTTTAAGATGCACGCTCCAACATGTTGGGTTGATTATTGGGTATTGAGTTAGAACAACACATGCTAATCATGAAGGAACCTAAGCTAGCTAGCTGAGCCGATGCCATGATCATGAGATAGCTGTGAGTGCATACGGTAGGGAGACAAAGGCATTATGCCAGAGACAGGACAGGCAAGACACCTACCAAGGATCGTTGCAAATCATGCACCCCTGGCAAAACCACATGGTGACCACCACCACACATGCAAACGGAAATGCAATCATAAATGCAAAAGTCATGCGCGCATGTACCAAATAGCCAGTAACTTTATAGGTTATAATTTGTTTTGCAGCAAAGTTCACAAAAACTAAAGCTAGCTGGATAGCAATCTTAAAAAAAGAAGGATGGCCTTAGTTCTGCCCATTAAGTAATTTACAGGGTAGATTCACTACAGTTTGGTAAATGCATGCATACCGATGGTGAAGGAGCTGAACATCTTCTCGAGCGCCTTGGAGAGGTCCTGGTAGGTCTTGTACATGTTGAGGTCCACCTTGCGCAGGTACGGTGCGCCGTCCATGCTTACCTTGACGAACGCCGCGGCCGGCGACGACTTCTCCGCCAGGATGTTCTTCCGGAACGACCTGACCGGCGGCCACCCAACCACTTGTGCCCTGATAAACCACCAAGTTAATCAGTGATCTGATTAAACCTTCGCTTAAGTATACTTCCATCACAAATTTAGGCGTGCAGACTCTTCTTGACCCCATCAAGTTAAGAAACAATTGAAACTAGTTTAATTCCTCCATTTTTATAATTTAGTTTGTAAAAAATGTAGGAGAAATATTTGTAATGTATAGAATACATGTGGATGGAAGTGGTCCATGAGACACGCCGGGGAGTGGCATCAAATCATGGAAAAGGCAAACAAATTTGTGCGGTGCCACACATGCATTTATCTTCTCTTCCAACTTAGCAACCCACCTTTCTCCTTTTATTTTTCCATCCATTCAAAGTTGTAAGCAGAGTTAGCTATCTGCATGGTATAGTATGTGTATATGCATTGAACAAGTCATTTTTCACTCCATAACACACTATAACTAAAAATACACCCATAGTAACTATTTTTCACCCATCTTTTTCTTCATGCTTAAAGACAAAGTGGCACAGAATGCAAGTTTGAGCGTGATTCACAAAAAAGGAGATAAGAGCCGGAGATCAAGACAAGGGGGCAGATAGATCTAGACGAACCCAAGATAGCAGTAGGGCCATGCCCATATTCCCCCTGCATGGCCGAGAAGGGTCAGTATGGGCAGTATTATTAAGTATCTTTTCCACTAGTATTTGCATTGTAGCGTCAGGATACTAGTCAGTGATGGTAGTATGGAAATGATGGCGACGTGGACAAAGAAAGTAAACTGTGCTATGCAAGAGAGAGATGGAGAGGGGCAGCAGTCCAGTCTCCAGTGCAGTGCTGTGCTGTGTGTGTGGGTTTCTTTTATGGTGTCGGCACTAGGCGATGTCTCCCACTGCCCCCACACGTAACGTGCCCCTGTCTCTCTGCCGATGATGATGATGGGTGTGAATCTCTCCATAGATCTCACCCGTCGTGCATCTCTCTCTCTCCAGGAAAATATGTCCATCATGATCAGTGACCACCGATCTGATGATCTTCTTCGTGTAAACAGCAGTACGAACTAGGCCGATCATGGCAAGAACAGCAGAGTACCGCTACCAAGTGCATGGCCGTTCTTCGTCGAGCTAGCGGATTAATCATGATGGTTTTGCTTGCAAAAGCTAGTAATCACGAAGCTAGGCTGAAATTTTGTGAAAGCTCGCGCGTGATCAGTTAACAAGATAGCAAGAGGTTTACACGAGGAAGATGAGCTACACCTGCACATGCATGAAGAGAGCACATCAGAGCAGAGAGATGGACACGTACTTGGGTGCGCGCGGCTTCTCGGCGGGGTCGGGCATGGCGGCGGCGGTGATGACGCTGCTCTGGCTGGGCGACCGCTTCATCTTCCCGCCGGCGTCCGCAACCGCCACCTCCACCTGCTCCTCCTTCACCACCGCCGCGGCCGCGACCACGTCGGCCGCCTGGCGATCCTCCTGTGGCGCCGCCTGCTCGCCGGCCGGCTCCAGCTTCAGCTTCAGGTCGATGGTCTCGGCGAAAACCCTCTTGCCGCCCCTCGCCTGGTCTCCTCCCTCGCCGCCACCGCCGCCGGGCAGGCCGAGCCGGAGCTCGGTCGCCTCGAAGGCCAGGTCCGCTGCCATTGCTGCCCGAGCTTCTTCTGATACTGCTGCTTGGTAATTTGTCGCCTTTCTTTGGTTTCTTGGCTAGCTCTTTTGGTTTGGTTGTGTTTGAGAAGCTGGGACGTTGGGTTGCGATGTGGAAGGCGAGCGATGGGAAGAAGGAATAGATAGCGAGGAGGAGGAGGAGGAGGGAGTGTGGCAGAAATAATAATGGCAGCGAGGGTGTTGGTGTGGGTGTGCAGAATAATTGGGCCGTCATAATGCATTGCCAGACTCTTTTGCGACCCTGCAAGTATTTTTTCATTATTCTAGGGCTATTTGTTTAGGCTTTAGCCCCATGTTGTTTAGGGATATTTGTTAAGGCTTAGGCTCAGTTTCTGTGTTTGCTAAAGTGGATGAACTCGTTTTTTAATCTATAGTGGAGAATAGGTATGAAATCCATAAAAAACAAGCCAAACAACAAAATAAATTAAACAAGCTAGATTAAACAAAATAAATTAAACAAGCTAGATTAAACCATTGTGATGTCAAATGCAGTCTCGGTCCAATATTCAAAACGGCTCTCAAGAGGATAGTGAAAAAAGATGATGTTCCTTGTGTCACCAAAGTTCCGCAAACAAACGATATGTTATTTTTGGCATGAGTGAAATAAACAAATTTGACGGTTCAAAATTGCATTTTTTTTAGCACATCTATTTTTTGGACTAGGACAAGAATATGCTTTCTTTTCGCAAAACTTTGCAGAACTATGCGAGAAACAAATATATTTGTTCCAAAAACTTAAGGCTTATATCTTTTTTAAAAAGTTAAACTATTTTAAGTTTAACTAATTTTTATAAAAAATCATTAACATGTAAAATACAAAATCTATATCATTAGATAGATAGTAAAATATATTTCCGTATGGTATCTATAAAATATCATATTTGTTGATAGATTTTTTTACAATTTAATCAAACTTTACTTAGTTTAACTTTATTACTACGTATCAATCTTGAGGGTGACATAATACTAAATTTTCATCATACCTTTTAGGTCAACTTGAAAGCAAACATCTCGGATGCCGATCGAGCATAGAGCGGTAGCAAAGTACAAGTGTAATAATGCCACGAGAATATTACATAGTACTAGCAAAAATTGTGTTGAAAACTATTGCCATCGATAAAATCTCAAACAACCAAAGCAAAAATAAGTAAGAAATGTAATTAACGCGACACCTGCATTTTCTTTAGAATGACGGGACACCTGAAATGAAAAGAGAGAAAGGGAAATAAAAGGCGGAGTCACGTCGGGGTGCAGAAGCAGTCGAGTCGAGCTAGCTGGGGGCCAAGAAAACCACATGCGCTGTGTGAGTGTGAGTGTGACTCCCACGCGCGAAAATGACCACGCACGATCACCAGGGTTGGTGGGCCCAGCTGTCGGGTGGGTTTATCTGCCTGCTCCGTACATGTTACTTGTGCACAAACTTTTCTCCGCTGTTATACAGTTTTGTCTTCATCATTGCTCTTCTCTCCTCTTCGTGTTCGTTGTTGAGGGCATCTTCATCGGTTCCACCGAAATCGAACGTCCAAAATAATCTCGCGTATCAGTTTGCGTCCGTTCGTGGACATAAAAAATAGTTATTTTTACCACGCGTACTGAGGTGGCCCCAGCGATTTGACGAATAATATTTTACCTTTTTTCTTATTTTAACCATACATATAAATATTATAGAAAATACTACATTGTTTGAATTTTGAAACATGGTTGAAATATTGCAAAATGAGGAAATCTAACTAGTGTTGACCTCATGGGTTTCGTATTTTCGCTGCGAAGAAAGAACACTCTCAAACACTCAGTCACTTAAACTGGAAAATCCCGCTGGCGGCTGTTGTGTCCGGTCTTCTCCGCATTTGCAGAAGAAAATCCAGAAATCTACACTAGTGGCTTCAATTGACCGGTGGCCATCTTCGCTGCCAAAAAAAGAACACTCTAATAATACTAGCCGTCGGTGTCCTCACTCGTCGGTGTGGTAGTCCTACGGCAGGATGTCTTGTCGAACACCTTGACGATCATCTCACAATCGCCTTCGTAGAGGAAGGTGAGCAGACAACCGGCCTCGATGTTGTGGGCGCGGGCGAACTTGTCCCACATGGTGTGCAGGTACATCTCGCCCTGCCCGTTGAACAAGATCTCGACAGGCCACCTGCAAAAGCCACATCTAGCATCCTGCAGCTGCAACTCAGCTGGCTCGGCACCGTCAACAAACTCAACGAACTTGTCCGGCAGCCGCTTGATGCCGAGGGGGTCCTCGTCGATGCGGATGATAAACTCTAAGCACCTCGCCTCCTGTGAAGCCGACGATGACGCATGCGGTGGCGAGCGGCAGGGTGAAGTTGCTCCAGCATGGAGGCGCTACGGTGGAGGTTGTGTGACGGCTGGGGTTTGTGTGGACGAGATGAGGCAGCCCAGCGTGTACCCCTCTTTATTCACCGGAGGCAGTTGAGGGGCACGACAACTTGGCAACGATATTTATTTCTCATTAGCAGCGGTGAACGGTGGCCGCTTGGCAGACGAGACCTCGTTATTAACATGATGCAGACTGCCGAAGACGCATCGAATTAGGTCGCTTCCAGACGGGTAACTCAATTACTTATGGGTACCCAACTACCCAAGAGCATCTTCAACCAGCGGCGGACTTACCGTCAACACGTGTACCAGTTTAACTGGGCCGGCATATAACTTGGCCCATTTCCATTCATACTCCATATTTGGGATGGTGCCCACGTTCAGGAAAACAGGCGGAAGTGGCATCCATCGGTCCGTTCGTATGTTCCATACTCTGTAATTGTTTTTTTCTTCCAAGAATAATACTCTGTAATTGTTACTGAACAGTTTCAAGCCATCAAAAATTGGAAAGTACAATTTTCGTAGTCCTAACTAGCACATTATTATTGGTAGGCTCCATTGTCTCCAATATAATTATATTTCAACCCATTTATTTAAATATGTGATATTCGTTGTTCTTGGTACTAGATCATTGTGAAGTTTTTGGTTGCTTGCAGTGTGTCCAGGCTCTGGAAAATTGCTAGGTCTCATGTTGTCTTCAGGGTCCGACACGAAGAGACAAATGCAATTTGTTATATCCATAGGAACAAGCCGGGAGCTAAATTTCAGCCCCGCGGTCGATGTAAATTGATCAGCCTATCCAGGTTGATCTATTCAAGACCTAAATTTAGGATGGAATTGCATCGGCATGACTGTGACCGCGCGTGTGTTCGTGCCCGCTTGCCAGCATTTTGTGCACATGTGCTACCGGGTGTTTCCGCTATGTATGGCCTTCTGGCCACGTTAATGCCCCTCTCTTTGGCTTGTGATCACTAGTGTTGGTGGGCGGCGCATGGCTTCAGCGCCAGACATTCATGGCGAGGTGCATGCCATTGCCCTTTAAGCCGAGCGACCGCCCCATTTTCGCCTAAACTATTGACATACCCCCTCGCCCACACACCACAGAGCGCCGCCATGGGCAAGTCCTGGCCGTTCTAGAAGACAAAGAATGACCATAACGAGGGCTCATCACACGGGAGGCCGCAAGAAGGAAAGGAACCGGTGCTACATCCCGGTTGAATATGGCCGCCGACTTTACGAGAAGGGCTGCCCGATACCTTGGTCGAACGTCAACCTGCTCTCAAGTTGGCTGCTCAACTCGTGGCGGGTGCCGGTGGCTCCCATGCCGCGCGAGGGCCGAGCACGACGTGATGGAATCCTCCGCTGCAGGTTCATCCTCCCTCTTGACATGTGTAATGACCCCGCTTTCGTGCTGGAGTTTGACCCACGACACCGAGCGGGGTATGTAGGCAACATGTCCTACCTTAACCGTGAGTTATGGGGTGGTTTGTTCGACAACGACGATGCCGGGGAAGAAGACAATGAGGGCAACAGTGGTGGGCCGATTGATCTGTCCATCATCAACCCGTATGTCCATCTGCCAGAGTTGACATAGGAGGAGGCCATTGAGTTGGCCATAGCCTAGAGCAAGCTCAGTGAGCTTAGCAAGTGGCATGGCCTTGCCACCCAGATGCGGGAGTCTGCGCAAGGCATGCCAGTGACACATTCGATCACTCCTACGCGCGGTGCGCCGCTACCTCCTGCCGCATTAGTGCCTATGTCACCGCCACATGCTCTTGCGCAACAGCATGACCTCCTCTGGCACCGTATTGGCCCTGGCTATGGCAACTTCAGTCTTCATTGACCTAAGTAAGGAGGACTAGGCGGCAATGGCGAAACCCTAATAGCTACGGTTTTATCTATTTTATTTAAGTTTTTATTCCATTTTAGCGCACTTTGTAAATTACTTATGTTAACATGAAGTTTTATCAGAAATATAAATTTGTATCGGGTCGCTGGGGCAGCCTCCGACCGATGTCAGTGTCAGAAATGGGTCGGGCCGCTGGAGATGCCTTGGTTCTGCCGTGTTTCATCTCATTGCATTCATGTCGACAAGTTCAAAATTGCGCGGCGGCGAGGAACGCCCGACGCCGATCAGGCACACGCGCGGCAGCGATGAGGCTCGGCGGTCAGCACGCGCTGCGGCGAGGCACGCTGGTGGCCGCCAGCTCATCCGGCGGAGCGGCACACGCGCGGGGTGGCGAGGCACGCCAGGCGGTGGCCAGCGCATGCGGTGGCGGCCCAGCACACGCGCGCGTCGGCGGCTTTACTTGTTGATTTTGCCAATTGATAATTTGATTTGCACAAAAAAAACATGTTTAGGGCTGTGTTAATTTTGATTTGGACAAAAAAAATCATGGTTAGGCCGGTCCGTCTGTTGCGCGATTCCAGAACCGAACAGAAAATGGAATCAATCCGTTCCTTGATTTTTTTTTTCTAAACCGAACATAAGATCGGAACCATCCCATGACATCGGAATGGAACCATTCCATTCCGTTCCCTCTGGTTCCCGAACCAAACACACCCCTAGTGGATGGTTCGGAGGGTAGCTATAAACCAGATAGTATGAAATGTGAGATTTGACACTTACTTCGTGTCATTTGTGTGCGTGCGTGCAACATTTTTCACTCTTGAAATGAGAAAGTTAGCCATGTGTGCGTGCGTGCGTGTGTGCGACACGTCTCCACGGATTTGACATAATCATTCCGTAAGCCGTCTCACGGGCGGTGGGGCCAGGGAACAGTTCGGGGGAGACGGTGCGGGTGCGTGTGGCACGTGACGAGGTTCGAGGTAGGGCCCACGGACGGCGCCCACGTGAGCCTGCCGGTGTGTCTCCCCGTCCCGCGCAAAATGCTGCGCGCACCCCGCAGGTGTACGTCTCCCCAGCAAATCTCATGCATAGTGGGCCCGGGATTATCAAGGTAACAAGTGATACTAGTAGCGAGCACTCAGCTTCGTCTTGAAACTAGCTGCTCTAGGTGTCGCCTGTCGCCATCCAATTGGCCAGATTAATTAACTACAATTAGCACGCATGCATCTGTCAGCTGATGGATCAGCGATCAGTGATCACCAACTAGCCACCAAGGGGGCACCACACGTGTGGGTTTGATGTGACCTTTCTTGATCACAAACGACTAGCTATCAAGAAACGGAAAAAACGACTGCTTAGCTAACTGTCTAGCTATATCGACGACCTAGCTTTCCCGCGAACGGAAGAAAAAAAGCGAGTGCTGATAATCCTCTTGGATGCTCTCGCTTCGATGGGCTACAGTGATGCTGGCTGGCTGGCTTCCCATATCGATATCGTGCGCCATACTCAAATGTACGCCATTAAACATCTTGCATGTCTATCTCGTAGTGCTACAATCAATTCTGATGACATTTTGATTGTCTCCCTAGCTCATTATCTACTCTGTATGATTGTTCATGTTTTCCCGTCAATGTAAACTTCACTGCCTTTTACCGTTAAGTTAATGTAGGACTACAGTCTACTTCAGATTATGGATTATACCGCCTAAGCGTTTTTTTATTTTTTTAGATAATATAAGTTCTCTTTTATTTATTGTTCTCTCTTCTCCAATGCATGCCCGTTTTCTTTCTCTGTTTTCTCTCGTACATATAAAACTATTGATGCGTAAGAGGTATGAACATTTTTGGTCCTAACGAATTGACCTTAGGTTTTGTAATCACTAACGAAATGAGTTCTCGGTACTTATAAAATGCAAGACATATGGTCAAAAACCAAACTTTTGACAAACCGTTACTCTACACATTTTATATAACATATATTTAATACTACCTGATTCAGTTATATACTAACACAAACATGCATGCAGGTTCTCCTTGAGGCACCGCAGTAGTCAAAATCATACAAATTATTTGTTGAAATCAGCAAAATTATTTGAAATATCAGATTTATAATGGATATGTATGATTAAATCAGAGACCCGGAGTTGTATTTACGTAAGACAAACGTGGCATGTCACGAGCCGTGTAATTCACGTCGTCTGTTTCTATGTAAAAATTGGTGCAATTCAGTTTACTGCGTCTAGATTTTATTTTGAAAATCAACACCATATATATTTATAGTAATAAATAGTACATGATAGAGATAAACGAGCCGTCTTCAGCTTTCACAACGTAAAGTCTAAAGGAAAGGACCAAATTTTCAAAGTCTTCAAACTTTTTCTTCTTTCATGAAATAATCTTGTACTTTTTTGAAGGTAGGCAAAATTTGACATGTACATGTCAACGAAGGTTCTCCCATAATTTTAATTTGAGCCGTAATACCAAAGCCACGTGCACTTGAACAACCATTTAAGTAGTCAATCCATATCGGCAATAGTACCAACACATGTATGTCATGGAAAATAATTGAAGACCCTGGTCAACGTCACCGGAGAGCCGAGAATATAAATCACCATTATCGAGGACGTAGCAGCCACGACAAATAGTGCGAGGACAATCCTCCTCACAACAACCATAAGAAAAGATCCAAAATCGATCCGGTAAAGCGAGATCTGGAGGCTTGTACCTAGAAAATTGTAATCTCCCAACACCACCATTGATGTTAGGAAGGAGAACTCATCATCGAACGAAGTGCGGCATGTCACTTATTGTAGACAATACCATCTTCATTGCGGTGGATGCCAAAAAGAAGATGGCCACACATGCATAAATCAGGTTCCAACCTCTCCCAACATCGGCGAGGCCTGCCATAGCATAGGGAGCGAACCTATATATGGGGTGGCGGAGGCGGAGTTGTGTTTCTAACGAGGCGGAGCTAGGTTTCCAAGATTCCTTTTTTGCGTCCATCCACCATGCATGGGCTTGCTCCTTGATATTGTTTGTGTCATGTTTGAAGACGTAAATCCAAATAGAGCGTAATTTCATAACCCAGTCGTGGACCATTTCGTGATCCGTGGAACAAGTCTGCCAAAGGTGTACAACTTATTTCAAATTTGACATCATAGCAAATAGAATTATGAAACTTAAAATCAAAGACTCTAAATATTTACTTTATCATTTTGCTAAAACATAGCAAATTGTTGAATTATTTTATGAAAATTTGTATGGGTAAGTTGCAACTCACTGTATGTCCATAATTTTTCAAATCTTGAAACCAAACCATCCATGCGATTCGGGGCTAATTTTCTATTGCATGTCCAAATGGTAACCACACTAGGACAGTGTAGGTAAAATATTTTACGACAACTTTGGTTTATTTCTCCTAGTCGTCCACCTATTTTCTGAAAAAAAAGTTTGAAAGTTTGAGACTAATTTATGAACGCTGAAGGGTGTTCATATATTCAACGGTTAGCAATTTTGTTTAACTAATTTCTAATTTTTTTATTAAGCACATGGTAAATATGATCCCTATTACATTGTCAAAGAATTTATATTATCAGTTGTTACCTACTAAAGGCACAACACAGAGTAAACAAAACTATAAATTCCCGCAAATACTAAACATCCAACCACGGGTCCTCCCATCCGATGTATGTACTTCCGCTGGATAAGCTTAAATAAATTTTGAATATCTCTTGAACAAGAGAAAACTTTTAAAACCATTTAGTTTGATTCCTGTATAGTTATGGCCATGCCTAAAAATTGAAGCTTGCTGGTTACCATGGTGTTTCTTTAAACCGAGCTCTACTTGTTAGTCCATAAATACATTAGTTTACTACAATCTTGTTTCATTGTTTTGCTCATTGGCGTTGAAACCAAAAGTTGACAGCTTGAATATATGAATTATAATTCATTTTACAATCATGATTTTGAGTTATTTACATAAAAAATCAATGTTCTGCGTAAAAGGTTCACAACTAGCAGATCTTCATAATTGCACGTAAATAAACCACACTATTTTGGATAGATCTTCGTAAACATATTTAATGTATCATAAAACAAAAATTTATTTATAAGTGTGCGAAAATTAATCACAACAGATAGATCTTCATAGTGTACTTAAATTATTGTGTAATGAAACAAATATCATTAAAGATAGTTTAGAAGTGGCCATATCTTATATATCTTAACAAATTTGGTGGATAGAAAACCAAATAACTTGTAACTGTGTAATATGAGTATCTATGAAACATGAATTTTCTCTCTAGAAGATTCGACACAATGCAGCTGGCGTCCCAGATGGCTATTGTGCTAGTGTACTTACAATTGTATTTTTTTGATGGATCCTTTTGTTAGGTGTAGTGATATTGATTTTGTGTCATATAACCCGTATATTCTTATTGGAGATAAATGAATCATATATATTGAAAATAAATAAATTATTAGTGAAAGCTGTATCTGAATCAATAAACTACGACACATATTTTTTGTAGAAATGTACCAGAAAATAACAATACAAAACCTTGATTGGATCGATAGCCATAAAGGTTAGAGGATAAATCGGTTAATAATACATAATTATTGTTGTATACTCACACTACGGGAGAGATCGAGTATGCCGACGGCCGCCAGCCGTCGGCACAGCCCAGAAGGCCGTCGGCACAGCGGTTAATAATACATAATTATTGTTGTATACTCACACTACGGGAGAGATCGAGTATGCCGACGGCCGCCGTCAGCACAAGACAGAAAGGCCGTCGGCACAGCTGGACGGTGACCGTCGGTATTGTCGTCGGCATAGTTCGTCTGGTCTGCCAATCACCGTCGGCACAGACTGGCCGTCGGTACAGATTGTTGTGCCGACGGTTTTACCGTCGGCATAGTATTTCAAAATTTTCAAATTTATTTTTGAAAAAATATTCAAAAAAAAACTAAAAAATAAATAAATTTATTTTTTTATTTTTTTCACTTTTCCTCTTCTACTTTTTTTACTTGTTAAACTTTCACAATCACACTTAGTACACTTAATCTTAGCTCAAATTGCACTTGTGGTCAAACTTCCCAGTTGGTCACCCATGGTCACACTACTCCCGCCCTAGCACGCTTAACTTCTTGGTTCTTTTCGGATGAGCTTCCATGAAAGAAATGACACCTTGATGTTAATATTACCATATCTATCGTATTAACCCTTTGACCGTGATGTCACACCTCTATATTTTTGAATTCTAAACAATTACTTAAATAAACAACAATGAATATATATAAATAATAATAATAATATAGAATTTGAAAAAACAATTAAATGATTTTATTTTTTTGTCTTTTTATTTAATATGGAATAAATAATATCAGTAAATGCGAATTTGGCAAATAATATGTCTAAATTGATCAGAAAAATGAGAGGAATACAAATATGACATCCATATCATCTTTTGAACCTACAAAGTTAACTTACCCAAAAATCATGAGCATTAGATCAAGTACCTCTAGTTTAAATTTGACTAACTTTATCGAAAATGAGGTGGAAACGGCCTCGGCATGGCATATTTTGCCGAAACAAGGTCATATTTGGCATGTGTGTGGACCCTAGGATGGGAAGCAAGACCCCGGACGCGGATTTCTAATCCGACCCACGGACAGCCATCTTTTCATTTTTAGCGTGCCCAAACAGTTTTTATTTGTGAAGCAGCTACATGGGGCGTATTTTAGTATGACGTGAAACATCCGTGCGATGATAGTAGACCACCTACGCACCACCTATCACATGACATGTGCACGCGTTAGCTTTTTGGGAACCCATGCGGCTTCCGGCGGTTTCCTGCCGAATCCGCTAGAAACTGGCAGGATTTGAACTAGGGGTGAACTATACGTCGCTCCAGAAATTCCGAAAAAATTGTTTTTAGTTCAACGACGCATCACTATATGTGCTAATTTTTGTCCGTTTAGTTTGTTCGCGAATGGGTGCACCCGCACGCCGGGTACGGCGATACCGCATGTCTCGGGGGTCCTGTTTTGGCCAGATGGCAATTTGAACGAAGTCAAAAAATCCCACGGAGCCGCGTGACGTCATTTTATATGTCATAGTAACTATTCCGTTTGTTAAAACTGGGATACGACAATTATTTTGAAAAACCCTTCACGAAAAGGGCTATCACGTCTGGAGTTCTATGGATCTCAGGGGAAATAAGGTGGGAAACGGCCTCTGCATGGCATAGTTTACCGAAACGAGATCATATTTGACACGTGTGTGGACCCTTGGATGGAAAGCAAGACCCGGACGCGCATTTCTAATCCAACCCACAGACGGCCATATTTTCATTTTTAGCGTGCCCAAACGGTTTTATTTGTGAAACAGCTACATGGGGCGCATTTTAGTATGACAATAAACCTTCGTGCGATGATAGTAGACCACCTACGCACCACCTATCACATGACATATGCACGCGTTAGCTTTTTGGGAACCCATGCGGCTTCCGGCGGTGTCCCGCCGAATCCGCTGGAAACTGACCGGATTTGAACTAGGGGTGAACTATCCGTCGCTCCAGAAATTCCGAAAAAATTGTTTTTAGTTCAACGACGCATCACTATATGTGCTAATTTTTGTCCGTTTAGTTTATTCGCGAATGGGTGCACCCGCACGCCCGGTATGGCGATACCGTATGTCTCGGGGGTCTTGTTTTGGCCAGATGACAATTTAAACGAAGTTAAAAAAATCACACGGAGCCGCGTGCCGTCATTTTATATGTCATAGTAACTATTCCATTTGTTAAAACTGGGATACGGCAATTTTTTTTTTTTTTGAACAAAGATACGGCAATTATTTTAAAAAACCCTTCACGAAAAGGGCTATCACATCCGGAGTTCTATGGATTTCAGGGGAAATGGGGTGGGAAATAGCCTCGGCATGGCATAGTTTGCCGAAACGAGATCATATTTGGCACGTGTGTGGACCCTAGGATGGGAAGCAAGACCCCGGACGCGGATTTCTAATCCGACCCACGAGCGACAATTTTTTTCATTTTTGGCGTGTGTGAAAGCCATGAAACCTCGAACATTATAGCTCATTTCTAAGAAGATTTGTTTAGGTATTTGAAATATTACATTTTTTATATTTTTCTATGATAGATCTTGTTTTTCTGCAAAATTTGATATATTATACTTATTTTTCTCAATTAGAATTATTTAGTTATGCTTTTTTTGAAGATTGTCGTGCAGAAATAGAAAAAAACTATGCCGACGGTATAACCGTCGGCACAGGTCTGTAGTAAAAAAAAAAAGAAAAAAAATGTTGTGCCGACGGCCAGACTAGTCCTGTGCCTACGGCCAGAACTGACCGTCGGCACAACCGGCTTGTACCGACGGCCATCCTTATCGCCGCGGTCCGGAGGCTTCTGTGCTGACGGCCCCGATATTTGGCCGTCGGCACACACGGTGGCCGTCGGCAGATCTGTGCTCTCCCGTAGTGTCATATTTTAGAGGGAGGGGTCGATCGGAGAGCCCATGTGTGTACATATGTATACTGCTTCCTCCATTCCATGTTAATTGATGTATATATGCATGCATCTGCCATAGATCGACGACGGCCATCTCTCTCAGCACAGCTATACGCCACCCTGTCCGCTGACTTCATCCCGGAACCAGGGTTGCAAATGCATGCATGGGTTTCTCCGGTCCCCATGAAGCGCCCATATTTCGTGGAGCAAAAACTAAATCTGACAACTCGTTCGATCCTTCCGGCCAACACCTGTACCTTTCTTGCCAGCTCGTGCTCATTACACGTATGGATCTGCAGATCTGAAAGGTCGTCAATTATGCGACACCAAGCCGCCAGTCGATCGAGCCAAATTTATCCGTGCACAATCTAGGCATAGAGCAGTTTCAGACTCGGAATGTTATATCCATGGGTTACGTACGTGCTGTAAGCAAATATCGTCGAAGTACTCTTTGTCGATCCGTGTTTTGCAATAGTGCTCTCGATAAGTCGGGGTGGTAATAATCATGTCTCTAGCTTCATTCTTGGCGGTTCTCTTTGAGCTTCGCTTCTCGGTTTCAGGATCACAATATATGGTCTAACCTTAAGTAATTATCTGGCAATGATGACTCTTAGTCATTTGCTTGTTGAAGACATTGTTTAGAGACTAGACCTTCTTCAGGCCATGCTGGTTAGGTCGGACAAGAACATCACTTTGTGCGCAATTACCTTCATGGAGATGCGTTATTTTGTAGAAGTTTTTCTGGAGTCGAGATGTCGTAGCTACCGTTGGTGGAATTGCTGCAGCGAGTCTCTGATAACTTCGGTAGGGTTTTCCTTTTATTTTTCGGCTCTGTGCATCCTTGATGTCTAGAGTTGCTTTAGTTATTATGTTTTTGCAGTTGAATATCTTCTTGATAGTACTATGTTGTCTTCATAAAAAAGTACTCCCTCTAGGTCAAATTACTTGTCACTGATTTTTCTAGATACGCATACATCTAGATGCAGTAAAAGATTTAGTATGTTGATACGTGCAATTCTAAACAAAACTATGGCGCCATCTAATTTGGAACGGAGGAACTAGTCACTATTGGGACTACATTGTTGTTCGTCTCCTTAGCCAATACAAGGAGGGTACGTAGGTTCGTACGTACATGCGTACATTCCTGCAGAATGCATGTCTGCTTGATTAATTATTAGTGCTAGCTGCCTGACTTTACAGATCTAAGGTTAGCTAGCCAGGTACGACGAACCATACGGATCATTCGAGTGTGTGTGTGTGCGTGTGATCGAGGTAATTAGAGTACACACATATCCACTTACTTAGTATAATCTGGCTTCTGTACGTGATTGAATCCGTGTTACCCTGCTCCACGGCATCCATGCAGGGTTAGGCGCGCGCGATCTGTGCTCATGCATGCACCCATGTTTCCTGTAAACACGCGACGACAGAAGATGCACTGCACGGAGTACCTACTCCGAGCGCACGTCGTAAACATAAATGTTGCAACAAAAGGGAAATGATAGTACGGAGTTCTTGCATTATTGTACGGCAAGCTCCCTGGGTTCCATCGATCTCTACGCTACCTTCGAATTCCCCCTTTTCCGGCGATTTGCACAAAAATAACCTAAAAGTTAAAGAAAAGCACAGACTGACCCTCCGGCGAAACTATTTCACCAATCTATCCCTTTTGTGTGACGCCCCTCTAATCGGCGCCACACATGCCAGTGTAGCGCCCCTCCTGCCGGCGCCACTGTCCCAGCCGACGTGGCCCCCTCGACGCTGAGCTGGTCTGCCGATCCGACGTGGCAGCATGTGTGGCGCCCCTCCCATCGGCGGCACACATGCCAACTTATATCAAGTTTTGGGTCGAAAACATCCAGGGGCTCCGGACGTCTGGGACTTAGCCGTTTTTGCGAGGCTCTATGTGTGGCGCCGATGCACGGGCGCCACACTAGCATGTGTGGCGCCGATGCCACGGGCGCCACACATCCACTTAAGTGTGGCGGCCGCGCCCGCGCCCAGCCCGACCCATCCTTCTTCTTTCTCTTCCTCTCTGCTTCTCCTCCCCAACCGCCGCCGCCGCCCGCCTCCCCTTCGCCCCCCCACCAAATCGACCAAGGAATCGTCAGATCTATCCGGCCAACTCCTTCCTCCTCCATTCCTCAAGGTATTCCCCTTCGATTCCCTCTGATTCATCCACTAGTGTTGGTGGATTTGGTAGATTTGGATATGAACCCTAGATTTGGTAGATTTCTTGGATTTGGATATGTGGAAATTTATGTTGGTGGAATCTACATTGTAGTATATGTGTTTGAACCAAAGATTTGTTGGAACCCTAGATATGAAATTTTACATGTATGTGTTGAAATCCTATGTATGTATGTGTTGAGAGGTACACGAAGTTCATCCAGCCTACCGGTCTTATGCCGTTCATATCCCTTGTAAGCCGTGGGGGGCTGAACATGAACCCCTCGGCACTCACCGCCCTTGTCGACCGGTGGAGGCCGGAGACTCACACCTTCCACTTGAGGGCCGGTGAGATGGCCCCTACTCTCCAGGATGTTTCCATGATCCTTGGACTACCTATTCAGGGCGAGCCACTGTGTATGAACACAGCTTCTGATGGGTGGCGCCACAGATGGAGGCGCTTATTGGCAGGGCTCCTCCGCTGCCAGAACAACCAAATAAGAGAGCTCCCACCGGCGCGTCTTTCTCTTGGATCAGGACTAACTTTGGAGAATGCCCGGAAGGGGCCAACGAGGACACTCGGAGGACGTACGCCCGCGTGTACTTATGGTACATGATTTTGAGGACTCTCTTTCCTGACAGTGGGGGGAAGCTGGCCCATTGGTGTTGGCTGAAGGCTCTTACGGTGTTGGATCACCGGTGGAGTTGGGGAACAGCGACACTTGCCTACCTCTACCGGCAGGTGATGATTTGCTCTATGTACTATTTTCCTATAGTAGTGTGCTAGACAAAGTACTAACCAAATGTCTTATGTGCGCAGTTGGACGAAGCTTGTCGCAGGACTGAGAGCAGGACTGGGAGCGGCGGTATTGGTTGATGCATGCTCCTACTTTGCGTATGGAGCTGGGACCACCTATCAGTTGGGCGTCCCAGGGTACTCAACGAGAGGCCATGGCCTCATCACCATGAGAACCTTGATCGGGAGCCCACTTGGGCATACCTTTGGGACAATGTCTCGGAGATGACGAGCGATCCAATGGTCATGTACAGGCAGTACATTGCGGAGTTGGACACTCTTACCGCTGAGCAGGTAACCGATCACTCTTTTCATTGATTCTACTGGCATGTTCTAAATTCTGAAATATTTGTATGCTGCAGGTGGAATGGGAGCCATATGGTAGCTACTACCATATTGGCGCCGGGATGACTGACCTCAACCACAAGTGCACGGAGGAGGCGCGGTTCTGGCGTATGCGCTGCCCAATCATATGCATGTGGCTTGTTGAACACCACCAGCCGCAAAGAGTGATGAGGCAGTTTGGGTTGTATCAGGAGTGCCCACCAGTGTGGCAAGACACGGACAAGGCGCTTCATAGGTAAACTTCTGGAATCATGCGATGGAAGATTCTTGATAGAAGAGGTACATCTTGGACGACCCCATCCAGTTCGATGAGGTTGGGCAAAGCCAGCACGACACCTTTGTGTAGGATAACGTTGCATAGAAAACAAAAAATTTCCTACGGCGAACACGCAATCCAAGCCAAGATGCAATCTAGAAGACGGTAGCAACGAGGGGGTATCGAGTCTCACCCTTGAAGAGATTCCAAAGCCTACAAGATGAGGCTCTTGTTGCTGCGGTAGACGATCACTTGCCGCTTGCAAAAGCGCGTAGAAGATCTTGATCACGATCGGTTCCGGCGCCACGAACGGGCAGCACCTCCGTACTCGGTCACACGTTCGGTTGTTGATGAAGACGACGTCCACCTCCCCGTTCCAGCGGGCAGCGGAAGTAGTAGCTCCTCTTGAATCCGACAGCACGACGGCGTGGTGTCGGTGGCGGTGTAGAAGTCCGGCGGAGCTTCGCTAAGCAATGCGGGCAATATGGAGTGGAGGAGCTTGGCTAGGGTTTGGGAGGGGGTGGCCGGCCACTCTATGGGGGGCGGCCAGCTTATGGTCTTGGGGTTGGCCGGCCCCCTCCCTTGGCCCCTCATTATATAGGTGGATCCCAAGTGTTGGTGTTCAAGTCTTCGAATAAGACCCGAAACCAAAACCTTCCATAGGAGGGGGAAACCTAGCCCAACTAGGACTCCCACCCAAAGGTGGGATTCCCACCTCCCATGTGGGGGGTGGCCGGCCCCCTATGGTGGAGTCCACTTGGGACTCCACCCCATCTAGGGCTGGCCGGCCATGGAGGTGGAGTCCCTTGTGGACTCCACCTTCCTTGGTGGTTTCTTCCGGACTTTTCTAGAACCTTCTAGAACCTTCCATAGAACCTTCCGCGACATTTTATTTCACATAAAATGACATCCTATATATGAATCTTATTCTCCGACCATTAGGAACTCCTCGTGATGTCCGGGATCTCATCCGGGACTCGAACAAATATTCGAACTCCATTCCATAATTCAAGTGCTACCATTTCAACATCCAACTTTAAGTGTGTCACCCTACGGTTCGAGAACTATGCGGACATGGTTGAGTACTCACTCCGACCAATAACCAATAGCGGGATCTGGAGATCCATAATGGCTCCCACATATTCAACGATGACTTTAGTGATCGAATGAACCATACACATATATTACCAATTCCCTTTGTCTCGCGATATTTTACTTGTCCGAGGTTTGATCTTCGGTATCACTCTATACCTTGTTCAACCTCGTCTCCTGACAAGTACTCTTTACTCGTACCGTGGTATGTGGTCTCTTATGAACTCATTCATATGCTTTCAAGACATTAGACGACATTCCACCGAGAGGGCCCAGAGTATATCTATCAGACATTGGGATGGACAAATACCACAGTTGATCCATATGCCTCAAATCATACTTTAGGATACTTAATCCCACCTTTATAGCCACCCATTTACGCGGTGGTGTTTGGTGTAATCAAAGTACCTTTCCGGTATAAGTGATTTACATGATCTCATGGTCATAAGGACTAGGTAACTATGTATCGAAAGCTTATAGCAAATAACTTAATGACGAGATCTTATGCTACGCTTAATTGGGTGTGTCCATTATATCATTCACACAATGACATAACCTTGTTATTAATAACATCCAATGTTCATGATTATGAAACTAATCATCCATTAATCAACAAGCTAGTTTAAGAGGCATACTAGGGACTTCTTGTTTGTCTACATATCACACATGTACTAATGTTTCGGTTAATACAATTCTAGCATGATATATAAACATTTATCATAAACATAAAGATATAAATAATAACCACTTTATTATTGCCTCTAGGGCATATCTCCTTCAGTCTCCCACTTGCACTAGAGTCAATAATCTAGATTACATTGTAATATACCTAACACCCATGGCATTCTGGTGTTGGTCATGCTTTGCCCTAGGGAGAGCTTTAGTCAACGGATCTGCTACATTCGGATCGGTGTGTACTTTGCAAATCTTTACTTCTCCATCTTCGATGTACTCGCGAATCGCGTGGTAACGCAGCTTGATATGCTTCACCTCTTGTGTGACCTTGGCTCTTGTGCATTGGCGATGGCACCCATGTTATCACGGTAAATGATTAATGGGTCCAATGCACTAGGAACCACACCGAGCTCTACAATGAACCTCTTCATCCATACCGCTTCGATGAAGCCTCTGAAGCCGCTATGTACTCGATTCTCGTTGAAGACTTCGCCACCGTGCACTACTTCGAGCTTGCCCAGCTTCTTTGCAGCACCATTCAATATAAACACGTACCCAGATTGTGACTTAGAGTCATCGGGATCGGTGTTCCAACTTGCATCGGTGTAACCGTTTACAACGAGCTCTTGGTCACCTCCATAACAAAGAAACATATCCTTAGTTCTTTTCAAGTACTTCAGATATTCTTGACCGCTGTCCGGTGTTCCATTCCTGGATCACTTTGATATATCTGCTAGTCAAACTAACGACATGTGCTATATCCGGTCTAGTACATAGCATGGCATACATGATAGATCCTACTGCCGAGGCATAGGGGATGTTACACATCCTTTCTCTTTCTTCTGCGTAGCCGGTCCTTGAGTTTTACTCAATACCTTGCACAGTAACATAGGTAAGAACCCTTTCTTACTTTCGTCCATTCTAAACTTCTTTAGAATCTTGTCCGGATATGTACTCTGTGATAGCCCTATTAGGCGTCTTGATCTATCTCTATAAATCTTGATGCCTAATATATACGATGCTTCACCAAGGTCTTTCATTGAAAAACTATTATTCAAATAACCCTTAACACTGCCGAAGCGTTCTATACCCTTCCCCATCAATAATATGTCATCTACATATAATATCGGGAATGCTACGTAGCTCCCACTCACTTTCTTGTAAATACAGGCCTCTCCATGACACCGTATAAACCCGAAGTCTTTGATCACCTTATCAAAGCGTCGGTTCCAACTTCTTGATGCTTGCTTGAGTCCATAGATTGAACGTTGAAGTTTGCATACTTTGTCAAAGACATTTTTAGGATCGACAAAACCTTTGGGTTGTACCATATACAACTCTTCCTCAATATCTCCATTAAGGAACGCCGTTTTGACATCCATCGCCAAATCTCATAATCGAAAAATGCAGCTATTGCTAACAAAATCCTCACAGATTTTAGCTTCGCTACAGTGAGAAAGTCTCATCGTAGTCAACTCCTTGAATTTGTCGGAAACCCTTTGCGACAAGTCGAGCTTTATAGACGGTAATATTACCATCAAGCATCTGTTTTTCTCTTGAAGATCCATTTATTCTCGACAGCCTTTCGGCTATCAGGTAAGTCTACCAAAGTCCATACTTTGTTATCATACATGGATCCCATTTCGGATTTCATGGCTTCTTGCCATTTGTTGGAATCTGGGCTCATCATCGCTTCTTCATACGTCGCAGGGTCCTCATCATTGTTATCTACAATCATGACATTTAGACAAGGATCATACCAATCAGAGTGGCACGTTCCCTTGTCGATCTGCGAGGTTCGATAGTTTCCTCGTTCGAAGTTTCATGATCATTATCATTAGCTTCCTCTGTTGCCGGTGTAGGCGGTACGGGTACAACTTCCGTCATCGCGCTACTCTGATCAACGAGTATAGATTCATCAATCTCATCGAGTTCTACTTTTCTTCCAGTCACTTCTTTAGTGAGAAATTCTTTCTCAAGAAAGGTTCCGTTCTTAGCAACAAAGATTTTGCCTTCGGATTTGTGATAGAAAGTGTACCCTATAGTTTCCTTAGGGTATCCTATGAAGACGCATTTCTCCGCTTTGGGTTCTAGCTTGTCCGGTTGTAACTTCTTTACATAGGCTTCGCAACCCCAAACTTTCAGAACGATGACTTAGGTTTCTTATTAAACCATAATTCATACGGTGTCGTTTCTACGGATTTTGATGGTGCTCTATTTAAAGTGAATGCGGCTGTCTCTAATGCATAACTCCAAAATGATAACGGCAAATCAATAAGAGACATCATACTACGAACCATATCTAAGAGAGTTCGATTACGAAGTTCGGACACACCGTTTCGTTGAGGTGTTCCCGGCGGTGTCAATTGTGAAAGTATTCCGCATTTCTTTAAATGCATGCCAAACTCATAACTCAGATATTCACCTCCACGATCAGATCGTAGAAATTTGATCTTCTTGTTACGTTGATTTTCTACTTCACTTTGAAATTCCTTAAACTTCTCGAAAGTTTCGGATTTATGTTTCATGAAATAGATATACCCATATCTACTCAGATCATCTGTGAAGGTTAGAACATAACGATAACCACCGCGCGATGCTACGCTCATTGGTCCACATACATCTCGTATGTATGATTTCCAATAAGTCGGTAGCTCGCTCCATCATACCGTAAAATGGAGTCTGTGTCATTTGTCCCAGGAGACATGCTTCGCATCGATCCAGTGACTCAAAGTCAAGTGATTCAAGTACTCCATCAGGATGGAGTTTCTTCATGCGTTTCACTCCAATATGACCAAGACGACAGTGCCACATATAAGTAGAATTATCATTAAGTTTAATTCGCTTAGCATCAATGTTATGTATATGCGTATCACTACTATCGAGATCTAATAGAAATAAGCCATTCTTTTGTGGTGCTCGACCATAAAAGATATTATTCATAAAAATAGAACAACCATTATTCTCAGACTTGAATGAATAACCGTCTTGCATTAAACAAGATCCAGATATAATGTTCATGCTCAACGCAGTACATAATAGCAATTATTTAGGCTTAAAACTAATCCCGAAGGTAGATGTAGAGGAAGTGTGCCGACCGCGATCACATTGACCTTGGATCCGTTTCAACGCCAAGATCGTCACTTCATCTTTCAGCAGCTTGTCGTTTATTCTTTAGTTCCTGTTTGAGTTACAAATATGAGCAACCGAACCAAAGATCAAATACCCGTGTACTAGAACGAGAACCGTTGAAATGAACATCTATAACATGTATATCAAATATACCTTCTTTCTTCTTCTTGACAAGGCCGCTCTTCAGATCAGCCAGATACTTGGAGCAATTACGCTTCAGGTGTCCCTTCTCCTTGCGATAATAGCACTCAGCATCGGGCTTAGGGCCGTTCTTAGGTTTCATAGGAGGCGTGGCAGCTTTCTTGCCACCCTTCTTGAATTTTCCCTTAGACTTGCCCCTGTTTCTTGAAACCGGTGGTCTTGTTGACCATCAACACTTGGTGCTCTTTCTTGATCTCAATCTCAAGCAGCTTTTAGCATGCCAAAAGTTCGGGTAACTCCTTGTTCATGTTCGCATATTGTAGTTCATCACAAAGTTCTTGTAACTTGGTGGCGTTGATTGAAGGACACGATTAATCCCACCGTTAGGAATCACTATTCCCAAGTCATCGAGTTTCTTCGCATGCCCGGTCATGGCGAGCATGTGCTCACTAACGGAGCTGCCTTCTTCCATCATACAGCTGAAGAAATGTTTCGATGCTTCATAGCATTCCATCGCCGCATGAGTCTCGAATATAGCTTTCAGCTCATTCATCAACTCATGAGGATCATGGTGCTCAAAACGTTTTTGAAGATCGGATTCCAGATCGCACAGATGGCACACTGAACTTGAGAGTACCGAGTTTTCCGAGTCGCGTAAACGGCTTTTACTTCATCGGATTCATCTTCTGCAGGAGGGTCACCTAGCGGTGCATCAAGCACAAATTGCAGATTTCCGCCAGAGAGGAAGATCCTCACATGACGGAACCGATCGGTGAAGTTGCTACCGTTGCTCTTAAGTTTCTCTTTCTCTAGGAACCGATTAAAATTGATTGGGGACGCCATCTCTACAACATATATTTGCAATAGTTTAGACTAAGTTTATGACAAATTGAGTTCAAATTTTAATTCAACATAATTAAAAACCTAAGTGAACTCCCACTCAAAACAATATCCCTCGCATTGTCTTAGTGATCACACGAACCAAATCCACCGCACCTAAACCCGATCATCACGAGAAAAGGTGTGATTTCAATGGCGAACACTCAAAGTGTTCATCATATCAACCATATGATTCATGCTCTACCTTTCGGTATCACGTGTTCCGAGACCATGTCTGTACATGCTAGGCTCGTCAAGGCCACCTTAGTATCCGCATGTGCAAAACTGTCTTGCACCCGTTATATGTACTTATTGAATCTATCACACCCGATCATCACGAGGTGCTTCGAAACGACAAGACTTGGCAACGGTGCTACTAAGGATGAACACTTTATTATCTTGAGATTTTAGTGAGGGATCATCTTATAATGCTACCGTCGCGATCTAAGCAAAATAAGATGCATAAAAAGGATTAACATCACATGCAGTTCATATGTGATATGATATGGCCCTTTTGTTCTTGCACCTTTGATCTTCATCTCCAAAGCACGGATATGATCTCCATCATCTTCGGGCATGATCTCCATCATCGTCGGCGTAGCGTCAAGGTCAATGGCGCCGTCTTCATGATTGTCCTCCATGTAGCAACTATTACAACTACTTTGAAATACTACTCAACATGAAATTTAAAGACAACCATAAGGCTCCTGCCGGTTGCCACAATACAATAATGATCATCTCATACATATTCATCATCACATTATGGCCATATCACATCACCAAACCCTGCAAAAACAAGTTAGACGTCTCTAATTTGGTTTGCATATTTTACGTGGTTTAGGGTTTTCGAGAGAGATCTAATCTACCTACGAACATGAACCACAACGTTGATACTAATGTTTTCAATAGAAGAGTAAATTGAATCTTTACTATAGTAGGAGAGACAGACACCCGCAAAGCCTCTTATGCAATACAAGTTGCATGTCGAACGAGGAACAAGTCTCATGAACGCGGTCATGTAAAGTTAGTCCGAGCCGCTTCATCCCACTATGCCATAAAGATGCAAAGTACTCAAACTAAAGATAACAAGAGCATCAACGCCCACAAACCATTGTGTTCTACTCGTGCAACCATCTATGCATAGACACGGCTCGATACCACCGTAGGATAACGTTGCATAGAAAACAAAAATTTTCCTACGGCGAACACGCAATCCAAGCCAAGATGCAATCTAGAAGACGGTAGCAACGAGGGGGTATCGAGTCTCACCCTTGAAGAGATTCCAAAGCCTACAAGATGAGGCTCTTGTTGCTGCGGTAGACGATCACTTGCCGCTTGCAAAAGCGCGTAGAAGATCTTGATCACGATCGGTTCCGGCGCCACGAACGGGCAGCACCTCCGTACTCGGTCACACGTTCGGTTGTTGATGAAGACGACGTCCACCTCCCGTTCCAGCGGGCAGCGGAAGTAGTAGCTCCTCTTGAATCCGACAGCACGACGGCGTGGTGTCGGTGGCGGTGTAGAAGTCCGGCGGAGCTTCGCTAAGCAATGCGGGCAATATGGAGTGGAGGAGCTTGGCTAGGGTTTGGGAGGGGGTGGCCGGCCACTCTATGGGGGGCGGCCAGCTTATGGTCTTGGGGTTGGCCGGCCCCCTCCCTTGGCCCCTCATTATATAGGTGGATCCCAAGTGTTGGTGTTCAAGTCTTCGAATAAGACCCGAAACCAAAACCTTCCATAGGAGGGGGAAACCTAGCCCAACTAGGACTCCCACCCAAAGGTGGGATTCCCACCTCCCATGTGGGGGTGGCCGGCCCCCTATGGTGGAGTCCACTTGGGACTCCACCCCATCTAGGGCTGGCCGGCCATGGAGGTGGAGTCCCTTGTGGACTCCACCTTCCTTGGTGGTTTCTTCCGGACTTTTCTAGAACCTTCTAGAACCTTCCATAGAACCTTCCGCGACATTTTATTTCACATAAAATGACATCCTATATATGAATCTTATTCTCCGGACCATTCCGGAACTCCTCGTGATGTCCGGGATCTCATCCGGGACTCCGAACAAATATTCGAACTCCATTCCATAATTCAAGTGCTACCATTTCAACATCCAACTTTAAGTGTGTCACCCTACGGTTCGAGAACTATGCGGACATGGTTGAGTACTCACTCCGACCAATAACCAATAGCGGGATCTGGAGATCCATAATGGCTCCCACATATTCAACGATGACTTTAGTGATCGAATGAACCATACACATATATTACCAATTCCCTTTGTCTCGCGATATTTTACTTGTCCGAGGTTTGATCTTCGGTATCACTCTATACCTTGTTCAACCTCGTCTCCTGACAAGTACTCTTTACTCGTACCGTGGTATGTGGTCTCTTATGAACTCATTCATATGCTTGCAAGACATTAGACGACATTCTACCGAGAGGGCCCAGAGTATATCTATCCGTCATCGGGATGGACAAATCCCACTGTTGATCCATATGCCTCAACTCATACTTTCCGGATACTTAATCCCACCTTTATAGCCACCCATTTACGCAGTGGTGTTTGGTGTAATCAAAGTACCTTTCCGGTATAAGTGATTTACATGATCTCATGGTCATAAGGACTAGGTAACTATGTATCGAAAGCTTATAGCAAATAACTTAATGACGAGATCTTATGCTACGCTTAATTGGGTGTGTCCATTATATCATTCACACAATGACATAACCTTGTTATTAATAACATCCAATGTTCATGATTATGAAACTAATCATCCATTAATCAACAAGCTAGTTTAAGAGGCATACTAGGGACTTCTTGTTTGTCTACATATCACACATGTACTAATGTTTCGGTTAATACAATTCTAGCATGATATATAAACATTTATCATAAACATAAAGATATAAATAATAACCACTTTATTATTGCCTCTAGGGCATATCTCCTTCACTTTGCTCGCAGAGGGAGACCGACTTCTATTGCTTCCGAGCTGAACTTCGTGGTAATGGATTCTCTCACTAACTAGTACATCATCTAGATTGCCATGTGCTCGCTTCAATTGTGTATGCTATGTTTGTCACAGCGGGAGGAGATCCAAAAAACAGTTGAGGAGTGCGAGATTATGTGGGATCAGAGCGGGAGAGATGAAAAGCCTGTCGGACCGTTGCGGTATTTCATTAAGGTATGATCACCAACTTTGAATGTAAGCTACTATGATGTGGTGGCTTTGTAACCATGAACGGCATGACGCAGAACACTGCACGAAAGATGCGGCGGTTAGCCAGCTTGCTAGGTTGCCGGGAAGGCGAAATCGCTATATCTTCCTCTTCAGAAGAGCGGGAGGTATGGACTCTTTTGTTGCTGTCAAACATGTTCTTACTAATTTCAACTTTTGTAATCTCATGTGTTCATGTTTGTGAAGATTCCTGAGGACGAGCTAATTCTGAGTCAAAGCATACCTCCAAAGCATACCTCCAAGCAAGCCCCACAGTCAGCTTACCAGTTCAAGCCAAGGGGCAAGGCTCCAAACCGGTACACTCCGGAAGATTATGTCAACCGAGGAAAGAAGGTTGTCACTGAGGAGGATGAGGGGCCGCCGCGGAGATCATCTATGTCGAGGATGAGGAACGACAAGCCGTTCTCTTCAGAGGAGGAGGAGCAGGAGGAGCAGTGTGGTGACCCTGCATACCACTGCATGTTGTAGTATGCCAGTCGTTGATATAACATTCACGAAGTACCATTCCGCAAATATTACATCCCTTAGAGTAGTACAACAGAACATAGCAGGTCTATAACTCATTCATTTAATATTACAAACATGATACACATATTGTCTCGGAGCTCCTCTTGGGTCCTAAGAGGGATACTCCTGGGTTCGAGGCGAACCCAACTTAGCTTACAATATAAAAGTCTCATTAAGTGATACATTTATTCTCCCGAGCAGCTAAATACTAAGAGTTCGGGCTGCTCGGCTACTACTACTACTCAATGTTTCTAGGCTTGATCTCCTCCGGAAGCCTCCCCGGTTCCGTAGACTATGAGATAGTCTACGCCTTCAACACCTCCAGAGAGGTCTGGTTCTTCATAGCCGATGATCTCGGCTCCTTCAGTGTGGTCGTAGTCCTCCTCCAGACGATTCAGACAATCTAAGCAAGGGATTTAAGAGTGGGGTGAGTACGAGCGTACTCAACAAGTTCATTATAGATAAGAGGTGTTTAATGCACTAGCTACGATATTAGACCAGAAAGTCTAATACCAATGCAGGTTTTGATAAACATTTCTTCAAGAGATTGTTTTTATTTCAAAGAGCTATGTCCGTCAGCCTTCACCGGTTTACTAGAACATCATGGAGCTCCTTTCCGGCCGCGTTCGCAGTTCCTTATCCCGGAACAAGGAGTGACAGGTCACGGTTCTTTACACTCTGCAGAGGTATGTTGCTTTACCCATAAGAGATCTTAACCTTGGTGCCAACCGGGTAGCTTTCCCGTCCACACTTCCTTCGGTGTGAGGCCCGGTATAAGGTCATAGCCAATCATATTCCTCCGCTACCTCGCACACCCACCCTTTGTTGCAAACCCCGACCCTGGGTCCTCGCCGGTCCCATTATTCCCGTAATTTCAGGGTGGACCCCGGCCACGACAACAGTTCTGGGCTCTACCATAAACTCCTTCGCCGGCAGCTGCAACCCATCATAGACCGCATTACCGTGGGGAATTAGAGTGGGATCCCCACCCTCCGGTTGTTCCGCAAGACACAACTGCTACGGTAAGCATTGCATTACCGTGGGGAATTAGAGTGGGATCCCCACCCTCCGGTTGTTCCGCCAGACACAACTGCTACGGTAAGCGCATCCGTTGATGTACGAGAGGTGGAAATACAATTGACTAGTCCGTCCCATTCCAGATCTTATGGTTAACACGGGTATTACGGCACAAGAATCACTGGCGACATTTGTTGTTTAATCCTAGATGGATATAAACCCTTGCAATGGAACCTCCACCATATCAACACAATCCATGGTTCCATTGCCAACCACATAGTCATATTCATAGTTATGAAAATAGTGGTTTTGGTTTTTATGCAATAGTGATAATTATGGTACTTTGCAAGTAATTTGATAAAGATACTCAAATGACATGAGCAAGTGATGAACTTGCCTGAACACTGCAAAGTTTTGCAGTTGGATGGTGTGGACTGACCCTTGTCCTCTGTCTCTGAAAAATAGCATCATTGTCCGATAAGGGCAATGGTTAAAGAAGTAATTATGCATGATTCCAGTTTTAGGGTTTGTTCCCCCCTTCCGATGTCGTTATTATTTCATGTGAGAGGTTTAATACTATGAACAATTTGGAGATACTTAATTTAGGGTAAAATACAATCTTGAAATATTGTCAAGATGTTTTTAAAGTCCAATTGCATTAATGGACTTATTTTCTTTATTGAAAATAATATGTGTGATTTAAATCCTTATTTAAATCATCAAATTAAGACTTATACTTATTTGTCTGTAAAAATTCTCTTTGATATTTTATTTAGATAGAGAATTTTATGCTGATCAATTTTCATATTTTTAATTATTTTTTAGAGCTCTTATCAATTTTCTATTTAATTTCAAAGTTTCTGATTTTTAATGAAATTGTGAAAAGACAGATTTGCCCCTTGGGCCCACCTGTCAGGTGGCCGAGCTGGTTAGGTTGGACCAGCCCACTGGGCTCGGTCCAACCGACCCAGTCGCGTCGCCTTCCTCCTCTCCGAAACCCTAATCCCCTTTCGGGCTCCCGCGACACCAAAATCGCCTCCGCCGTCACCGCCTTGCTCCGGCCGCCTCCGGCCATCATCGGCGACGAACTGATGCGGACTTGGACCGCCTCTCGACGGCGGACATGGTGGTCCATGTCGATCTGACGCTCGTGTCCTCCTCGACTCTCCTCCAACGCGTCTGCGCCTCGGCCGCACGGATCTGTGAAGGTCCGCCGTTCATCGGCGTCCCTAGCGCCGTGGCGGTGCTGGAGCGCCCTTGCTCGACGACGTCAGGCCAGGCGCGGCTTGGCGCTGCCGTGGGTGGCCTGTGCCACCGTGCCGCCATGGCACGCCGGATGCTCTGCTCCAGGTACACGCCCCATTAATCCCCTCTTCTCTCTCTTTCTTGCCTGCTCTTCTTCTTCATCCTCTAGCTTTGGCCGTGGCTGCTCCTCCTTATGGAGATGCCTGCCATGCTGGTGCTCTGCTGCGCCAAGCTGGCTAGACATGCTGCTGCGCTACTGCTGCTGCCATGGCCTTGCTCTAGTTCATGTGCTTGTACTGATGCTCATGCTCATGCTAGCTTTACTGCTGTGCTGTGCTTGCCTGGACAGAGCTGTTGTGCTCTTCTGCAGCGCCATGTGTGCCTGCTCCTGCTGTGCTGTGCTGCTGCGCTAGGCATGTGCTATTGCTGTGTGATGCTCTGCCATATCTCTGTGCAAGAATTCCTGATCTAATTGGTTGCTATGCTTTCCTTTCTTGCTTAATTCCCTCTCTGTGGCTCTGTTCTTGTTACTAAGCTCGCCAGATGCTCAACTGTGTTCATATATGCTTGCTCATGAGCATCTTGTAATGCTCATGGTTTGCTAAATTGTTACTGGTCATGCTACAATTAAATCAATTGCTTGCTTAATGGCTCTGGTTGTTGTTATGGCTTAATTATATGTGTGTGCCATCCATGTCTAGCTTGATCCAGTGGTACATCATGTATTTGATGTGCTTCTGGATACAATTATAAGTCATCCATTTGGTTATCAGTGAAGTATCTGTTAATTATCTGTGGCTGTTTAATTCATATAGCTTCCTGTGTGATGCCAGTGATTAATTCTAGCATGCCCTGGCATGCTCTAACAGGCTCTGGTGATCTATTGATCACCACTTGCTTGTTGATTGTGTGCTTGCTAGCTGCCTGTGTTTATCTGATGCTCCCTCTGGGGTCTGTGTGACATACATATCTTTGCTGGTGTAGGCTTTGCCTGATCAAGTGTCTGCTGTTGCTTGCAGTGATCCACTGGATCATTTGCAAGTGTCTGTTTCATGATTTACTTACTGATATCAATTATCTGTGTTACCTTTGTTGATTGAGTGGATAATTGATGTGAACTGCTGAGCAGTAATGATCATATAGATTGATTAAGTGAAGCTAGAGGGATGCCAACAATTGTTGGGTACCCTAGCTCACTCTGAACTCATCTGGGTAATGATGCAGTGGCCTGGTGTGTGGTTTTTTTTGGGTTTGAGGTAGCCCTGACAGTCTTTTGATGCTGTCCAAGGGTAGCTCCCCTTCTCTGTGGCTTGCTGTGGTTGGTGAATACATCTCTGGTTAATCCCTTGTTGGATTTCCAGGGATCTTTGATGTTGACAAAAAAATAGACATAATTTGTCTAATGTCTGATGGCTTGCTAGGCTTTAGGTGCTAGATGATTTGGAGTGGCTAGTTAGGGATTAATCCAGGTTGGATTTCTCTGGTATGTCATCTGGTTGACATGCCAATGTTCCCTTGGGTAATTTTCCTCTTGCTGTTCTTTGATTTGCTTGCACCAAAAGGCTTAGTAGCCAGATGATGATACAATAGGGTTTCTACCCTCTTTTGCCTCTGTGATATATGCACATGCTTAATTATGAGCAAAACCATGGTTTGCTCATGCTTTTCTGGTATACCTCACTCCAGCTCCAAGATTTGTGGTTGGTGTAGAGGGTTTGCTTCTGGATGATGTGTGAAGCTTGCCCTGCTCCTCCTGCTGGCTTTTGATGCTTGATTTGATTCAGTGGTGTTATGGAGCAGGTTGAACAGTGAAGCTGTTCTTCCTGTTCTTGTGTTCTTGGTTTGCTGTTCTTGCTAACTAGTTACCTGCTCTGATGCCTGTCGATGGATGAAGCAAATGTCTAGGGTTTTGGCTGTGAAAAGCTTATATATGGCCAGCCATTGCTTCCCTGGTCGACAGCACCACATCTCACCATGGTGACTCACTGTGTGTGTGTGCTACATCACTACAAAGGAAAACATTTTTTTTGACAAATCACTTTCGTCATGTTAAGGCCAATTTTCGTCAAGGATTACTTCGCGGTGACAAAATTTGATCGTCATGGGGTTCGTCAAGGAAGCTCCGTCATAAAATATCGGGGGTGACGGTATGCATTTTTTCGTCAACGTCAAATGTTTGATGGTGACGACCTGCAAATTCGTCAACATCAAAGGTTCATTGTTGACAGACAGGTTTGTCACGAAAAATTGCAACTTTCGTCAATATCTAAATCTTGGGAAGCTTCTGATTGGTCCAAAAAAAGCATACGTGGCCTTACATGTGGGTCCATTTGGCTTCTGACAACATGGGTCCGATCGGCGCCGACATGGATATCTGTGGGACCCACAAAATATTATGACAAGCTGGACCCACAATATTCGACTCGGTGGGATCCACAAAATTCAGACAAGTGGGACCAGGTTGTTGCCGACATATGGGTCCCAATAATGCTGATCGGTGGGACCCACAAATTCGACAAGTGGGACCAGAAATTGGTGCCACGTGGTTTCATTTAATAGTGACGTTGTGACATTTTCCGTCACCTTTTGAATTTGACAAAATTTGAGAGCATTTGAATTATTTGCGAAATTTGGGAAACAAAAAAACTGGCGAAATATCAAAAAGTAGACAATAAATATCATACTTAAATGGTGGCACAAGAAGTATATATGTCTCTCACAGACCGAAAGATTCATAAGAAAATTACAATTGGAACACAAAGAAATTAAAAGACCTATGATTAATAATGTTGTAGGACGGTGGTGCAATAGATTAGTTGCCCTGGGATTGAGACATGGATGGTGGCTGGGATGTCCTCAAGAGCAAATTAAGCACGGCATCCATTTCTCGCCAGCCTCTTTTCATAAGCCGTAGTCTTTTCTTCTTGGGCTTTCTTCACAAACTTCAAGTTCTTCCTCCCGCTTCTTCCCGATCTCTTCAAATTTTTCATCTTGTCCTTGTAGTCTTGCCTGCATCTCACCGTGGTACGTTTCACCGCTCGTATGGAGTTCTGCTCTTGATCTGCGAGTCTTTGTTGTAGCTCTCGGATGCGTGTAGCTGAGACGTAAGACTTCCCGGAACTTGTTGCGATGCCCAATCTTGGTAGGAATGTCTTGTTGCAGGTGGTGGATGGGCTTTTCTCGCTCGTAACTAGGCTGAACAATTTGCAAATCAGTCAAATCAGGTTCATCTTCATTGCGTGGCGCCGCTTTTTTGCCACCATTTTATCCTGAAAAAACAATACAATAATTGCATGCACAACATACAAAACTGGATTATATTATATTGTGCTAATATGAAATATTTCTTACATATGCACTTTTTGCTTCAAAGACTCATAATGTTATCCTTGTTAGTGTGTGTGATTCTAAAAAATTCAATTGGAGAGGTTTCTTCTTCTGCTACTTAGCCTTCGCTTGAAAAAATGTAGAATGCACATTACCATTGTACACTGTGTATGACAAGTATGAACTGTATTGGGAAATTCAGAACACTTACTAGATGTTCCCATGAGCAACATAGCTTCGAGATCCAAGTGGTATGGAACTGTTTCATAGCTTCTCTGTTCTTTCCATTTATTACACACAGTCCCTATGTTCAAGACATGCATTTTATTTATCCAGATCGTAGAAATATAAGAATTCAAGTAGCTGTTATTGAAAGGAATAACGTTTATGTACCTGGTACTTCTCATCAAACCATCTTTTCACCAGTTCTTTCCAGCTTTTCTCTTCTACATGATCTGGCTTCATGAGATATGCTTGCTCCAGTGTGAGATTTTTAATTTTCGGCCAATACTCCTTTTTAAGCCTATATCGGAACTGCCGAATACTAACTTGCAAAGATATCAGTGCACACATCTTGAGCCACCTCATCATTTTTGTCCATATTAAACTTTCCCTTCAAAATAGTGATGCATTAATCGGTAGAATATTAGATAGTTGATCATGTAGCATACTAATTAGGTTAAACCAAGATTGTACAAAGACTCACCGCTATCGTACTTATAGCATGAGGAATGACATATTTGAGAGTGTCATCTTTCTTGTACTGTGTCCAGTGTGTTGCAAGCCGCATTTTTTCACGGATGTGAATACCAACCTCATTGCTCAGCTTTGCTGACTGGACATAATCCTTGGGTCTCCTGACACCAGCAGTGAATTCAATTGGCCTCTTATTGCCACCATGTCTTCTTGTGTACTCATGTAGTCCATGGCCCATGGTACGTCCTGCGTCCACCTCTCTTTCTCTTACTACCGCCGCATGTTGTCGTTGTCTCGAAAGAAGATATACGAAATGATTCTCTTTTATATGAAAATATGCGGTACAGTGTTTAGTTTTTACAAATTTTCATACCTTGCCGCTCAAAGTTTACAATTTGATTGTCCTCGTGAGATGAGGTGCTGCCCCAGATGTCATGATCTGGTTAGGTGAGGGTGCTCCTTCGGTGTTCGGACCAGAAGGGCCGTCGGCTCATCGATGACCCACCTCGGGTTCGCTTGTTGCCATTGATCTTGTTGCAATGTTGGATGGTGCAACTTCGTGTATGGATCGCTTCTTCTGTGCAACTATTGCAGAAGAAGCAACTATCTGCAAGCAAAGTAGAGGCTACATTAGTAGGAAACATTTAGCATGTACGTATTTCCTATCATAGTTCGTACATAGTTCCACAGACTGAGCTGAAGTTTTGCCGACCGTGCGCCGATCCTCATCTGAATGAAGATCATCATCGCCAGTAGCTATCTCTTACGGATTCGGTTCATACGAAGGGTCCTCTTCGACCTCCATCTCTTCGCATCTGTGTCCTTTAGATTGTTACTAGTTCCTATTTGTACCCCACCATACACTAATGTACGTGCAAAACCAGAGAAATCTTTCTGAAATTTGTGGGCAGGTCCATATCTTTCAGTGAAATTTTTTCCATGCGTACTACATTTTCTTGCATTTGTTTCTCCTTGGCAAGCTCATATGCCGGCTTGACGGGGTTTTGTGTCTCCGCTGAAATAATCGGAAGAGCGGAGCGTGAACAAAACATAAGAGGGGGCCAATTCCATAGAAAACAGCAAATAATTGTCTTTGCAAAATATTGTACAGCAGCAAATGATTGAAAACATAAGAGTCTACGTGCTGATTGAAAACATAAGATATGTGCTGATAGAAGTTCAGATATGTGCTGATAGAAGTTCAGATATGTGCTGATAGAAGTTCAGATTTGTGCTGACAGAAGTTCAGATATGTGCTGAAATTTGATTTTTGACTTTTGAAAGACATAGATAAACAAAAATTGTGGAAATAAATAGACTGATGAAACAAAGTACATGATTAAAAAAACTTCATTACATTGTTAAGACGTGCATTGGCGGTGCAAACCGACTAGTTACATAGAAAACAAGAAACAATTGTTCTAGATCAAACTCTGCTTCCCTCTCGAAACTGAGGAATAAAAGTCCCAAGCAATGTCGTTGTTCACCGTAGCTCGTCAGCTGTTTTCGGCAACGGCTGGAATTAGTTCAGTTAAGTGTTTCGGCAAACAATTGTCTATGCAAAAGATTGTACAAAGAATGGGATGGCAAAGATTGTATAGCACGGCATGATTGTCTCTGCAATAAAAACGATAAACCCTATACGTATGATGTCGGGATTGGATCTATCAAATATGCAAGATCTAGATATAGGTCAAACGGGCGCGGTAGACATGTAAAACCGATCTCTCGATCTAACCATCCGAAAAACACGACAACAAGCCGATCACCGACAGATTTACCTTGGCGTTTCTTCGAGCCGGGCGCCTTCTTCGGCGTGTGTGTGCGATTTTCCTTCCCCGACGTTTCGACGATCGCCGGCCATGGCGACCACCGGCCGGGAGATAGATGCGAGATGGATGAACGTCCGCGAAGACACCGGATCGGGGTGAGCACGAGAGGATGAGGTCGGGGGGGTGGGTAGTTAAGATGCTCGTAAATCATGGGGTAGAGGCACGACGTATATAAGGGAGGGCGAAATATTTGATAGGTGGGGTGCGCGGGAGGAGTGGAGGGAACCCAAAAGTTGGGCGTTTTGGCAGCCGGCGTACTACAATTTGGAGGGAACAAGTTTTTGCCGCGAAAGAAAAAATATTACTCTGAAAATGGAACTGTACATGTATATTTTAATTAAAAAATGACAGAAAACGAGTAAAACTCATAATAAATGCTAAATTCAATGTAAAATCATCAGTAACTAGTGGGACTGAGTAAATGTTGTGACATTCATGTGGAAAATTCAAATTTAAATTTTTCATGAGGTTTGGTGTAGTTTGATGTGTTGAAGTGATGCCTACTTTGGTATAATTGTGCAGTTCGTCCACAAATGAGCATTTGTTTTTTATGTATGTTCAAAAAATGACTAACATGCCATAATTGTTCTGACCTAACCTATAGTCCGAACAAAGGCATGTAGTCAACATTTTGTTGTACATTTGAAGTTGTAAATCATATGGTTTTAAATAATTTTGAAGTGCAACGTTATGATTCAATGTATTTTTCAAAGGTGTCTTTGATGTTTTGCCATTGTGAACTTATTGACAGAGTTTACATAATAGCAGTGGGCTCCATTTTTGCATGACATACTTTGTGTTTGACTTTTGAACTCTTACAGGATAGCAACCACCATCTACCCCACAGCCTCATTAAATAGCGGTTGTAGGCAGTTAGTACTACTTATTGTATTTATAATGCCCCTGGTTGGTTTTGCCTTCTGCCCTCACTTGTTCATGCGGTGAAGCAAGTCTCCTTCATCTTCTTTCTCTCTCTTTTGTGCTGAAAATCTCTTTTTCTCTCTGAAGATTTTCGTTTGTTTTGAGAGGTAGGAAAATATGTTTTTACATGTCACTACTTCACCTCACCTCCTTTTTCTCTGTTTGTTGAAAATCCTTTTTGTCCTCTGAATAATCTTGTTTGTTCAGATCTATGGATATATGTGTGTATGGTTTCAGATCTATGGATAGATTTCTATGAATATGCCCTACCTACCTGTATTTTGTACTAGCTTTGGTAAAATTGCTAAATATACACAGGATGAACTGTGTTGTTTGTGGTTCGATGGGCAATCATTGTCAGCAGAGGCGGGAGACTCTCAGTTCATTTCGCTGTTATCTTGGAAGCAGATTTGATGACTTTATGGTATATATCCTTTTTTAGAATGTATCTTTTTTGTTGACAGATTCTAGACTATATCCTTATTTTCTGCATTTTTGTTCTACTGTTTTTTCAGATCGTGCCTTGTTTTGTGAGGAGGCGGTTCAACAACCTTGTTGGTAATATCTTTTTTGTCGTTACATCGGATGAAGTGAAGTACAAATTTCATGTTAAGAAAGGCAGTTCGAAGACACGTGTTTTTGGTACCGGATACCAAAAATTTCTTCATGACTACGACCTGAAAGTTGGTGACCGTATCATGTTTGGGTTTGATAGTGCTCTGAACTGTTTGGGATTTTTTGCGGTAGGTCCTGATGGCACTGAAAAGCATCGTGTCGATGGTAATTCTGTTTTACCTTTTACCATGTGTTGCCTATTTTTTTAATATAACTGATGTTATATCTCCTCTTTTTTATTCTTTTATTAATTTTAAATTTGTATGCAGAAATTCCAACTGCAGTTGTCCACACTAAAGGTGTTATGCTTACTACTGCTCAAACATTGAAGAAGGAACAACTTCTCCGTGAGCGTGGTCTTGGTCTTGGTGTTGTTTTTGTGCACACCTTGACGAATACTGATTTGAAGGGCAATGGACTGGTATAATTCTCCTTTTCTTTATGTAATCTTAGTTATCCTTTATATCCTTCCCATATATAATTTAATTTTTATTATTCAGCGTATACCGAAGGAAGTTGTTAGGTCCTTGAATATCTCTGAAAGCGGGGAGGCATGTTTTTTTGTTGATGACTATGGCTACCACCCTCAGGGTGCATACTACACTACTACTGATGGAAGGATGAAGTTCGATTCCTGCTGGTCGGAGTTTACTAAGGAGTATAACTTTGAATCTGGGAATGTTGTTCTCATTCTTTTCAACCAGGGCGGCCGTGGTGGTATTGAAGTTTCAGTTGATATCCTATGATATAATCTTTATCATATGATATAATTGTTTTAGTCTACAATTTGTGTGTGCCCATTGTGTGTTTATGTCATATCGCTACCCTGGCCGCTCTTGTGTGAAGGGATTGTATAGTGGGATTATGTAGGGGGTACACTTTACGATTGACTATTTGGTCCTGCATTTTTTCTACTGCCAGTTCAATTTTCACTGATTTTAATTGTTCATTTTTTGCAAATTAATATGTACTTCCCTGGGCCTTGGGAAAAACAGAACAAGCCCACTAGGCTGGTAGTTAAACAACTGGGTATGATTGCCCAGGTTCCAAATAACAAAAGTAGAACATAGTCTTTGAAACATGACATAGTTTAACCATGAACCTACAGGGGAACAACTAAACAGAAACTAAATTTAGTGGAGAACATGAGGGCCAACAGCTGGACCGACGAGCGGGATGAGGCCAGTCCTGACGTAGTCCCTGAGGAACTTGCCAAAGGCAGCGTGCTTCGCCTTGCTAGCAGGATTGTGCTTCTGCTTGCTACCTTTTCCAACTCCCGTCGCGTGGAGGTGCAAGCAGGGTTTTTCGCCAGAGATTGGGGAATAGAAGTTGCGGGTGGGAGAGACGATGGGGCCGATGGATATACACTAGGTGCTGCCGTTTGGGTTCCTCTCTCAGACGCGTGGGTGTGAAAACGTGGATTGCTGCATGTAGTCAGTCCACTTTCCCATTACTTTGACATGGGTCCCACGCATGACGGATCGGCTGGCACAGAATTTTCAGTATGGGTATTAAAAACTCTAAATTATTTGAAATACGAATTAGTGATCACACATAGCCTCTTCTTGAGTTTAGGGGATGAATTTTTGAAAATTTTCAAACCAAACTGCCAAGATAGCATGCTAGCGTCATTACCCACATGTTGATGCACCCTTATGCCAAATTTTTTTCTAGTTTGTTATTTTCCATGGAAAGTGTTAGCCACACATTGGCCAATACACAAGGTTTGGAAAGATTTCAACAAATTTTCAATTTTATATGAAAGTTTGAGTGTTTGGTGAAACCTAGGTTGACCTAATTGCACTAAGAGGTTGTCAAACCTTTTTCCAAGTGAAACTTCTGTTGTAGGGTAATGTGGTGACGTTAAATGCCCCAAATTCATGGTGGTTTGGTGAGTTTTTGGCGATTTCCCCCTCTTTTCGTCCGAAAACTCCTCGTTCGACACATGTCCACCATGGGGACACCAAGCCACCAACTCCCAAATATCAAAACCCATAGCAACCAAGGTGTCATATCACAATGTGCACAAGGGTGCCAAATCATGCCCCAAATCCATGGTGGTTTGGTCAGTTTTTGGCGATTTCCCCCTCTTTTCGTCCGAAAACCCCTCGTTCGACACATGTCCACCATGGGGACACCAAGCCACCAACTCCCAAATATCAAAACCCATAGCAACCAAGGTGTCATATCACAATGTGCACAAGGGTGCCAAATCATGCCCCAGATCCATGGTGGTTTGGTGAGTTTTTGGCGATTTCCCCTCTTTTCGTCCGAAAACCCCTCGTTCGACACATGTCCACCATGGGGACACCAAGCCACCAACTCCCAAATATCAAAACCCATAGCAACCAAGGTGTCATATCACAATGTGCACAAGGGTGCCAAATCATGCCCCAGATCCATGGTGGTTTGGTCGGTTTTTGGCGATTCCCCCTCTTTTCGTCCGAAAACTCCTCGTTCGACACATGTCCACCATGGGGACACCAAGCCACCAACTCCCAAATATCAAAACCCATAGCAACCAAGGTTTCATATCACAATGTGCACAAGGGTGCCAAATCATGCCCCAGATCCATGGTGGTTTGGTGAGTTTTTGGCGATTTCCCCTCTTTTCGTCCGAAAACCCCTCGTTCGACACATGTCCACCATGGGGACACCAAGCCACCAACTCCCAAATATCAAAACCCATAGCAACCAAGGTGTCATATCACAATGTGCACAAGGGTGCCAAATCATGCCCCAGATCCATGGTGGTTTGGTCTGTTTTTGGCGATTTCCCCCTCTTTTCGTCCGAAAACCCCTCGTTCGACACATGTCCACCATGGGGACACCAAGCCACCAACTCCCAAATATCAAAACCCATAGCAACCAAGGTTTCATATCACAATGTGCACAAGGGTGCCAAATCATGCCCCAGATCCATGGTGGTTTGGTGAGTTTTTGGCGATTTCCCCTCTTTTCGTCCGAAAACCCCTCGTTCGACACATGTCCACCATGGGGACACCAAGCCACCAACTCCCAAATATCAAAACCCATAGCAACCAAGGTGTCATATCACAATGTGCACAAGGGTGCCAAATCATGCCCCAGATCCATGGTGGTTTGGTGTGTTTTTGGCGATTTCCCCCTCTTTTCGTCCGAAAACCCCTCGTTCGACACATGTCCACCATGGGGACACCAAGCCACCAACTCCCAAATATCAAAACCCATAGCAACCAAGGTTTCATATCACAATGTGCACAAGGGTGCCAAATCATGCCCCAGATCCATGGTGGTTTGGTGAGTTTTTGGCGATTTCCCCTAGTTTGGTCCCGAAACCCCTCGTTCGACACATTTACAACATGGGGACACCAAGCCACCAACTCCCAAATATCAAAACCCATAGCAACCAAGGTGTCATATCACAATGTGCACAAGGGTGCCAAATCATGCCCCAGATCCATGGTGGTTTGGCCGCTTTTGGCGATTTCCCCTCTTTTCGTCCAAAAACCCCTCGTTCGACACATGTCCACCATGGGGACACCAAGCCACCAACTCCCAAATATCAAAACCCATAGCAACCAAGGTGTCATATCACAATGTGCACAAGGGTGCCAAATCATGCCCCAGATCCATGGTGGTTTGGTCGCTTTTTGGCGATTTCCCTCTTTCGTCCTAAAACCCCTCGTTCGACACATGTCCACCATGGGGACACCAAGCCACCAACTCCCAAATATCAAAACCCATAGCAACCAAGGTGTCATATCACAATGTGCACAAGGGTGCCAAATCATGCCCCAGATCCATGGTGGTTTGGTCAGTTTTTGGCGATTTCCCCCTCTTTTCGTCCGAAAACCCCTCGTTCGACACATGTCCACCATGGGGACACCATATTATGTTATTGTTCACCACTTTGAGATTTTTTCGATGAAAAATTTCAGATAAATGAGTAAAAGTCATAAAGAAAATTTGAATCACAATTTTTGGTGAAATTTACGTCTGGTATGTTTTGATTTTTGGTGATTTTTACGTCTGAACATTTAGTTTACTAGCACTTTCAAGTACTAGGATGTACACAACATAAAATTGAAACCTCCCAAGACAATTGTTAACATATCATGGCAAAATATTTACAGTTTCAAAAGAACGGACTACTAGCCAAAAGCACCTCACGCAGGAGGGAGACCAAACCAAAAGATCAGGGGGTCATGCAGCAGAAGAGATGATCAATCCACCATCAGCAGGACTTTGTCCACCACGATCTTGCGGTAGAGCTCGTACGAGACCCAAGCATCAATGGCTGCATAATCGATGTTCATATTTGGAAGTGGGAAGTCCCCCACAACCAGTGCCGATGGTGGTGGAACTTCTTCTTCATATCACCGAACCATGAATCTATGAGTCTTGCTGCCATGGTAGCCATGCCAGCCCTCGCATGACCAGTGTACTTGAAGTACTCGTCCTGGAGATCGACGTAGTACTCAGAAGGAATCTCCATGTGCCATGTCCTCCACAGAACTCTCTTGTCACCACGGATGTCAACACTCGCAAACGTAGCGCCTTCTCGAAAGAAATCGCAGATTGCCGGAGACTCCCACCAGTTAGCACTGCAGTAAACAAAATAATGTACTAGTCACAGATCAGTTACAAATATGCAAGAACCTACAGAGGAGACGAAGATGAAACAAATTAATAAATCGGGAACAATGTGTAGCAGATTTAGATCGGGAATGTACCGCTTTCGGAACAATGTGTAGCAGATTTAGATCGGGAATGTACTGATTTTCGGGAACAATGTCTAACGAAAATCAAAGAGAGACAGAACGGCGGCAAGTAAAAAACCCCAATCGAAAGATTAAAAAAGGGGATTAGTTCTTACGCTGCGTAGTGGAACACCAGCACATGTCGACGCATGCAGAGTTGAACCACGGCGATCTTCTTCTCGTCCTCGGCTCGATGGTTGGTGTACTCAAGTCGAGGCCGACGAACTTGTGCTCGTCCTCCATGAGCCACTCCGTGTACATGTCGAGGACGCGGCGCACTTCCCAGGGGTCGTTGGTGTAGACCACCTCCAGGTCCTCCTCGTCGTGGATGTGGACTGCGCGCGTGCTAGTCCGCTTGTACACTTGCTGCTCATCCATGTCCATGGCGGCGCAACGGCGGGAGACGAAGATAATGAGGGAGAGGAGACGACGAGAAGTGTGCAAAGTGGAAACCAGGATGCGGTGCGAATATTGAGACGGTACGGGAGGGGAAGGGGATAAATATAATCCCCATTAATTACTCCGTCCCATTATTGAGACGGCAGACGAAGAGAAATCGACGCGGGTCTAGTCCAATCGACGCGCAGCCGACCGTGTTGTCACGTCCAAACCCAGCACCGCCCATTTGCACTCCTATTGACCTACCGAAATTTACTCCACGATATAACTTGCCATCATATCACGACCTCCTTCACCGCCGCCAGATCTCGCCACGTCTCTCGCCGCCGCATCTCGCCACGTCTCTCGCCGCCACAGCTCGCCACGTCTCGCCGGCGAGACTTGTAAGACTCGCGCTCCGCGTCGAGACCAACGATGGCGCCTACTAGTGGAGTACGTAAATAACATGTACGTCTCGCGATCGATCGTTGTTTCCGATTTGTAATCTTTCTTCATATTTTTTGCAAGGTCCAGCTTTGCTTTGACAAGAAGGGGATGTGCGGCGAGGGGGAGTCGCGTTAGGTTTTTTCGTCCAAACACTACAAGAGGGTTTTGAGGAGAAGACGGTACATGCACTTACAAGTTTAAAATTCATTCAGATGTTTTATTAATTCGCCGCCACATCAAAGTTTAACACGTGATCCTAGTAGTTATTGCTAGTTTAGTACTATTATTCAGATGTGTGTAATAATTGTTGGTCACCATATGTATTAACCGCTTATTTATGGTTGAGTTTTACGATAGTTGTGATAACTTTTACGTTCATACCAGTTTTACGATAGTTGTAGCTGTTAGAGATAGAGGTATCGGTAGTTCAGTCCTATACCGATAGAAGTTCAGATATGTGCTGATAGAAGTTCAGATATGTGCTGATAGAAGTTCAGATATGTGCTGATAGAAGTCCAAGATCTGAGACTCGGTGATTATCCGAGTAGACGCATATTTAACTTACTTTTGTATTAACTCTACTGAATTTAGGTCATCCCTTGCTACTATAGACCGTATTTCCTTAAGAAGTATGGTGTCCAGACCTCCCACAGACAACTTTTGAAGCTGCACTCAAAACCAAAGATGGCCATGCATTTGTTGTTAATGTTACCAACAGAGTGGCAGAACCTATATCAACGGAAGATTTTGGAACGAATTTGCTAGAGTGTACAATTTTAAGGTTGGCATGGAGTTAATTTTCAGAGTTAACTCATCTGCTCAGATACTCTTGTAATAACTGGAACTGAACCACTAATCCATCCAGGTAATTTTCCACCTTTGCACACAATGATTGATCATATTAATTATTCCATCTTATGTCAGTTATTTTAATTATGCAGCTTACTACCAGTTGTCCCGTACGAAGCGTGACATTGTTGACTCGCTCAGTAGTACTGATGGAACAATGATAAATTGGAGGATGATGCATACCGTCATTCTTGAGGTGGACAACTTGGACTACCTTGTTGACTACCACAATGCTGGAGATTATGATCAAGGAGCACTAGTTGTCCCAATGCTTGCATACTCTGAATTGGACAAACAACGAAAATTACAACAAACACGTGGTAAGCAGTAGATCATATCATTTCATTAAGTTTGCGACCTACATTACGTACAAGTGTTAACTAAACTATGTCCCTACTGTTGGAACAGAAAATCCCTAGCCGTTTGGTTCCTAAAGATATGGAACAATATGGTGCAATCAGTATTGTGTGCCATCCCGATTTCTTGGTGCATGCGTCCTACGCAATTTCTTGAACGATGGTCGTCTGCGTCGGTGGGTGGAAGGAGTTCATGGACAAGGAAAAGCACCTTCGGATGGGTGACAAGATGCTGTTCTTGCTTTACCTCGGGAAATGCAGGGTTTACTTGTTTGCTACCCATGGGCCCGAAATCGATCAGGAGTAGCTAGTCCGTGATTCATGGTGCCCGTGTGTCCAACTATGCAGCCCCTTTAGGTTTAAATTAAGTTGTAAGACTCTTTATGCGATTGTCGATTTTGCTTGTGTTAAAACAATAGTTAGTCATATCGTGCTGCTGGTTGTAATCGTGTCAAGTGTCGATTAATTAAAACCATTGTCAAAGTTATGTTACCGAATTGTTGGCTTTCTTATATTTGTCCATATTTTTGCTTATATTAATTTGCTCTTAAACCCTTCGGATAATTCAATGACAAGTTCGAGATCGTAAACATCTAAATAAGAACATTTAAAATGTTTGGAACAAAACATATAGTTGTATGCATTAAATGTTTCTATCAATCTAAATCACTATCTTCTTCTGAATTTTTTCCCTCGTCATCATGTATGTTCTCTTCCAAAATGACACTATCTTCCTGATTCTCTAGTTCATCTTCGCTCATATCCATGTCAACATTGGGACTATCTTCCTCATTCTCTAGTTCGCGGATTGTACGAGCATCATGAATACGTACAACTTCAAGAAGACGATGATCATCCTCCTCTGCTTCCACCTCTGCTTCCTCGTCTAGGTCGACAACATCATGAAATGTATGGTCGATCGAACCTTCATCCTCCTGGTATGCGTCTTCATTCCGTACAAATGCATCATCGTTACCATCTTCTAATTCTGGAACGTCGTACACATGTCTATGGCTGAACTTCTGCACCACTTTCCACGGATCACCAAACTTTGTATCCTCCAAATAGAAGCATGTTTCAGCTTGATCGGCCAATATGAATGGTGAATTCTTGAACCATAGGATAGAAGTGTTAACGCTTTTAAAAAAACCATCATCTTTAATCTTGGAACCCTTGCTCGCAAGGTCGAACCGCCGCAACGAAACAAGTACACGGACTGTCACCGTGTTTGTTAGTCCCGTATCGCGGTTCAAGAACTTCTTGCGAGAACACCATAGTAGTCGGTCTCATCTCGCATCACCAAAAGATCCCTTAGTCGCTACGCCCGAATTTTGAGTCTTCGTGTCTTTATCCCGACTAAGCGTGCGAAACCTCGCACCCTTTACGTTGCAACCAGCGTATACTACTACACGCCGGTCCGGCCCAAGAGCCGAGACTTCAAATCTTCTGATGCATTGTCCAACTGTCTCACATGGTTTGCAAACCAACCTGCAAACTCTCTCTGAACCGTCTCCTCGATGTCACGCACACCCCTACCTCCCAATTCTTGTCGGAATTCACTGAAACATAGAAAAAACACATATGAAATACAGGACAATTATGTCTGCAACATTGAGAAGTAGTTATTAAAGTGAAGCTAACTACTTACTTGATATAACGTTCTACATCGTCACAGCTTGTTCAGCACATACCAAACCATGTTGTCAAATTCCTTGTCAAAATGTTTCAAAATGGATTTCCCAAGACCTTTAGCTCCAACTGAAAATACTTCCATCTCGTCAGATCAGGTTTTCTCCGAATGTCTTGGTTCCTATCATCTTTGTTAAATCTTGTTTCTGCCATCCTTGAAAAATCTAGAGCAAAAAATCAAACACTCATCAACAATGTAGCTCTCTGCGATAGAACCTTCTAGCCTTGCTTTGTTACGGACCGTAGACTTTAGATAACCTAATCTTCTCTCAACTGGATACATCCAACCATAATGAACAGGACCCCTCGAAAGAGCCTCCTCAGGAAGATGAATAGCTAAGTGCACCATTACATCAAAAAAAGCTGGGGGGAAGAGCTTCTCAAGTTTGCATAGGATCACAACAATTTCAACCTTCAATCGATTCAGCACATCAACTTTCGTGGTTTTGGCACACAGCTCCCTAAAAATCTTCCTAGCTCGCAATAGCCACATACATTTCCTTAGATGCAATTCCCTTGAGCCCAGCCGGCAACACTCAGCTGCAGAAGTATGTGGCAATCATGCGTCTTCATACCGGTAACCTTACAACCATCAATATTCACACATCTTCCCCGGTTGCGCAATAACCATCCTGGAACCTAGTGTTTGCCAAATACCTACACAAATGTCTCTTCTGTTCCTTCGAAAGCGTCCATGGTGCAGGGGCTTCGCATAAGTTACCGCCGCATCATCATCATCCTTCACAATTTTCTTCAACCAATACTTCTTCCACATTTTGAATTTCTTCAAATCAATTCTAGCACTAACAGTGTCCTTATTCCTGCCCTCAAGTTCAAGTAGTGTACCAACAATATTGTCACATATGTTCTTCTCAATATGCATCACATCTAAGTTGTGAGCTATCTTAAGTTCGCCAAGACGGTAGATGATGTAAGCTGACTTTCGTGTGCCATGTTGGTTCACCGGTACATGCTTGCACGCTTCCGCTTTCTACATATTGGATTTTTCCCATGTTCAAAATCCTTAACCATTTCTACCTTCGCAGCTACCTCTTTGGGTGTGTACTTCCTTGGTGGATCTCTAGTCTCGGTTGTACCATTGAAAAGTCTGCATTGCTCCTGTATGGGTGATTTTTATCAAGAAATCGCCGATGCCCAATATATCCAATTTTGTTTTTCAAAGGTTCAGCGCAAGGATTCTCATCGCAATGCACACACGCATGAAATCCTCTTGTGCTTCGGCTGACATAGTGGCATATCCAGGATAATCATGAATAGACCAAAGAAACGCAGCATGCAATGGGAAATATTCCTCTCGTGCATGCATCAAATGTCTCCACACCACTCCATAGCTGCATCATATCTTTTATCGGTGGCTGCATAAATACATGAAAATCTTTCCCCGGGGAATACTTTCCTGGGATTAGCAATGCCATCATGTAATTCGATTGATCCATGCACATCCATGGTGGGAAGTTGTAAGGAATCACAAAAACAGGCCACATACCGTAAGGATTACTCATACTTCCAAAAGGACTGAAGCCGTCTGTGGCAAAACCTAGTCTTATGTTACGAGGATCTTTAGCAAACCAATCAAACTTGCCATCAAAGTGCTTCCATGCCTCACCATCAGCAGGTGCCTCGGTACATTGGGCTCAACAACCCTCTTCTCTTTGTGCCATCTAGTATGTGTCGACATTTCCTTTTTAACAAATAGTCTCTCGCAACCTTTTAATTATAGGAAAGTACCTTAACACCTTGTGAGGGATTTTCTTTTTCCAAAGAGGGTCTCTATATCTTGATAATCCACAAACATGGCAGTTCGTATCGTCCTTGTGATCTCCCCAAAATAAAGAACAATCAAACTTGCATGCATGAATTGTCTCATAACCAAGCCCAACATCGTAAAGAACACTCTTAGCATCGGCCATATGATTTGGGAAAGTCCACATCTGCAAAGCTGTACGTAAAAGCTGAAGTAAGAGATCAAATCCTCTCGTTTGTTATCCGGCTGTATGATTTGACATGAAGGAGCTTAATGATGAACGACAACCTAGTGAAAGAGGTGCATCCCTCATAAAGTTCTTTTTTCGCTGACTCAATTAGATTAGCATACAGATTTGGCAGGTCAGGACCTTTATTTCCAGACTTCGCAGTTCATAGATCATACTAGACGAATCATCAACATAACAATCACCATTGTCTTCCTCTTCATCGTTGTCACTATCATACGCACCATCATCGTTTCTATCCCGCCCTTCGTCATCACTAAAATCTTCCCCATGTCTAGTCCATCTTGTATACGTCATGGACATACCTGAACAATTGCGTTGATCCTCGATCGTTTTTATATCCCGACGTATCAGATTTAGGCAGTCCTTGCAAGGGCACAAGATTGGTTCATCTCGTATTGTCCAAGTGTTCTCGCGCAAACTTGATGAAATCCCTAACACCTGCCATGTACTTTGCTGTGAACTTCTTGGTGCCATCAGTTATCCAACTTCGATCCATTGCCTACAATTCAGTTAAGAACATGCCAACGTTCTTCAGAACAGATCTTGACAACTGATTAAAAAATCTAGACCTAACGAACAATCAGGAGAACTCACCGATGATGCGTCTCGCCGCCACCACAATGGAGCCTTCACGGAATTCTTCTCACCTCGACGAGAACCCTAGTCGATTCGACTGTTAGCAAGAGCACCTATATAGGCCGTGTCTGCTAGCGGCGCGACTTAAACGAGGCACCCTCGGCCGACATAAATATTAATAAGGGAATTATTATGTCGTAACATCTAGATCACACCATTGAAATAAATATGTAGAATAGACTACTTACGGATCCAGATCAAAATTCCATATCTACCTTAGCGGTAAGACTCCGCGTCGGTCACGCCGAAGCCCTTGTTCGATTCTTCCAAACCACAATTTTTACTTAATTAAATATGTTCCTGACAAGTGGGTCACGCATGATATATAAAACTAATAACATTTAATAAAGTAACTTAGTATTATTTCGTCACCTCGATCTTTGATTTCGTCACCTATTAACAGACACGATGGAAGCCCTTCCCGCTTGGGTAATGGGTGACGATTTTTTCTTGACGAGAAATCATACCGTCAAGCATTACCTTAAATGCTTGACGAAAGATGAATTCGTCACCTATAAGGACACATCCATGACGGTATGCATTTTTGTCACCAGGGTTTTCGTCAACAAATCCCCCATCTCTTGTAGTGCATGCACACATGCTGTGTGTGTGCAGCCTGTGTGTGTGAGTGTACAAGCTTGGGACTTGGGCTGGTGAGATGGATCAGCTCGGCAGATCCTTGATCATATCCTCTCATCACAATTTATTTGCTAACCTGCCAAGTGGCAATGCCACTTAGCATAATGCTCTGATTGTTGTGTGTGTGTGCAGGGACAATGGAATGATCAAGATGAAGATCAAGATCTTCTTGAGCAAGAATTACATGATGATCAACAATGTAGTTTAGGACATTTAATTGACTTGTAATTTTCCTTTTTCTTTTTCTATTTCTTCAATTCTTGTAATGTGTTGTAAGTTCATATATCTATTCTGGATATTGTAATGACATTGTATTATGTGTGTGATTATCAATAAAGCTCAAGTTTTCCTTAATGAGCTTTATGTAATTGTTGTATTACCTATAATCTTGATTAATGATAATTGTTTATTAAATTATCTCAAGTTTTGAATTATGTGATAACCATTTGATGTTTGAATTTGAAATTCAAATTCAAATTTGGTTTGAATTCAATCATACAACTTAACTTGTAATTCAATCATGTAACTTAGCATTGTGATGCAATATCTCTCCCCTCTTCTCAAAACCCTAATCTAGTTAAGTAAGAACAAGTTCATCGCACTCTCGAAACCCTAACCCTGTAGGATGTCGAGAGAGAAACCTGTCCCCCTTCGATGCAGTTTTGTTTTAAAAGCGCGAAATTTCCCCGTAATTTACCATGCAATGCACATCCCTTCCTAAAATCTACCCCTCGATCGCCTCTAAACCTGGGACATTACAAGCAGCAGGAGCAACAGCAACAAGAGCCACGGCAGCGGACGAAGAGGATGGCCGTCCGGAAGCAGCCCGCGAGGACGGCATGTCGAGGACGACACTAGGATGTGCGTCGTGTTGTTGTGAACTCTTCATAAGTATCGAATTGTGAACCCTACGTTATTTCGAACAATGTCTGTAATGGTACTTGTTGTTTGAATCTACGTGCTACAATGTGACCTATGAAGTGTTATATGTGTACGTTATGAAATTGCTACCATATTGTGTCTAATGTTGTACTCAAAACTGTTGGAGTATGGTAGGATTTTTCATGGTTTTAACACAAGTCAATGTGTGGCGCCAGTGTGGAGGGCGCCACACTGCACTGTGTGGCGCCCATGGCATCGGCGCCACACATGCCAAGTTATATCAAGTTCTGGCTCGAAAACATCCAGGGGCTCCGGACGATAAGTCCTTAGCCGTTTTCGCGAGCCTCTTTGTGTGGCGCCCGTGGCATCGGCGCCACACGTGCTAGTGTGGCGCCCGTGGCGTCGGCGCCACACATAGAGCCTCGCAAAACGGCTAAGTTCCAGATGAATTGTCTCACAGTATGTTTTGGGCAATTACAAGTGCATGTGTGGCGCCGTTGGGAGGGGCGCCACACATGCTGCCACGTCGGATGGGCGCACCAGCTCAGCGTCGAGGGCGCCACGTCGGCTGGGAGGGTGGCGCCGACAGGAGGGGCGCCACACTGGCATGTGTGGCGCCGGTTAGAGGGGCGCCACACAAAAGGGTTAGATTGGTGAAATAGTTTCGCCAGAAGGTCAGTCTGTGCTTTTCTTTCACTTTTGGGTTATTTTTGTGCAAATCGCCCCCTTTTCCCCTTACAAAACCGATCAAACTTACACCCGTGACCTTTTGGCTCCTGTTTGGTTCGCCTCTAAATTTTCAGCTAGCCCGTCCAGTACATCCATTTTGTATGTCACATGCAATTAGGATTACATAATCTTTAGGGAAGGAATCCACCACTACGATATTGCCCACGGACTGCACTTCATCTCACATACCAAAGATTATGTAACCTAAAGATTATGCCCAAAGTCGCACCATGTTGCCGTCGCCGTGATCAAAGTCGAGGGTTTTCACCCGGTGCCCTAACGCAAAGAAGGTACCCAAGTGACCAGAGAACTCGACGATCACCATGGTCGCGCTGCCCACCGAAAATACACCGAAACGAGCCACCTTCGGAGGCCGCCGCCCCAACATCCCTGAACTCGAGCCCATCACACAACCAACAACACACAACAATGCCAATGGATCAGGCGAGTTAGAATAGCACTAGAACCTGCAACCATCGGGGCACACAACAACCAAAGGTGGGGGAACTTCCCTCCACCGCCCAAGACGGTCATTGTTTGGACAAAGTAACAGCCTAACAGGGCCGGTCAAGCCGTAAACTAGGCCCAATTAGCCCCGTTGTCGCGATGTTGCGCCCAGGTTGCCGGCGCATTCCACCTACAGCCTGGTATCCCACCATGCCGTCACCTCAAGTACCCCGCCGCCATGCATTGTCGTCCTCCACAATGTGCCATATCGTTGCCGCCACAGCGCCGCCACCGGTCGATCTAAGACACAACCCTAAGAAACAGTGCATTGTGGTGGTTGTTTCATAGGCTGGTCATAGTGTGGAGTAACTTAGACTAGTAATATATGTCATGTTACTAGTCTAAGTTATTACCTTCATAGTGGGTAGTAACTTATAACATGTGGTTTCATGCATTATGTCATTTATTATGTTGTAACTCATCTTTCTTTGGGGTGTGTGATGTTATGATAACATAGCTAGTTACCACCTCACTCTCTTTCTTAATTTATTAGCATGCCATGTCGCAAAAACATCTTGAAGTATGTGATATTACTTCCACTATAAGTAGTCTTAGATATCTCTATGGCATAGGATAACGCACTAAGAGACAATGCATTGTGAAAGACCTTAGACTTGTCACAATAGGAAGTATCATAAACTAGTATCATGCACATGATACTAGTTTATGATACCACCCCAACAATTCATAGTATCATATGTTAGTATCATAATATCATCATATTTAATGTTTTGTACAATCTCAATACAAATGTGTGTACATGATGTATTTCCCATTAACTTTTTTAGTTTTACGTACTATGATACATTATTATCATATTATGATATCACTCTCATCTCTCAGCTCATTAATTAGTATGCCACCTTTTTTTTTTGCTAACATAGCATTCATGATACTACTTATGATACTTCCATTGTGGCTAGTCTTAGGCTAATTAAACTTGTTGCGTGTGATGTCACTTTCTTTATGGGGACATGCAATGTTCAAATTAATGAGCACCATCCAAAGAGGTAAAAATCTATTCAATTTTTCTCCATTGGTGCTAATGGCCTTATATAGATGCAAAATATAGTTTTCATACACTACAAGAAAACACCATCTACAGAAACGCACCAATATGTATCTAAATGTCCATATAGGCGTTGCTAGCGACTTTACCAACGGATAAAAATGCGTTGCGTTTTTGGGTGTTGCAAGGTACAATGCAACACATATACATGCGTTGGTAACCAATGGGATAGGCGTTGCAAAATTGCTACAGAATCAAGGCAACAATTGCAAGCGTTGTTAGATGCATTTCTATATTGCATGAATATTTGCTTTCACGTAAATCCAATATTTAGGACTCGTTGGTTTGATCCCTGTGGAGGATGGCAGGATTTTTCTCTCACTGTGAGAAGATAGTTCATATGAGACATACCACAACAGATACATTTCATATAATATGAACTCATTCCATCACAAATAATTAAATATTTATTCATGGAACACCATTCGATACATGAGAATTATCTCAAGAGTAGACAATTTACAATCTTTCATCAAAATATGATATTCTACCTATTCCTATTACATTTCTTTTTGGAACACCATTCTGTGTATGAAAATTGCATAGAGAGTAGACAATTTACAATTTTGCAACAAAAATATGATATTCTGCTAAGTATATATGTCCTTTCTAATATTTGGCCGCCTAACATATGAGAGCTGACATCCAAATAGCAAGTCTCGCTGATGTATGGGACCTGCAAATAAAAATTTCGTTTTTCAGTATCAAAGTGGGAAAAGGAGTGTGAACAGTATGATAAATTCTACCAGGTACTTGCTTAAAAAATTGTACGTATACTCACCTAGGTGGCATGCCAAATCTAAGTAACCATGCAATACATGTTTTCTAATATATGTACATTTGATATAGCTCATCGGACCCAAATGGAAGTAGAGACGGAAATCTACATAAGAAATAATTACGATAGGATCTGAACTAACTAATAAAACAAGAATTCAAAATCCTTTAATTAACTACATTGTCCATCTGACAACAGATCAAAAATCTTAACTAACTAATCTGTAGAGTGGTCAATCACAGTATCACAAAGTAGAACTGATTGTGCTATAAATCGCTAAAAGTGGATGAATTAATACCTGCTAGCTGTCCGCCTAGTGGTTGTTGCTGCTGGTGCATGCCCGCTTGCACTTTCTTGCTGCAGTATCTCATGCGGCTAGCACTGGCAGCGCTGCTGCCACTGTATCTCCAGTGGCATCACAAATGTCTAGCGTGACATAACAAGAGTAGCCGAAGGTCAAAATCATTGAATAAATCGAAGTTCATTGACAAAATGCAGTTTGCATCAAGAGAAACAGTCATAACATTTGGAGGAAAAGAGTACTTATGGTATTGGTGGTCCGGTCGGTGCACTAAGAATATTTTGAGACAAAGACATATTCCCTAAAGTGCTTAGGTATTACTTATGCTAAAGAGATCCCCGAGGAAACAAACTCTTAATATTAGGGGAAATACACTATTTCTACTATTCCATATGAGCGACTTAAGGAGGAGCGAAGCGACTGTACTTTTATAAAAGAGAAAGAGGTAGTACCTTAAATCCAAAATGCAATGGATTACGTTCTTTGATCTCCTTTGCTAGAGTGATGTGGCATTCTCTATTTCTTGCCAAGTGACGTGAGGCATCAAGATAACCATATTTTGAAGATTTAGATCAAAAGGGTCTCTGACCAAAGTCAAGACTCCTGCCCCTAGTACGACCTATTAATAATTGTTTAATTTCCCAGCTGACATAAGAGGACGGAATCATGGTAAGATGTGAATAAAATAATACCATGCTTATATGTTTCAGATACTATTGCAGAAACTAGAACAGCTAGATGAAATCATCTCGCTGGTACTGTTCGATGTTCCACTGAAACATGTTCCATCCTTGAGATCATCGGCATCTAACCAATCTAAATAGGAAATAATGACTGCCGATGATGCAGGAATGGGCTGGGATGCACAAAACTCCTAGAAAAGGGAACACGGGTAAGGGAATGGAAAATGACAGGAAAATCGCACCTCTAGTACAAACATCTGACGTGACATCGCTCGGGCGCCCCCCAGTACTATACTGGCCACCACCGCTCTTCAAGATACATCCGCACCATGGAGGAGCCCAAATCCAACTTGGATGTGGAATCAACCATTGGGGAAGTCCTCGCTCCTAGTCATAACAATAGGAGGCGATTAGTGGCCTAGTGGAGTGCGTGAGCCGCGCCACCGGCCACCACCGGTCGCCCGAGAGGGAGGCACCGCATGTAGGTACCCTTTGGCGGTGGAGGGAGGCGGCTAGGTTTTCGGGAGGGGAGGGAAGTGGGACTGCAGGGTTGTGCGTGTGTTGGTTCCTGGCTAGAGGGTTAAAAGCAAATCGTTCTTAGTGGGCTGGGCTCTCTGCAATCTCTATTGGAACAACGGATCTGGCCTGCAACGAATACATGTGTATCTATGTAAAAAAATTGCAACGAATATTGAAGTCGTTGCTAGGTATGTATTGCTTTAAGGGGGTTCTTCTTGTAGTGATAATTGCCTTATATGTAAGTGATACGTCTCCAACGTATCTATAATTTCTGATGTTCCATGCTTGTTTTATGACAATACCGACATGTTTTGTTCACACTTTATGTCATTATTATGCGTTTTCCGGAACTAACCTATTGACGAGATGCCGAAAGGCCAGTTGCTGTTTTCTGCTGTTTTTGGTTCCAGAAAGGCTGTTCGGGCAATATTCTCGGAATTGGACGAAATCAACGCCAAACCTCCTATTTTTCCCGGAAGGCTCCAGAACACCGAAGAAGAGTCGGAGAGGGGCCAGAGGGCCACCACACCATAAGGCGGCGCGGCCTGGCCTGGGCCCGCGCCAGCCTATGGTGAGGAGCCCCCAGGCGCCCCCTTGCGCCGCCTCTTCGCCTATAAAACCCCTTTCGACCTAAAAACGCAGTACCAATTGACGAAACTCCAGAAAGACCTGTGGGCGCCGCCACCGTCGCGAAACTCCAATTCGGGATAGAACTCTCTGCTCCGGCACCCTGCCGGGCGGGAATTGCCCCCGAGCCATCTCCACCGCCGTCTTCACCGCCATCTTCACCGCCATCGCTGCCTCCATGATGAGGAGGGAGTAATCCACCCCCGAGGCTGAGGGCTCCGCTGTAGCTATGTGGTTCATCTCTCTCCCATGTACCTCAATACAATAATCTCATGAGCTGCTTTACATGATTGAGATTCATATGAGTTTTGTATCACTATTCATCTATGTGCTACTCTAGTGATGTTATTAAAGTAGTTTTATTCCTCCTGCACGGTGTAATGGTGACAGTGTGTGCATCCGTGTTAGTACTTGGCGTATGCTATGATTATGATCTCTTGTAGATTATGAAGTTAACTATTGCTATGATGGTATTGATGTGATCTATTCCTCCTACATAGTGTGAAGGTGACAGTGTGCATGCTATGTTAGTACTTGGTTTAGTCGTGTTGATCTTTCATGCACTCTAAGGTTATTTAAATATGAACATTGAATTGTGGAGCTTGTTAACTCCGGCATTGAGGGTTCGTGTAATCCTACGCAATGGTGTTCATCATCCAACAAGAGTGTAGAGTATGCATTTATCTATTCTGTTATGTGATCAATGTTGAGAGTGTCCACTAGTGAAAGTATGATCCCTAGGCCTTGTTCCTAAATACTGCTATCGCTGCTTGTTTACTGTTTCACTGCGTTACTACTGCTGCGTTACTATTGCTTGTTTACTGTCCTGGGCAAAGCACTTTTCTGGTGCCGTTGCTACTACTTATTTATACCACCTGTATTTCACTATCTCTTCGCCGAACTAGTGCACCTATTAGGTGTGTTGGGGACACAAGAGACTTCTTGCTTTGTGGTTGCAGGGTTGCATGAGAGGGATATCTTTGACCTCTTCCTCCCTGAGTTCGATAAACCTTGGGTGATCCACTTAAGGGAAACTTGCTGCTGTCCTACAAACCTCTGCTCTTGGAGGCCCAACACTGTCTACAGGAAAAGGAGGGGGCGTAGACATCAAGCTATTTTCTGGCGCCGTTGCCAGGGAGGAAAGGTAAAACGTACTCACACTCCGGATCTCGGCTACTAAGCTATTTTCCAGCGCCTTTGTAAGTACTCGAAGCTATTTCCTTTAGATCCTGCAATTGCATCTTTTTGTTTCTTGTTTACACTAGTTTGGCATAGTGGACAACAATGAGCTTCTTATTCTATTTCCTGATTTAAGACATGGATGGTTTGATCCGAAAATTAAAAAACCCATGGAACATATTAATATGAATGCTTTGAACACTATTGTTGCTAATGCTATGGAAAATTCTAAGCTTGGGGAAGCTGGTTTTGATGAGCATGATCTTTTTAGTCCCCCGGGCATGGAGGAGAAAATTTACTTTGATGATACTTTGCCTCCTATTTATGATGATTATAATGATAGTAGCCTTTTGGTGCCGCCTACTATGGAGAGTAAATTTGATTATGATTACAATATGCCTCCTATATTTGATAGCTACTTTGTTAAATTTGCTCCCACTACAACTAATAAAATTGATTATGCTTATGTGGAGAGTAATAATTTTATGCATGAGACTCATGATAAGAATGCTTTATGTGATAGTTATATTGTTGAGTTTGCTCATGATGCTACTGAAAGTTACTATGAGAGAGGAAAATATGGTTGTAGAAATTGTCATGTTACTAAAACACCTCTCTATGTGCTGAAATTTTTGAAGCTGCACTTGTTCTATCTTCCTATGCTTGTTACTTTGCTCTTCATGAACTTGTTTATTTACAAGATTCCTATGCATAGGAAACATGTTAGACTTAAATGTGTTTTGAATTTGCCTCTTGATGCTCTCTTTTTGCTTCAAATACTATTTCTTGCGAGTGCATCATCAAAACTGCTGAGCCCATCTTAATGGCTATAAAGAAAGAACTTCTTGGGAGATAACCCATGTGTTATTTTGCTACAGTACTTTGTTTTATATTTGTGTCTTGGAAGTTGTTTACTACTGTAGCAACCTCTCCTTATCTTAGTTTTGTGTTTTGTTGTGCCAAGTAAAGTCGTTGATAGTAAGGTTCATACTAGATTTGGATTACTGCGCAGAAACAGATTTCTTTGCTGTCACGAATCTGGGCAAAATTCTCTGTAGGTAACTCAGAAAATTATGCCAATTTACGTGAGTGATCCTAAGATATGTACGCAACTTTCATTCAATTTGAGCATTTTCATTTGAGCAAGTCTGGTGCCTCAATAAAATTCGTCTTTACGGACTGTTCTGTTTTGACAGATTCTGCCTTTTATTTCGCATTGCCTCTTTTGCTATGTGGGATGGATTTCTTTGTTCCATTAACTTCCAGTAGCTTTGGGCAATGTCCAGAAGTGTTAAGAATGATTGTGTCACCTCTGAACATGTGAGTTTTTGATTACGCACTAACCCTCTAATGAGTTTGTTTTGAGTTTGGTGTGGAGGAAGTTTTCAAGGGTCAAGAGAGGAGGATGATATACTATGATCAAGGAGAGTGAAAGCTCTAAGCTTGGGGATGCCCCGGTGGTTCATCCCTGCATATATCAAGAAGACTCAAGCGTCTAAGCTTGGGGATGCCCAAGGCATCCCCTTCTTCATCGACAACATTATCAGGTTCCTCCCCTGAAACTATATTTTTATTCCGTCACATCTTATGTATTTTACTTGGAGCATCTGTTTGCTTTTGTTTTTTGTTTTTGTTTGAATAAATGATTGTGTGGGAGAGAGACACGCTCCGCTGGTTCATATGAACACATGTGTTCTTAGCTTTTAATTTTCATGGCGAAGGTTGAAACTGCTTCGTTTAATTGTTATATGGTTGGAAACGGAAAATGCTACATGTAGTAATTGGTAAAATGTCTTGGATAATGTGATACTTGGCAATTGTTGTGCTCATGTTTAAGCTCTTGCATCATATACTTTGCACCTACTAGTGAAGAATACATAGAGCTTGCTAAAATTTGGTTTGCATAATTGGTCTCTCTAAGGTCTAGATAATTTCTAGTATTGAGTTTGAACAACAAGGAAGACGGTGTAGAGTCTTATAATGTTTACAATATGTCTTTTATGTGAGTTTTGCTGCACCAGTTCATCCTTGTGTTTGTTTCAAATAAACCTTGCTAGCCTAAACCTTGTATCGAGAGGGAATACTTCTCATGCATCCAAATACTTGAGCCAACCACTATGCCATTTGTGTCCATCATACCTACCTACTACATGGTATTTCTCCGCCATTCCAAAGTAAATTGCTTGAGTGCTACCTTTAAATAATTCAAAATTTATTACCTCTGATTTGTGTCAATGTTTTATAGCTCATGAGGAAGTATATGGTGTTTATCTTTCAATCTTGTTGGGCAACTTTCACCAATGGACTAGTGGCTTCATCCGCTTATCCAATAATTTTGCAAAAAGAGCTGGCAATGGGATTCCCAGTCCCAAATTAATTAACAAAAATAGACACTTCTCCATGGTATGTGATTGATTGGACGGCACCCGAAGGATTCGGTTAGCCATGGCTTGAGAAAACAAAGGTGGGGAGGAGTGTCATCATAATAAAACTAAAATAAAAAGGCACTCCTTCATGGTATGAGATTGTTGGCAGGCACCCGAAGGATTCGGTTAGCCATGGTTTGTGAAAGAAAGGTTGGAAGGAGTGCCACACAAAAATAAATAAAATGGGAGCCGCTCTTTGAAGGTTTGTCTGGCAAGGGGGTTAGAGTGCCCACTACCATTCGTTGACAACAACAATACACCTCTCAAAATTTTACTTTTATGCTCTCTTATTGTTTTCAAAACCAAAGCTCTAGAACAAATATAGCAATCGATGCTTTCCTCTTTGAAGGGCCATTCTTTTACTTTTAATGTTGAGTCAGTTCACCTATCTCTCTCCATCTCAAGAAGCAAACACTTGTGTGAACTGTGCATTGATTCTTACATACTTGCATATTGCACTTGTTATATTGCTTTGCGTTGACAACTATCCATGAGATATACATGTTACAAGTTGAAAGCAACCGCTGAAACTTAATCTTCCTTTATGTTGCTTCAATGCCTTTACTTTGAATTATTGCTTTATGAGTTAACTCTTATGCAAGACTTATTGATGCTTGTCTTGAAGTACTATTCATGAAAAGTCTTTGCTTTATGATTCACTTGTTTACTCATGTCATTACCATTGTTTTGATCGCTGCATTCATTACATATGTTTACAATCTGATCAAGTTTATGGTAGCATGTCACCTCAGAAATTATCTTTTATCGTTTACCTACTCGAGGACGAGTAGGAACTAAGCTTGGGGATGCTGATACGTCTCCAACGTATCTATAATTTCTGATGTTCCATGCTTGTTTTATGACAATACCGACATGTTTTGTTCACACTTTATGTCATTATTATGCGTTTTCCGGAACTAACCTATTGACGAGATGCCGAAAGGCCAGTTGCTGTTTTCTGCTGTTTTTGGTTTCAGAAAGGCTGTTCGGGCAATATTCTCGGAATTGGACGAAATCAACGCCAAACCTCCTATTTTTCCCGGAAGGCTCCAGAACACCGAAGAAGAGTCGGAGAGGGGCCAGAGGGCCACCACACCATAAGGCGGCGCGGCCTGGCCTGGGCCCACGCCAGCCTATGGTGAGGAGCCCCCAGGCGCCCCCTTGCGCCGCCTCTTCGCCTATAAAACCCCTTTCGACCTAAAAACGCAGTACCAATTGACGAAACTCCAGAAAGACTCCAGGGGCGCCGCCACCGTCGCGAAACTCCAATTCGGGGGACAGAACTCTCTGTTCTGGCACCCTGCCGGGGCGGGGAATTGCCCCCGGAGCCATCTCCACCGCCGTCTTCACCGCCATCTTCACCGCCATCGCTGCCTCCATGATGAGGAGGGAGTAATCCACCCCCGAGGCTGAGGGCTCCGCTGTAGCTATGTGGTTCATCTCTCTCCCATGTACCTCAATACAATAATCTCATGAGCTGCTTTACATGATTGAGATTCATATGAGTTTTGTATCACTATTCATCTATGTGCTACTCTAGTGATGTTATTAAAGTAGTTTTATTCCTCCTGCACGGTGTAATGGTGACAGTGTGTGCATCCGTGTTAGTACTTGGCGTATGCTATGATTATGATCTCTTGTAGATTATGAAGTTAACTATTGCTATGATGGTATTGATGTGATCTATTCCTCCTACATAGTGTGAAGGTGACAGTGTGCATGCTATGTTAGTACTTGGTTTAGTCGTGTTGATCTTTCATGCACTCTAAGGTTATTTAAATCTGAACATTGAATTGTGGAGCTTGTTAACTCCGGCATTGAGGGTTCGTGTAATCCTACGCAATGGTGTTCATCATCCAACAAGAGTGTAGAGTATGCATTTATCTATTCTGTTATGTGATCAATGTTGAGAGTGTCCACTAGTGAAAGTATGATCCCTAGGCCTTGTTCCTAAATACTGCTATCGCTGCTTGTTTCATCGTTTCACTGCGTTACTACTGCTGCGTTACTACTGCTTGTTTACTGTCCTGGGCAAAGCACTTTTCTGGTGCCGTTGCTACTACTTATTTATACCACCTGTATTTCACTATCTCTTCGCCGAACTAGTGCACCTATTAGGTGTGTTGGGGACACAAGTGACTTCTTGCTTTGTGGTTGCAGGGTTGCATGAGAGGGATATCTTTGACCTCTTCCTCCCTGAGTTCGATAAACCTTGGGTGATCCACTTAAGGGAAACTTGCTGCTGTCCTACAAACCTCTGCTCTTGGAGGCCCAACACTGTCTACAGGAAAAGGAGGGGGGCGTAGACATCAGTAAGATATAATAACATAAAAATAGATATAACATCATAGGGAGTAGGGTAAATGGAAGATATCTATAAACCAAAAGAGAAAGGGGGTTTGGAAATTTAAAACCTATGAAAAATCAATACAAGTATTTTAAGCAAATGTTGGTGGAAACTAGAGAGTAGTGGAGGCTTGTGGCAAGATTTGATTCAACAAAAATATGTTCATAACAAACCAACAACTTTAGTGGATCATAGGCAATTAGATTCCACTGGTTTAACATCTTAAAAGTAATGCAAATATATATGGATAACATAAGGATTGGAAATGAAATGCATCCAGACAAGCTTTTGGGATGATGCTTGCTGCACATCTGCTTCCCCAGCTTCTTTGAAATATGTAGTGAACAAGGAACTTTTGTGGATAATGCTTTTACTTTGAACTGCGAGTTTACTTAGAGAAGTTGGTTGGATGAAGAGCACCACGATCAGTTGAGAAGAATGACAGATAAAGTTATGACTTCCCTCTTGGTGAGGGGAGTAATAAAGCTATTTTAAAATTGAAATAATATAGGACCTTTTCTATAAACTCTTTAATTATATAAAAATTTGCTTGTGAATTTGGTGAAGAGAAATTTCAAGCATCGAGTTCCACCTTAAATAAAAATCTGGTTGCGATCGATTTGATATAATACCACCATTACTAAAGATAATATGAAAAAATGTTCAGTGGGGGATTTTTAAGTATAGAATTTGTAATGAGTTGAAAACAATTTATAATCTCCTTCTTTTTACATGTTTCGCTGCAAAATATATGTGAAGTGTAGTGAGCAAGTCTATTGTGGCCTTTTATAGACTGACAAATTTAATTAATATTTTAGTTGGATTGCAAGAATATTTTATGGAAAAATAAACCTTGCATGTTATTGGAGTTTCAGCTTTTGAACTAAGAAACATTACGTGTGATTTCAAATTTAGTAAATTTACCCGCTGAGATTATTTTTTATGCAATGCTTGTTTTTTGAGATATTGGAGACTTTAGCTACATGGTGACAAGAATGATATTTTTAACAGGTGTCAAAGCTATTCAGGCGACGCCGCCTTCCCTTCATGCTTCAACTTCCCATAACAGGACTCTCCGAATTGCTGATCATTAGAGTTCGTAAGAGGAAGAAGACCCGACAGATTAGTACTTATCACAGCAGTCTTCCGTTCGTTGTACTCCCTCTGGCCCATCAAAGATATCTTAACTTTCTTTACATTTGCATGTATTTAGCTATAGGTGCATCCAAATTTAGACAAAGTTATGACATGTTTTATGGGACGGAGGATGTCTTCTGCATTGGTTTTATGGAGATGTTTGTCTTGGAGTCTTCGTTTAGTAGATTCTTTTTTGGTTAATGCCTGGGTTGAGCAGGTGTGTCCCAGAGACGATGGTTGCCTCGATTTAGGTTTGTTGGGTGCGTGAGACAAGCATCGTGGAATACCTTGTTACATTGTCTGAATTCTATCCATTTGACGCAAGGATCCAGTGTTTTTCGTTTGAATCTTGGTGGGAATGGAATTTTCTCAGTAGCTTTTTGTAATGCTTTAATTCAACCTGATATTCTACTTGATAATAATGAGAAAATTTAAAATATGAAGATCCCGCTTAAAACTAAGATGTTTGTAACTCTCACCAAAGACAACCTTGCAAAACACAATTGGTAGGAAAGGCAAACTCGTGTGTCTTTTGTCATCATGACGAGACTATAAAACACCTATGCTTTCAGTGTAAATTTGCTAGATCTAAATGGTCACCTATCTAGATAGGTTTACCTTATACCCAGCTTATATCGTTACAAATATATTCGGCAACTGACTTAAAGGTGTGGCCCTAGGTTTAAGCTACTTATTAGGGTGGGAGAGATTGTCGTTATTTGTTTGCTTTGGCTACGTAGAAATAACAAGATTTTCAATAATAATTAAAAATACTTCTCTTATATAGGTTATCTATATAATATAGGTTATCTATCGGTGTACAACTACGCTCTATTTGTGACCGCCTCTATAATATGTGGAATATCGCAACCTGTTTAGGAAGATGTCTACACGGTTGAAGAATATAACGAGGGATATTTTACCAACGTGGATTGCAGCGCGATCTTTGGATTGGACCTCCTTGGTCTTAGACATTCTCTTTTTTCCCTCTTATGTGTTCGTCAAGAACAATCATGTGGAGCCGGAATGTTATGCTTAATTTCTAAGTAATAAAATGCCAATTATCGAAAAGGAAAGAAGGAAGGTTACAATAGTGCTCATTTTACCGAGAATATAGTTAACACGATACGGAATTCTAATTGAAGCGGAGGCGGCCGAGCTGATGGATCTAGGCCACCCGCTGACCATAAATGCACGGTCGAACGATGTACATGCAGAATAGCTTCGCCTACAGGCTACAGTGTGCAATGTATCTAATCAAGGCCTCAAGCATACTTGCATATAGACATAGTTAAGTAGAGTTTATGCGAAAGAAAATAAAGAAAGCGTGTGGCTGACTTGGAGCATTCACGAATAATGTCTTCATGTCCGTCTCATTGGCGACCGATGCAAAGTTAGCTCTCACCATCAGAAACCTCAATCCATTGAGATCTCCGTCTTAACTTGTTCATCTAGCCACTACAGGAATGGGAGAAGACGCCGACGGCCAAACTGTACGCCGACGGCTTTTTATCGGGGCCGTCGGCGTACGACCTCGCCGGGGCAGCTCAGGAAGCCGACCGTCGGCGTACAAATACCGTCGGCGTAGAGGAGGCTACGCCGAGGGCAGCCGTCGGCGTCACCTTGGCCCTCGGCGTAGCACCGGCATCGTCTCTGGTCCAGCCCGCGCCGTCGTCGCCCGCTCACGGCGTCAGTCAGACGCCGACGGCCACCCTCGGCATAGGGCATGGGCACCCTATGCCGACGGCCACCCTCGGCATATAGGTTTTTTTTTATTTTTTTTCCCTCTCTCATATTACTTTATAATATGTTTCTATTATTTATTTACTAGTATGAATTATGTAAAAAATGGTTCTATTTTTTAAGAATTCGTAGATGCCATATCTAGGTCCCATGGGTGACGCTCTTCGCAGACGGGTCAACCGGAGCCACTAGGCCCAACATTTGCTATCGATGTACATATGGGTAGATCCGCGGGGTCCCCGCCCTACGGTTTCCCGAACCCTAACCCTAACTGTAACCCTAACTCTAACCCTAACTCTAACCCTAACCGTAACCCTAACTCTAGCCCTAACCCTAACCCTAGGGTTTCCACATACATTGCTAACTCTAACCCTAACCCTAACCCTAACTCTAACCCTAACCCTAGGGTTTCCACATACATTGCTAACTCTAACCCTAACCCTAACCCTAACTCTAACCCTAACCCTAGGGTTTCCACATACATTGCTAACCCTAACTATAACCCTAACAGATCACTTGGTAAAACCCTAACCCTAGGGGTCCCGCCCTAGGGTTTCCCAAGAAACAGATCACCGGAGCGTCAGAATTGTTGGAAAACTTGCTTCTGCCCCTAACATACATGTACAAGTGTGATGTAAGGTTTGGCTAACCTTGGATGTACCCGGCGTTGACGATTTCCGCATAATGGGCTACCAGTTGGTAAAATCCAGGATCTGTATGTGGAAACCCCCGCCATGGCTCGAACGGAGCCTATTTTATGGTAAAGTATGCCCAACCTATGGTTTCCATGTACATATGTCCTAAACAAAGCAAAATAAATAAAAAAGTCCACTGGTAAACCCTCGCACGGAGAAAGCTATAGGGGTAGATGTGTGGGGTCCCCGCCCTAGGGTTTTCCAAGTTACAGACCACCGGAGCGTCGGAATCGCTGGAAAACTTGTGTGTGCCCACATGGCATGCACAAAAGTGATTTGAGATGGTTTTATATCCAAGGATACCCCCCAAGGTGTGTCCGGCTTCTCGGACAGGGGGTTCCTACACTTAGGCAGATTCTGGATGTATAGGGGGGAACTCCCTCGGAGGTGAACTGGAGAGAAAAGTGATACATTTAAGAACTTAAGACCCAGACACGATACAAAACACTTAAATAACTAGACCCACACACATACCAAAGCGCTTAAAGTACTAGACCCACACACGAACTGAAACACTTAAAGAACTACACCCACACACAGGAACCAACACACTTAAAGAACTACACCCACACAGGAACCAAAACACTTAAAGAACTAGACGCACACACAAACCAAAACATTTAAAGAACTACACCCACACACGAATAAAGCACTTAACGCTAGACACACGGACTCAACACACACACATATTAATCAGAGAAGTTGAAATCTTCGTCCTCGCCGGGGGTGTCCTCTGAAGCGGTGGTTGTGAAGATCCACGACCACCGTTCATCATCCTCCCCCCATGTCGACGCCTCTCCTTTGGCGTACTCTGCTTCAACCGCAGCCTTCCTCTGCCGCTTTCCCGCCCTCCTCTCTCTCCTGTACGTCTGCTTGTCCTTCCAGAATGCGCGCTCTGCCTCGACGGCTCCGGGATGGTCTCTGCGCCACTGTGCCATGAACTGCTCGTCCGCCTCGGTGGTATCAATCCGCCGCTGGCCAGACCTGTACCGCCGCGCTTCACCCTGTGAGCGAAGTAGCGGCTCAGTAGAGAGACTCTGAGCTTCCGTCAGAGACCTGACCTCCGGGAAGTTCATTTCGTGGCGCGGCCGGCCAAACCTCCAAGCCGCAACGTCGTATGCGCGGGCAGCAGCCTCCTTCGTGTAGAAGGTGCCGAGCCACACACGCGTACCACCGGCGGTGATTTCAGCCGCGAAATGTCCCGCAGGCCGCAGGCGAATGCCGATGAAGCCCGTGTTGCTACGGCAACGAGGAGCCATCTCAGCGGCAGCTCAGCTCAGAGGATTTTGTGGTGCTGTTGGATGAGAGAAGTGATGAGGGGAGAAATGTTGCTGGTGCTGTTAGTGGAGAAGACATGGCTATATATAGGCCGACGAGGGGCTGAAACGGCGGGAAAACTTGGCGGGAGAGAATGGGCGGGAAAACTTGGCGGGAGAGAATGAGCGGGAAAGGGTGGGCGGGAAAACTTGGCGGGAAATTATGGCGGGAAAAAAGGGCGGGGGAGAAGCAGCGGGAAAGGGTGAGCGGGAAAAAAGGGCGGGAGAGAAGTAGCAGGGCGGAGGGAATGGCCCCAAAACTTGTGTGTGTCCACATGGAATGCACAAAAGTGATTTGAGATGGTTTTATATCCAAGGCTACCCCCCCAGGTGTGTCCGGCTTCTCGGACAGGGGGTTACTACACTTAGGCAGATTCTGCATGTATAGGGGGGAACTCCCTCGGAGGTGAACCGGAGAGAAACTTGAGATCATATGTGATGATCCTTGTTTCCACATGTACCTATGACCTAACCAAGCTCAAATGGAGGCATATGCCCACCGGGGGACCCCCGATGGGATGCAGTCAAAGGGGTAGACCGCGCGGTCAACAGAACTAGGGTTTCGTCGGAAATCGAGCATCGGATGTAGGGAATGGCCCCAAAACTTGTGTGTGTCCACATGGAATGCACAAAAGTGATTTGAGATGGTTTTATATCCAAGGCTACCCCCCAGTGTGTCCGGCTTCTCGGACAGGGGGTTCCTACACTTAGGCAGATTCTGCATGTATAGGGGGGAACTCCCTCGGAGTTGAACCGGAGAGAAACTTGAGATCATATGGGATGATCCTTGTTTCCACATGTACCTATGACCTAACCAAGCTCAAATGGAGGCATATGCCCACCGGGGGAGCCCCGATGGGATGCAGTCAAAGGGGTAGACCGCGCGGTCAACAGAACTAGGGTTTCGTCGGAAATCGAGCATCAGATGTAGGGAATGGCCCCAAAACTTGTGTGTGTCCACATGGAATGCACAAAAGTGATTTGAGATGGTTCTATATCCAAGGCTACCCCCCAGGTGTGTCCGGCTTCTCGGACAGGGGGTTCCTACACTTAGGCAGATTCTGCATGTATAGGGGGGAACTCCCTCGGAGGTGAACCGGAGAGAAACTTGAGATCATATGTGATGATCCTTGTTTCCAAATGTACCTATGACCTAACCAAGCTCAAATGGAGGCATATTCCCACCGGGGGACCCCCGATGGGATGCAGTCAAAGGGGTAGACCGCGCGGTCAACAGAACTAGGGTTTCGTCGGAAATCGAGCATCGGATGTAGGGAATGGCCCCAAAACTTGTGTGTGTCCACATGGAATGCACAAAAGTGATTTGAGATGGTTTTATATCCAAGGCTACCCCCCAGGTGTTTCCGGCTTCTCGGACAGGGGGTTCCTACACTTAGGCAGATTCTGCATGTATAGGGGGGAACTCCCTCGGAGTTGAACCGGAGAGAAACTTGAGATCATATGGGATGATCCTTGTTTCCACATGTACCTATGACCTAACCAAGCTCAAATGGAGGCATATGCCCACCGGGGGAGCCCCGATGGGATGCAGTCAAAGGGGTAGACCGCGCGGTCAACAGAACTAGGGTTTCATCGGAAATCGAGCATCGGATCTAGGGAATGGCCCCAAAACTTGTGTGTGTCCACATGGAATGCACAAAAGTGATTTGAGATGGTTCTATATCCAAGGCTACCCCCCCAGGTGTGTCCGGCTTCTCGGACAGGGGGTTCCTACACTTAGGCAGATTCTGCATGTATAGGGGGGAACTCCCTCGGAGGTGAACCGGAGAGAAACTTGAGATCATATGTGATGATCCTTATTTCCAAATGTACCTATGACCTAACCAAGCTCAAATGGAGGCATATGCCCACCGGGGGAGCCCCGATGGGATGCAGTCAAAGGGGTAGATCGCGCGGTCAACAGAACTAGGGTTTCGTCGGAAATCGAGCATCAGATGTAGGGAATGGCCCCAAAACTTGTGTGTGTCCACATGGAATGCACAAAAGTGATTTGAGATGGTTTTATATCCAAGGCTACCCCCCAGGTGTGTCCGGCTTCTCGGACAGGGGGTTACTACACTTAGGCAGATTCTGCATGTATAGGGGGGAACTCCCTCGGAGGTGAACCGGAGAGAAACTTGAGATCATATGTGATGATCCTTGTTTCCACATGTACCTATGACCTAACCAAGCTCAAATGGAGGCATATGCCCACCGGGGGACCCCCGATGGGATGCAGTCAAAGGGGTAGACCGCGCGGTCAACAGAACTAGGGTTTCATCGGAAATCGAGCATCAGATCTAGGGAATGGCCCCAAAACTTGTGTGTGTCCACATGGAATGCACAAAAGTGATTTGAGATGGTTCTATATCCAAGGCTACCCCCCAGGTGTGTCCGGCTTCTCGGACAGGGGGTTCCTACACTTAGGTAGATTCTGCATGTATAGGGGGGAACTCCCTCGGAGTTGAACCGGAGAGAAACTTGGGATCATATGGGATGATCCTTGTTTCCACATGTACCTATGACCTAACACAACACAAAGGAAGAGAAAAGTCCATTGGTCAGCTGTCATCGGAGGTCGGTCAAAGGGGTAGATCTACGGGGCTACCGAATTAGGGTTTTGTCTACCGGAGGGAATAGTGATGTAAGATAGGGTAATTATTGGTACTACATGTTCCGATGAACTAACACAACACAAAGTAAGAGAAAAGTCCATAGTTCAACTGTTATCGGAGGCCGGTCAAAGGGGTAGATCTGCGGGGCTCCCGGATTAGGGTTTCGTCTACCGGGGGGAATATTAAGTTAAGATATGGTAAAAATATTTATGCGCATAGCTTGGGAATGTAGAAGATTAAAACAAATAGGAAGTAAAAGGAAAAAACAAAAGGAAAAAAATTTAGAAAATAATTTTATACCTATAATTGAGATTAAATAGGAAGTAAAAGGAAAAAAAAAGGTCTATGCCGAGGGCCACCCTCGGCGTATAGCCGGCCCTCGGCATAGGGGGGGCGCGCCGGACCGGTTAGGGCACGGCCTGGTCGAGCCGGACCATCTCTGCCTCATCTCCAACCCGCCCGCGCCCATCTCCTCCCCCTGCCCGCCGCCACGATCCCCGCCCGCCGCCACCAGCCTCTGCGCCGCCGCGCCGCCAGCCTCTACGCCGCCCGCCTCCCCGTCGCCGGCCGCCCCGCCGCCGGCGCCTCGCCGGCCGCCCGCTGCCCCTCCCTCCCCGGCCGCCCTCCTCCCCACGGTCTCTGCCTCCCCACCGCCGACCTCTGCCTCCCCGCCGCCGCCCTGCTCGCGCCGCCGCCCCTGCCTCCCCGCCGCCGCCGTGCTCGCGCCGCCGCCACCCTGCACGCGCCGCCCCTTCCTCCGCCGCCGCCTCGCGCCGCCTCCGGCCTCCCCGCCGCCCCGGCCGCCCCCGCCCCGCCCCCGCCTCTCCGAAGGTTAGTTTTTTTTTCCTTTTTTTAACTTTTATTTGTAGTATTGTATGCTATTTAGAAATACAAATAGAATGGAAATAGTTTGTGAAATGTGAAATGTGAAATGTTTGTGAAAGGTGAAAATAGAAAATGTGAAAATGTGAAATAGAAAATGTGAAATAGAAATACAAATAGGAAATGTGATATGTGAAATGTTTGTGAAAGGTGAAAATAGAAAATGTGAAAATGTGAAATAGAAAATGTGAAATAGAAATACAAATAGGAAATGTGAAATGTGAAATAATTTGTTTTTTAATGAATGGAATTAGGTGCCGTCGTGACCGCCGACCTCGTGACCGCTCCGTCGTGACCGCTCCGTCGTGACCGCCGTGTCCGTGATTCTCTCCGGTCGCCGAGGGTGAGCTAAAACATCGCCTCCCCTTCTCCGCATTTTCTTATGTCACTAGATTCATTTTCCAAGTCCAGTTGCGTAACCTAGGTGCCACTTCCCGTCCGCGAGCGTTACGCGGATAAATATGCATTAGTGGTCCGCATATTTTGAACCGTAACGCTTGCGGCATTTACGGGACAGTCGGCGGATGCGTAGTTGTCTACGTTTTCCATGTTCTACTCCGGTCCGAGTCAGGATTTCAGCGGCGCCTCCCCGTTGTTCTCCGGATGCACATCCTCTCGGCTTTTTGCCGAGACGTGTATCGGGAGAGCAGCGGGGAGGTGCTGCCGAAATTCTGACTTGGACCGGGGTAGAGCATGGAGAACGTAGCCAACTACGGATCCGGCGGCTGCTAGGAGCCCACCTAGTAGAGATGTAGGTTGATGCATGCGTTTCGCCCGGTAAAATAAATAAAAATATGATGCATTTAATTTCCTATTTGATATAAATGCTATGTCTGTGGTTTGGCTCCCAATAAAGCAGAGGATGGCTGATAATGGATGGATGTACAATGAGCGTGTTAGTGCGACTGAGAAAACAGATGAGTGGACAAGGAAGACCCATTTTCTAGTGAATGAGTTAGCGCGTGGTACAAAGGGGCTGGTTCGGGCACTTTGCCCCTGTGTTCGCTGCGTGAAGCGTCAACGTCGTGGGATGGATGAAATGTATAGACACCTTCTGCAATATGGGTATATGCATGGGTACGTCACGGAAATCGACTTTGATGAGCGCGAACGTGACAGAGGTGAGGTGATGCGGCAGCGGCTCAATGGCAATGCGTACGATGGAATTAGAGACTTTCTAGATGATCTCGTCCATGCCGATGTCCCGGATTCGCCGCTGAACCGGAGGCGCCGCCGTAACCGGAGGCGCCGCCAGAACCGGAGGAACCAGAGCCAACCGCGAAGGCCTTCTATGATATGATTGCCGCGGCTAAGAGGCCTCTGTACGAGGGCGCCGCGATTTCTCAGCTCGATGCCATCTCCCAATGTCTAGCCGACAAGACCCGGTACAACACCACCCGTGAGGGCTTTGAAGCAAGTCTGAAAACAACTGGTAACATGTTGCCCAAAGATCATTGTCTGCCTCAAAGCCTGCACGCGACGAGGAGAATTATGAAGGACCTCAACATGGATTATCAAAGGATAGATCGTTGTCCGAAAGGCTGCGTTCTATTTTGGAGACAGTATGCGGAGGACAAGTACGGTCCCATCTGTAAGCAGTCTAGGTATGAAGAGGTAACGGGAAAGGATGGTCAGGTGAGGCAGTCAAGCACCGCAAAGTCGATTCTTCGATATCTCCCATTCATAAAAAGAATCCAGCGGCTTTACATGCACGAGGAGACAGCCAAACAGATGACGTGGCACAAGTATGGGAAGAGATTCGTGGACGAAAACAAGAAGTTGAAGATGGGACATCCATCCGATGGTACGGCATGGAAGAACTTCGATACAAAACACCGCCTTAAGGCAGCCGAGGCTCAGAATGTCAGAATTGCGATAGCAACAGATGGCTTCAATCCATATGGTATGTCCAATGCCAATTACAGTTGCTGGCCCGTGTTTGTTATTCCGCTCAATCTCCCTCCCGGAGTCCTAATGACGAGGAAGACCATGTTTCTGTCGCTGATCATTCCAGGCCCTCATTACCCGGGGAAGAATTTGATTGTCTACATGCAGCCGATTGTGGAAGATTTGAACCACTCTTGGCACCACGGGACATTGACGTACGACCGAGCATCGAAGACAAACTTCTGCATGAGAGTTTGGTTGCAGTATACCATGCATGACATGCCCGGGTACGCCCTAACATGTGGATGGTGTACAGCTGGTAAGTGGCCATGCCCAGTGTGCAGGCATCGGCTTGAGTTCCTTTGGCTACAGAAGGGTCGCAAGTATGTTGCGTTTGACACGAATCGACAGTTCCTCAAAAGGAGGCATCCGTTTAGAGAAGACAAAAAGAACTTCAAGAAGGGCAAAGTTGTGCATGAAAAAAAAGATGTGCCGAAGTTTGATGGTACACTTGTTGAAGCCGAGCTACGTGCTCTCGTGCCGGCAGCGACGCCAACTGGCCATCAATTTGAGGGATATGGTGTAACGCACAACTGGACTCACGAGGCGGCTTTAACGAAGCTCGAGTATTACAAGGACCTCGAACTTCCCCATAACATCGATGTGATGCACACTGTAAAGAATGTCGCGGAGTCCGTCTTTCACACATGCCTGAACATTCCCGGGAAGTCAAAGGATAATGTCAAGGCTAGAGTCGATATTGAGATCCTCTGTGATAGGGAAAAATTACACATGAAGCGTCCTATTGGCCGTCAAAAGAATTGGTTCAAGCCGCATGCCAACTTCTGCCTTGATTCCATCCAAAAGAAGGAGGCATTCAGGTGGCTCAAATACGTCGTGATGTTCCCGGATGGTTATTGCTCGAATATGAGTAAGGGAGTTAATCTTTCGACGGGAAAAGTCACCGGGCTCAAGAGTCACGACTATCATATATGGATTCAGCGGCTCATGCCGGTGATGCTTCGAGGGTATATCCCCGAGAAAGTCTGGCGAGTGCTTGCTAGCTTGAGCCATTTCTTCCGCACGCTCTGTGCTAAGCAGATATGTCCCGAGGTTATTGCAAAGCTACAACATACAGTGCCGGAGTTGCTATGCAATTTGGAGATGATATTTCCGCCAGGCTTCTTTACTCCGATGGCACATCTCATTGTGCACCTCGCCAACGAGGCACTCTTGGGTGGTCCGGTGCAGTTTCGTTGGCGCTCTGTATTGAGAGAGAGTTTAAGTATATTCGAAAGATAACTGGAAACAAGGCCAAGATTGAAGCATGCATAGCTGAGGCAATATGCCTTCGGGAGATGGCAGATGCCGCGACAACGTACTATCCCGATGATGTTCCCACTCAGCATAACCCGGTCACTCGTTACAATGTCGACGTGCCCGAGAATGACCCCAAGCTAAAACTATTCCAATTCCCCGGTGGCAAGGCTGGTAAAGGAACAAAATATAAATTGGAGAACGAAGAGAAGGATTGTATAATGCTATATGTGCTTATGAACATGGAGGAAGTGATCCCATTCGTAAGGTAAAATGGTGAACAAATTACTTTGCAGCTAGTAACCTCGTCTCGGTCTAATGCTTATTTTCTCCTTTCAGCGAATTCACGGATGAAATGTGGCCGTATGATGAATTGCCCGAAACCTCGGAGATGGACACTCTACTGAAAGACGGTGCTCCCGGAATTAATAAAAACTTTGTGACATGGTTCATGGAAAAAGTAATTTCTAACCTTTCCTCTTACATTGCAACATGTGACTTGTCCCTCTTATTACACGTAACTAATGCACACAACAAATTTGAAATGTTCTTGTAGGGCCGTGAGAGAAACGTTGATATGATAGATGAGTTGAAATGTGTTTCCCAAGGTTGTAGCCGTGAGGTGACCAAGTATGAGAAGTATGATGTGAATGGGTTTCGCTTCCACACGAGACGCACTGTAAGGGCCGGGCGAATCCCAAAACGATAAATACTGGGGTCTTCACCAAAGGAGCCAACAACTTTGATTACTACGGAAGGTTACAAAGTGTATACGAGTTGACATTCAATCGTACGAACGTGCAACTCAATATCGTCGTGTTCAAGTGTCATTGGTTCGACCCAATAGGTGGACAGAGAAGTGATAAGTCCATTGGGTTAGTTGAAGTTAAGCCTTCAACCACCTATAGCGGAGCCGATGTCTTTATTGTGGCTCACCAAGCCAAGCAAGTTTATTATTTGCCCTACCCATGCCAGAAAGCGGAACGCATGGGTTGGGAAGTCGTCTTCCAGGTATCGCCACATGGTAACCTACCGATTCCCTCTGAGGATGATTACAACAACATTGACCCCGTGACATACGAGGGGATTTTCTATCAAGAGGAACAGGACTTCGGGGAATATATTTTAGAACCGTTTGTTCAAGAGGACCTCGGGAACGATGCAGAAACTCGTGGTGAGTCAGTGGTGGATCTAAAGGACATATCTATGCTCGAGAAGTTACTTGAGGCGAATGACAATTATGATGAGCCTCCACCCGTCGACCCTTCAACTTTGTACTCACAAGATAGTGATAGTGATAGTGGGCCAGAGAAAGAGAAAGAGATGGAGTATGAGAGTGAGCGTGAGAGCGATGATGGCTGGTGAGGGTCTTTTATTCTTAGTATTTATTTGTCAACATGCTTCTTAATTGCATTGTGCCTTTTATTCTTAGTATCTTCATTTTATTATGTCAACATGCTTCTTAATTGCATTGTGCCTTTTATTCTTAGTATCTTCATTTTATTATGTCAACATGCTTCTTAATTGCATTGTGCCTTTTATTCTTAGTATCTTCATTTTATTATGTCAACATGCTTCTTAATTGCATTGTGCCTTTTATTCTTAGTATCTTCATATAATATGTCTTTGTGCTTAACTGTTTTATTCTTCTCAATGCAGGTGACTGAACAATATGAGTAGCAGCAAGGCAGACTCCGAGAGCTTGCTTAAGACGCTGGCGCAGGTGAAGAGGAATATTCCTAGAGTGCCTAGACGGAGTGATCGAGCCCCGGTGCAAAATCCGCGTTACGCCGATGGTACCGATGGAGGACGAGGACGAGGAGGACGAGGTGGAGGTCGAGGACGAGGACGAGGAGGACGAGGTGGAGGACGAGGTGGCGGCGGGGTACACATGGACTTTGACGAGCCACCCTCCGCTCGGCGACGTGGCTCCTGAGTTGTACCTTGAGGGTCCGTCTAGTGGGGAGGTGGAGATGGAGACGGAGTCTACACACGAGTCGGACTCTAGGGCTGAGTTGGAGGTCATGGAGGGTGAAGGTGCGCCGAAGCCCTTGAAGTTTCGTGGAGAAGCTAGAGTCCCCGATGCGAGGAAGGAGCCGAAGACCCATGATGACAAGGCCCTTATCATTCCTTCGAGCGATGAGTAAGTGTACTACTTCAGAAATTTCGAACATGTATTTTCATCTTGGGCATAATAAACAATTTGGCATGTGTACTAATGTGTGATTTATTTGCAGCAACTGGACATGGGATGCCAAGCCCCCCCGCATGCCTAACAGCTTGCTTGGGGCTCTGATTAAGAAGTTCTGGCCCGGCAGATACACTCCCCTTAGCATGGTCCCCGGTGGCCCGACGAAGCTAGCCACTACTTGGGCGGACTATGAGGATGCCCCTGCCGTAGGCTTCGCGACAGCTGCTGAGGCTGTGACCACCAAGTTCTGGGTAAGGCATATATTTCTCGAGCACCGTTCATAGTTGATGACCCTAATGTGCTAACTCATGACTTTCACAACTGATTTATGCATGATTGAAGTGCTTCTATCGTGTGGACCCGGAGCATGACACGCAGGCGCGTCTCACTTTGCGTGGCGCTTGCGAGAGGTTGACACCGCAGCAGTGGTACAACCAAAAGTTCACCAGCGCTAGTGCCTTCTGGGCTAACAAGGGTAAGAGGGTCAAGAAGGAGTACTATGTTGGTAACGAGCCTACGGAGGAATGGGCAATGACCATTGAGGAGTACATGTCGGTGAGTAAAATGTCAATGAGATTCTACATTGCTGCTAAGTTTTCATTGAATTATCTTGAGCTGAGTATTGCGTTTTCAGGTTTGTCCCGAGTGGGCCGAGCAGCATAGGGAGGCATGGGAGGAGCTGATTAGGGCGAGGTGGCTCAGGCAGGACGAGGAGTTTGCAGCCGTGTCGAGGCGTAACATGGAGAACCGAGGCACCGGTGGCACACACTGCGCGGGAAACCGCGACTACACCCGCTTCAAGGGGAAAAAGGTATGTATATACATGGAACGACCTTCATTCATTTCCCGCCATGTCTCATTTGTGGTACGCTTAACTTTTCTTTTCGCGATGCAGGTGGCCGAGGCACCACCTGGGGTGGTGCTTCATGATGCCCAGATATATGACATGATGCGGACGAAGCAGAAGCCCAATCCCGCATTGCCTCAGCCACAATACTACGGCAATGCCAAGGCCGCCAAGGAGGACTACTGCGACATGGTCAAGTCTCGTCACCCCGAGGTGGATGACCCCTTGAGCATTCCGGTCGACGAGGAGTCGTTGGTCCTGTCGGGGCACGGGCGTCCGCATGGCCGTTTCCCTTGGCTGAATAAGGCGGTCAAGCCTACCCACTCCACGAGCTACACGCGCCTCAAGCATACCCTCACCGCCGACAGCCCCCAGCCTCGTCCACGGCCTGCTCGTCCACCCGCCTACGATGTAAGTTTCCTCATTTTCATCCTCTTTCCGGTTTTCCTTCCTACATGGCTAAGTGTTTACGAGATTCATTGTTTCTGAAATTGTAGCCTGACTTCGAGGCGGCCTTCGAAGCCTGCAATGAAGCGTATCAGCAGGCCGCTGCCCAGTGGAATAGGTCGAATACGGCCTATATGACGTATATATCAGTAAGTCTGAATCTTTCTTCTCGCGCAAGTAGATGACAAGTCTCAGTTTGATGCTTTATTTCTGCAAAGCCTAACTTGTAACCTATCTTGCAGGAAATGATGATCTCTATGTCTACTGGTACACCGCCACCGGCTCGAGTTACCGTGGCGGGGGACATGCCTATCATGCCATCGAAGGCAGCTTTCGTTGCGACTTACTACGGATCCACACCGGAGGTAAGTTCTTTGCCAAACCGGTAGTTACCACTTTCCTTTGCCTCGCAAGTTGCTAACATGTAGGGAACACGTAGGGAACGGGATGGTCCGGGAACCAGGCATCGCCGGGTGGGCGCGAGGTCACACCGGTTCATGAAGGTGGTCGGTCTCCTGGGCGTTCTGCTGGTGCCTCTCCGTCGACTACTCCTGGGACTACTCCCGGTGCCTCTCCGTCGACTTCTCCTGGGCGTGCTACCGGTCCTTCTCCAGGTGGTTCTTCTGCAGCTTCTACCGGAGCGCAACCCCGGGCTGCTCGTTTCGCCAACGATGTGGGCGGACACACCCCGCCCGGGTCCTTCCTCCGCTAGTCGGCACCGGGCTTCTTGCTTGCCATCATGTGCTACCTACTACTATGTATTGGATGACATGGCACTCTCCTCTTGTATGCTATTACATGCACCATGTATGCTACTATGTGGATTTCATGCTATTTATGTGAATTATGGTGATTTTGGATGTATTTGGATGCTACTATGTGGATTTCATGCTATTTATGTGAATTATGGTGAATTTGGATGAATTTGGATGTATTTGGATGTATTGGACCTGCTGAACTGAATTTAGATGAATTGGAACCCAATTTAAATCGAAAAAACCAAATGGTAGGGCATACGCCGAGGGCAATGCCGTCGGCATAGGGCCCTGGCATGACCATATGGTCGAGCCTATGCCGAGGGCATTGCCGTCGGCATAGGCCACCTCACCTGGCCGCACCTCGTCGCTCCACGTGGCCTGCATGGGCCATGCATATGCCGAGGGGGTTGCCCTCGGCGTAGCTCCTGGCTACGGCCCGCCACGCTGCGCCACGTCGCCTCTGGTGGCTCTCTATGCCGAGGGGGATGCCCTCGGCGTATGGCATCGCGCCGTTAACGGCGACGGCACGCCGGCGAGCGTACGCCGACGGTGCGTACGCCGACGGTGAGCATGGTCCTCGGCGTAGGTGGTGTACGCCGACGGCCATGCCTACGCCGACGGTGGACACGTCTGTGCCGAGGGACCCAGACGCCGATGACGTACGCCGAGGGCTGCCGTCGGCGTAGCCTACGCCGAGGGCAAGGCATGGCTACGCCGAGGGCAGCCGGCCGTCGGCGTACCCGCCGATTCCTGTAGTGAGCTGACGGTAACGATCGACCCCCTGCGTCCTCTCATAGGGTAGACCCCGAAGAAAATTTGAGCTCTGTCCCCAAAGCATATTTCTTACTCATCCGTTAAGTGCAGTAGCTGTTGGTTCACTGGAGGGACGGCTGTTAAGAGTAAAATGAAAGAAAAAATGTTAGAAGATTCATTATATAGAGAGACAAGATGTTTCAAGTTTAAGATACCGCTCACGCAGTATTGAAAGAAAAATATTCCGTGGTCTACATCAAACTGACGTCCATAGATTAAAATAGGCTAGATGTGAGGGTAAGTGTTTTTTTTTTCGGTTGAGATTATGTGAGGGTAAGTGTTGAAATATAAATGTAATGTGTTCCTTTTTTCCACTGGTTCAGATTGATAGGTGAATCTGTTAGGTGCATACAACTTACAACCAGAGATTCAACCTTCAATACCTAACTAACGACCTTACCCCATTTCCGCCACGCACAACAAAACTCAAAAAAGGAGCATATATGTGAGGATAAGTGTTAGAGTAAAATGACCGAGCCCCCTCTCTTGTTTCCGACTTTTTGAAATAGTTGGTTAGTGCATCTGTTCTACAATGGCAAAACATAGCATCACCCAACTTGGATAGACTATGTGTGATGAAAAACAAGACCACTCACGCGGATCGTTTTCTAGAAACCTAATTTTCTCTCTCCTGTGCACGATCACATAAGCGAGTTGTTCCAGAAGTTCAGCATAGTGCACATAATTTTCTGGGAAAGTATTCAAACTTCAAAACTAGTTATTCATATTGTTGATCTTTACTCCATCCGTCCAAATAGGTAAGATATATTTCGAATTTTTTACTTTAAATATTCTTGCTTCATCATGAAAGATGCTCGGTTCTCCCTTAGCTCGACCCATCGGGCTACATTCCAGTGATTGCGTGACTGTCGTCTAAATAGTTAAAGCTACACCGTTTTTCTGTTAGAGTTTCCTCTTGCAAGGGTTATGATCAAATTAATGGCCGTCCAAATACAGACACTATAGTCTATATATGGATCGACCGTGATCGTCGACGAACTCCGTGCTCACGTGGGGCCAGTCCTAAGAAATGCTGTCCCTGGCTAGACGAAACGTGTACTTACATTAGCAAAATATATATCGAGGTCTCTTTCGACTCTGCCAAGTGTAGATAAGGTCTTAATCGAAGCCTGTCCCCTGTGCTGGAGCGTGTCAAGATCAAGTTTCTGATCCGTGACAGTGAACGATTGAGTGGGTGCAAGCACACGAACGCACGCGCGCGTGTCTTATTGCTGGTAGGTCTTAACAGGACGCACACGTACGTGCGACATTGACATGGGCACCAACCTTAACTTAATTAGTTAGCTTGCAGAGACTTGTTAAATTCGCGGCAACGGACATCTCACTTGTCACCGCACCGATCGATCACGGTCATATCGCCCATCCATATGCATGCATCTACAGTACTAGATCAGCTTTTGCATGGTCCATCTTGACAGGGCCGGTCCTGGGGTTTTTGGGACCTAGGGCGAGGCTAAAACTTGGGACCCTTAATATAGCTATCACAATAATATTTATAGATATACGCAAAAAAAATCTCAATATCATTTAAATGTATCCAGAAGCACTAGCATATCAAACATTTTATACATATTACCTTAAAATTTTCTTCTAGCATTCCTTGATGCAAATTCACTTATGATGGGGTCGATGTCGATGTCATCTAATAATTTCTTCTCGATGCATAATGTTACCAAATCGTTATCCTCTGCTGAGTCATTGTTGATCTTAAATAGTTTTTCAATAATTTCAACTTTGAAAAGCTTCTTTCAGCTGATGCGCCAGTCACGGGCACAGTAAACATGATGCGGTAAGCAATAAAGATATTAGAATAACAATGAAAAAGAAACCAAATCAAATTCTGAATGGGAAAAACTGTAATCATGTATAGGAAGGTAGAGTATAATATACCTCAGATGGGTTAAATCGGCGATGTATGTATGCGACGGCCCCGGAAATTAGAACTGACGAGACGACAAGCCGCGAACTGATAATTAGAAATTCAGAATTAGGGATAGTTTAGGAGAAAACAAGAACCATCTCTAAGTTCCGAACTCGCGAATTGTTACCGTGTCTCTCGCTGATCTTTGTGGTCTTGTGCACTGATGAACTCGCAAACTGTTATCACCAGAATTTGACCGAGTCAGAGGTGGGCCGCGATCAAGATGGATTTGAAGAATATACATGGAAGAAATACGTGAATCGGCCTGTTATGCAAAGTTTGTGCTAGTTGGCCCGTGTATCTGTAAATATAGTAGGATGCGTGTCGGTTAGTTAGAGTTTGCCTCGTGCACGGTTGGGATTATTCCCACGTTAGAAAGTCTACGGACTATAAATATGTATCTAGGGTTTATGAAATAAACAACAACCAACGTTCAACCACAAATCAATCTCGGCGCATCGCCAACTCCTTCGTCTCGAGGGTTTCTTCCGGTAAGCATCATGCTGCCTAGATCGCATCAGCACAAGCTTATTTTCGTTGTTCATGCGTTGCTCGTACTGAAGCCTTTTTGATGGCGAGCAACGTAGTTATCTTAGATGTGTTAGGGTTAGCATTGTTCTTCGTATCATATGCTGTCGTAGTGCAACCCTTACACATCTAGCCGCCCTTACACCTATCTTAGGTGTAGGGGCGGCACCCCGCTTGATCATTATTTAGTAGATCCGATCCGTTACGGTTGCTCCTTGTTCTTCAAGGATTAGTTTAATATCTGCAATAGTTAGGCCTTACAAAGGGTTGGAGGATCCAGCGACGCGTAGGGTGTCGTTTGCTAGCCCTAGACAGGATGTTCCGAGGATCAACCTCGTGTTGGTTTTTAGGCCGTGTCTAGGACCGGCTTACGATCACCGTACGTGACCGCGAGGCCCAATCGTGAGTAGGATGATCCGATTATGCGGTGAAAACCCTAAATCGTCGTAGATCGCTTTAGCTTTATCTTGATCAAGCAGGACCACCATATATTCGTGCACCTCGTACGAATCATGGGTGGATCGGCTCTTTGAGCCGATTCACAGGATAACCTGAGAGCCGATCGAGGCTCGTATTTAATGTTTACGTGTATGCCATGCAGGAAACTAAGCGAGGCATCTCCATCACCTTCCTGACCAGGTATAGGTCAGGTGGCACGCCCTTGCACCAGCATCGGACGTGCGTACCAGAGGCTTTGCGGGCCGTCGCTCGGAGGGACCAGGGCCAGCCGCAGCCCTAAGTTGTTCCCGGCTCTACTGTGTTGCCCGTCGTTGCTCGCCGGTGGGTTTCTGACCGCAACACATTCTGGCACGCCCGGTGGGACCATCTTCTACATCAACCACATCGCCATCTACATCTGAGATGGCGGACGGCACTCCAGTCACGTACGAGGATCTGACCGACGAGCTCAAGAAGAAGTATGACGAGGTCAAAACGATCCTCGAAGCCGACCTCATCGGCTCTTTTCGCGGAACCCGCTCACACGGTATCCACTGGACGGCTTGGGCCTCTCCCATCCGAGAACAAGCAAGTTGACCCCTTTCGGGAAGAAGACCTCGAGGGGATAAAAGATAACTATGAAAGAGAAGAGGACAGATGCCACCGGCCAAGGTGGTGCCCGGATGGACTCAGCCGTTCCCAAAGACGTAGGGTTCAGCGACGGCGTGGCTTAGAGGAAGCTGAAAGTTAATACCTGCACGCGCTAGGGAAGACTCGGCCTGATCTGGCCGCAAAAGCTCGACGAACCCTGGATGAAGAGGGTCGACCACAAAGGGGAGTATGGCGCCCCAGACGAAGGAAAGCCGGTGATGAGACATCGGCTGGCTCAACGAGATGTAAGCCTCTTTTGAGCAATACAATCAAAATAAGGGCCAATTCCAGCAATCGCCCCGTATTATCCTTGCCATACACTTCGCCTGCGTTCAGCGTCGATCTAACAGGTGACGGAAGGCTGGGGTATGGGTTTACATCGGCTTGCGAGTTCAGGGAAATCGGCATTAGTCCTGACTACAGAGCCGATGTTCAGGTATGATCCTACCGATAACCGCAGAGCCGATATCTGCAGTAACCTGACAGATTCGGCTCGGGGGGGCACATGATCAGGTAGACAGACGCATGGGCAATAAAATATTAGGAGCCGATGGAAAATCGGCCAGTAAAAAAAAATGCAGCAAGTACAGCCGAAGCAGATTCATCGACTTCTCAAGTTCAGCGAAACATTTGTCTCTGGAGGCCCTACTGAAGAAACGCGCCGAGGGCGTGAAGGGCGTCAACACGGATGCGATCTACCTCAGCGATCTCAGCCTCGTCGTCCTCGTCTTTACCCGTCACCGGTGGCCCCACTCGAGTGCAATTTCAGCCAGATCGGTCTTCAGATCGGCTGTGAGGCCTTTTGCTTCATCTTGAGAACGGGCAATAAGGGCTTCCTTGTCTTGGATAAGCTGCTTGGTCACCCTGACCCTCTCTTCAAGGCTCTCCAGCTCCTTGCGCAGGGTCTCGAGTTCGGCGCGATTGGCAGAAGTGTCCGTCTTGGCGTCCAGAGCAGTCTTCTTCTCGTTGAGCCGTTGACACTTTTCCGCAATATCGGCTCTCAATGGAAGCTGGGTGTGGCGAAGAATAATCCTTTGTCGAGCCGATTGCACCCTTGACTTGAAGACCGACAGAGTAACAGCTGGCCAGAGCTTCACTTGCAGTGTCATAGGGAGATGGGGCTGGATATCTTCGAGGATGCCTTTGACTTCCTCGGAATTTTCAATCAGGGTCTCAATTGAGGAAGAGAGCAAATCCTTGAGACGCTGGAGTGGACCATGGACCGTGCTAGGACTCGGCTCTCCACTTGCCTTGGAAGTAGTTGGTTCAATGGATTCTGGATCGAACGTCAGCAAGCTCGAGAGATCACAACCCTGATAGGGCAAACAAAGCGAGTTTAGCATACAACGAAGAAAGTGATAGAGCCAAGGAGAGGGGGTATACCTCTCCCAAGGTAGGAGGAACAGCCGATGTAGTGATGATCGGCTTTTCTGTGGACCTGGCTAGGTCCGCCACTTGGTCAGCCGCGATCGTCGAGGTGGCTAGGTCTAGGGTGGCGGACGGCATCAGTACCTCCTCGACGTCTCCGCTAGAAGTTTCTTCGGTCTGCAGGAGGAAGTGGTTAGCCGATCCAAATGACAATGGGTTAGCATGAAGTGTGACCGGGGAGATAATTACATTTGAGACCTCCTGGCTTGATGGAGAAGCTCGTGGGTTTTTACGAGCCCTTTTGACGCATCGACGCTTTGTGCGTGACCTCGATCTGGTCGGGGCTTGGGGAGCTGGAGGCTCGGGGATCGACCTTTTCTTAGAAGCCGGCGCTGGTGAAGCCGTCTGGCTCTGGGTGGTGGACCTCTCGGAATTGCCCGAGCTCGAGTCCCCCTGGCTGGATTCTACGGCCCCGCTGGAGGTTTCTTCGGTGGAAGTCTGTAGAAAGGAATACGAGCGTGTTGTAAAAGACTGGGAAAGCGGATAAATGTGGACAGGGCACGAACCAACTTACATGCAAGCTTTCTTGGGCAGGAGCTTTACGCTTCAGGGTCTTCCTGGCAGCCACCTTCCTCACTGCCGTCCTCGCCTGAGTCGAGGCTCGGGGGGCAACTGGCCCCGAAGATGCTTTACTCTTGGGAGCCGATTTCGGTGAAATCGGCTGACTCTGCATTATGACTTTCTTCAGGGGTGGCGAGCTCTGGCAGAAGAGAACCACTGGTGCCGGAGGGAGGAATACGAAGGGGGAACCATCGGCTTGCGTGGGAGCCGGGCCATCTTGTTGCTGCCAGGAGATGGAGTCAGGTCACAGACAATCACCATAATGCTGTTACAAGAAATGTTTAAGTGATGGTACCTGGTTTGCAGGGATGTCATACTCGGCATCAAGTTGTCTCAGCAGCGGTCCTAGAGCCCTTCTGAAGACATGGGTCTTCCACATGGACCACCAAGTCTCGAAACCATCGGTAGTGGAGGAGAAACGGAGGTCGTGGGGAATTGGAATGGCCAAAGCATCAAAGAAGGTATAACACCTTTGGCCAGTGAGGATGTCAGGCAGTTCAGCTCTACTTGCTGTCAGGTGGTGTAAGAAGAAGTGTGGAGGCACCTGCCCGAGACCAAGCTGTCGGGCTACCACTACCGGTTGATAACACTCATAACCGGGCTTGATGATCCGGTTCGAGGTACTCATGCCAACAGGGAGGAAGCAAGGACGAATCATGATAGAGTACAGATGCTGGGTGCTGGCGTCATTGGCAAAGTCATCCAATCGAAAGGAGACTGGGTTTTCAAAGTTCGCCGATTCAGTATAAGGAAAGAACAGGGGGTTGTCCAAACCTTGGAAGAAAATCTTGAACCACCCTGCTGCTTCCTTAGGGATCAGCCTGCTGCCTGGGAGACCATACAAAGCTTGGCCATAGCTGGTGCATCGGATATCCTTTCCATTAACATCCGGAAAGGTGCAGGTGGTCAACGGTGGGAAGTCTGGGATCTGGTTCTGAAAGTATAGCTGGGCCCACAACTGAATAAACCACCAGGGGCCGCCAGTTTTAACTGTCTTTTGAGAGAACAGTTTGACAGACATCAGTTGAAGGGATCGATAGACCTCTCCAAGAAATAGTTTGCCTAGGCCAAGTTGGGTGCCTTTAGCAAGTTCATAGGCCAGGGAAAGGTAATTCTTGGTAGGGGCGAGCGATGGGCCACAGAATATGAAGTGCTCCAACCAGAAGTTCAGGAAGGCTGTGTGTTCCCTCTCTGTCACGGGGCCTTTGTTTTTCATGTAACGATTGAGATAGGCACCCCAGCTGGTACACTCTTTTTTAGAAGAAAGAGTGAAAGGGACTTTCGGCAGTTTGAATGCAGAAGGGCTGGGGGATGCAATGTCTAGGCCTGTGATCATGGCCACATCCAGCAGGGTCGGTGTCATAGGGCCATGGCCAAACATGAAGCAATTCAGTGCATCAGACCAGAAGTAGCCGATGGTTTTCAGAATATTTTCATTCTTCTCAAGAGGAGACAATGATAATGACAAGGCATCGGCTATCCCTATGGTTTCCCAAGTGGCATAATGGGTTTTGGATACTCTATTGTACCATGCCACCCAACCCTCAGGAGGATTAGGCCAGGCTCGCAGGCAGTCGGCCCAGGAAGTCAGATCTAAGTTCTGATTCACGAAGGGGATTCTGTTAGCTTCGCACGAAATTAAGAGGGTGGGACTCTCGGAAGAACGAGGACCGAGGCACATCGAATTTGCGAGAGAAGGATGTGGCAGAAGGATGTCTGAAACCTAAATTAATAGCGGAACAAAACATTAATTCAGGTGTTTGCCATTAATCCTATGTCGATTCGAATGGCGAGAGGAGGTTGAGGATTACCTTCAGACCAGAGGCCATGGCGTTGGTGTTGGATGATTCCGCCATTGGATGCGCTGAAGAAGTTGGGGGCGGCGCGGTCGAGATCTGGGATGCAGATGGTCGTGAGTTGAAACTGCTCAGGCGGCGATTTGGGGATCTGAGTTTGCTTTCTCAGATGGAGGTCGCAGGTTACCGTTTGGAGGGGCGGCTAGGTCGACCTTACTCGTGTTTTTATGGTAGAGACCGGTGCGATGCCATCGGCTCTTTTGGGAGATTATTTGACTTTGACTATCGGCAAAAAAGTTGACTAGAAATACTTCTTCATTAATAAAGGAGGGTTTTTTACAATGAAGAGCCGATTGCTCAAGGAAAGAGGAACAAAAGAAGAGCCGGTTGCTCGCGTACTACTGATCCTATGTCACTAATCCTCGCTGCCCTCGTCGTCGGCGTCGTAGCTGCCGCCGGCGCTACTTCCGGAGAACTCCTCGTCACTGCTGCCCCAGCCTTCGACCGGAGCTTCTTCCTCTTCGTCATCATCGTCATCTTCGCTATCCGCCCAAGCACGGAGGTGCTTCGCCGGCGGGTACCCAGCGGAGGAGGAGGAATCGTCTTCCTCCTCTTCTTCCTCTACCTCCTCGTCTTCCTCTTCCTCTTCCTTATCGGAGGAAGTGGGGTTCCTCCATGAGGGAAGGTCATCCTCGCTTTCGCTCTTCAGTTCTCCTTCAATGAGGAAGTGGAGGTCGCCCTCCTCATCAGTCAGGGGCATGTCGCCATCTGACATGAAGTCGAAGTCCCACTCGGGCTCCGACATCGGCTCGCTTGGGGAAGAAGATTGGAAAGAGAGGCCGGAGGAGACGGAGGAAGAAGAAGACATTGCTACAGGGAAAGAGGGTTTTTTGGTGCCGATAGCTAGAACAGAGGAAGAGGATGAAGGGGGCTAATCAATCGGCACGGTTAAATAATGGGGAACCTAGTAGAGATTTAGCGACATTGCAGTTTCCGAGGAGGTGATGCTAAATCTATCAAATTTTGCAGAGAAGCTGAGAAGACAAGGCATCGTGATGAAGGATACTGCAACGGTTCTGCTCTGCCACGACATGACCCGACGAAGAAAAAGCAGAGTGATTTTGGAATTACCAATTCCAAAACCAGGGGGGCATGTGTTATCACCAGAATTTGACCGAGTCAGAGGTGGGCCGCGATCAAGATGGATTTGAAGAATATACATGGAAGAAATACGTGAATCGGCCTGTTATGCAAAGTTTGGGCTAGTTGGCCCGTGTATCTGTAAATATAGTAGGATGCGTGTCAGTTAGTTGGAGTTTGCCTCGTGCACGGTTGGGATTATTCCCACGTTAGAAAGTCTACGGACTATAAATATGTATCTAGGGTTTATGAAATAAACAACAACCAACGTTCAACCACAAATCAATCTCGGCGCATCGCCAACTCCTTCGTCTCGAGGGTTTCTTCCGGTAAGCATCATGCTGCCTAGATCGCATCTTGCGATCTAGGCAGCACAAGCTTATTTTCGTTGTTCATGCGTTGCTCGTACTGAAGCCTTTTTGATGGCGAGCAACGTAGTTATCTTAGATGTGTTAGGGTTAGCATTGTTCTTCGTATCATATGCTGTCGTAGTGCAACCCTTACACATCTAGCCGCCCTTACACCTATCTTAGGTGTAGGGGCGGCACCCCGCTTGATCATTATTTAGTAGATCCGATCCGTTACGGTTGCTCCTTGTTCTTCAAGGATTAGTTTAATATCTGCAATAGTTAGGCCTTACAAAGGGTTGGAGGATCCAGCGACGCGTAGGGTGTCGTTTGCTAGCCCTAGACAGGATGTTCCGAGGATCAACCTCGTGTTGGTTTTTAGGCCTTGTCTAGGACCGGCTTACGATCACCGTACGTGACCGCGAGGCCCAATCGTGAGTAGGATGATCCGATTATGCGGTGAAAACCCTAAATCGTCGTAGATCGCTTTAGCTTTATCTTGATCAAGCAGGACAACCATATATTCGTGCACCTCATACGAATCATGGGTGGATCGGCTCTTTGAGCCGATTCACAGGATAACCTGAGAGCCGATCGAGGCTCGTATTTAATGTTTACGTGTATGCCATGCAGGAAACTAAGCGAGGCATCTCCATCACCTTCCTGACCAGGTATAGGTCAGGTGGCACGCCCTTGCACCAGCATCGGACGTGCGTACCAGAGGCTTTGCGGGCCGTCGCTCGGAGGGACCAGGGCCAGCCGCAGCCCTAAGTTGTTCCCGGCTCTACTGTGTTGCCCGTCGTTGCTCGCCGGTGGGTTTCTGACCGCAACACAAACGAAGACTGAAAGAGGCCCTGCGCTGCTAGCATGTTACGTTGTCTCGCTGCAGTCAAGGCCTGACTGCTATCTGCGATCCAATCGCAGCGATCGGAGGATCGGCGGTCTGGGCAGTTGAAGCCGAGGCGACGAGGTATAGCCGTCTAGGTCGAAGATGAACTGACGCGTCCGGGGATCAGGGATCGATCACTTCGTTTTTGTTTCTGTGCGGCGCGATCGATGGCTTCATTTTATGGAATTGTGAGTCCCGATCGATCTCTCCTTTTCTATGGCCCATAGGCCTTTCTTTGCTGCACGTACAGGGCCTGCACATACACATAGTAGTATACTATGTACTAGTAATATACAGTACACAGTAATATACCTGGGTTGGCCCCCTCAATTTTTGGGGCCTGGGGCGACGGCACTGCCTGCCCCCCCCCCCTAGGGCACACTAATATACAGACACACATGCTTAATTAAGAACCAAACCCATCTGATATACCGTTCTTAGGCTGGTGCCAATGCACCACACCACTATAGCCTGCCACGTCAGCTTTTTTTCCTCACTCTCACCCCACTCTCACCCCACGGTGCCAATGCACAGACTATAGTGCCAGCTCTCACTTCTCTCTCCTCCACATCAGCTTTTATCTCTCCTCGACATCAGCATTTCTTTTTCAGATTACAACATTAAAAATAATGCAAGGAAATTATTTTATTGAACTAAAATTGTTACAGATTACATCATAAAAAAAATTACATAAAATTTGAAAAGATTACATAAAAATTTGAAAAAATTACATAATCTAGGCATTAGCCCACCCATGCTCAATCAAATCATGCTGGAGCTGTGTATACATCGGTGAGTCCCTCATTTCGTTGTCCATCTGAATCCTGGCTGCTAGGCTTGGTGGTGCATGGTTGTGTATTGCAGGGCCGACATTGGAATCAACTATCTCATAGATGTTCTCCAAATTTGTACCATGCTCATCGTCGATGATCATATTGTGCAGAATGACACATGCACGCATGATCAACCCAAGAGTACACCTCGAGTAGGAGCGTCCCGGAACTGCTAGAATGTTGAACCTAGCCTTCAGCACTCCAAAGGCACACTCGACATCTTTGCGCCAAGATGATTGAGCAGCAGTGAATAGTCGATGTGTTTCACTTTGTGGAAGAGTAACACCTTTCATGAACACCGGCCAGGAGGGGTAGATGCCATCGGCAAGGTAGTAACCATAGTTGTACTCGTGTCCATTCACCGTGAAGTTCACTATGGGTGCTTCTCCCCTAAGCACATCAGTGAACAACGGCGACTGGTTGTGTACATTGATGTCGTTGTTGGACCCGGCCACTCCAAAAAAGGCATGCCATATGGGGGGTATTTATAGGGGGCGGGGATGAAATTTTGGGGTTTTTGAAACCCAACGGCTAGCTGACGTGGATGAATCAGATCGCGCCACGTCAGCTAGCCGTTAAACTCTCTCGCCCGCCTCTCGCCTCCCTCTCGCCCCCAGCGCTACCGCCCCGACGTGCCAACGCTGCCGCCTCCCTCTCGCCTCCCTGTCGCCTCGCTATCGCCCCCAGCGCGGGCGGTAGCGGGCGATAGCTCCGGGCGCCCGCGCCACCGCCCCGCGCTATCGTCTTGCCCCTCTCTCGCCTGCCTATCGCCCTGACGCCGGCGCTAGCGCCCCTGCTACCGCCCGCGTTGGCACCAGCCTTAGTACTAGCAAAAGTGCCCATGCGTTGCAATATATTAAAATATAACTCAAACGCTTTAGCGATTCACTTCTCCTCTATGCCATCACGAACAAAGGTCATCATATTTTTTCATGCTTGTCACGAGCATGATTAATCCTAAGAAGATAGTTTGCGAGTCCCTCACTTTACCGACTTATAATATCGTAAACTTTTAATGATTTTTTACGCCACTTTGATGTAATTTAAATTGTTTTATGCTCCATCTGTACATTGTATTTCCACAGACTTATCATGACGGTGAGCAACACTCGTGCCTGATCAACATTTTGTGCTCCTAAGCAAAGGTCAATTTTTTTCAAAATGATGGACTGGGATTTTAGAAATTATCTTTAAAAAACCTGGTCACTACTCAAATTTTTGGTTAAACTTTATTCAGCCCTCTAACCCTATTTTTAATCTGAATATTTATTTTTTTGATGTTTTTAATCAACTATTTTAACATATGCTTTAAAATATACTATTTTGAATCAGTATATAATGGATCTATTTCTGTCTTCCCTCTTATCGTTATTTCTTCTTTTCAATCGCAACACGACCATGCTGTTCAGTTCCTCTCACACACATGAGCAGTGCCATTATCCAGAAGAAATAACGAAAAAAAATTAATCGTAAGTTACACGAGGTAGTGCGGCGGCGGTCTCGACTTCACTATTTCCATCGCGATCTATGTGCATCTACTTCCTAGCTCTTTCCCATAACTTCTCCCAATCTGGAAATCTGGAATACATGTACTGATGCACCGAAGTGTTGAGTGTCTACTTGATTAGCTCTATAGCCTCAGCACAATCCAAGTCATGTTTAAAGCCGTTCAGTTGAGAGCTAGTTCTAGGCCCTTCTCGACGGGTATTGCTTGGTTAGTAACTACGAATCCATAGAGCTCAGCAGGAAACGATTTGTACTTGACTACTTGTCGCTTAATCGCCTTGATATTGGCCCTGTCCAGCTGCTTCATCTCCCGCGTGACCATCGCGAACACCTTCCACAAGGAGTATATACTATACAGCAGGAACTCGGTCCCGACCCGGTGCCCACAACCAGGCCGGAAAAGAAGAAATTGTTTTCATGGAAATTGATACGTCTCCAACGTATCTATAATTTCTGATGTTCCATGCTTGTTTTATGACAATACCTATATGTTTTGTTCACACTTTATGATAATTTTATGCGTTTTCCGGAACTAACCTATTAACAAGATGCCGAAGTGTCAGTTCCTGTTTTCTGCTATTTTTGGTTTCAGAAATCCTAGTAAGGAAATATTCTCGGAATTGGACGAAATCAACGCCCAGCATCTTATAATTCCACGAAGCTTCCAGAACACCCGAGAGCCACCAGAGGAGGGCCCTGTGGGCCCCACACATGTGCCTGGCGCGGCCAGAAGGGGGGGCGCCCCCCTGTGGTGTCACCGCCTCGTCAGCCCTCCGACTCCGCCTCTTCGCCTATTTAAAGGTCCCTGACCTAAATCTTCGAGACGGAAAAGCCACGGTACGAGAAACCTTCTAGAGCCGCCGCCATCGCGAAGCCAAGATCTGGGGGACAGGAGTCTCTGTTCCGGCACGCCGCCGGGACGGGGAAGTGCCCCCGGAAGGCTCCTCCATCGACATCACCGCCATCTTCATCACCGCTGCTATCTCCCATGAGGAGGGAGTAGTTCTCCATCGAGGCTAAGGGCTGTACCGGTAGCTATGTGGTTCATCTCTCTCCTATGTACTTCAATACAATAATCTCATGAGCTGCCTTACATGATCGAGATTCATATGATGATGCTTGTAATCTAGATGTCATTATGCTAGTCAAGTGGACTTTACTTATGTGATCTCCGGAGACTCCTTGTCCCACTTGTGTAAAGGTGACAGTGTGTGCACCGTGTGGGTCTCTTAGGCTATATTTCACAGAATACTTATTCACTGAGTTATGATTTGAGTTGGATGTCTCTATGAAATTCTGGTGTGTTAGTACCTCCTATGAATGCTCAAAGTGATAGCGTGGGGTGTTCATTAGTACTTGGGAATACATCTTTAAGGTTTGCCTACATGATGAATTAGAGTTCGTTATCTTGCCAGAGAGTAATTCAGAATAGCATAGTGAAGTGCTTATATTTATATTCCTTTATGATTGCAATGTTGAGAGTGTCCACTAGTGAAAGTATGATCCCTAGGCCTTGTTCCCAAATACTGCTATCACTGCTTGTTTACTGTTTTATTGCATCTCTACTGCCTGCAATATTACCACCATCAACCACACGCGAGTTGTAGCATCAAGCTATTTTCTGGTGCCGTTACTACTGCTCATATTTATTCATACCACCTGTATTTCACTATCTCTTCGCCGAACTAGTGCACCTATTAGGTGTGTTGGGGACACAAGAGACTTCTTACTTTGTGGTTGCAGGGTTGCATGAGAGCGATATCTTTGACCTCTTCCTCCCTGAGTTCGATAAACCTTGGGTGATCCACTTAAGGGAAACCTGCTGCTGTTCTACAAACCTCTGCTCTTGGAGGCCCAACACTGTCTACAAGAATAGAAGCACCCGTAGACATCAAGCATTTTTCTGGCGCCGTTGTCGGGGAGGAAATGTAAAAGGTACTCACACTCCGGATCTCGGCTACTAAGCTATTTTCCGCCGTTGTAAGTACTCGAAGCTATTTCCTTTAGATCCTGCAATTGCATCTTTTTGTTTCTTGTTTATCACTAGTTTGGCATAATGGAAAGCAACAGTGAGCTTTTAAAATTATTTCCTGAGTTAAGACATGTATGGTTTGATGCAAAAATTAAAAAACCCATGGAACATATTAGTATGAATACTTTGAACACCATTGTTGCTAATGATATGGAAAATTCTAAGCTTGGGGAAGCTAGTTTTGATGAGCATGATCTTTTTAGTCCCCCAAGCATTGAGGAGAAAATTTTCTTTGATGATACTTTGCCTCCTATTTATGATGATTATAATGATAGTGGTCTTTTGGTGCCGCCTACTATGGAGAGTACATTTTATGATGATTATACTATGCCTCCTTCACTTGATGAGAATAATAATGATAGCTACTTTGTTGAATTTTCTCCCACTACAACTAATAAAATTGATTATGCTTATGTGGAGAGTAATAATTTTATGCATGAGACTCATTATAAGAATGCTTTATGTGATAGTTATATTGTTGAATTTGCTCATGATGCTACTGGATATTATTATGAGAGAGGAAAATATGGTTGTAGAAATTTTCATGTTACTAAAACACCTCTCTATACGCTGAAAATCTTGAAGTTGCGCTTGTCTAGTTTTCCTATGCTTATTGCATTATGCCTACATAACTTGTTTATTTACAAGATTCCTTTTCATAGGAAGTGGGTTAGACTTAAATGTGTTTTGAATTTGCTTCTTGATGCTCTCTTTTGCTTCAACTACTATTTCTTGCGAGTGCATCATTAAAACTGCTGAGCCTATCTTAATGGCTATAAAGAAAGAACTTCTTGGGAGATAACCCATGTGTTTATTTTGCTACAGTAATTTTGTTTTATATTTGTGTCTTGGAAGTTGTTACTACTGTAGCAAACTCTCCTTATCTTATTTTATTGCATTGTTGTGCCAAGTAAAGTCTTTGATAGAAAGGTTGATACTAGATTTGGATTACTGCGCAGAAACAGATTTCTTGCTGTCACGAATCTGGGACTAATTCTCTGTAGGTAACTCAGAAAATTATGCCAATTTACGTGAGTGATCCTCAGATACGTACGCAACTTTCATTCAATTTGAGTATTTTCATTTGAGCAAGTCTGGTGCCTCTTTAAAATTCGTCTTTACGGACTGTTCTGTTTTGACAGATTCTGCCTTTTATTTCGCATTGCCTCTTTTGCTATGTGGGATGGATTTCTTTGTTCCATTGACTTCCAGTAGCTTTGGGCAATGTCCAGAAGTGTTAAGAATGATTGTGTCACCTCTGAACATGTGAATTTTTGATTATGCACTAACCCACTAATGAGTTGTTTCGAGTTTGGTGTGGAGGAAGTTTTCAAGGGTCAAGAGAGGAGGATGATACAATATGATCAAGAAAAGTGAAAGCTCTAAGCTTGGGGATGCCCCCGTGGTTCATCCCTGCATATTTCAAGAAGACTCAAGCATCTAAGCTTGGGTATGCCCAAGGCATCCCCTTCTTCATCGACAAATTATCAGGTTCCTTCTCTTGAAACTATATTTTTATTCGGTCACATCTTATGTACTTTACTTGGAGCGTCTGTGTGCTTTTCTTTTCATTTTGTTATTTTCATTCTCTGAATAAATGCTTGTGTGGGAGAGAGACACGCTCCGCTGGTTCATATGAACACATGTATTCTTAGCTTTACTTTTAGTATTCATGGCGAAGGTTGAAACTGCTTCGTTAATTGTTATATGGTTGGAAACGGAAAATGCTACATGTGGTAATTGGTATCATGTCTTGAATAACTTGATACTTGGCAATTGTTGTGCTCATATAGATTATGTTTAAGCTCTTGCATCATATACCTTGCACCTATTAGTGAAGAAATACATAGAGCTTGCTAAAATTTGGTTTGCATGATTGGTCTCTCTAAGGTCTAGATATTTTCTGGTAAGGGTTTGAGCAACAAGGAAAACAGCGTAGAGTCTTATAATGCTTGCAATATGTTTTTATGTGGGTTTTGCTGTACCAGTTCATACTCGTGTTTGTTTCAAATAACCTTGCTAGCCTAAGCCTTGTATCGAGAGGGAATACTTCTCATGCATCCAAAATCCTTGAGCCAAACACTATGCCACTTGTGTCCACCATACCTACCTACTACATGGTATTTCTCCGCCATTCCAAAGTAAATTTCTTGAGTGCTACCTTTAAAATTTCCATTCTTCACCTTTGCAATATATAGCTCATGGGACAAATAGCCTAAAAACTATTGTGGTATTGAATATGTACTTATGCATCTTATCTCTTATAAGTTGCTTGTTGAGCGATAACCATGTTCCTGGGGATGCCATCAACTACCCTTTGTTGAATATCATGTGAGTTTCTATGCATGTTCGTCTTGTCTGAAGTAAGGGCGATTTACCATGAGTTGAATGGTTTGAGTATGCATATTGTTAGAGAAGAGCATTGGGCCGCTAACTAAAGCCATGATCCATGGTGGAAGTTTCAGTTTTGGACAACTATCCTCAATCTCATATGAGAATATTAATTGTTGCTAAATGCTTATGCATTAAAGAGGAGTCCATTATCTGTTGTCTATGTTGTCTCGGTATGGATGTCTAAGTTGAGAATAATCAAAAGCGAGAAATCCAATGCGAGCTTTCTCCTTAGACCTTTGTACAGGCGGCATAGAGGTACCCCTTTGTGACACTTGGTTAAAACATATGTATTGCAATGATAATCCAGGTAATCCGAGCTAATTAGGACAAGGTGCGGGCACTATTGGTACTATGCATGAGGTTTGCAACTTGTAGGATATAATTTACATAATACATATGCTTTATTACTACCGTTGACAAAATTGTTTCTTGTTTTCAAAATAAAAGCTCTAGCACAAATATAGCAATCCCTACTTCCCTCTGCGAAGGGCCATTCTTTTACTTTTATGTTGAGTCAGTTTACCTACTTCTCTCTATCTTAGAAGCAAACACTTGTGTTAACTGTGCATTGATTCTTGCATGCTTGCTTATTGCACTTGTTATATTACTTTATGTTGACAATATCCATGAGATATACATGTTACAAGTTGAAAGCAACCGCTGAAACTTAATCTTCCTTTGTGTTGCTACAATGCCTTTACTATGAATCTATTGCTTTATGAGTTAACTCTTATACAAGACTTATTGATGCTTGTCTTGAAAGTACTATTCATGAAAAGTCTTTGCTATATGGTTCATTTGTTTACTCATTATCTTTATCATTGTCTTGAATCGCTGCATTCATCTCATATGCTTTACAATAGTATGATCAAGATTATGTTGGTAGCATGTCACTTCAGAAAGTATCTTTTTTATCGTTTACCTACTCGAGGACGAGTAGGAACTAAGCTTGCGGATGCTGATACGTCTCCAACGTATCTATAACTTCTGATGTTCCATGCTTGTTTTATGACAATACCTACATGTTTTGTTCACACTTTATGATGATTTTATGCGTTTTCCGGAACTAACCTATTAACAAGATGCCGAAGTGTCAGTTCCTGTTTTCTGCTGTTTTTGGTTTCAGAAATCCTAGTAAGGAAATATTCTCGGAATTGGACGAAATCAACGCCCAACATCTTATAATTCCACGAAGCTTCCAGAACACCCGAGACCACCAGAGGAGGGCCCTGTGGGCCCCACACATGTGCCTGGCGTGGCCAGAGGGGGGGGGGGCCACGCCCCCCTGTGGTGTCACCGCCTCGTCAGCCCTCCGACTCCGCCTCTTCGCCTATTTAAAGGTCCCTGACCTAAATCTTCGAGACAGAAAAGCCACGGTACGAGAAACCTTCCAGAGCCGCCGCCATCGCGAAGCCAAGATCTGGGGGACATGAGTCTCTGTTCCGGCACGCCGCCGGGACGGGGAAGTGCCCCCGGAAGGCTCCTCCATCGACACCACCGCCATCTTCATCACCGCTGCTATCTCCCATGAGGAGGGAGTAGTTCTCCATCGAGGCTAAGGGCTGTACCGGTAGCTATGTGGTTCATCTCTCTCCTATGTACTTCAATACAATAATCTCTTGAGCTGCCTTACATGATCGAGATTCATATGATGATGCTTGTAATCTAGATGTCATTATGCTAGTCAAGTGGATTTTACTTATGTGATCTCCGGAGACTCCTTGTCCCACGTGTGTAAAGGTGACAGTGTGTGCACCGTGTGGGTCTCTTAGGCTATATTTCACAGAATACTTATTCACTGAGTTATGATTTGAGTTGGATGTCTCTATGAAATTGTGGTGTGTTAGTACCTCCTATGAATGCTCAAAGTGACAGCGTGGGGTGTTCATTAGTACTTGGGAATACATCTTTAAGGTTTGCCTACATGATGAATTAGAGTTCGTTATCTTGCTAGAGAGTAATTCGGAATAGCATAGTGAAGTGCTTATATTTATATCCCTTTATGATTGCAATGTTGAGAGTGTCCACTAGCGAAAGTATGATCCCTAGGCCTTGTTCCCAAATACTGCTATCACTGCTTGTTTACTGTTTTACTGCATCTCTACTGCCTGCAATATTATCACCATCAACCACACGCCAGTTGTAGCATCAAGCTAGTTTCTGGTGCCGTTACTACTGCTCATATTTATTTATACCACCTGTATTTCACTATCTCTTCGCCGAACTAGTGCACCTATTAGGTGTGTTGGGGACACAAGAGACTTCTTGCTTTGTGGTTGCAGGGTTGCATGAGAGGGATATCTTTGACCTCTTCCTCCCTGAGTTCGATAAACCTTGGGTGATCCACTTAAGGGAAACTTGCTGTTGTTCTACAAACCTCTGCTCTTGGAGGCCCAACACTGTCTACAAGAATAGAAGCACCCGTAGACATCAGAAATCCATGGCGCCGCTCCCTTGCAGAGGCCGAGACTGCAGCGAAAGCAGACGGCACCACCCGCTCTGCAGCTGCTCGATCTTCACCAGCTTCGCATCCGCTCTTGCGGGCGCCGGCAGACTGATGCAGAGGTCCGGGCACCTCGAATGGTTTCTCCCACTGACTGGTGCTCCTGTTCTTGCGTTTTTCGTGCGGTCGCTATTGAGTCGTCAGGAGAGCAGTCCCGCTCTTGCTTCGGGAGCGGTCTGCGCGAACCTGCTCGTGCACGCCTGGTCTGAGCTCGGTCTGGAGCTCGATGGGTGTTCCTCCGCCGCGCAACGCCTCCCCCTCGCCCACCACCGAGCCCAGAAGCACGCCTCCGCGCGCAGACACCGCCACGCCTAGTTCCCTTTCCCCCGGTGGCAGAATAACGCCTAATCAGCGCCCAATCCGCACTGGATTTTCGTCGGCAGTTGCGCCGTGGGGCTCCCATCGTCGCCCCGCCCCGAGCTGTTCCCCAGTTCCTGGTTACTCCTCCACCATCATACGTATCCACGCGAGATCCTCCGTCCCTCGATGTTCTTTTCCACTACTGCAATAGATCTAGATTCGATTGTGCAATGTCCTTGGGGAAGGAGAAACCATGATAGGATAGGAGGTGGAGGTAAGAGTGCCGGCAGGCGGGAGATCACCAAGCTCGTCGTCGAGGACGGGGAGGCTGTCTCCGTGGAGACGGAGCTGCGCCGGTTGGGCGGAGGAATCTGGAGGCTCTCGGTACGGGGAAGAGAGAAAATAAGACCCAATCGGTACAATGGTAATTTAGTTTATTATGTATTTTAGTGGGAGGGCAAAACGGTCTAAAAAAAGCGTTGACGAAACTTTTTGGCAGAAACCTTAGCTTCTTTATTATTAGGTATAGATATAAATTTACCACCAAAGAAATATGGGTTTGACTAGTTGTCAGTCGACTGAAAACTAATTTCGTCTGGCGTTACAGTTGCAATCCATATTGCAACTCTGACTAGCACGAATCACGAAGCAAATCTATTGAAAAAGGTTTCTCACGGGAGAAGCCGCGCGCCGCTCTGGTGCGGCTCGGGCAGAAACCCCAACCGTCGTCGCCGCCCCAGCCCCTCCTTGCTCGTCACGCCCAGTGCCCCAGAGGACGCCACCGGTCAAAGCCCTCCGGACGACGTTGGCGTCTTCTCCCCTGTGGGGAGCCCTTTGGTCGGGGCAATGCGTCACCCCAGACGGTGCGGGACATGAAGGCGGTGAAGATTGGAAGCCGCTGAGGCAGCCCCTGTAGATGATGGTGGTCCTCCCATGGAAGATGGCAATACGTTTGCCAGCCGGGACATGAAGCTAGGCGAGGGTGCGCAGTGACGTGGTCTTATGGCGTTGGGTTGGATGTGAGGCTCCGAATTGACGACATGGTGGTGGCATTGCCTTGAGCATGCATGAAGTCGTGAGGCCAACGGGTGCAGGCTTCGGGCAGCGATGGTCGCCTTCTTCGCTGTTGCCCAAGTCTACGAGATGCCGGTCAGGATTGGAGCGGACGGTGCGGAAGGGAGCTTGCTGGCGGTGTGAGAGTTGTTGTTTTGGACCTAATAATGGTGGTTTGGCCCTACTTCTCTTCTTGCTACGCCCTCTTCTATCTAGCGACTGACGAGTTCTGGTCTTTCCTATCGGCGATCTTCACTGATAGGCACCTGACACCCCTGGATATCTAGATAAAAAGTGATGTGCATGCTCATATTTTCAGCTACTACAACTTCATGGGGGCGCAACGTAAAGCTTTTCTCTCTTATCGATGCCACGTGACATGTCTAAAAATAGATTACCATGGTATTGGTAGAGGTGGACAAAGTCATGGTCACCACGATTGGAGGTCTTATACTTACAACGGAGAGGTATATTGGATGCAATGAAGACTATGGTACACATACTCCGTTCATGTGTGTTGGGAGTTTGTTGACATGCAGCAGTGTCCTTGACAAGCGGGAGTGGCAGCATAGGAGGACTACATTTTTTGTTAGTGCTCGTCAAGTACCGAGTCATGATTTCTATGGTGAAAACCCAATGTCTAGCCTTTGGTTGTATTTGGCAATGGCCTTGTCTATGTAGGGATTCGTAGCATAGAAAACAAAAAATTTCCTACCGCGAGAACGCAATCCAAGCCAAGATGCAATCTAGAAGATGGGAGCAACGAGGGGATGAACGAGACTAACCCTTGAAGATTTCCAAAGCCTACAAGAGGAGGCTCTCGTTGCTGCGGTAGACGATCACTTGCCGCTTTCAAAAGCGCGTAGAAGATCTTGACGGTGCCACAATCGGGCAACACCTCCATACTCGGTCACACGTTTGGTGTTGATGAAGATGATGTCCTTCTCCCTGTTCCAGCGGGCAGCGGAAGTAGTAGATCCTCCTCGGAATCCCGGCAGCACGACGGCATGGTGGCGGTGGTGGTGGAGATCTCCGACAGAGCTTCGCCTAAGCTATGTGGGAGAGAGAGGGAGGAGAGAACCGCTAGGGTTTCTGGGAGAGGGGGCTCTTGGGGGGTGCGGCCATGGTGGTCTTGGTGTGTCCGGCCAGCCCCTCCCCTCCCCTCTTTATATAGGTGGAAGCCCCAAGGATTAGGTCAAAAGTCTCCGAATAAGACCCCAACATAAAACCTTCCATATGACCAAACCTAGGGGGAGTGGGACTCCCCCTTTCCTTTGGTGGGGTGGCCGGCCACCATGGGGAGGAGTCCACTTGTCCCTTAGGCTGGCCGGCCAAGGTGGGTGGAGTCCCTTTGGGACTCCACCTTCCATGCTGATTTCTTCCGGACTCTTCTAGAACCTTCTAGAACCTTCCAGAAAAAAATACCGGATTATTTTCAAACCTAGAAAATGACTTCTTATATATGAATCTTATTCTCCGGACCATTCCGGAACTCCTCGTGATGTCCTGGATCTCATCCGAGACTTCGAACAAAAGTTCGAACTCCATTCCATATTCAATATCTACTAAAACGACATCAAACCTTAAGTGTGTCACCCTACGGTTCGCGAACTATGTGGACATGGTTGAGAACACTCTCCGACCAATAACCAATAGCGGGATCTGGAGATCCATAATGGCTCCCACATATTCAACGATGACTTAGTGATCGAATGAACCATTCACATACGATACCGATTCCCTTTGTCACGCGATATTTTACTTTGTCCGAGGTTTGATCATCGGTATCTCTATACCTTGTTCAACCTCGTCTCCTGACAAGTACTCTTTACTCGTATCGTGATATATCATCTCTTATGAACCATTCATATGCTTGCAAGCTAATTGGACGATATTCCACCGAGAGGGCCCAGAGTATATCTATCCGTCATCGGGATGGACAAATCCCACTGTTGATCCATATGCCTCAACTCATACTTTCCGGATACTTAATCCCATCTTTATAACCACCCATTTACGCAGTGGCGTTTGATGTAATCAAAGTACCCTTCCGGTATAAGTGATTTACATGATCTCATGGTCGAAAGGACTAGGTAACTATGTATCGAAAGCTTATAGCAAATAACTTAATGACGTGATCTTATGCTACGCTTAATTTGGTGTGTCCATTATATCATTCACATAATGACATAACCTTGTTATTAATAACATCCAATGTTCATGATCATCAAACGATGATCATCTATTAATCAACAAGCTAGTTATACAAGAGGCTTACTAGGGACTCCTTGTTGTTCACATAACACACATGTATCAATGTTTCGGTTAATACAATTATAGCATGATATGTAAACATTATCATAAAATCAAAGATATATTATAATAACCATTTTATTATTGCCTCTTGGGCATATCTCCAACAGTCTAAGACATTGTTTTGTGAATTATAACTTTTTTCAGAGTGAAAACATAAGATTTTCGATCTAGGGCGATAACAAAGCTTGTGCATCGTTTTCTTCTTGTTGACGTTGTTTTAGGAAAATCTCTTTTCTAGTTCGGGTTTTATCTTTCGTAGTGGTGTAGAGTGCTGATGTTGCGAGTGTTTGATCACTGCGATGGGATCTTTTTTTGTCTTCTTTTATTTTGCTTCTAGCTGTGTACATCCTAAAAGATTATAGGCATATTATTGGTGCAGAGGCTATATGTAGTTAGTATCTTCACGATATTAGTACACATATTTTATTGAAAAAAATGCATATAGTGGCCAACTTGTTGAGGAGAGAAAACAAGGGGTAGTACGTGAGTGGTGAACATGCATGCTGGATCGTATGGTGCAGACGATAATTATGCCAAGCAAAAGTTCATTTGGCGATGTTATATTTAAGTCCATGATCACGGGATAAATTCATTTTATGAGGAGACCTACAAATTGACCTGCTCACAGCCCACAGGTATGAGTGAACACTTGCAATTGATAATCCTCTGGATGTAGGGGGTTATCGCAACACAAGGCATCAAAATTAGCTAGGCAGAAAAGCTTTGTTCATTTGTTAATCCTAGAGGAATCTATCTACAAACTGATACGTATATATTATCGTGACATGAAAATTAAAAAAATTCAAGGAGGGTGCAATATTTAGTCGGTGCAGTAGTACTGGATCGATCATATCATCATAATCAAAATAAAATATTATTACATATGAAGTGGGTCAAGCATGCAAATGCAGGCAACATCCAGTCAAACGTGCAGGCACCGTCCTAATTCTCCGGCTCAAATCTTGATCATACTACAAAAGATTCTGTCTAGTACATAATTACACCCAATTTTAAAACCTCATGATTCGTTGTATACTTATGCTCCTAATTATTAACCAAATGTTTCTGCATCCGGAATCCAAGAAGCTTCACAAGACATGGACAGTACTTGAGCAAATATAAATGTTGCCAATGTTATAAACGCGACAAGCAAATAACGAAGAACGATAAAAGAGAATACAACGGAGACACAAGATTTAACGTGCAAAAACCCCTTTTTCAACACAGAAGGGGAAAAAATCACGGGCGTCAGCCAGCAAATACTTCACTATACCGGGAGTGTTTACAAACGCCGTGGGTTATCTTATAATCTGATAAACCCTAGCCGGCGACTTCAGGATCTATATATAGACGGTCGGCCCAAGCCTACCGGCGATGGGCCTCGCTCTAGCCTCCCTTTAGCATATGAATTTGGATAACAATATAACAGCCAAGACATGTATGGAGACTCAAAGTAAGTTCAGACCTCATGGTTAGCTTGTTGCATCTAGTTTTATTTTAGAATTAATTAATCAAGACATGCCCATTTATTTTCCCCCAGCTATTTCGAGAGATTCTTCTGGTGATTATTCTAGCTTGTGATTGTAGGAGGTTGCAGGGACATTGGGTACCTATTATTGGGGAGAGATGCATGGTGGTCAAAATAAAAGGACACGGTATTTGAAATTTCGGTGCAATGTTTGGCAGGGAATCAAGTTTGATGCTATTTCGTTAATTAACACGGTGTAGCAAATTGACGATGTTTACTTAGTTAGTTAAGTCGCAGTTGGGAAGACTGGTTTACTGAATATGAGAATTCAAATCACTTTCCATAGATTGATTGATGGTGGGAATGTATAAGGAAATGTCATGGTAGGAACAAAGTTTGACATGGTGGATTTATATTTAAATCTTGGGAACATCATCTGCTGATCTGCCCTTTGATGGGCTTTCTCCATAGATCCCTCCTGTAATCACTCTAGTAAACAATTTCAGCAACAGTTGCATAATAAATTGGAATAAACCCATCTAGTTAAAGGTTCTAGTTTTTACATGGATTCAAGTACCACATAACCGAAAAAGGGCTTGGTTCAATTTTGAGAAAGAATAAATTGCCTTAATAAACCAAAACAAAATAGATATATTAGAGCTTTTTCTGAGGTGGGCCCACCATCCACGATATTCCATAGGCCAAATTAAGCATAATTTATTTCGTCAGAGCAAAAAAAAGGAGATGGAAATATCTTAATCTAGCTCAAACTAGGGACCACCTTGCTCCCACCAGAGAAAGAATATGCAAGCATTAGTTAGTTGAAGGAGCGGCACCAGCTCTGCAGTTAACAATAGTTTGCAGTTTCCAGAGAGAAGAAAGCGAAGTGGTTAACAGTGCACTTTGCAAACAAACTTTTGGATTAATTAAACAAGGCTCCCACTATGCCTGCTTTTCATAGGCAAGAGAAGCAAGGGCGGGAAAAAGAAGAAACAAAAGGTAGTGGGGGGAGATGCAGGGCTGGATATATGATGATGATGAGGAGCATGTAGTAGACAGGTGCTCATATACTCCATGTTACATTCACTACGGCAAAACAGGACTTTGCCGTGCAGCCTAAACACACGGCAAAGGGGCAAATCGGCTCGGCAAAGCCTTTGCCGTGCGGCCGTGCACGGCAAAGATTGCTCGGCAACGACCCGCCCGGCAAAGCCGTTTTTGCCGTGCGTCGCGCGAAAATCGCACGGCAAAGGCTTTGCCGAGCGACGCAGCGTTGCCGTGCGCTGTGGCCTCTTTGCCGTGCGATTTCCTTTGCCGTGCGCTGTGCCTCTTTGCCGTGCGCTTCCACACCAACCCGCACGGCAAAGAGGTTTAGCAAAATTAAAAAAAAAGACGCCCCACTGCCACGCCAGGTCGCCGCGCGCCCGCCCATGCCCGCTGGCCGCCGCATGCTTGCCCACGCCCGCCGCAGCAACACTCGAGGATGGCCGAGACAGGGAGGAGGCGGCGACGCTCGAGGATGGCCGCCACGTAGCTCCGGCGCCGCCGTCCTCAGCTCCTGCACCATCTCTGGGAGGAGTCGGGGATGAGAAGCTCCTGCACCATCTCTAGGAGGCGCCGACGCAGGCCGGGGACGAGCGCTGGACGCAGGCCGGGGACGGACGCCGACGCGGGCCGGGACGAAGCGCCGCCGCAGGCCGGGGACGGGCGCCGGACGCAGGCCGGGGACGGGCGCCGCCGCAGGCCGGGGACGAGCGCCGCCGCAGGCCGAGGGAACCGGGGACGGCGCCGCCGCAGGCCGGGGACGAGCGCCGCCGCAGGACGAGGACGAGCGCCGCCGCAGGCCGGGGACGAGCACCGCCGCAGGCCGGGAACGGGCGACGCCGCGTGCTGTGTGGCCATGGCGCTGCGCTCGGAGCCTCCCGCGACCCGCGTGCTGTGGAGTCTGGAGCCTCCAGCGTGCTCTCGATTCTGGACTGGAGTCTCCAGCGTGCACATATAAAAGAGGTTGGTGTGGGTGGTGGGGCCAACGTGAGACGTGAGGTAGGCCACGTCACCTATCCGTGTGTTTACGGCTGTTCAGCTATACGATCGTTCTTTGCTGTGCGCGAAATTGTAGCTTTGCCGTGTTAGCTTCTTTACCGTGCGCCGTTAGTTATTTTGCCGTGCAATGGTTCTTTGCCGTGCGTCGTTAGTCGTTTTGCCGTGCAATGGTTCTTTGCCGTGCGTCGTTAGTCGTTTTGCCGTGCAATAGTTCTTTGCCGTGCGCCCTCTCTGCTGATACACGGCAAAGAAATCTTTGCCGTGCAGAGCCGCACGGCAAAGGCGAGACGCACGGCAACGCCCTTTTTTCCCGTAGTGATTGTTCCATACACATATCTTACTATTGGGGAGAGGAGAGGAGACAATTTTGTATTATCCAAAGATGCTCCCCCAAGATCTCAAATGATAGCATCCTAATCATGGCATTGGCACCCTTGATTTTTTAACACAACTATATTGTTTAATCTAATTAAGCTAAATTTCGTCAGTGCTGATTCGACAGACCTTCGATGACGGGTTTACGTAAGGCGCAAAGAATCCGTGTCCGGTCTCAATCCGGTTGCAGCCACTACCTATTATTTGGAGGTGCTTATTAATTGATCACTAATGTACTTACATTATCGAAGATCATCAAATTTTGACTGATAACCCGATTCAGAGGAGTGCAAGACCCATTATCAATTACCCAAGATATCTCTCTAGTGCACCTGTGAGAGACACGGGTCCGCTTGATCGGCCCGCCGTGTGGTAGGTCGAGCATAGCGAACCCCTCCTACCAGCATCCTATTCCTACGACGCAAGCAGTTTACCTGTTGTAAATCTGGACGTGCGCGTGGATATGGATCGTGCCACATGTGGAGGTAGAGCTTCACACTGCCGCGCCGCATGCCCGGCCCCGGCTCGTTGGCCTACCGTGGGAGCTCTATAAAACATTTCCATATGGGAGAACCTCCACAGCTCACAACCCACCTACAGTCAGCTGAGAAGAACTCTGACCAAGTGACAGTCATCATCGTCCTAGCTTGCAAGTTGAGACCACCTCGTCGGAGAAGAAGGAAATTGCAGCCACCGCGCCATGGACTACGGGCATGTCGACGTGGAGAACCTCAAGGCTACTGAGCTGACTCTCGGCGTTCCGGGCGCCGAGGAGACCGACAAGATGCCGACGCCCAGGGCCGGCAGCAAGCGCGCTCACGCCGGAGACCACCACGAGGAGGAGCCCAAGGCCGCGCTGCCGGCCGCGAAGGCGCAGGTGGTTGGGTGGCCGCCGGTGAGGTCTTACAGGAAGAGCTGCTTCCAGCAGCAGTCGAGCAGCAAGAGCAAGGCGACCGCGCCAGGAGAGGTCCAGAAGCAGGAGGTGCCCGCCGTCTCCGTTGTGGCCGCGACGCCACCTGCCGCGGTAGGCAGCGGAGGTTCACTGTTCGTGAAGGTGAGCATGGACGGAGCCCCCTACCTGAGGAAGATCGACCTCAAGATGTACAAGGGCTACCGGGAGCTCAGGGAGGCCCTGGAGGCCATGTTCCTCGGCTTCTCCAACGACGCCGCCAGCGTGAACCCGTCAGACTTTGCCGTCACCTACGAGGACAAGGACGGCGACCTGATGCTTGTCGGCGATGTGCCATTCGAGTAAGTTCATTCCTCCAAGATACATATTAGCTGTATATATCTTCTCGATCACGAATGAGTCATGATTGATTCGAGTTTTAAAACATCGATCGGTGTCTTATGATGAATTTTTCGTTGATTTGCAGGATGTTCATGAGCACTTGCAAGAGGATGAGGATCATGAAGGGATCCGAAGCCAGAGGCCTAGGATCATCAAAAGAGTGAATTTTGGAATCTATCCTGTGGAGAACACGCAACCACCATGCAGGATGGGTGCCCACTAACCACCGTAGACCGGAGCAATTGAAAGAATCAACCCACCGATGTCTCACAAGATCGAATCTGGCTAAAGTGGCGCCAAGATCGGATGAACCACCGCACGCGTGTGCACCCACCGTTCACCCTGCCAAAGGACGTATGGCCATAGGCTAGCTAGAAGCCTAGGAGGATGCGGGATCATGTAACAGACTTGCCGCCGTTTGCCTCCCCTGGCCGGCCGGGGCGGGAGAGAAGGAGAGAACGAGTGAAAAGTGTTGTCCGGAGAAGCGTGTTAGCTCAATCCGATAAGCTTCCGAATGTTAGTTTGAATTGTAGCAACCCACGAGAAACAACCATTGGTTGGTTATACCCCTAGCAAACTTTGGGGACCATACCGCTAATTTTTTGTACCCTATGTCTTATTAAGTCATATTATTTTTGAATTGATGATGCATTATCTACATTGTTCTCGATGTTCAAAAAATATCAATCCAACGAGATATTGCTTAATTTACAAAAAAAAGTATTGTACAGTGTGAGGAAATTTCTTCCATATTCTTTGAGTAGCCTTGCGTCACAAATACCCCCGCAAACGTGTAGGATCCATCTTCGCACTTAGATCTGCTTCACATAGACCGTGGAAGGCACGCCAGCGATGGAGCACGACATTCCAAGGACAACAACTAGGACGGAGGGCACGAGAGAAACGAGACATCCGCTGTGCAATACAATGGGTTAAGGGAAGGCACGAAAAGGTTCACTGTAGTGGGCTACAAAAAGGTTGGGACATGAGATGAAAAAGAGTAGGGGAGCCACAAAATGGGAAATTGCAAAAAAAAAATGGGGTTCAAATCTAACCTTTCGAATGAGCCAAGTGACCACATTCGAAATTTCATCTATAGTAAGCACTACAAACAACTCTCTACCCATTCTTTCTTACGGACTGGCCTGATTGGTCGACAACCCACCTTCACTTGATGTGGTGGGGCCCACATGTTAGGATAACGGTTACAATGAGGAAACCAGGTGGGACCTATATGTAAATTAAAAAGATTCAAATCGGCATCAAGTGCATCTAGTGGTATAGAAGCAACGATGTCACTAGAGTCACTGACATGTTGCCTATTTATAGAAAATAGTGTCACAACTCTATTTCGGTGTGGAGTAGTGTCACGGTAGTAAAAGACCCAAACATATAAGTTTATTTGTACTTGTTACACACTCAATCTTTGCCAAAATGTCGTGCATATAAGATTTCTAAAATTTAAATGATATAAATTTGACTAAGTTTATAGAAAACTAAACACCACTTAAAATACCAAATTATTATAACTGGATTCATCATGATGTATATATTCATATGGTATATATTTGATAGTAAATATGGTGATACTTTCTTGTACATAATTAGTAAATATTTACTCATAGTGAGGAGTGCGACCAACCTTAAACTACTCATACTGGGAAGTAACATATGTAGTAACATCAACAATATGCAGTGCCAACTAAGCATTTTAATAAAATGGCATGTCATTAATTGTAATTAAGTAAAGAGAGGATAGTCTAGTAACTAGCTATATTATCATCACATCACACATTTCAAGAAAGAATCAGTCTACAAAATAATATATATGGTATTCTATGTTACTACATCTATGATACTACTACCCACTACGGAGGTACTAAGACTAGTCACAATGCATAGTATTATATAAAAGTATCATGTGTATGATACTACTACATGTTACTATGTCGACAATGCATGGTATCATGTACTAGTATCATAATCTTCTTATATTAATTGATTTGTAGAATCTCAATGCAGATCCATGTAGAAGATGTATTTGACATTAAATTTTTTAGTACTACGTGCTATGATACGGTATCTACATATGATACTACAATCCTCTCTCATCTTTAATTGCACCGCCACATCAGCTTTTTTACATGCATGAGATGCATGATACTACCTATGATACTCCCATTGTGGGTAGTCTAACATAGAGTAGTATTATGTACATGTAACTACCTTGTATTACTCTCCACTATGATTAGCCTTAGTTATCCCATCAATTCCCCTTCACTCATATTGAGTAGATGCGCACATTTTCCAAGATTTAGCTGTGACAAATAATCACCTCAATAGAATGTAAATTATGTGCCACAAAAGTCATACTATTTGATACTTCTTTTGGTTACATGGACCAAATATATCACTTTTATATGACATGAACAAGCATGGTGTTGTAAAAATTTCCAATAAAAAATTAATCGAGGAACTAGCATGATCATACATGCCTCATATGTTGCGTCCTCTTGACAGTCCGAAAAGATCTATATCCGCACTTACGTAGGCCATCTTCCAGGGTAGACCGCATTTCGGACATCCATTATGTCCGTTTGGATCTATATGCGGTGGCGGTGGATAGGGGAAAAGGCCCCGGTACATATACGGGAGGCAACTGCCCCAACACCGTCCAACATTTGGTCCACGGTCTTGCAATTTTGGGATTTTTTTATAGCTATTTTACACACACAAATAAATGTTTTGATTAAAATAAATAGTAACACAAATCGTAGCATCTAGTTCATACAACAAGTAGAAAATCATATTTTATAATTTATTACAATCATTGAAGTAAATAGAATGAGGACAGTTGGTTTCCAACATGATTCCACATACCTTGGATCAAATCATTCTAGAGTCGGCTATGAGTTGCCTTGTCTCATGGTCAAAATATTTCTTTCATTCTCACTGCATGCAATCTATGCTTCCAAGCGTAGCAGAAAATTCTCAAGACTCATATATTGACAATAGCTGGACAGTGTTAGCAGCATTTAGTTGCCTCAAGTATAACTCTGCAAACACTTGAATCACTACTTCGTAGAACATATATATTGACTCAAGGTAAGTGGACTTGCTAATACGAATGTACTCGTCCACTAGGTAATCGGATACTCCGTATGCGATCAACCTTCTTCAAAGTGAAGCAGTCATCGTAGCACCTCATTCTCTGCATAATCCTGAGAAAAAACTTCTTGATATATCGTAAACACCGATGGAAACATGTTGCATGAACAAGTGATAGGTCCGATGAAAGTAGTCCCACAGAATTGCTCATGGCCGGCCTCTCGATTTCTCCCCCGCCGGAACACGTCCCATCACTATCCCCTCTACTTTTGTAGATGGTTCTCCTGATCATGGACGAGAAGGGTCACGACCACCGGGATCTTAGTATCATCATCGAACTCGTCCAACAATGTGTCGATGACATTGACATAGTAAAACTTATCTGAACATATCCATGATCTACGGTAAGGTAGAAGGCACAATGAGCAATGGTTTTCATACGTATGCGCTGCAAAAAGGGGGGCTGTGAGGCCTACAAATTACCTAGTCAGCCGGCGAGGATATTGATTGAACAGTTTGCAGGCGTCATGAACCAAGGTGGGTTGGTGACGGGGGGCTTAGCCCTCTAGCACAGCACCATGCCACCAGACAACGACACCTAGACATGTACATGTGGCCGAAACTAGTGGTCGAATCGGCAATTGCAAAAGACAGTGGCTAGGCGGCGGCGGATGGGCAAGCGGGGTGGGAGCTGGAATGGTAGGTGCAAACATGTGTGTGGCTGGCTAGAGGCCCCATGGTGAACAAATACTCGCGTGATGCGAACGCGCGGCCTATCCTGTGGACCACAAAGCCACCTTAAATTTAAGATAGGTTTGCTCCAAAATAGATATGTCCACGGAACATCATTTGCGCCATTGGGTATCCTTCTTAGATCCGACGGATAGCAACATTCAAGATATGTCGGACGGCCATTAAAGATAGCCTTGTGATACCTGGTGGGGGGCGTTTTGTTTGTTAGGGTCACATAGATTGTAGAGGTGGGTCTCAAACTCATCTTTCTGGATTTGCAGGCAAAGGGAAAATAACTGGCTATCCTTTAGCAAACTTAATTTGTTAGTTTGCACGGCCGTTGATGGCGGCGGGTCTCGAGCCGCGATTCAAACCGGCGGATGCGGCACTGGAGGCCTCCTCTAGTGGGCCGCAAAGTCGATGGGCCTGGTTCGGTCGGGCCGTGATGGATGTGCAGAAGGCGCCTCGCTGCGTCCCTATCGACAACATGCAGCAGTCGGCCGCGGTGACCCCAGCGTCGCTGCAGCTGACCACGGGCCTGCTGGCATTGGGGCCGATGCACCGGCCGGCTATGCAGAAGCCGGCCATGTCGCCACCTTCGTCGCAGCAGCCGACTTCGGAGGTCGATACACAGCTGCACGGTGCGGTGGAGGACGCTACGCTACCGCGCCATCTGGATGCGGGGCAGCGGGCCTTGAGGGTCTCGTCGTGTCCCGCGGACGGACCCGTTGAGCCTGTGATACCGCCTCCATGGGCGGAGGGGCAGGCTGATGGGACGAAGGGCGCTTCTTCTTCGACACCCTCTTCCCCCGCGAAGGGGGACTCGCCTTGGGCTGCTGTGATACAGGGGGCTACATCACCTTCTACCCCTATATCGACGACCTCTTCTCCCTCACCGGCTTGGTCTCCACCGCCCTCGATTTCTCCATCGCCGGTATCCACCCTGCAGTAGCCGCCACCCACGGTCCCTCCTCCCGTTGTTCAATCGACGGTGAGGCGGAGTGGGAGGTACGCTCTTGCGGTGGATGGGGCGGGGCCGACAGATGAGGACGCCATGCAGAGAGCCATGCGGCGTAAGGCTGAGAAGAACCTCGACACGGCAGGTACTAACCAACCATCCAAGTCGTTTAATTCGTTTTCAGATACTCGTATTTCTTCAAATTTGAGTAGCATAGGAGTTAATATGGGTAGTAGGTCTGATGAGATTTCAGTTTCGGCCAATGTGTTGAGACAGACGGAGCTTGACCGTCTAACGGTTGTTCCGAATGTTTCCACTGGGCATGAAACAACAGTAGTAGACGATGAGGAAGAGGATGACATCCTAGATGGTCAGCTTCTCTCGGCTATTATTGGTAATATTTCAGAAGTCGATTTAGAACACGTGGAGCTTAGTTCTGATCTACAAGCTTCTGAACGTGGTTCTCGATCGTCGGCTGGAAAGAAATCTCGTAGATATAGCAAGAATACTAAATCTAAAATAGTTTCTCGATGATTTGCATGTTTCGGAATAGCAGAGGCCTTGGTGACTTGGCTAAACATTCCCACATTGCCGATGGTTGTAGAGATTATGATTTAGATTTCATTGCTATATCGGAGACGGGTACGCGAAATTTCACACAAAGTTTTCTCGACCGACTGTCAGGTGGGATTAACTTTCAGTGGTTTTCTCGCCCGCCTCGTGGTAGGTCCGGTGGCATTTTACTTGGCGTCCGTATAGACACCATGACTGTCTTAGCTAGTTCTGATGGAGAGTATCACATTAAGCTCGACATTCAGAATAAAGCAGACGGTTTCACGTGGAGTCTGGTTGCTGTGTATGGTGCCGCCCAGGATGCTTTTAAGGCTGACTTTGTACGTGAGTTGGTAAATCTTACAAAAGATAATCCTTATCCGATTTTAATCGGAGGCGATTTTAATTTGTTGAGATTTCCTCACGAGAAAAGTAAAGGCCGTTTCGATGGACATTGGCCTTTCTTGTTCAATGCTGTCATTGATAGCCTTGATTTAAGAGAGGTGTTTATGTCCGGTCGACAGTTTACTTGGGCCAACAGCTTGCCTGAACCCACATACGAGAAACTAGATCGCGTGTTGATGGACACCGAATGGGAAAATAAATACCCTATGGTGTCAGTCCGTGCACTAGAACGTATTGAAAAACTGTCTGACCATGCTCCCATCATCCTAACTACTGGAAATCCCCGTCCTGTTTGTAAACGACCGTTCAAATTTGAACTTGGCTGGCTACATCGAGAGGGATTTCATGATATGGTTAAGAAGGTTTGGGAGAGACCGGTCGGGGGCAGCACTCCAGTTTTGAGATGGAATAATAAGATGCGGACAATGCGCAAACATCTCTCTGGTTGGGCTGCCCATACGGCCGGTATCCTTAAAAAAGAGAAGGCTCGCTTATCAAATGTAATTGATGAGCTTGAGGCTGTTGCGGAGGTTAGACCGTTGTCTACGCAAGAGATTGAACTTAAAAATCAATCAAATGCGTAGATGGCGAGTCTTCTTCGCGAGGAGGAACTCAAATGGTATCAACGTTCCAAAGCTCAATTCATATTGGAAGGAGATTCAAATACGTGATATTTCCATGGCTTAGCCAATGGGAGACATCGGAAAAAACGTATTCATTCTCTTATTCAAGATGAAGGGTTGATTGAAGGCCATGAGCAACTCAAATCTTACATTACTAATTATTATAAAGGTCTGTTTGGTCCTCCGGAGGAAAGCACCTTCTCTCTTAATGAGGACTTAACGGACGATATACCCCAAGTTTCTATGGAAGAAAATGGTCTACTAACCGCACCTTATACTGAGGAAGAGGTTCAAAAGGCAATTTTCCAAATGGAATGCAACAAAGCACCGGGTCCTGATGGTTTTTCAGCGGAGTTTTATCAAACTTTCTGGGATACGATTAAATCGGACCTTCTAGATTTGTTCTGTGACCTACACATTGGACAACTAGAATTATTTCGTCTAAATTTTGGTGAAGTAATCTTGTTACCGAAAGTTAATGAGGCAGAAAGGATTCAACAATATAGACCTATTTGCCTCTTAAATGTAAGTTTCAAGATTTTCACGAAAGTGGCCACCATTAGACTTAATACGGTTGCGGATCATGTTGTCCAGCCATCACAGACAGCCTTTATGCAAGGAAGGAACATCCTTGATGGAGTGGCGGTCTTGCATGAGACGGTACATGAGATGCATTCTAAGAACACCTATACCAATAACAAAGAAACCAGACTTAAATGATCCTGTATTAAGAGCTAAATTAGCTAAAGGGATGGGACATAATTATTACGGGGAACCCGCATGGCCCAACGATCTTTTATATATTTTTCCAGTAGTAATTCTAGGTACTATTGCATTATATGGGGTTATTTTAAAACTAGATTTTGAAAAAGCGTATGATAAAGTTAAGTGGTCTTTCCTACAGCAGACACTCAGGATGAAAGGTTTTTCTCCAGAGTGGCGCGCTCTAATAAATGATTTTGTGTATGGAGGTAGTGTCGCAATCCTGGTTAATGATGACACCGGCCACTATTTCCAAACACGAAAAGGGTTACGCCAAGGGGATCCGTTATCACCGATGTTGTTTAACATTGTAGCGGATATGCTGGCTATACTCATAGAGCGGGCCAAGGCTGATGGCCAGATTGAAGGAGTGATTCCACATCTGGTTGATGGTGGTCTATCTATACTTCAATATGCCGACGATACAATTCTGTTTATGGATCATGATCTTGAAAAAGCTCAAAATCTGAAATTAATTTTGGCGGCTTTTGAGTAGTTGTCAGGATTGAAAATCAATTTCCATAAAAGCGAATTGTTCTGTTTCGGTGATGCCCAAAACGATACGGCTCTGTATACAGAGTTGTTTGGTTGCGGGCAAGGCCAATTTCCTATTCGTTATTTGGGTATTCCGATTCATTATCGGAGACTTACAATCGCGGAATGGAAATTAGTGGAAGAAAGATTACAAAAACGCCTTAGTAGTTGGAAAGGTAAATTGTTGTCCCTGGGAGGAAGATTGGTACTCATTAATTCGGTACTCACAAATATGGTACTGTATATGTTATCATTCTTCATCCTACCGAAAGGAATTCTGCATAAACTCGATTACTATCGATCCAGATTCTTTTGGCAAGGGGACAGCGAGAAAAAGAAATATCGACTGGTTAAGTGGAGTATAGTTTGTAGTCCCAAAGATCAAGGAGGGCTTGGAGTTCATGACCTGGAGGTCAAGAATTCAGCTCTTCTGGGTAAATGGCTGTTTAAGCTACTTACTGAGGATGGGACTGATGGCGTGTAACTCACACGTTCGTTGGGAACCCCAAGAGGAAGGTATGATGCGCACAACAGCAAGTTTTCCCTCAGAAAGAAACCAAGGTTTATCGAACCAGGAGGAGCCAAGAAGCACGTTGAAGGTTGATGGCGGCGGGATGTAGTGCGGCGCAACACCAGGGATTCCGGCGCCAACGTGGAACCTGCACAACACAACCAAAGTACTTTGCCCCAACGAAACAGTGAGGTTGTCAATCTCACCGGCTTGCTGTAACAAAGGATTAACCGTATTGTGTGGAAGATGATTGCTTGCAGAAAACAGTAGAACAAGTATTACAGTAGATTGTATGCGATGTAAAAGAATAGGACCGGGGTCCACAGTTCACTAGAGGTGTCTCTCCCATAAGATAAATAGCATGTTGGGTGAACAAATTACAGTCGGACAATTGACAAATAGAGAGGGCATGACAATGCACATACATGATATGATGAGTATTGTGAGATTTAATTGGGCATTACGACAAAGTACATAGACCGCTATCCAGCATGCATCTATGCCTAAAAAGTCCACCTTCAGGTTATCATCCGAACCCCTTCCAGTATTAAGTTGCAAAACAACAGACAATTGCATTAAGTATGGTGCGTAATGTAATCAATAACTACATCCTCGAACATAGCATCAATGTTTTATCCCTAGTGGCAACAGCACATCCACAACCTTAGAACTTTCTGTCACTGTCCCAGATTTAATGGAGGCATGAACCCACTATCGAGCATAAATACTCCCTCTTGGAGTTAAGAGTAAAACCTTGGCCAGAGCCTCTACTAATAACGGAGAGCATGCAAGATCATAAACAACACATAGGTAATAGATTGATAATCAACATAACATAGTATTCTCTATCCATCGGATCCCGACAAACACAACATATAGCATTACAGATAGATGATCTTGATCATGTTAGGCAGCTCACAAGATCCAACAATGAAGCACATAAGGAGAAGACAACCATCTAGCTACTGATATGGACCCATAGTCCAGGGGTGAACTACTCACTCATCACTCCGGAGGCGATCATGGCGGTGAAGAGTCCTCCGGGAGATGATTCCCCTCTCCAGCAGGGTGCCGGAGGCGATCTCCAGAATCCCCCGAGATGGGATTGGCGGCGGCGGCGTCTCAGTAAGGTTTTCCGTATCGTGGCTCTCGGTACTGGGGGTTTCGCGACGGAGGCTTTAAGTAGGTGGAAGGGCAACGCGGGGGGCCACACGAGGGCCCCACACGCCAGGGCCGCGCGGCCAAGACCTAGGCCGCGCCGCCCTGTTGTGGCGGCGCCTCGTGGCCCCACTTCCTTTCCCCCTCGGTCTTCTGGAAGCTTCGTAGCAAAATAGGACCCTGGGCGTTGATTTCGTCCAATTCCGAGAATATTTCTTTACTAGGATTTCTGAAACCAAAAACAGCAGAAAACAGCAACTGGCTCTTCGGCATCTCGTTAATAGGTTAGTGCCGGAAAATGCATAAATACGACATATAATGTGTATAAAACATGTAGATATCATCAATAATGTGGCATGGAACATAAGAAATTATCGATACGTCGGAGACGTATCAGCATCCCCAAGCTTAGCTCCTGCTCGTCCCGAGCAGGTAAACGATAACAAAGATAATTTCTGGAGTGACATGCCATCATAACCTTGATCATACTATTGTAAGCATATGTAATGAATGCAGCGATCAAAACAATGGTAATGACATGAGTAAACAAATGAATCATAAAGCAAAGACTTTTCATGAATAGTACTTCAAGACAAGCATCAATAAGTCTTGCATAAGAGTTAACTCATAAAGCAATAAATCAAAGTAAAGGTATTGAAGCAACACAAAGGAAGATTAAGTTTCAGCGGTTGCTTTCAACTTATAACATGTATATCTCATGGATATTTGTCAACATAGAGTAATATAACAAGTGCAATATGCAAGTATGTAGGAATCAATGCACAGTTCACACAAGTGTTTGCTTCTTGAGGTGGAGAGATATAGGTGAACTGACTCAATATAAAAGTAAAAGAAAGGTCCTTCAAAGAGGAAAGCATTGATTGCTATATTTGTGCTAGAGCTTTGGTTTTGAAAACATGAAACAATTTTGTCAACGGTAGTAATAAAGCATATGTATTATGTAAGTTATATCTTACAAGTTGCAAGCCTCATGCATAGTATACTAATAGTGCCCGCACCTTGTCCTAATTAGCTTGGACTACTAGGATCATCGCAATACACATGTTTTAACCAAGTGTCACAAAGGGGTACCTCCATGCCGCCTGTACAAAGGTCTAAGGAGAAAGCTCGCATTTTGGATTTCTCGCTTTTGATTATTCTCAACTTAGACATCCATACCGGGACAACATGGACAACAGATAATGGACTCCTCTTTAATGCATAAGCATGTAGCAACAATTAGTGTTCTCATATGAGATTGAGGATATATGTCCAAAACTGAAACTTCCACCATGATTCATGGCTTTAGTTAGCGGCCCAATGTTCTTCTCTAACAATATGCATGCTCTAACCATTAAAGTGGTAGATCTCTCTTACTTCAGACAAGACGGACATGCATAGCAACTCACATGATATTCAACAAAGAGTTGATGGCGTCCCCAGAAGCATGGTTATCGCACAACAAGCAACTTAATAAGAGATAAAGTGCATAAGTACATATTCAATACCACAATAGTTTTTAAGGCTATTTTGTCCCATGAGCTATATATTGCAAAGGCGAATGATGGAAATTTAAAGGTAGCACTCAAGCAATTTACTTTGGAATGGCGGAGAAATACCATGTAGTAGGTAGGTATGGTGGACACAAATGGCATAGTGGTTGGCTCAAGGATTTTGGATGCATGAGAAGTATTCCCTCTCGATACAAGGTTTAGGCTAGCAAGGTTATTTGAAACAAACACAAGGATGAACCGGTGCAGCAAAACTCACATAAAATACATATTGTAAACATTATAAGACTCTACACCGTCTTCCTTGTTGTTCAAAACTCAATACTAGAAATTATCTAGACTTTAGAGAGACCAAATATGCAAACCAAATTTAGCAAGCTCTAGGTGTTTCTTCATTAATGGGTGCAAAGTATATGATGCAAGAGCTTAAACATGAGCACAACAATTGCCAAGTATCAAATTATTCAAGACATTTTAGAATTACTACATGTAGCATTTCCCGATTCCAACCATATAACAATTTAACGAAGAAGATTCAACCTTCGCCATGAATACTATGAGTAAAGCCTAAGGACATATTTGTCCATATGCAACAGCAGAGCGTGTCTCTCTCCCACACAATGAATGCTAGGATCCATTTTATTCAAACAAAAATAAAAACAAAAACAAACCGACGCTCTGAGCAAAGTACATAAGATGTGACTGAATAAAAATATAGTTTCAGGGGAGGAACCTGATGATGTTGTCGATGAAGAAGGGGATGCCTTAGGCATCCCCAAGTTTAGACGCTTTAGTCTTCTTAGAATATGCAGGGGTGAACCACCGGGGCATCCCCAAGCTTAGAGCTTTCACTCTCCTTGATCATATTGCATCATTTCCCTCTCTTGATCCTTGAAAACTTCCTCCACACCAAACTCGAAACAACTCATTAGAGGGTTAGTGCATAATAAAAATTAACATGTTCAGAGGTGACATAATCATTCTTAACACTTCTGGACATTGCATAAAGCTACTGGACATTAATGGATCAAAGAAATTCATCCAACATAGCAAAAGAGGCAATGCGAAATAAAAGGCAGAATCTGTCAAAACAGAACAGTTCGTAAAGACGAATTTTAAAATGGCACCAGACTTGCTCAAATGAAAATGCCCAAATTGAATGAAAGTTGCGTACATATCTGAGGATCACGCACGTAAATTGGCATATTTTTCTGAGCTACCTACAGAGAGGCAGGTCGAAATTCGTGATAGCAAAGAAATCTGTAACTGCGCAGTAATCCAAATCTAGTATGAACCTTACTATCAAAGACTTTACTTGGCACAACAAAACACAAAACTAAGATAAGGAGAGGTTGCTACAGTAGTAAACAACTTCCAAGACTCAAATATAAAACAAAGATACTGTAGTAAAAATATGGGTTGTCTCCCATAAGCGCTTTTCTTTAACGCCTTTCAGCTAGGCGCAGAAAGTGTATATCAAGTATTGTCGAAAGATGATGCATCTTCAGCGGGGTTTGGAGTTTTCTCAACCATGCATAGTATATTGGATACATAAGTTTCAGCGGCTCCCTTTTCATTAGTCTTGGGCTTGCTACTCTCATCAAACAAATTTTCAGGAACAAGCCAACCATAGTTATTTTCTAGAGCATCATTCATCGCTAGGAGCTTACATGGTATTGGTGCTTTGATCTCTCCACCATCATTAATATTATTAGTGTACCTTACTCTCTCCATGTCCATCTTTTCAAGGATACTAACAAAATTGGTGCAAGAACCAAGCATCTTATATTTAATAAATACCTTTCTAGCCTCTCTTGCTATACTACCAAATTCTCTAAGAAGGGTTTCTAAAACAAAATCTTTCTTTTCCCCTTCTTCCATATCACCGAGCGTAAGAAACATGTGTTGGATTATAGGATTGAGATTAACAAATTTAGTTTCCAACATGCGAACTAAAGCAGCAGCAGCAATTTCATAAGTAGAAGCAAGTTCTACCAAGTGTCTATCTTCAAAATTTTCAACGGTACTAACATGATTGAAAAATTCTTCTATATTATTTCTCCCAAGTATAGACCCACGTCCTACCGGTATGTCTTTTACGGTAAAAATAAAAGGAAACATGTTGAAATAAGTAAGTAAATATAAGTAACTAATTTTTTGTGTGTTTTTGATATAGAGTGCAAGACAGTAAATAAAGTAAAGCTAGCAACTAATTTTTTTGTGTTTTGATATAATGCAGCAAACAAGAAAGTAAATAAAATAAAGCAAGACAAAAACAAAGTAAAGAGATTGGATTATGGAGACTCCCCTTGCAGCGTGTCTTGATCTCCTCGGCAACGGCGCCAGAAAAAATGCTTGATGGCGTGTAACTCACACGTTCGTTGGGAACCCAAAGAGGAAGGTATGATGCGCACAGCAGCAAGTTTTCTCTCAGAAAGAAACCAAGGTTTATCGAACCAGGAGGAGCCAAGAAACACGTTGAAGGTTGATGGCGCCGGGATGTAGTGCGGCGCAACACCAGGGATTCCGGCGCCAACGTGGAACCTGCACAACACAACCAAAGTACTTTGCCCCAACGAAACAGTGCGGTTGTCAATCTCACCGGCTTGGGATTAACCGTATTGTGTGGAAGATGATTATTTGCAGAAAACAGTAGAACAAGTATTACAGTAGATTGTATGCGATGTAAAAGAATAGGACCGGGGTCCACAGTTCACTAGAGGTGTCTCTCCCATAAGATAAATAGCATGTTGGGTGAACAAATTACAGTCGGGCAGTTGACAAATAGAGAGGGCATGACAATGCACATACATGATATGATGAGTATTGTGAGATTTAATTGGGCATTACGACAAAGTACATAGACCGCTATCCAGTATGCATCTATGCCTAAAAAGTCCACCTTCAGGTTATCATCCGAACCCCTTCCAGTATTAAGTTGCAAAACAACAGACAATTGCATTAAGTATGGTGCGTAATGTAATCAATAACTACATCCTCGGACATAGCATCAATGTTTTATCCCTAGTGGCAACAGCACATCCACAACCTTAGAACTTTCTGTCACTGTCCCAGATTTAATGGAGGCATGAACCCACTATCGAGCATAAATACTCCCTCTTGGAGTTAAGAGTAAAAACTTGGTCAGAGCCTCTACTAATAACGGAGAGCATGCAAGATCATAAACAACACATAGGTAATAGATTGATAATCAACATAACATAGTATTCTCTATCCATCGGATCCCGACAAACACAACATATAGCATTACAGATAGATGATCTTGATCATGTTAGGCAGCTCACAAGATCCAACAATGAAGCACATAAGGAGAAGACAACCATCTAGCTACTGATATGGACCCATAGTCCAGGGGTGAACTACTCACTCATCACTCCAGAGGCGATCATGGCGGTGAAGAGTCCTCCGGGAAATGATTCCCCTCTCCGGCAGGGTGCCGGAGGCGATCTCCAGAATCCCCCGAGATGGGATTGGCGGCGGCGGCGTCTCAGTGAGGTTTTCCGTATCGTGGCTCTCGGTACTGGGGGTTTCGCGACGGAGGCTTTAAGTAGGCGGAAGGGCAATGCGGGGGGCCACACGAGGGCCCCACACGCCAGGGCCGCGCGGCCAAGACCTAGGCCGCGCCGCCCTGTTGTGACGGCGCCTCGTGGCCCCACTTCCTTTCCCCCTCGGTCTTCTGGAAGCTTCGTAGCAAAATAGGACCCTGGGCGTTGATTTCGTCCAATTCCGAGAATATTTCTTTACTAGGATTTCTGAAACCAAAAACAGCAGAAAACAGCAACTGGCTCTTCGACATCTCGTTAATAGGTTAGTGCCGGAAAATGCATAAATACGACATATAATGTGTATAAAACATGTAGATATCATCAATAATGTGGCATGGAACATAAGAAATTATCGATACGTCGAAAACGTATCAGGGACTTGGCAAACTATTCTTCGGAGAAAGTATATCGGTTCGAAGACATTATCCCAAGTGGTTTGGAAACCTGGGGATTCTCACTTCTGGGCTGGTCTTATGGCGACAAAAAATGTATTCTTTCGTCATGGTACTTTCTCAATCAGGAATGGAGCACAAATACGATTCTGGGAAGATGCTTGGCTAGACAATGCACCCTTAAGTGAACAGTGTCCTGCTCTGTATAGGATTGCTCGTCGCCAAGGTGATGCCATTGCTACTGTAATGGCTACCTCACATCCGAATGTGACGTTCAGACGGGTTTTACTTGGACAAAAACTTGTGGCATGGAATACCCTAATTCAACGGCTCAGAGATATTCATTTATCACCTGAACCAGATGAATTTAGATGGAACCTTCATGTAGATGGTACCTTTTCCGTAAAATCTTTCTACAATGCGATCCTTCTTTCTGACTTACCAGTTGACAACAATAAGAAGATTTGGAAGTTGAAGATATCATTAAAAATTAAAATTTTTGGATGGTATCTTCGTCGTGGGGTTATTCTCACCAAAGACAATCTTGTTAAGCGGAATTGGCATGAAAGTACACGGTGTGTTTTTTGTCATCAGGACGAAACAATCAAACACTTATTCTTCCAGTGCCAGTTCGCGAGATCTATATGGTCTGTCATCCAAGTAGCGTCTACCTTGTATCCTCCGACTAGTGTCGCCAATGTCTTTGGCAATTGGCTTCATGGTATAGATTCAAGGTTTAAGTTGCTTCTTAGGGTGGGGACGCTAGCAATTATCTGGGCGCTTTAGCTATGTAGAAATAACAAGATCTTTAATGACAAAAATTGTTCTTTGTTGCAGGTCATCATCAGATGTACATGTATTCTCCGTTCATGGTAACCTCAGCGAGTGGAGAACCGACAGCTATTTACGGAGGTCTGTACACGGTTGGAGGCTACGGCGAGGGATACTTTTTTCCTACATGGGTGGCAGCATAGTCTACGGATAGATTCCCCACCTACACTTTAGGCGTTATATGATTCATCGTTCCGATATGTATCTCGCCTAGTTTTTATTATTTATCCTTTTGGACTTGAGACAATAAAACGGCTGTGTGCATCCTGGTTATGTAGAGGATGTAATTGCTTATTAAAGTAATAAAACATCCTTTATCGAAAAAATCAGTTAGCTGATGGATCATCAATCACCAACTTGTCAAGGCGTCAAGACAGGCCATGGATAAAGGGGGCATGAGGGAGAGGGACACCACACGTGTGGGTTTGATGTGATGCTGCTTAATCACAAACAACTAATTCACGAGAAAACCAATCTATAGTTAGATTGTTAAAATAGTAGTGACAACTTCAACCCACCAAAATTCTATATTTAACACCTATGTGTCTCATTAAGGTGGATTTTTTTTAGTGATAGGCGACGTTTTCGTGGATAACGAAACGACTAGAGTGACTTCGCTAATTTTAAGACCCACCAGACAAACTAGTGGTTATGAAATTTATTTATATGAAATGAAATTAATATTGTTTGATTCAAATTCAAAATATCTTTCGGATTGCGATTTTGTTTCCCACGACCTCTTTGTTTTATTCCAAACCACTATCTGAAGTTATAGCTAAACCAATCAAAATATGTCTGTCATGCACTTTTCGGAACAGAAAAACATCAACAATATCAAAACACAATTGGATCTGCTATGGATGACCGACTGGACAATACTAATAATAATATTTTAACAGAATAAAATATAAGATATCTTAGTAGTCTATTTTAGGTCACTAAAATGCTTTATATTTTATAACACCAAAAGTAATAATTAGTACGTGTATTCAAATTTCAGAATTAGGGACTGATCGAGCAGCACATGTGCGTACAGATGCATACTACGTACTCATGTACTCACTCTGTTCACAAATATAATGTTTTTGACATTTAAAAGTGAACTAGATACATATCATAATGAGTGAATCTATATACTAAGAGTAAACTAGATACTTACTAAAAATAGGTACATATATTGAAAATTAAAATATTTTATACTAGTGAACAGAGGAACTGAGGAAGTATATATATACAAAGCATGTAGGGATGTAAACGGATCGGATCGGATCGAATCGGATATTACTCTTTCTATATCATTTACCTATTTTTCTTGTGGATTTGGATTGAAGCGGATAATGCGGATTCGAATACGGATTATATCAGATTACGGATATGGAGCGGATACGGAGCGGGCTCATATCGAAAGCGGATATTTGAACAAATACACATATAAAATTAGAAATATGAGTTTTTTAATGTAAAAATGTTAACAAAAGACGTGTAATAGTAGACTATAGCCAAACTTGTTCGGAGCAAGTTGCGTGCTAGTAGCATACAAAGTTCGGCACTACATTGTATGGATATTTAGGGTTGTGCTAATTTTATAGGATTATTCTCTTTTGCAACCTCAGATAATAATTAATTTTTTTTGGATAATTAATATCCGTCGGATATTATCGATATCATATCCGCTACCATATATGTCGGATATCTGCCTAACTAGTATCCACATCCGCATCCATATCCAACCAATTACAAAAACATATACCATATTCTCAAAAATAGATGCAGATGTTAATTCAGAACATAAATTATCCGTACCTTTAGAAGTGAGACTGGGTCGCCGGATCAAATTCTAAAATTTACGAAGTCACCATAGGTGTCTCGCTGTCGATGGAACATCACCTCCCACTGAAAAAATATTCCACTTTTATGATACACACAGATGTCAAACCTGAGATTGGAACTTTGATTAGCTGAGGTACAACTACTCTTATAACCACCCACCCTCTCCTCCCCTGACCTCGCACATGCGTCACGTGACTCGAGTTCGAAACTGATGTTGTGGAATACAAAGTTTTTTCTTGATGAACCAATGCGATGGAACAGATTGGTTGCCCCCAACCACTTTCCTCTCTCTCTCTCTCTCTCTGGGTGACTAGGCTCCCGAAACACCATCCGTTAAGAATACTACATGCAGATAGGCGATAAGAATTTTGGAGAACATCTCGTGGAGACTGCTCGCTGATGTTCGAAGTCTTCATCGCTGGCTTACATCGTCCTGTCCGGCTTATGACTTTCTTGTCAGGCTCTGTGGATTCGGCGACCGCATCAACACCATGGTTGACCTCGACAGCGAAGCTAAAATGGCAACTATCCTGGTTGCGAGGTATGTGTTATTCTCCGCTTACCTTACGCTAGTTCTTGTTCCTTAAGAAGATTAGGTAGATGTACTCAATCTTATGTGTGATGTTAAGTCGGCTAATGCTTGTGTTGTGTTACTTTTGCTAATGACGCTCATTCTGTAATTGCTTAATAACATAACAAATTAATGTGAGAATATCTCCAGCGGACTAGCGCATTTCGTACACAAAAAATGTCCATTTTGGTTCATTTGGATCAGGTTGCGGACACCATGTTGTCCTGACTGTCACAAATGTCCATTTGGTTCGGAGGTTGCCTCAGTGACCCGGCGCATTTGGTCCGTCCTGGTCATTTTCATTCATTTGTAGTCAAATTTTCAACCCAAATTACTCATAGGTTTAGTAAATAATAATCTTACAATTAAATAATCTTAAGTTCTTTATTACACTCAAAAAATGACAACGTTCACATACAAATAAAATTCATAATTAAACAGCTAAAATTCAAATAAATGGCTATTCTCCTCGTAAATGCCCACCCATGCTCAAGAATACCTGCTTGGAGAAGAGCGGATGTGTGGCTATCACGGAGCAATGTGTGCATAAGAAGAAACCCCTCAAATGTTGTTGCCCCCACCTGTGGTTTAACCAACTCACCCTAAAATTGCCATCCTTAGTCATGGAGCATGTCATCACGCTCTTGCTCCACGATTATGTTGTGCATGATCACACAAGTAGTCACCACCTCATGCTGGTCCGAACATTATATGTTCTACCAGGACGACAAACAATAGCCCTCCGAGCTTGCATCACACCAAATGCTCGCTCCATATCTTTCCTGCAAGCCACTTGCCTCTGGGCAAACTCTTCGTTTTCTCTGTTGCAGGATTACAAACTGTCATCACTAGTGTAGCCCAGTCCAGATTGATGCCATCAACAAGATAATATTGTTTGTTACATGCGTTGCCATTGATCTCATAGTAACCATATGAGCATTGCCTTCTACAACCCTTGAGAACACCGGCGAGTGATGGAGCACGTTGAGGTCATTGTGAGAACCGCCCATATGCCAAAGAAAGAGTGTCAAATTCATAGATCATGTGATGCTACTACCTCAAGAATGACAGTGCATCCCTCTGCATGCCCTCTATATGGCATGAATATATAATCAACTTCAACATAGTATACAATATTCATCGGATCCCAGCAAACATAACATGCATGATTACATAAGGATGATCTTGATCTTGTAGGGTAGCTCACAAGATCTATACATGAAGCACAAATTGGAGAAGACAACCATCTAGCTACTGCTATGGACCCATAGTCCAGGGATGAAATACTCACGCATCATTTAGAAGGCGGGAATGGCGATGTAGATGCCTCCGTCGATGATTTCCCCCTTCAACAGGGAGCCGGGAAGAGCTTCAGAACCCTCCCGAGATGGGTACTGCGGTGGCGGCCGCGACGGAACTTTTTGTAGATGGAGGCTCGGGAATCTAGGGTTTTCCCGAGATCGTGCTTAAATAGGCGGAGGATTTAGGTCGGTGGGGGTGCCTGGGGGGCCACACCACCCCTAGGCACGGGCCACACCTAGGCCGCGCCATGGGGTGGTCTGGCCGCCCTGTGGCGCCTCTTCGTCCCCCCTCCGGATTTCGTCTTTCTTTCGGTAAAATATTGACTTCGGCTTTTGTTTCGTCCAATTCCGAGAATATTTCCTGTAGTTCTAAAATACAAAAACAACAGAAAACATGTTACTGGCACTGTGGCATCTTGTTAATAGGTTAGTGCCGGAAATCATGTAAAAGTGCAACGAAGTGTAAGTAAAACATATATGAATTGGTGTAAAACAAGAATGGAGCATCAAAAATTATAGATACGTTTGAGACGTATCAAGCATCCCCAAGCTTAACTCCTGCTCGTTCTCGAGTAGGTAAGTGATAACGAAATAATTTTTGAGGTGACATGAAGGCAACACAATCTTGATCAAGCATGTAAAGCATTATGAGTTGTGATCAAAGTACTCTAAACATAGGCATGATAGATATAATTCAGTAGAACTTAGCAACTATGTTATAACATGAAGAGTAACTCAAACAAAGGATCATAAATAATGGTGCATTAAAAGCAACTGTTTGTTTATGAGCATAGAGAAACATAGTAAAGTGGTACTCAATATGTCCTTTATGGAATAGCAAAACATAAATGCTAGGATACCTTCAAAGTTCAGAGAGTGACTAGATACAAGTAATTCAAGAACAAGCAATAGCACAATCATGAATCAATCAATAATAATTTTAGGACTATGCATATTGCACTAAGAATGACAATTATACTCTCTTAATTGGTGCATAAAGTAAAAGATGTAGACTCGACATAATAGTAAAAAGAAAGAATCTTTGCAGAGCAAGCAAGATAAACAAGTTTTATAAACCTTCCAAAAAAGTATGGTACTTATTAGTTTTGAGCTCTCATTGCCCCTATCATAAGCATCTTAAATTGTTAAAGTTAATGTGATGCAATTATGATCTATATGCCTGAAAAATCACAAGTTGAAAATCTCATGCCCCTTGAATATGAGTACCTAAACCTCATGCTACTCAACTTAGGTCCCAAATAAGTTCTTGTCATTGTAAGTATACATGTATCATCAAGAACCGCCAAAACGGGGTACCTCTTACCCCATGATATGGAGGTACTCTTGTAGGAGCAATACCATGCCAAAATAACAAGACAAACACACAATGAGCATCTCAATAATTTTTATTTACTATGGGTACAACTTTTTATTGAAAATGCTTCATAGAATGGTCACTATGGTTCACTGTAAATTTACACCATGAATGATGCATGGATTAGATTAGCGGCCCACGCGTTTCGCTAACTCATATAAAAACTCCATGAACTTATAAATTTCCATTTTATTTCGCACCGCTAGGCATCCATAAACAAAAGAACATGACATCAACCAAATATAAGTGCAATGTCGAAAGTGTTCCCCATGAAAGCATGGTTATACTAACTCCCAACTTGCAATTTGCAACCATATAAACTTCATAAGATAGGCACAATGATCAAGTTTATTATGTACAATAAAGTAAATGTGCCATCAAGTTCGCGAGAGCTTTACTGACTAATTTTCTCATGCCAAAATTTAATTTGGAAGATAATAAGAACATGTTGAATTACTCGAAATAGCAATAATGCTACTAGGTAGATATGGTGGACACAATTGGCAAACTTTGGTTATTGGTGATTGGATACACGAGTAGAGATTGTACTCAGCACATGCGAATGCTAGCAAAAGACTGGGAGCGACCAACTAAGAGAGCAATAATGGCCATAATCATGCATAGCGACAAAACATTATCAATCAAAGCATAAAGTGATATTACAAGTCAAAAACTAAATTATCATAGAGGCTTTAGTTGACCGGTTATAGTCATAACATGGTATAAGCATGCGCCAAGTCAACCCAATAAAGCATCAAAGGAGAATACTACAATATTATGATTTTATGATGGAAACAACACATGATTCTTTCAATGACATATTATGCACTCTCAGCTATTTGAAACAAGTTATGCTACAACACTAAATACTAAGCATATGACAAGAATAACATCCAACATGACATGCCAAAGTCTATGCCACCGTCTAGATAAGCTCCCTTTTGCATCACTGTAGTCTTAAACTATTTTACTCGTATCCAACACCAATCAACTTATTTGAAATAGCTCTCAGAGATGAAATACAATATGGACCATAGATCTAATCATACATAAATAAATAATACTAACGAGCTCTGAACATAATTCAAGTGAAAAACAAGAGCTAAACACAGTACTAGAAAACTAGAACACTCGCAGAACAATAACAGTGAAAACTAGAGTGATCTATGCAATTAAAACTGAGCGTGTCTCTCTCCAAAACAAATATGCCGGGATCCAACCATATTCTACAGCAAAAAAACTGAACTAAAACCAAAAATAAAGATGCTCCAAGAACAACACATAGTGTGTATGAAGCAATAAAAATATAGTGCATAGAGAGATGATCTGTTGCTTTGTTGATGAAGAGAGGATGCCTGGGCCTCCCAAGGTTTGACGCTTGTACCTCTTGGATATTTCTTGCAGTGCAGGGGCATCCCCAAGCTTGAGCTTTTGTCCATTATTCATTTCATCACATCATTCTTCTCTCCCTACACATGAAAACTTCCTTCATACAAAATTTCACATAATTCTCTATTAGCAGCATTAGTACAATCAAGATAAACAAATTCACTTGGGTTCAGTGATAACATATATCAAACATCTATTAAAGCATTAGCTACTGTACCAAACTTAAAAAAAGATCTTTGATCAAAATAAATCAAAAAGTAAGTGATTTAAGAGGCAAATGCAAATAGTGCAAAACATAACAGTATGTAAAGATCGATTTTTTCGAAAATCTTCTGTTGCTCATCTCGAAAGGTGGTAAACGAACGAAAGTTAGATAGTAACCTGTATCCTATGCATAAAAAATGACAGCTCCAAATTTCGCTCTGGATATTTTTACGAATTTTTATGGTAACAGCACAAAATCTGTTTCTGGACAACAACTTTCCCAAATCTTACTTTCTTTCTATTAGAGACTATTCTTGGCACAAAACAAAAATAAAAATGATAAGTAGCGGTTATTACAGAGGTAGTAACTTCCAAGACTTACCAAAAATAAAAATTACAGAAAATAAATATGGGTTATCTCTCAAGAGTGCTTTTCTTTAACGCCTTTTAGCTAGACGCAGAAAAAGAGCGAGCATCAAGTATTATCAAGTGAAGAAGCATCAACATCATACACTTCGTCTAAAACACAACTTGTCAAAATAGACACTTTAGATACCCCTGAAGATGATTCAACATGTAAAACACTCTTAGTTGTACTAAAAGTTTTATCAATTTTAAATATATTATGGGGTTTTGGTTTAGGTGTGTTGGGAACATACATAAATTTTTGCTCTTTTCTCACAAAAGATTTCTCCTTCTTAAACCCAAGAGAGGAAAAGGTTGAAATCAAAGTTTCCATAGCCTCCTCTACTTTACCAATCCTAAGGTTTATGCTATCATGGGTATTGCTAGCTTCTAAAATAGGGATTCTTTTATTGATACTTTCTATGGATTCATTAATTTGGCTAGCATTACCAATGCAATTTGGCAAACTTTTCTCTAGAGAGCTTAATCTTTTTATAACATCCTCCAAAGTGTTCTCATTTTCAACAATATTAGTAGGTGGGTTTCCTACCAAGCTTTCAATTAAATTTCAGGCTTCCAAAGCGGGAACACCCAGAAAATTTCCCCCCGTGAGAATATCCAACACATACCTATTTCAGCTAGATAAACCAACATAATTTTTTTAAGGAGGATCATGACAGAATATTTTTTAGTACATCTATGATGAGCATTACTTATTCTGTACCAAGCATCTTTCAAACATTCTTCCCCTTGTTGCTTAAAAGAACGAACCTCGACTTCAGGAATACTCAGTTTAGCAAAATTAAAACTAAGCAATAGAAATAACAGTTATAATAGAAACTATTTTTTTGTTTGTTTTTGATATAAAGATAACTATAAAAGGAAACTAATTTTTTTTTGTGTTTTTCATATAATAAAGAAAACCAAACTAAGTAAAGTAAACTAAGCAAACTATAACAAAGTAAAGAGATTGGAGGTGAGAGACTCCCCTTGCATAAATCCTCTCTCCCCGGCAACAGCGCTAGAAAATCTTGCTGAGCGCAAATTGCCGTGGGAGTTTACAATCTCTGTGGTGTAAATTTTCTTCAGCTCCCCGGCAACGGCACCAGAAAATCTTGATGGTGCTGCGGTGATGGCGCCAGACAATCTTAGTGGCGGTCGTTGTGGAAGCGGTTGGGAAACCCCAAGAGGAAGGTGTGATGAGCACAACAACAAGTTTGCCCTCAGTAAGAAACCAAGGTTTAATCGACCAGTAGGAGAAATGCGTGATTTCTGAAAGTGTTGGTAGCTGACTAGTGGTAGGACGCACTACCAGCGTCAACAACAACGTGGAACCTGCACACAACACAACCAAAGTACTTTGCCCCAACTTGCAGTAAGGTTGTCAATCTCACCGGTTTGCTGAACACAAAGGATTAGACATATCGAGTGGAAAGAGATGTTTGCAGTAATTAAAGAGAATATGAATTACAGTAAGTAAACAGAACATGATTGCAGTAGTTAAATTTATCAGTGTAAAGGAAAGGACCGGGGTCCACAGTTCACTAGAGGTGTCTCTCCATCAAGATAAATAACATATTGGGTGAACAAATTACAGCTGGGCAATTGACAGAATATCGACCATACATGACAAAATGATTACTATGAGATTCGTTTGGGAATTACAACATAATACATAGACCGTAATCCAACTGCGTCTATGACTAATAATCCACCTTCCGATTATCGTCCGAACCCCTTTCAGTATTAAGTTGCAAGCAATAGATTATCGCATTAAGCAATATGTGTAAAGTAAACAATAGAATTAATCTTGGATAAAACATTGTTGTTTTCTCCCTAGTAACAAAAACACATCTACAATCTTAGAAGTTATTATCACTCTCCCAGAAAACTAGAGGGATGAACCTACTATCGATCATAAATACCCCCTCTTGGAGTCAAAAGCATCTACTTGGCCAGAGTATCTACTAGAAACGGAGAGCATGCAAGATCACAAATAACATATGACATGAATATATAATCGACCTCAACATAGTATACAATATTTATCGGATCCTAGCAAACACAACATGTAGGATTACATAAGGATGATCTTGATCATGTAGGGCAGCTGACAAGATATATACATGAAGCACAAATTGGAGAATACAACCATCTAGCTACTGCTATGGACCCATAGTCCAGAGATGAACTACTCACGCATCACTTCGGAGGCGGGCATGGCGATGTAGATGCCTCCAGCGATGATTTCCCCCTCCGGCAGGGTGCCAAGAAGAGCATCAGAACCCTCCCGAGATGGGTTCTGCGATGGCTGCCGCGACGGAACTTTTCGTGAATGGAGGCTCGGGTATCCAGGGTTTTCTCGAGATCGTGCTTAAATAGTCGGAGGATTTAGGTCGGTGGGGTGCCTGGGGGGCCCACACCACCCATAGGCGCGGGCCACACCTAGGCCGCGCCATGGGGTGGTCTAGCCGCCCGGTGGCACCTCTTCGCCCCCCCTCCGGACTTTGTCTTCGTTTCGGTAAAATATTAACTCCGGCATTTGTTTCGTCCAATTCCGAGAATATTTCATGTACAACTTTTCTGACATACAAAAATAGCAGAAAACAGGGAACTGGCACTATGGCATCTTGTTAATAGGTTAGTGCCAGAAATCATGTAAAAGTGCAACGAAGTGTAAGCAAAAACATATATGAATTGGTGTAAAACAAGCATGGAGCATCAAAAATTATAGATACGTTCGAGACGTATCAGGATCAATCACTAGTGGTGCAATTGGTCATATCAATGGCTGCACCTATCTATGGCCTCTCTCTGGAAGAAAACACTAAAAATACTATACTAAACTTCACTAATTGTGACAATCACACAAATTAAATAGCAATTTGCCAAGACATTTACTCCCTTGAGTTATTTGCTCTTACTTCACTTCATATCACTTTACTTATCTTTCATTGGTATTACTTATTGCATTTTAATTTTAGCACTTGTAATTTTATAGTAGAAACCTCTTCACACACACACTATAGATCCTAGCTTTGCATAGAAGGCCATATAAGTGGGTCATAGGTCTTTGTAGAATAGATAATTTACCTTCAGCACCTCGTGAGTTCGACTCTCAAATACTTATCAAATTGTACTACGGTGATCCTCTGCAATTGGTGGTTACCTTGTAGTGTGTCTACAAGGTAACCACCAATTAGTCATGGTCCTCTAGCAATGTCAGCTTGGTTGCGTCGACATGACATTTCTTCTTGTTTTGTTGTTTGTTGTGCAACCTAGGGGGGCTTTCTAGGTGGCAACGGGCCTCAGGAGACACTGGTGATTTTCTTCATTATGTCGCTGGTTGACATGGGATGTTTGGTTACTGACTAGGTAGAATTCTTTCGTTAGAGGCTTGTATTTTGTGAAAGCTTTGGAGGTTCTTGGACTCTATTGGAAATGGCGACACTCATCGGCACCGTTTCTTTTCTTGGAGGCGTCGTTTGAATCCTCCTCCTTTGGCTTCTCGAGAATTGATAGGTTGCATGCATGATGTAGAACCCCGTGCGTGGTGGGGTTGGTGCGGTGGATGTTTGTTGGTGAAGAAAGGTTCGTCACCGATGCTTCTGTGCAACAATAAAAAGTGATCCTTCATTCGGATCAAGCAATCTCCTTTAGTGTAGTGCTTCTTTTAGTTTTGCTTATGTCTCCAACTCTTTGTGGTATTTTGGTGCTGTGTTCTTGCTATGTAAAGCTGGGATCCCTAGTGTGTGTGTAAGTTGTAACTCATAGCCTAGCAGTGGGTGCGTCGCTTCGGTCGCATCACTTCAGAGCATGCGCCTCCCGCAGCCTTCCACACCACCATCAATGGCACACTTCAGCTATGACGTCCGTGCTAGACCTGGAGCTCAGCGGATGGACTTCTGTGCCGCCATAAATGGCAAGCACTTGGATTCTCACATTCTATTAAAGGTCTCCCTTTCCCCTGTCCTTTAAAAAGACACCATCAATAGCCTGATATCACCAACACCTCCCCCTGCCGACACCCTCTTTCTCGCCACTCTTAGCAGACCGACAGCTAACGTCCTCATCGATAAGTCCATGGGGAGGCTTCCCATGGAGTCATCTGAAGAAGAACGACGCCGAACTGGGTCCTCGGCGGCGAAGAAGAAGACGAAGGAGCAACTGGGTGCCGGTCCGTATCGACATCGCATGTGCCCTCTACGACAATTGGACGTCATGTGAGGGCTGGGATGATGCTCACCTACTCGACGTGCCCATGCCGCCGGTTCCATGGTCTCTACTCCTCCTTCACCGAAGATGCTCTGCTCCACCTCCATCTGCGAAGAGGCTTTGGAGCTGGCCTTACAGGCCTTTGCTCCTCCTCCACCACCCCCACCGTCTCTATGGGATCAGTGTCATGTGTGGCAGCGTCCCCCTCCTCCTCCAGTATACCACATGGCGCCGCCAGTGCCCAACTGTCCATGGGAGACTTCGCCGACCTGAGCAGGGACCAATACGACGAGCAGTAGGCATTGGTCCGTATGCTAGGGTTTGGTGGCATTGAAGGCCCGTTTCAATTTTTCTTATGTTTTTTCTTCCTTTTTAATCTATGTAAATTATATGACAGTCGTCTAATTAAATAGTTAAGTTATACAGTTTTTTACTTGGAATTTCCACCTGTAAATATTATACTCCGGATCGGTCATGTTAGTGAACATGCATGGGGCTAGTTCCCTGGAAAATGCTGTCTCTGGTGAGACCAACGTACTTAAGCTGAGCAAAACTTACTGGACTGTATCGGTAATTCGGTATCCATAAGCAAAATCCATATATAGATTAAGCTGTTCAGATGCTACCCATCTCTGTGGACTCTGTGAAGTGCAGATGCAGTCTGGATGGAAGCATGTCGCATGGCGCATCACCGCACCCCGCCCATATCCGCCGCCCAAAAATCTGAGGAAGTCGCAAGGAGACGCCCAGGTTCCGCCTAGCAACTTCTTCCGGCGGCGGCGCGGGGGAGGAAATGCACTCGGGGGTGCTAGGGTTGGGAAGCAGATCGCCCCCGACTCGTCTTAGGCGTGAGCGACGGGGGGACATTTTCTAAAAATAGGGAGAATTTCACTTTCCGGCCTCTGCACCAACTAGAGATGCACACATCTATTAAGTATGAGCACTAAGATTTCTAATCTTGATGAAGATTAAAACATAATTCTCAAGATAAATTGCATAAGTATCAGATTCAGCCCGAGCGTCAAATATAAAGAGAAACGTAAATTTACATCCGTGAAGATTTGAACTCAGGTCAAGATTACACTACGGTTGGTCATGTTTGTGAACATGGGGCCAGTTCCCTGGAAAATGCTGTCTCTGGTGAGACGAATTGTACTTAAGCTGAACAAAACTTTCTGGACTGTATCTAAGAGCATCTCCAGCCGCGTCCCCCAAACCGTCCTCCAAACCGCGCCGGATCGAGCGTTTGGGGGACGTGTTTCGTTCGTGCCGCGTTTGGGGGACGTCGCTCCCCAGCCGCGTCCCCCAAACGCCGCCCCCAATCAGAAATTCAAATAGATGCATTCAAAAGAGATCGTTCCCGCCGATTCGTCACGATCAGAGTAGCGGCGATCGATCAAAGTACTGGGCGCGCGATCATATTACAGACCGGTGGTGCATGCAAATTAGAAAAAGGGGAAGGGGTTGGTCGACGGCGTCGTGTCCTGAGTCGACGCAGGCCCGTCGAGCACGACGACCTCGTCGCGATCTGCCTGTTCCTGTGCATGGTGCGTCTGCTCCGTCGCCGACGCGGAGGCCGACGCAGGTGTAGCAGTAGAAGACGCGTCAGCCTGCTCTTGCTGCGCTGCCGCTGCCGCCGATGCCGATGCCGCTGCCAGGGCCGCCGCGTCCGCCGCCGCCATTTTGGCTTCGATGTCGTCGAGGATCTGGCCTTTGAAGAAGTTGTGCGCCGCTCGCGTCCGGGGAGACATTCCCTCTGTCGACGTTCTCAGCAGGGACATGTCGTCCCTGCGTTTCTTGAGCTCCAGCTTCTCGTCTTGCCTCTTGAGCAGCTCGGCCCACCTTTGGTCGGCCTTCTTGTCGCGGGAGATAAAGGTCGAGGAGACATCGGTGAGGCATTTCGTGATCGACGCCTGCGTCTTCTCAGACGACGCAGCGTCGGCCAAGGCGGCCTTGGCAGCCTTGTTGCTAGTAGGACGCCCTGTCGAAGTTGCCAGCGGCGCGTCCAGATCAATGGCGTCCTTCCCCTTGGACAGCGACAAGCGCGTCAGCCGCCATTTCTCATTCATTTTGAGCTTGCCATAGCAATGCATGAGCACGAAAGACTTGTGACCTTCCGAGTTCTTGGCGTACAAATCCATGGCCCGATCAAACTAACCAAAGGAAGCAGAGTCATTTCATCGAACACAATGTGGGCGCTACGGATTATGGAAGAAACAGTCGTACCAGTTGGGCGACGTCGGCGCCGCTGTCGCCTCTGGTCTCTAAGTCGTGATGGTACCCATGGAAGGAGTTCACCGACACCTGGATGATGGCCCATCGCGTCGACATTGCCTTTTGGCTCCTCTTCATTGTCACTTTCTGGTAGTCGCTGTTGATGAGCTTGCGCTCATCGAACTCGGCCTTGATCCTCGCCCAATACTTCCCGCCTTTTTGGTTGGCGCCGATGATGGAGTCATGGCTCACCGTCGCCCACGACTCGCACAGACAAAGATCTTCCAGAGGCGTCCACTTCGGGCCTCGTGTGCCCGACGCCTTCTTCTTCTTCTTCTTCTTCTTCTTCTTCTTCTTCTTCTTCTTCTTCGTCCTCACGCCGTCCGCGTCTACCTCCACGAGATCATCGTCACCGGCACCCTCGTCGTCCTCTTCGTCGCCGCCCTCTTCGTCCTCATCGTCGTCCTCCTCGTCGTCCTCCACCCCCTCCTCTTCCTCGTCATCCTCCTCCTCAACCCCGTCGTCCTCCTCAGCACCGGCGCCGTCGTATTCGAGCGGACCCCTGCGGCCGGTGAAAGGGTCGCCGTCCGGACCGGGTCCTGGCTCGCGCTGCTCGTACGCCGGGGAGTAGAGGTTGTTGGGGTTGAAGCCGCCGTGCGGCAGCGCATCCTGGTAGTGCGGCGACAAGTTAGGCGTCACGCACCCGGGAGTGGCGGAGGGGCCGTCGTTGTAGAAGGCGGCTTGCGACGGAGAGATCACTCCGGGAACGTACACCGGCATGGACGTACTCCATGGGCTCGCGTTGGTGGCGGCGATACACCCGGCCATTACTTGCTGCTTGGCGCGCGCGCCCCAGGCCTTCTTCTCCAGCTCCACCGCCTCCGTCCTTTCCGCTCCGCCGTCGATAGCTTCCGGCGCAGCAATCTTGCCGCCATTGATCTTCGGTCATTCCTTCGGGCTTCTTCTTCGCAGCCGGCGCCTTCCGCGGCCCGCGACGGCGCTTTCGCCCTATCGTCGCATTGCCCGGCGGCTTCTTGGCCGCTTTCTTCGCCATCTTTTTGGGGGCTGTCGGCGGCGCCATGGAATGGGGAGAGGGTAGCGGCGGCGGGTGGACGGCGGGAGGGAGAAAGAAATCGGCGGGATAGGAGAAATGAATCGGCGGCGGGATATGTTTTGGGAGGCCTGTGCGCGGCGGTATAGGCGCGATTTGGCGGGAGCGGCGGGATTTGGCGGGAGTGTGAGACGAATTTTCCCTGTGCCGCTGACGGGTCGGCCCCGCGTCGGTTGGCCTCGCTTTTCGTTGTGTCCGGCGTCCCCGGACCGTCCCCTGTGGGACGGGGACGGGCTCGGGGCGCCGGACACCGTATAGGGGCGCGCCGGACAAAAAAGGGCTTTGGGGGACGCGACTGGAAAGCATTTTCTGTCCGGCGCGCCCCAAATCCCTTTGGGGGACGGTTTGGGGGACGCGACTGGAGATGCTCTAAACCCTAGCCATAAGCAAAATCCATATATGATTATGCTGTTTAGACGCTACCCAACTCTGTCGACTCTGTGAAGTGCAGATGCGGCCTGGATGGAAGCCTGTCGCCTGTGCTGGAGCGTGTCAAAATCAATGTTCTGATCGGTGACAGTGAGCGAGCGTGTGTGTGGGGGAACAATGTACGCGCCCACTCACTCACGCACGCTCGCTTGTCTCCGTCCTATAACTGGTAGTACGTCTTAACAGGACGCACACGTACGTGCGATTTTGATCGACATTGACATGCATGGGCTCCAACCCAGCTAGCTAGCTTGGGAAAATTTACTTAAATTTGCAGAAACAGACATCTCACTTGTCACTAGATGGATCGGTCACGGTCATTGCCCATACATGCATCTACAGCACTAGATGTCTAGATGCAACCATGGTTAGCTTGATATAAACCCACATGGGATACAAACCAAACCCATATGGGTATTATAAATAGACATTTTAGATATGTTAAAATTTACATGTATGCAGACACACGGTAGTATCTCTGCCAAAATTAATTGTCGTAATGACGCAGCTCAAAACTATACTTGTACCAGATATTATATGGATACGCCAATTAATTTGGGCCGGAGGGAGTTCTATATTTACCACCAAACCAATATAAATAGTATGCATATTGTGGCCAACAGGTTGAGCAAACAAAACGGGGGGCAATTGAGTAGTAGTAAACATGCCAAGGAAAAGTTCATTTGGCAATGTTAAATTTGTGTCCATGACCACTAAATTAACTCATGACAAGGGCAAACCTACTAATTGATCGGCCCACAGGTATGACTAAACACTTGCAAAAGTTGCAATTGATAGTCTTTTGAATGTAGGGGGTTATTGGAACACAAGGCATCAAAATTAATTAGGCAAAAGGGTGTTGTTCGTTAGCTATTCCCAGAAGAATCTATCTACAATCTAATACGTATATTCATCACATGAAAATTATCAGATTTTAAGGAGGGTGCAACATTCAGTCGGTGCAGTAGCACTGGATGCGATCGTAGCATCAAAAGATAAATTAAGTATTGCATATGGAGCGGGTCAAGCATGCAACTGCATGTAACAAACAGTCAAACGTGCAGGCACCGCCCTAATTCCCCGGCTCAGAACTTGATCATCCAAAAGATTCTTGTCCACTCCCAACTCAAAACCGCATCATTCATTGTACTTATACTCCTACTTATTTACAAAATATTTCCCCATCTGGAATCCAAAAAACTTCAGAAGACATGGACAGCACTTTAGCAAATAAAAGATCAAGACGTGAAAGGACCCAAATTAAGTTCAAACCCATCTAGTTTTGCTTGGAGTTAATTAATCCAGAAATGTACTATTTTTTCCCGCGTATTCGGTAGAATCTTTGGTGATTATTCTAGCTTGTGATTGTAGGAGGTTGCAGGAACATAGGGTACCCCTGATTGGTGATAGTCAAATGGAAGGACAAGGTGGTCGAAATTTCGGTGCAATGTTTTGTAGGGAATCTAAGTTTGATGCTACTTCATTAATTAATTTACAAAATGTAGCAAATCGAGGCTGTTTAGTTAGTTAGTTACTGAAGACTGGTTCACTGAACATGAGACTTGAGATCACTTTGCATAGATTGATTGATGGTGCCAATATATAAGAAAATGTCATGGTAGGAACAAAGTTGGACATGGTGGCTTTTCAATCTTTGGAACATCTACTGAACTGCCCTTTTGATGGGTCTTATCCATGGATCTCCTAGACATATTTGACTAACAATTGCATAATCAGTTAAATCACACAAATTTGGATATTCATGTTTCTTACATGAAATCCCTTTTACATAACTGAAGAAAAAAAACGTTGCTGCAAAAAATTCTGAAATAAATCGGTATAAAAAGTTACTTTCAGAGTTTTCTCAAGCTGGGCCCACCATTCATGACATCCCATAGGCCAGATTAAGCTTAATTTATTTCCTCAAAGCTAAAAAAAAGAGAGCGAAAGAGCTTAATCTAGCTCAAGCAAGGGACCACCTTGCTCCCACCAGAAAAAGAATACCCAGGCATCGGTTAGTTAAAGGAGCAGCACCAACACTGCAGTTAACAATACTTTGCAGTTTCCAATGAACAAAAAAGTCGAAGTGGTTAACGATGCACTTTGCAAGGATACTTTTAGATAGTAATTAAACAAAGATCCCACTAGCTAGTTTGCTTTGCATAGGCAAAAGTAGCAAGGGCAGGGAAAAGAAGAAACAAAAGGTAGTGGAGAGAGATGCTGGGATATATGATGATGAAGAGCATGCAATAGACAATTGCCCATATACTCCATGTTACATTGTTCCATACACATATCTTATTATTGGGGGAGGAGAGGAGACAGTTTTGTATGTGCCAAAGATGCTCCCCCGAGATCTCTAATGATAGCATATCCTAATCATGGCATCGGCAGCCCTGCTTTTTTTTTGAACATACTCTTGCTTGATCTAATTCAGCTATATTTCGTCAGTGCTGATTGGATGAGCCTTCCAGATGACGGGTCTAGGACTCTAGGTACAAAGCATCCGTGTCCAACTATGTACTACTATCAACTACTACCTCCGTTTTAAGGAATAAGGCACACGCGTATTTCAAGATGAACTTTGATCATACAAATTGAGCAACAAAATATTGATTATATTATATGTAATTAGTATCGTTGGATTCGTATTGAAAAGTACTTTCTAACACTAGTAGAAAAAGAGGCTTCCGTCCAGCCCCATTAGTCGCCAAAATATAGGAACCACGACTAATGGGGTCTTTAATCGCGGTTCGGGAGGCGACCCGTGACCAAAGGTCTGGGCCCAGAGCGCTCGGTGGCTAGCTGGTGGACGGGAGGGGCTTTAGTCGCGGTTGGCCAGGCCAACCGCGACTAAAGGTCCTCAGGCCTGGCCCGAAGGCCTTTAGTCGCGGTTGGCCAGACCAACCGGGACTAAAGGCCCATCCCTATAAAAGGCAGCTCAGCTCACTTCACTTAGCCATTTGGTGCCACTTCTCTTCACAAACTTCACAAGGGGGTGTTAGGTTTGATGCTAATTTCTTACAAATAATTTGTATATATTTAAATTAATTCATGGTCAAACAAAAAGCACGTAAAACAAGGACACCTTATTTTTTGAAACGGATGTAGTACTTCCTCGATTCCATAGTGCTTCTCGTAGTTTTAATTTAAATTCAAACTAAAACCATGATGATAATTTTTTTGGAACATAACAAGTACACATATCATTTCCGTGTGCCCAACGGGTCCAACCTAGAGTACATAAATACAACCTCTGTTCATAAAAAGATGATGCAAATTTATCTTAATTTAAATGTATCATAACAATTTGTAATATATAAATACATTCGAATTTAGATAAATCTCCGATACCAAGGAGTATTTGGTAATCATCGATCTGCTAACCCGATAAACCAACATGGGAGTAGTCCGAAACCCGTTATCGGTCACCGAGAAGTCTCTAGTACACACCTATGAGAGCGACGAGGGGCCCTTGGTCGCGTTGGGCCGCCATGTCGCGGGTCGACGCCGGCAAGCGGCTCATGTGTGCACCCTACCCCGCAACAACCCCAGCTACCTGTGGTAAGTGTGTAGACGTACGCTGCACATGCGCGTGGCCCGTGGCACGTACGTGTGCATGTGGAAGCATGTGAAGTTAGAGCGTCTCACACGGGCGCACCACACGCCCGGCTCTCTCTCCTAGTTCGAGACTTGGAGCTCTATAAAACATTTCCATGGAGAACCTCCACAGCTCACAAACTCTCTCGCTCACGACTCACCTACAGCCAGCTAATAAGAGCTCTCACCATCGTCGTCGTCCTTGCAAGTTGCAACCACCTCGCCGGTGAAAGAAGGAAATGGCAGCCGCCGCAATGAGCTACGCGCATGCCGACGTGGAGAACCTCAAGGCGACCGAGCTGAGGCTTGGCCTGCCGGGCGCCGAGGAGTCAGACAAGATGCCGACCCCGCCGTCTACGCCCAGGGCCGGCAACAAGCGCGCTCTCGCCGGCGACCTCCGCGAGGAGGAGCCCAAGACCGCGCCGCCGGCTGCCAAGGCTCAGGTGGTTGGCTGGCCTCCAGTGAGGTCCTACAGGAAGAGCTGCTTCCAGCAGCAGAGCACCAAGAGCAAGGTGTCCGCTCCTGCTCCTGAGAAGAAGCAGGAGGAGGTCGCAGTTGCAGCGGTAGTGGCGCCGCCCGCCGCAGCAGGCAGCGCAGGATCACTGTACGTGAAGGTGAGCATGGACGGAGCCCCCTACCTGAGGAAGATCGACCTCAAGATGTACAAGGGCTACCGCGAGCTCAGGGAGGCCCTGGAGTCCATGTTCCTCGGCTTCTCCGGTGACGCCTCCAGCGTCAACCCGTCCGACTTCGCCGTGACCTACGAGGACAAGGACGGCGACCTCATGCTCGTCGGTGACGTGCCCTTTGAGTAAGTTCACGCATCCAACCAAGATATATATCTTCTTCTTCGTGATTTCATTCGGATTTGAAATTTCTGCACGGCCGGTGTCTTATGGTGATTTTTTTCATTTGCAGGATGTTCATGAGTACCTGCAAGAGGATGAGGATCATGAAGGGATCCGAAGCAAGAGGCCTTGGCTCTTCAAAGGAGTGAAACGAAACTTATGAAGAACATGCAAGTATGCAAACATGCCATGGATGCATGTGTGCAACACCAAGGATTCTTTTGTTCTTTTGGGCATGTTTTCATCCATCTCTTCAAGGCAAACAAGAAGATGCAAGATTCGAGTGGAGTTCTTTTTATTTCATTTTACTTTGAAATAGGTGTTAGCAACACAAAAGGAGTGGAGATTTGTTCGAGTTGAATGGATCTCCATGTGTGTTTGTACAAAAAACAGCTTTCTCATTTAAGCTATCTCAATGGTTGATTGGTCTCTCCCTTGAGTTTTATCAAAGGTCGCAAGAATTTCATTCATACTGTATCAGTGTTTGTGATGTGGATCTTACGAAATATGTAACTCATATGTGTTAGCATTCGACTAATTAAGGGGATTGGATTCCATTGTGGCAGCTCTCCAAAAATGTTGCTACAAACAGACCAAAATCAGACACCCCTCTGCTCCTCAACAGAATCACATTGTAAACAAGATGATTTATATAAGATTGGTTCCAAAATTACGAGTAAGACAAAGCTTGCAAGATCCAAAAGGACGCCGTAAATACGTATACTACTCGGTGAATGCGTCCGAATATGATTATTGTTTATCTCCTCTATTACCAAGCTCTTTTTGTCCGGAGCAAATTAACTCTGAACGTGCAGCTAACCGAGACGAACAGGAACAAGATTGGGTCACTGACACGATCCACTTGTCAAAATAATGACAAGAAATTAATTGAACAGCAAAGCTGGTCAAGAGACAAACCCATCCACCCTCTTGCAAGCTGAATCTGGGTGTCTGCAGCACTGCTGCTGCTACTACCCATTCATTCAGCAGTAACATGCACCGGCCGGCCGACAGGCTACATGTGGTGCACATGACACTCAAGTTTGTGGTCAAGACTCCAATTAGACAGAGGATCCAAGGCAATGCAGAGTTGTATCCCAGCTTGGGTCATCTCTGTTCATGAAGAATTGACGTTCTAGAAAGCTTGCACTCAGACTTATCTTCTCTTAGTTTGTGCATAATTCGCAAAATCTCCTCTTAGTTCCATTACCGTGATTGGAGAGGGCAATTACAGTAGTTTCAAATTCTTTTGTACTCATGCTCAGATGGCCTAGTGATGGTCAGGGAGATATGTAAAATGAAATTGATATCCAGTCAATAGAACAATATCTTGTGGCCAGGATGGTTTAGTACCGGTGGTTCGGGTACTGGAGAACATAGTGCCCGGAATGGTAGGGTCCATGAGATGTGATCGTGAAGCAGCACAGTATCAGCACAGCACAGCACAGCGAGGAGATGAGATGCAGGGTTCTTGTCTTGGTGGAGATATCTCATCCTAATTTCCTGCATGCATGATTAATTCCTGATGTTAGGTCCAACTAGAGCAGGGTATCAGGGTATTTATTTCTGCAGCTTGCTTGCTTGCCTGCTGGCTATGCAGACTGGTTAGTTAGTGCAAGACCACAGGCTGGATGATGCCGAGGCTTCTTATTCTGCACATTGTGTTGTGTTGTTGCAAACATATGTGTTGGCAGCAGCTAATTCGGTTGGTCTCTGATGGATTCTCAACTGACCATGCTTGCAACTTGTATGGAAAATAAAATGGGAGATCTGTAAGCAGCTTTCATATTAGTTTAGCATGTCAAGCATCTATTTGGGGCGCTTTTTTGCTTTTTTTGTGAAGAATACTCGAGATTTTATTACTCTACCACAAAATTGCAATCAGCTAGCACTAGGTGTGATATAGTATCTGGAGTGTGACGTACCAGCCCTTCCTCCTCATGAGAAGAACCATCAACTGATAAAGCATTCCAGCCGGGGATGGGCCATACTGAAAATTCGGACTTCACCAAGAGCGCAAGAGGACTTTGTCGCCTAGTAGCCAGAAAAATCTGGGAATTTGACAGTACGTAGTGCTTATCACCTAGCAATTTCAAACCATGTTGAGCGAGGAGGAGCTACAAGTTCTAGACCAGATGGAAAGATGCCGATTTAGAACATGATATGCAAGTCGCCAATGCCACAGAAGATGAAAATCTTTGCATTACACGAGGATCCGAATAGTACTACTGGGAACTATGATGTAACTTACATCCATGGTAAGACTACAACCAGAACTAACATGTCATGCCATTATTTATAGCTATGTGCCAACTAGAGAAATTGCTGCCGTTACCTTGACCCTCTGCAGATGCCTGAACTTGAAAAATAAGCTCACATCAACCCAACAGGCCCAGATACGGTTGCTTGCCAGTACACCAGGGGTTCCTAGTAGGGGCCGTTACGGCCGAAAGCCTCCTCCATATGGGGTATGGGCCTTACTTAGTGAGGGCACTTACACACGTACATCTTTAATTCTTTATTGCTTTATGTAAATTTCAGGAATCCTAAAAAATGTAAATTTGAAGATTTATATTAATTTTGAAAAATAAATAATATATAAAATTAATTAAATGAAAAGTGTATATAAATTTCTAAATATTTTAATTTTAGAAATTACAAGAATTGTTCACACGTAGTAAATAAATTTCTCATACATTTCTAATTTAATGTTAGTTGAGCTCCACATTGGAAAACTAATTATTTGTGGGCGACAACCTACGTTCGATTTAAGAAGTGAGCCTAACTCACTTGGTTAGGGAAAGTGGATGTACAATCGGCCCCCCTTTTGCACCGGTTCAGTTGCGAACCGGTGCTAAAGGGGCACCACGTGGCGGCTGCCGGGCGCCCGAGCGAGAGGGCCTTTAGCACCGGTTCGTAATACGAACCGGTGTTAAAGGGTCTTCCGCGGCAGGAAAACGCCCCAAAACGGTGCCGCGGTAGAACCCGTTAACGTAAAAAATTTCGAATTATTTTTCACTCCCTCTTTTTTTTTAGAATTTCTAATATTTTAGTTATTTCACAAGTTTAATCTGTAACTACCCTTATCTCTAGTCCAATTACTTACTCGTGCTCAAACTTCCCGCTCGGTCACCCATCCTCCCACTACTCTAGGTCTCTAGCAATAGCACGCTTAACTTCTAAGTTTCTTTCCGTCCCGCATCCAAGTGCTTCGCGCGTATGTATGTGATAGTAGTATCTTATCAATTCTATTAACATGTCGGTCGATGTCATATTTCTTTATTGTTCGAATTTTCAAATAATTCTTTTAATAAACAAAAGTAATGATATAATAATAATATTTAATAAATAAATAAACATTAACTTTATAATTTGTATTATTTTTAACTTTTTCAAATTTTTTTGCCAAACCTAAAACCTGAAAATTTGAAAATCTTATAATTTGCTAAAAGTAATATTAATCTTTATGCAGGATGCAATTATTAATTTTAATTTAAAAAAATAAAAAATAATATAAAATCCTAAATTTCTAGCAAAAAACTAAAATCTTCCTTCTTTCATATTTTAATTTGGAATTTTGAGAATCTTAAAATTGGCTAACCGGGTAAACCCCTTTAGCACCGGTTCGTGCCAAAGCTGGTGCTAATACTCTTTGGAGCAAAAAAACCAAAACCCTCTTTCCTACTAGTGTAGGTTCAAGTCAGGGACGTAGATTTGATTTCTTATTACTTTTCTAAAAATCATTGTAGAGCTTCCCCTGCCGTATTGATTTAAAAAGAAAAGCCTACATTGGAGTGGTGTACTACGATACTATACATGTGAAAATGGTCATTGGTCATGGTTTTGGGTCCGTCACCATATTCATATCAATGAGGTGGGAATCTTAAAGGAAACATTGGCAAAATAATTTTATTTCCTCAATGACCTACACTTGCTCCCGATGTAAAAGTATCAAAATAAATATATGCATGCGACACGGGCTTAAATGCAATGATAGTGGAGGGTGCGAGAAGCCACTAGCGCAGGTCGGGTCTTTTAAGGACCACCATGGCACACAAAAGGCTCTTTTCGCGTGTTGTGTGGAAGAACGCTGATGCTCAAAACTTCAAACCATTTGCCGGCCCACCACCCGCCAGCACACAGAAAACATAGCACACAGTCTGCAAAAATGGAAGCGTATGTGATATGACGCGAATGGTTACTCTCGAAGTCTGGAGGGAATCATGTGCGTATCATCGATCTTTGTAGACTCGTTCTTTCAGTTAAACCGTGTGTTATATTTTCAAGTTCCCTTTCCCTTTTCCGCCATTTAGCCGTCTTTCTGCCATCGCCAGCTTGTCCATAAATCCAGTGAGAGCTTTTGCTAGCGTATACCTGCAAAAAATGGTTGAAAAAACAAAAGGAACAATGCCTCATGGCCATAGATATGTGTCAAGTTACCAAGCACTACTGATGCTCAGAGAGAGGATGGAGGCGGCGCTAAGGACTCCGCTTTCCGTGGAGCCACCTCGCTGGTTACTGGAAGTTGGTGAAAAGACCCTGTTGATGCTCAGTTAAGGTGCACCCCAGTCTTCGACCCTAGTGTCAAGTCTTTGTTTGAGGACTATGACTCACTGGAGGTCTTAGTCGATAAGCCCATGGTGAAGAGAAATAATGTACATCTTCCTAGCACTAGTACGGAAAAGCCTACTGCTCGCGTGTGAATTTTGGCTATCAGTCTTGGGCACCCACCCGCGACTCGTATCTCGACACTGATATTTTTTACTTGTCACGTGCTTAGTAGACACGCGGCTGCCACGATTTTTGGGAGCGTGCCCCAGTTATGCCCACGATTACTACATCCTTTTTGGATTGCCACCAGTCTGCCAGAACTGGCAGCACAATAGCGACACATCGGACAGGTTGGATCTTTTGTGCCGAGCTAGACCCACACACCCTCGATCTGCGCCGAGCGTCTCGCTATAGCGTCCGGCTCCGCCGCCCGCCGTCCGACGCACTGGCCTCCGCCTCCGTCGCTGAGAGAGAGGACGAGGAGAAGAGGACCGCTGGTTATATAGTCGGCTTAGTAAATAAACAAACACTTCAGCTTTGTGCCTTACCTCGTCCTATTTTTCACAAGTCAATATACCCTGATCATGACTCTACGCGCAAGGAAATTATATTCTTGACTAGTTTCATATTTTCTATTAAAATGTTGTTTAATTGTATAAAATAACTTTTTTCTAGTAATAATCAACTTTAATTCACATTCATTGTTAGGGACACTAGATAAAGTTTTCCCCACATTACATATCGGATGCGCCTAAGGTACACGTGTGTAGCTATTGTCAAGATCAACATGTTTAAATTAGTTGTAACATTCATATGTTGTTTGTTGACTAATTGGTAACTGGGATCCACCAAGAACACTTGATGATGTTTTTGTGATATTAAATGCGCGAGTATATATGTGGCCATACAAAATGGATGCTTAATGCAAGAATAGTCGATTTTCAGATGTTAATATTTCTTACTAGTGACATGTATGACAAATAGGCTGGCTAACAAGTAACAACACCCATTGTTGCCCTTAGATATATATTCAAGACTTGGACCAAATTTTGGTATCACGCGCATCCTTGCACAAATGGAAGCCTTGGAAAGAACATGCAGGCGAGAGCACCGGGTCAGTCTTCATGACCCTGCATGCAACTGCCATTTCCTTGAGACGAAGAAGTCGCACAGTGAAACGAGTGGTGGCCGCACCCAGTTCATATATAGCAGTGAAACGAGTGGTGGCCACGGTCTATATATTGCAGTGAACACCACAACTTTCTCGACTGGTGTACGTCCAGCAGTAGTAGCTCACAACTCGCTCCCTCCGTCATGAACATCGCGTTCGCCAGCGTGCCGACCATGATTTCCGTCGTCCTGCTTGTTCTCGCCGGAGCCGTGGCGGCGGCGCCTCCTCCCACCGCAGGAGGGCCGCCTAAGGTGCCCGTGACTCCGCCGGCAGGCCCGCCTAAGGTGCCCGTGACTCCGCCGACAGGGGCGCCGAAGGTTCCCACGCCTCCTTTGACAGGGCCACCCAAGGGAGCGTCGCCTCCGGCGGCGGCAGGCCCGCTCAAGTTCCCGGCACTCCTTGCTTTCGGCGACTCGGTGGCGGACACGGGCAATAACAACTACGTGAGAACCATCGTTAGGGCCAACTTCCCGCCCTACGGCAAGGACTTTGCCGGGCACAAGGCCACTGGCAGGTTCTGTGACGGCAAGGTCAGCGTAGATTTCCTAGGTACGTACTACAATTTGGCATCACTTACGGCAAAGATCATACAACTATATATAGGTTGTACTGTAGTACTCCAGTGAGTGTGATTATCGTACCAAGTGTAAAGGTTAGATGGTCATATTCTTTGAATGCAGCGTCGGCACTTGGTGTGAAGGAACTGCTCCCGCCGTACCTGAAGAAGGACCTCTCCCTGGAGGAGCTTAAGACCGGCGTGAGCTTCGCATCGGCGGGGAGCGGCTACGACAACTCCACCTGCAGGACTATGGTATCCCAAATTGCGTCCAATCGAGATCAATGAATAACAATTAATGTCGAACCAAGTTAATGATGGATCGAGCGCGCTGACAATTACTCTGCATGTGTACTCATTTTGCAGTCGGCGCTGACGATGGAGCGGCAGCTGCAGATGTTCCAGGAGTACAAGGCGAAGGTGGGCGGCACCATCCCAGACAAGACCCTCTACCTCCTCGTCTGGGGCAGCAACGACATCGTGGAGCACTTCACCTTCGCGGACGGCATCACGGAGCCCAACTACGCCGACTACCTGGTCAAGCGCGCCATCTCCTACATCCAGTCCCTCGTCGACCTCGGCGCCAAGAGGGTGGCCCTCACGGGGATTCCCCCCGTCGGCTGCCTGCCGTCGCAGCGCATGATGGCCGGCGGGATCCGGAAGCAGTGCGCAACCGACCGCAACCAGCTCTCCATCATGTTCAACCGCAAGGTCAGCCAGGAGATGGCCACGCTCAACGCCAAGCTCCCCGGCGTCACCCTCGTCTACATCGACCTCTACGGCATCTTCACCGACATGATCGAGAGGCACGACGCGCTCGGCTTCAAGAACGGCAAGGACGCATGCTGCGGATACATCGGACTCGCAGCAGCCGTGCTCTGCAACTTCGCCAGCCCGCTCTGCCCAGACCCCTCCAAGTACATCTTCTGGGACAGCTACCACCCCACAGAGGCCGCCTACAAGGTCATCATCGACATGATCGTCGACAAATATTTCAAATACATGCACTAGCTACCTAGGTTCCCTCAAAATCAACCTTCCTCAGAGTGCACCAAGCAACCCATAGTTTCATAAGATTATTTTGGTAGCTTAGATATAGGAATAAAATAGGAGCAATAATAATATGTAATTCCTGGACCTGGAAGACAAGAGATGCACCAATTTGATGCATGCAACAGAATAATCGCTGTCATCGACAGTTTGGGTCTTACAGAGGTTCGTATGTTCACTTGTGCTAGAAGCCTAGAAACCACGTCATGCCGACAAATGAAAAGTAGCTTTGCGTACGTTTTTTTAGAGTAGGAATAAAACAGGAGCAATAATCTGTCATGGCTGGAAAATAAGACATGCAACACTTTTTTTCTTCGAAAAATGACGCTTTATTACTTAAAGTTTTGACGTAATACACTCGGCCTCTGGAAGGGTGTTTGTTTGGGCTTTTGGCTTCGGCTTTTGGAAGCCAAAAAGCACCTAAATAGGTGCTTTAGGTGCTTTTTGGCTTCCAAAAGCCGAAGCCAAAAGCCCAAACAAACACCCCTGCACACAGCCGCACAAGGTTACATGAAACACATAGTTCAACCCAAAGGATATCTGTAAAATAAAACATATCATAGTACAGGAGCCGCTATCCTCAGACTATGCAGCCACCCATGTTGAATAATAAACTTCTTGGCCAAATTCTCCAATTGTGTAGACACCTCGGTAAAGAGGTTGCGGTCCTCCAAGCGTTTAAGCGGCGACCATAAACGGAGCGTAGCCATAAACCGATAAATTACCTGCATGAGAGAAGATTTTTTGTCATTAAAAACCTTGTCATTTCTACATAGTCAGAGCGACCATATGACGGCTAACGCTCCCACTCTGATAAGACTCCTAAACCTAACCTCTACCCCATTTAGGCAGTTGCCAAAAATATTTACAATGCTATGGGAAGGTATAAGCTAGATCCTGTCTGAATGATTAACCATATAGCTTTCGCGAAACGGCACTAGAAGAAGAGGTGTTTAATTGTCTCGTCTTTGTGACAGAAAAAATATTTCTTACATCCATGCCAGCTTCGTTTTGCAAGGTTATCTTTAGTGAGGATAACACCACGGCGTAGGTACCAAGCAAAGACCTTCGTTTATAGTGGTATCCTTGATACGTCTCAAACGTATCTTTAATTTCTTATGTTCCATGCTAGTTTTATGACAATACTCACATGTTTTATATACACTTTATATCATTTTTATGCATTTTTCGGTACTAATCTATTAACAAGATGCCGAAGCGCCAGTTCCTGTTTTCTGCTGTTTTTGGTTTCAGAAATCCTACACAGGAAATATTCTCGGAATTGGACGAAACAAAAGCCCACGGCCCTATTTTCCACGGAGGGTTCCAGAACATCGAAGAAGAGTCGGAGACGGCCAGCAGGGGGGCCACCCCATAGGGCGGCGCGGCCCCACCTCCTGGCGCGCCCAGGTGTGGGGAGGCCACCCCCTGGCTCCCCCGACGCTGCCTCTTCGCCTATATATTCCTTCGTCTCGGAAAACCCTAGTACCGAGAGCCACGATACGAGAAAAGTTACGGAGACGCCGCCGCCGTCAATCCCATCTCGGGGGATTCTGAAGATCGCCTCCGGCACCCTGCCGGAGAGGGGAATCATCACCGGAGGGCTCTACATCACCATGCCCGCCTCCGGACTGATGCGTGAGTAGTTCATCCTTGGACTATGGGTCCATAGCAGTAGCTAGATGGTTGTCTTCTCCTCTTGTGCTATCATGTTTAGATCTTGTGAGCTGCCTATCATGATCAAGATCATCTAGTTGTAATGCTACATGTTGTGTTTGTCAGGATCCGATGAATATGGAATACGATGTCAAGTTGATTATCGATCTATCATATATGTGTTGTTTATGATCTTGCGTGCTCTCCGTTGCTAGTAGAGTCTCTGGCCAAGTTGATACTTGTAACTCCAAGAGGGAGTATTTATGCTAGATAGTGGGTTCATGCCTCCATTGAATCTGGGACAGTGACAGAAAGTTCTAAGGTTATGGATGTGCTGTTGCCACTAGGGATAAAACATCAATGCTTTATCTAAGGATATTTGTATTGTTTACATTACGCACAGTATTTAATGCAATTGTCTGTTGTTTGCAACTTAATACTGGAAGGGGTGCGGATGCTAACCCCGAAGGTGGACTTTTTAGGCATAGATGCATGCTGGATAGCGGTCTATGTTCTTTGTCGTAATGCCCTAAGTAAATCTCATAGTAGTCATCATGATATGTATGTGCATTGTTATGCCCTCTCTATTTGTCAATTGCCCAACTGTAATTTGTTCACCCAACATGTTATTTATCTTATTGGAGAGACACCACTAGTGAACTGTGGACCCCGGTCCATTCTTTTACATCTGAAATACAACCTACTGCAATCATTGTTCTCTGTTGTTCTTTGCAAGCAAACATCATTCTCCACACCATACGTTTAATCCTTTGTTTACAGCAAGCCGGTGAGATTGACAACCTCACTGTTAAGTTGGGGCAAAGTATCTTGATTGTGTTGTGCAGGTTCCACGTTGGCGCCGGAATCCCTGGTGTTGCGCCGCACTACACTCCTCCACCAACAACCTTCACGTGGCCTTCATCTCCTACTGGTTCGATAAACCTTGGTTTCTTACTGAGGGAAAACTTGCTGCTGTACGCATCACACCTTCCTCTTGGGGTTCCCAACGGACGAGTGCTTTACCATCACAAGGAAGCTACTTTCTGGCGCCGTTGCAATCCTCGTCGCACGTCAGCAATCCTCAGCTTCCAAATCCGCTCATTATTATAAACCGGTTGAATAGGTTGGATTAACGCTTCATACATGGATCTTACCGAGAAATTACCATTCTTGGTAAGTTCCAAGCAGAATATATCTTTCCCTTGAACCAGTTGGACTAATCTCTGTAGCAATTCGTTCCAAGAGGTTAAACGGGGACCGACTACATTACGCCTGAATGCCATAGATGATGGAGAAGTTTCCATCAACCTTTGAAGGGTTACATCCTTATGACGTACGATCCTGTACAAAGCTAGATATTGTTCCCGGAGCATGGTTGTCCCCAACCATTTATCATCCCAGAAACATATCTCCGACCCATCCCTAATAGAGAAGGACCCATTTGGGAAGAAGTGCCTCTTGGCAGCCATGATACCATCCCAAAAGTGTGAATCTCCGGGTTTCCAAAAAACCTGAGAAATCGCTTTTGAGCCTACACACTTCCTCCTCAACAGGTTTTGCCACACACCGTCCTCAGTTAAGAACCTATCCAACCATTTACCTAGTAAGGCTTTGTTCTTAACTTCTAGATCGTTGATACCAAGTCCACCTTGATCTTTAGGACGACATACAACCCTCCATTTTATCAATCGATATTTTTTCATTTCACTATCTCCTTGCCAAAAAAATCTTGATCAGAGATAATCCAATCTATGAAGAATTCCTTTAGGCAACTGAAAGAACGAAATTATATACAGTACTATATTTGTGAGTACTGAATTTATGAGTACCAATCTTCCACCGAGAGATAGTAATTTTCCTTTCCAACTACTTAGTCTTTTCTGCAATCTTTCCTCGACCACTTTCCATTCGAATAGGGTAAGTCTCCGGTGATGAATCGGAATACCCATGTAGCTTATTGGAAAAGAGCCTAAAACGCATCTGAATAACTCGGCATATTGGTTGGCATCGTCTTAGGCGTCACCGAAACAAAACAATTCACTCTTATGGAAATTAATCTTTAGACCAGATAGCTGCTCGAAAGCTAAGAGGATTAATCTTTAGACATGCAACACTTTGATGCATGCATCGAATATCCAAAAGTTTTGAAAAATAACCACACACTCACCGATCTTTCTTATATACCCAGTCGCCACGATAACAATTAGGGTCTAGAGAGGTTCTTATATCCACTTGGGGTAAGGGCATCTCCAACACCCGAGGTAAAACGGGTGTAGCCTCAACAATTAGGGTCTAGAGAGGTTCTTATATCCGCTACTATTCATGTTGATTAATGCATCTAGTATGTTTGAGTTTCACATGTTAGTAGTTGCTGTCGTCATGTTTAATATTCTGGAATTAATCATGGAAATTGTGCCTAATTATCCAACAATCCAAAAACCTAATTGTAGGCAATTTCCCGAGTTAACAATGGCTGGTTTTGCTGATGCACTGAGGCCGGATAAGTTTACCGGTGTGCACTTTAAGAGGTGGCAGGTTGTGGTGACCCTGCATACCACTGCATGTTATAGTATGCCAGTCGTTGACATAACATGTGCGAAGTACCAATCCGCAAATATTACATCCCTCAGAGTAGTACAACAGAAGCATAGCTGGTCTTTATTTCAGTCACATAATATTACAAACCATATATATACATCACATTGGAGGTCCTCCTGGGTCCATAGAGGATAACTCCTAGGTTCTAGGTGAACCCTACTCAACTTATACAATATAGGTCTTAACAGGTTTAACACCATTCAACTCGAGCAGCTAAATACTATAGAGTTCGTGCTGCTCGACTACTATTACTACTCTAGTAGCTTAAGCTTGGTCTCCTTCTGGAACCTCCCCGGTTTCATACACTATCAGATAGTAAACCCCCTCTACTCCTCCAGAGAGGTCTGGTTCTTCATAGCAGATCCCATCTGCTCCATCTTGTCCTTCAGTGGCTTCCTCCAGGTGATTCAGACAATCTAAGCAGGGGATTATAAGAGGTATGAGTACGAGCGTACTCAACAAGTTCGTTATAGGAAAGAGGTGTTTAATGCACTAACTATGGCATTAGACCAGAAAGCCTAATACCAATGTTGGTTTTCATAATCATTTCTTCAAAAGGTTGCTTTTATTCAGAAGAACTATGTCTGTTAGCCTTCACCTGGTATCTAGAACTTCATGGAGTTACTTTCCGGCAGCGTTCGCAGTTCCAAAACCCAGAACAGGGAGTGACAGGTCATGATTCATTACACTCTGCAGAGGTGTGTTGCTTTACCCATAAGAGATCTTAACCTTGGTGCCAACCGGGTAGCTTTCCCGTTCACACTTCCGTGGTGTGAGGCCCGGTATAAGGTCCTAGCCAATATTGTATTCCTTCGCGACCTCGCACACCCACCCTTTGTTGCAATTCCGACCTTGGGTCCTCGCCGGCCAGCGTATCCATAGGATACCATCCGACCTCGACTACTACCAGGTTTCACGACCATGATACCTTCGCCGGTCGTTGCAACCCCTCATAGACCGCATTACTGTGGGGAATTAGAATGGGATCCCCACCCACCGGTTGTTCTCGCAAGACACAACTGCTACGGTAAGCGCATCCGTTGATGTACGAGAGGAAGAAACACAATTGACTACTCCGTCCCACTCCAGACCTTATGGTTAACACGGTTGTTACGGCACAAGAATCACTGGACGATATTTGTTGTTAATCCTAGATGGATACAATCCCTTGCAATGGAACCTCCACCATACTCATACCATGGTTCCATTGCCCACCACATAGTCATATTCATAGTTATAAAATTAGTATCTTTGCTTTTCATGCAAGAGTGATAAGTATAGTACTTTGCAAGTAATTTGATAAAAATACTCAAAGTAACATGAGCACGCGATGAACTTGCCTGATGACTGCAAGGTAGTGCAGTTGGATTGTTTGGACTGACCCTGGTCCTCTGTTTCTAAAAGATAGCATCATTGTCCGATAAGGGCAATGTTTAAAGATTCAAAAATGCATGCTTTTGGATTTTAGGGTTTGTTTCCCCCTTCCCGATGCTTCGTTATTTAATTGTCGAAGGTGCCGAATAAGAACAATTAATTATACTCCTTTAAGAGTAAAAATAGTTTCTTGGAGTATTTCCAAGAATTGGTTAAGTCCAAGGTATTTGATGGACTTATTTAATTGTCAAAAATATGAAGTTTATTTTAATTTTTTTTATCAATGCATTATTTATTCAGTGAATAATGATTAATTTCAACTTGCTCCAATTATTCTAACCAATAATTGATTATGATAGAGGATAAAATTTGAAGTGGTTTTCATATTTTTCTCTATTTTTTAGAGTTATTAATCATTTATGGATTTTTGTCAAAGTTCATGTTTAAATAAAATTGTGAAATGACCAATTTGCCCTTGGGCCCACCTGTCAGGGTGAACCCAGTGGGTTGGACTAGACCCACTCGGCCTGGTCCGGCCCACTCGGTCGCACACCACTCCTTCCTCGCCCCCGCGTCTAACCCTAGCCTCCTCCGCTCACGCGACGCTGTGGTCGCCTGCGCCGTCGCCGAAATATCCCGGCCATCTCCGGTGGTGTCCGGCGACGAGATCAGTCACGTTCGCTTCGCCGTTCGACGGCGCACCAGATGGTCCGCGTCGATCTGGTTTTGGCGGCCTCCTCCGCTCACCCCCAACCCTACTGCAACTAGGGTTGCGCGGAGCCCGTGGCGATTCGCCTCACGCCGACGCCCCTGGTTGCCGTGGTGATGCCGTGTGCCTCGCCGAGGTTGTGCTGGAGCATCTGCGCTCGGCGAACGCCTGGCTTGGCCACGGCTTGGCGTTGCCGTGGCCAGGCTGTGCCGCCATGCCGCCACGGTGATGCCGTGGTGCTCTGCTCCAGGTTAGTACCCCCTGCTCTTCTTCCTTCTCTCCTCCTTCTCTTTGTCTAGCTCTAGCTACTGGCTCTGCTTCCCCTCTTGGAGATGCTAGCCATGCCGTGCTGCTGCTGTTGTGCTTGTGCTAAGGCTTGGCATGCTGCTGTGCTACTGATGGTTGCTCTGCTCTATTTGACATGTCCTAGTGCTATGTTGTTGCTTGCTGCATGCTTTGGGTGCCATGAGCTACTGCTGTTGTTTCTTCCTTGCTACTGTCTATGCTAATGACTGCTCCATTGCTTGCTTGATCACTCTAGTTGTGGCTGTGGCTTGGATATATGTGTAGGCCATTTGTATATGCATCTCTGGCTTACTGCTACTTGCAATACTTGCTTTTGCCAGTGCCAGTTGTGCTTGTTATGTTGCTGTGAAGCTTATGCTTCTGCTCATGAGCATGCTGTGATGCTCATGGCATTGCCATGTTGCTCCAGCTGCTGCTGTGCTACTGTTAGTCATGTGTATTCATATAATTCATCTCTGGCTTGATTGCCTTGAGCAAGGACCAGTGATGTGTGCTGTGTGCTATCCTTGTGTAACTTGATCCAGTGGTACATCATTTCTTTGATGTGCTTCTGGATACAATTATAAAGTCATATATTCAGTTTCTATTTATTCAGTTATGCCTTGAGTGTATTTATTCAGTAACTAGCTAAGTTCCTGATACTATGCGTGACTCTAGCAGGCTCTAGCAAGCTCTGATGATCATATGATCATTAGTTGCTTGATGGTTTGCTTGATGTTCTTCTATCTGTGCCTTGTTGATGATTATTCCTGTGCTTGTGTAGCACCATACCCTCTGCTGGTAGATGCTAATGTTTAATAAAGCATCTGCTTATGTTTGCAATGATCTTCTAGATCATTTGCAAGTGTATATGTTACTGGTTGCTTGTGTATTTCATTTATCTGTATAGCTTATCATGATTTATTGGATAAATGATATGAACTGCTTGCAGTGATGAATCTTATAATTAATTTGATTGAGCTAGAGGGATGCCAACAGCTGTTGGGGACCCTAGCTCCTCTTTGAACCCATCTGGGTGATGATATCTATATTTGGCTAACTGTCTGGATGATTTTGGTTGGTTGAGTGGGCCTTAGCAGCACTTGGCTGCTGCTCTGGTATCTCCCACCATACTTTGGCTTGTTGGAATAATATAACTGCTTGATGGGTGTTCCTTTTTGGATTGCCAGCAGCCTTTGGTGTTGAAAAATCAACTAGACAATAAATTGTCTATACATATCTGATGGTTTAATAAACCACTAGTTGCTAGGTGAGTTGGGCTAGGCTAGCTGTGGATCAAATCCTTGCTGGATTCTTTGGTTTGCTTTAGTGGTGATACACTTGGCTTGACCAATTCTTCCCTAGGGTTAATCTTTACTGGCTTATTCCATATTTTGCCAGCATCAAATGGTTTAACACCAAATGATGATGCAAACTAGGTAATCATACCCTCTGGCTTGTGTGTGTGATGCACATGCTTGTGTTATGAGCAAAACCAATGTTTGCTCATGGATTTGGGTATACCTCACTCCAGCTCCTAGAATCTGTGTTGCTGTAGAGGTTTTGCTTCTGTGATTCTGCTGGTGCTTGCCCTGCTCCTCCTGGCTAGCTGGTGCTGGTGCTACTCCACCATTTCTTGCTCAACAGCAATCAGTTCTTGGTGGAATTGATGTTGGGTGGCTTTGGCTACTTAGTGTTCTTCCTGTTCTAACTGTTCTTGCTGTTCTTACCCTACTGAAGCTTGTGTCGATGGCTTCTAGGGTTTGGTGACTGAAAAGTTTATATATCCCTCTCTGGTCACTTCTTTGGTCGACAGCAAGGTGATGTGTGTGTGGTGACTCCCCCTGTGTGAGTGTGCTAGTGAGCATGCACCTCACCTTGTGAGCTGCTTGTACTGCTCATGGTTGGTACTTGTGTGATGTGGATCAGCTCGGCATGTTTGATGTTATCCTTCCAATTTCACATTTCTTAGCTAACCTGCCAAGTGGCTTTGCCACTTGGCCTAATGTGTTTTTCTGTTTTGGTGTTTGTTTTTGCAGGGATCAATAGGATGATCAAGAATGTCTCAATCCACTTGTTGGTCAAGAAGATCAAGATGAGGAATATAGTGTAGTTTAGCTAGTTCTATTATACCTTGTAATTTTCCTTTTCTTTCTCATTTATCAATTTCTGAAATGTGTTATGTAATATTTAATTCATTTGAATATTGTAAAGACAATGTAAATTTTGTGTGATGATCAATAAAGCTCAAGTTTTCTCTAATGAGCTATTTGTGATGAATTTGTATTCTTTTTTTATTTGTAATATCATATTATAATATTCTTATTTGAAATATTAATTGTTTGAATAAAAAATTGTTTGAATTATGAATTATCTTGGTTTTGTTGGAATTTGAGTTTCAGCTCAACTCATTTCAAATTCAATCATGCAACTTAATACATGAGATGCAATGGTTCCCCTCTTTTCTCAAAACCCTAACTTTAGAAGAGATCATGTCCAAGTTTGTCGCACTCTCGAAACCCTAACCCTAGCTGGTGTAGAGAGAGAAACTTGTTCCCTCTTAGGTTTTATGCAATTAAGCGTGAAATTTTCCCTAGTTTTGCGATGCAGTGCACAACCCTTTTCTAAATTCTACCCCACAATCGTCTCGAATCCTGGGATATTACAGCCTTTCCCCTTAAAGAAAACTTCGTCCCGAAGTTGTGGTTGGTAATACCTGAATAGTTCTGGATATGATTTCCTTAGATCATCTTCTTTCTCCCAGGTGGCTTCCCTCTCAGGATGATGCTTCCACTGTATCTTGTAATACTTGATAGCCCTATTTCGGAGTTTCTTCTAGTTCTCTTCCAGAATCTTGGGTGGTTTCTCGATATAGGTCAAATCTGGCTGAAGGTCTAGATCTTCATGGGATACTGGCTCATCTGGTGTCTTCAAAAAACTTCGAAGTTGTGACACATGAAATACATTGTGTACCAGGGCTAACTTTCCCGGTAGTTCCAGTTCAAAGGATAACCCTCGGTTCTGGCTCAATATCTTGAAAGGTCCGATGTATCTTGGACTGAGTTTTCCCTTCACTCCAAATCTCTGAAGACCTTTCATTGGACTAACCTTTAGGTATACCATGTCTCCAACTTTTGGTTCCCATGTCCTCCTCTTCTGATCTGCATAGCTCTTTTGTCGGCTTTGAGCTATCTTGAGTCTATCCCTAATCACATCAATGATCTGTTGTTTCTCCTTCACATAGTCTGGGTCAAACTCCTTGCTTGATCCTGCCTCATACCAGCATATGGGTGATCTACACTTCCTTCCGTACAAAGCTTAAAATGGTGCCATCTTGATACTGCTTTGATAGCTATTGTTGTACGAAAACTCCGCTAAAGGTAAGTGTTCTTCCCATGATCCTCCGAAATCTAACGCACAAGCTCTGAGCATGTCCTCTAGTATCTGGTTTGTCCTCTCGGTTTGTCCTCCCGTCTGTGGATGATAGGCGGTGCTATAATCTAGCTTAGATCCTAAAGCTTCATGTAGCTGTTTCCAAAAGGTAGATGTGAACACAGATCCTCGATCTGATACTATCTTCTTTGGAACTCCGTGTTTGCTCATGATCTCTTTGATATAGAGATCTATAAGCTTTTCACATGTATCCTTCTGATTTACTGCTAGAAAATGTGCACTCTTAGTTAACCGGTCAACGATTACCCATATCATGTCCTTCTTTTTATTGGTCATGGGTAGTCCGGTAATATAATCCATTCCTATCTCTTCCCACTTCCACTCCGGAATTGGTAACGGTTGTAGTGGTCCTGCGGGACTTTGATGTTCAGCTTTCACCCTTTGACAGGTATGACATTCTGCCACATACTGGGCAATTTCCCTCTTCATGTTATTCCACCAAAACAACTCATTTAAGCCCATGTACATCTTCGTACATCCAGGATGAATTGAATATGATGTTTCATGGGCTTCTCTTAAGATTACTTCCTTGATTCTAGCAATATCTGGAACACAAATCCTCTTTTGAAACCATAAGGATCCAGACTCGCCCAGGTTGAACTCTGATGGTCTTCCTTCATTGATCCTTCTTATTTCTTCCACGATAAATGGATCATCCAACTGACCCATTATTATCTCATTCTTCAGGTTTATGTTCAATTCTTCCGCAACTTGTAAAGCTGACAATCCCTCATGTGCTTCCTTCTCCCAGAGTTGTATCTGTGCTTGACTTATTTCCTTCTTCAACTCCGTTGGTAGTTCTTGTTCCACTCCTCCGGTACTCTTTCTACTTAAGGCATCGGCTACAACATTAGCCTTTCCTGGTGTATAATTGATGGTCAAATCATAATCTTTGATTAATTCCATCCATCTTTCCTGTCTCATGTTCAGTTCCTTCTGAGTGAAGAAGTATTTGAGACTATTGTGATCCGTATAAAGTTCACACTTGGCTCCATAAAGGAAATGCCTCCAACTCTTCAGTGCAAACACTACGACTGCTAATTCTAAGTCATGTGTGGGGTAATTGACTTCATGAGGTCTTAGTTTTCTTGATCCATACGATATCACTTTTCGATCTTGCATAAGTGCACATCCCAATCCATGCTTGGATGCATCACAATACACTGTGTAATCCTTGCCAGTTTCTGGTACTGCTAACACAGGTGATGTTGTTAACTTTTCCTTTAGAGTCTGAAAACTATGTTCACACTCATCTGACCACACAAAAGGTGTATTTTTCCTTAACAACTTGGTCATTGGTCCTGCTATCTTGGAAAATCCCTCAATGAATCTCTGGTAGTACCCTGCCATTCCTGAGAATCCTCTTATTTCCTTGACATTCTTAGGTGCTTCCCACTCCAAAACTGCTGCTACTTTGCTTGGGTTTACTGCGATTCCATCTGTGCTAATCACATGTCCAAGAAATTCCACTTGGTCTAGCCAAAATTCACACTTGCTGAATTTGGCATAGAGCTGATGTTCTCTTAGTGTTTGTAACACTATCCTGAGATGTTCTGCATGTTCAGCCTTATCCTTGGAATATATCAAGATATCATCGATGAATACGATGAAAAACTTGTCAAGATAGGGCATGAATATCTTGTTCATGAGGTTCATGAATATTGCTTGTCAACCCAAAAGGTACTACTAAGTACTCATGATGTCCATACCTTGAAACAAAAGCAGTTTTTGGAACATCTTCTTTCTTGATCTTTATCTGGTGATAACCCGATCTCAGATCTATCTTGGAAAAGTCTCCTGCTCCTCTGACTTGATCAAACAAATCTTGGATTCTGGGTAATGGATACTTGTTCTTGATAGTAACATTGTTAAGGTTTTGGTAATCTCCGCATATTCTACGGCCTCCATCTTTTTTGTCCGCAAATATTACTGGTGATCCCCAAGGTGATATACTTTCTTGTATGAATCCTTTCTGTTCCAAATCATCCAATTGCTCTTTGAGTTCCTTAAGCTCCTTTGGTCCCATCTTATATGGTGCTTTGGCAATTGGGGCTATTCCTGGAATTAGGTCTATTGTAAACTCTATCTCTCTGTCTGGTGGCATTCCAGGTAATTCCTTTGGGAAAACATCTTGGAATCTATTGACTACTGGTATATCCTCTAGTTTCACCTCCTTCATACTGTTAAGCTGTAACTCAACCTCGATCTGGGTATGCTTGTCTCCTTGATAAACGATCCTTCCTCCATCGGGACTTTTCAGAGACACTGTCTTATCTGCACAATCTATCAAGGCTCCATTCTCCTCTAACCAATTCATACCAAGAATGACATCTATGTCCTTCATGGGTAGGACAAACAAGTCTGCGTCAAACGCACATCTACGGATCATAATGACCTTGTCTTGCTTAACGTGGGTAACTAATATCGTCCCCCACCCCCCCCCCCCCCGCAAATAATATGGTAATGAGTGTTTCTAACTTAGTGCAATTTATCCCATATTTGATGATGAATTGCTGAGAAATGAACGATGTGGTTGCACCAGTATCAAAAAGTACTTTGCCAGGATGAGTAAGTATATGAAGCGTACCTATGACAGCCTTGTCTGAGTTAATCACCTCCTCCAGGCTGGTACAGTTCAGCTTTCTGAAGGGCTTCTTGTTCTTCCAGCTCCCTCCAGAGTTTCCATTCCCACTCCCTCCTCCTCCTGACTTTCCTCCTCCATTGTTTCTATTAGGGCAATCCTTCAGCATATGCCCTTCCTGACGACAACTAAAGCAAATCACCTTTGGCTTTCGGCAGTCCTTCGAGTAATGTCCTTTAAATCCACAATTACGGCAAACGATGTTGGCCATAAACTGGGTGTAACATCTCAAGTTTCAACAATAATAACCAAGAAATAGAATTTTCCCCAAAGTCAAATTTTGCAATTAACAAAAACTTTTTCTATGCATATAGTGCCACATATAGAGATATGCATTTGAGTGTTTTTCTTTCTTGCAATTGCCATGATGAGTGTTAGTATGACTAAGTATTGTTGTGTGAACCCTAACCAAGTTCACTAAACCCTAAATTGGGGAGAAAGAAAGAAATTGGGAAAAACCCCTCTCTCACTCACATACCCTCTATGTAAAATAACCAATCCTCAACCAAGGCCAAGTTAGCTTGCCCCCTTGCTTCTAAAATGCATCAATGTGATAAACTAACCCTTTTGCATCCTTGGATCAAGAATCAAACAAAAAGAAATCAAGATTTCTTCACACATGTGATAATGGTCACATCTCACAAAAATATTTTCTTCACCTCTTCACCCCTCTGTATTTCTCAAATCTTGAACTAAGCAAGGTCAACTAAAGCCAGGTCATCCAAGACCATGTCAAGGTGAGTAACTTTGGTGTTGACCACCCTCCCTAAAGTTGACTAGGTTGACCAGAATAAGAGGGCAAAGAGGGAACCCGAGGGAGAGAAGAAGATCACCCCAAATTTTGAAAACTTGCAAATCAATTCCAAATTGAGTGCCACCACCCCCAATACATCACCATGCTTATATAAATGAGATTCACCAAAGAGAATTTCAAATTTCAAAATAAAAGTTCATGCGGGCATTTGGTCGAACAGGTGGCAGGCAGCCTCTAGACTAAGTGATACATGCTATTATCCAGTGGTTTTGACCCTAAACCACTTTGGCAAAGTGATCATCAGCCTCCCCTACACCCCCTGCCTCTAGCCCAGTACTTGCATGGCTGATTAAAGTGGAGGAGAAACCCTAAAACATGCTACACAATGCCATGCCGGCCACCTTTGGCACCCATTTCCCTGGCCACTCCCTCGTCGTTTCTCCATGTCCTTGAGCATCTAGGATACATAAGGATCACGCCCGTACCACTGAATCGATCGCCATTGCACGGCCCTGCCCAGAACGCCCGTGTCCAAAACGCTCCAGGACGTGCCAGCCGGCGTGGTGATCACGCCCTGGACGCGCAAGGACGTCGTCCACTTGCACGCCCTCGTCCTCGCCCTGCATCCCTACCGCCGCGTCGAGCATCGCCTCTGCACCCTCTACGAGCTAGACGAACGCCCGTGCCTGCCCTGCACCGTCGCCGGCGCCCTAGACGAAATGATGCCGCGCGCCCAGTGATGGACATTGCACGCGCCCGAGCGATCCCATCCCCCTTTTGCCGCGCCAGCTACTCCTTGAGCATCTCCAGGACAAGGCCTACCCGCTCCCGTCCTTTGCTTGCCCTTTCGCTCGCTGGAACCGCCACGCCATGGCCGCGCCCTTGCCGCACCCCACGGCACCCTCGCCGCTATAAATAGAGGCCCTCCCAGCAAGCTCCTCTCACACCACTCGACTCCCCTCTCACCACTGATCATCCTCACCACCTTAGTTCGTTCGATTGCCGCCGGAGGAGGAGGAATTTCAAGATCGGAGCCGCCGGGGGACGCAGCTCATCGTCGACGATTGGCGCCACCCCAAGCGCCGCCGCTGCTCCCAACCTCTTCCCCATCGACTACACCTTCACCGCGCTTACTGCCTGAGTCCTGCATCGGCCTGGTAGGCTCCCCGACCCCCTACTGCCGCCGTGCCCTCGTCGGAATCCCGCCGGGGACGACGACGTTCCCACACCGTCGATCCTCCCTCTAATCCTACGGTCGAAATAGAACATACCGGTTCGGCGTTTAAATAGGCGCCGACAGGTGGCCCCCACCCTGTCAGCGCGGCCCGAGCGCGCCAGCCGCGTGTTGGGCTGCGAAGTGCTGCCGAATTTCGTTTCGGCCCATTTACTTTTCCCGCCCAGCCCAAAAATTCAAATCTGGTTTATTCTTTAATTCAATTTGCTCTGCTGAATGTTTAGTAAAAATTGAATAGTTTAAATTATACCAAACCAAATCTAGCAGGTTTTATACCGTTGGAAAGCCCATAAAATTTCCCATCCAATGCCACTGGCCCCATCTCCATTTTCGTTATAGATTTAATTTGACAAAAAAGACAAGACAGGGACTTGTACACATTCAAACTTTATTTAAAAATCAACCAGAATAGATTTTGAAGTAATTCCAACTCTAATAAATCACAAATGATGTCCTCTAATTGATTATGCAATAACATAGCCCTGTTGTTTGTATGATCATGGACTAGATCAAATAAAATGGCTATGTAGTCATTTCTAGAGCATTTTTAAGTGGAATTCAAACTCAACCCCAATATGAGAATTATCTCTCATTTAAATTTTGATCCTAAGTACTAATAACCAGGGGGAAAGACCTAGGCTAATGAACCCTTGAGAATTATTACTTAGAGATTTTAATTCATTTAAATGCTAAGTTTTTAACAAACTATGTGAAGTGTAACACTTCTATTAAATTGAACTCACATGTAATAGATATGAAATCTTGACTTTGGGGTCAACCTATATTTCATACCCTATTATTATATGGAGAGATTAAATCTTAATATTAAGTAATGCAAAGAAATAGAATCCTTTAAAGACCTACATATCAAATCTAAGAAATAGGAATAATGAGAGGAAATTATTTTCTTTCTAATAAAGACCAACCCTATAATCCACCATGCCATGTTTGATTGATGATAGGACTAGTGTGTGAACTATTTTTGAGTGCCTCTAGTTTAGCATGTGAGCTTGGTTTAGTATTTATACCTCGTATTCGTATATAGACGCTAGTAATGAGGAATACCAAGAAGAGGAGGGCTACTCTCAGGAAGAAGAAGAGAACTTCGATAACTATCCAGCTCAAGGCAAGCTAACCCTTGCTAAACACAAGTGCTTAGCTCTACAAGAGCAAAGGCACCATCACACTTTACTTTTATGTATTACCTATCCCATGTTTTTACTTACATTTGCTTTTGCTTATTTATTTCAAAGTACCCCTTTTTATTTATGATTCCCTTGTCTAGACTAGAACAAGAGTATCAAAGTTAGCCTAAACAAATAAAGCTAGATAGCACCCCCTTCACATAGTGGCTAGTGCTAAGCAATTAAAATTGACTACTCTAGATGGGAACATTGTGAAATGGTTTGAAGTGAAAGATTTTGAAGGTGAATATGACCAAGAGAAGATGGTGATTTTTGGTAAAATAGATGATTGAGTTTGAATGCGATACCTTTCCAATGATACAAGTACCCCCACAATACCTGATTATGGGTAGGGCTTAACTAGAAACTTGTGTATTTTAGTATGGGTTCCCTCTGAACAAACATCATAGGGGTTACGCTGCGGCTGCCTCCGTTGCTTGTGGATTGATGTTGAAATGAGGTGGATATACGGCCCAAGCCCTGTGCAGTTCCCGGGTTGACTGCGGTTTCCACCGGGAGGCCAAGCTCATGGGGAGAGGTGCTCATACTAGCATATATAAGTGAAAGGTTTCGATTGATGATCCGCGTACTGTGTTACGATGATTCGAGGTTACCCTCGACGGATGTAATCAAAAGTTGTGGCTCAAGAGTACAACCTCTGCAGAGTGTTAAACCTATTCGAATAGCCGTGTCCACGGTTACGGACGCTTGGAAGGGCCATACTATCTCCGTTATCATTAAAATGTTTTGGTTCTAGGAATGAATGGTGGTTTGAAAGGTGACATTATGGTGATCCATAATGAGTTGTGGGAATGACACTAATGTTCCCACTTGAGTTAGTCTAGCACATGATTTAGGCTTTACCAAAGATTTATGAAACTAAAACTTGGCTTTATGCAAATAAACCTAGAGCTTAGCACCCCCTTACACTTAATGAGTATTTATCTTAGAATTAGTTTGCGAGTACTTTAAAAGTACTCATGGCTTGCCCTGGCTATTCAAATGCCAGACTATGAAGGAGAGCACCAGTATCAGGATGACGGACAACAGGACGTCTACGATAACTAGGATCGTCTTCTAACGTCAAGCGTTGCCTGTGGAATAGATCGTCCACTACTACTTCGCTTCCGCTACTATTTGTGATGTTGAACAATATATTCGTGTAATATTGGATCATGTGATCTATGGTTGTAAGACAATATGTGTTGTAATAAATGATGACTCTATGCTACTTACTATTATGTCTCGCAAAAACATGATTCCTGGGATTGCGATGTACGGCATAATAGGCATCTGGACTTAAAAATCCGGGTGTTGACAAGTTGGTATCAGAGCCATTGTTTGACCTTAGGAGACCCTAGATAGAATGGACGCTCAAAAACTTAGTTTCAAATTTCATGAGTTGACTAGTTATGAAAATCTTATTCACCTCCTTACCTTGAAGAGTCTTTTACCAACTTTAAACTCATGCCCTTCTTCTAATAGAATTAAAATTGGGAACACTTGCACTAATCTAACTTAATCATCTCGTCTCTCTACAGATGGATCACGTTGTGGACGCGCAGCCCTTTCTCCAGACTGAGTTCTATCAGTTGGGGAACGGTGGAGAGATCATCTTCGAGAGGGACCTCTTCTCCCTCTCCGAGTTCCTCGGGCGCCCACCACCGGAAGTCTTTGGCGGAATGCTGAATGACCAACCCGGTGGTCAACTTCAGTGGGTGATCATGGTGGACCTTCGTGGGAGGTTCACGCTCCCAATGAGCGCAAGGATCCAGTTCTCCTTCAGGGAGAACAACTGGGCGGATGGTCTCGCAAGGGGACTTCAGGAAGGACTCGCACGTCTGTGCGGGCAAAACTTCATGGACTTCACCGACAGTCGTTTTGTGCACTATGCAAGGCACAACTCACTCGGGGTGCCAATGAACCTGCCGTCACACCCGCAGCTTCGCCACCATGTTGACCATCTGGACTTCATGCTGAGCGAGACCCGCATCGACCTCGACAACTCCCGCGAATACGCCAACCACACTCACATCCAGTTGGCGCAGCAGGCGGAGACCATCAAGGTCATCGCCGGAGAACGCAGGGCACTCCGCCGTGCCAACCAGAAGAAGGATCACGCCATCAACCGCCTAAAGGCCAGGATCGCCACTCTGAAGGCGACCATCGCTGCCCAAGCTGAGCAGATCCAGGAGCTGGAGGGTGAAGAAGAAGGGGAGAACATCCAGGGGGACGGCTACTCCTACGTCAGCAACGACGACGACTACGAGGAGGAGGAAGACGACGACCTGGAGTTCCACCCTTACGAGGATGGCCACGAGCACCTCGATGCCGGGATGGACAATGTCTACCCTATCAACGTCGATGGCGAGTAGTCCCGTCTGAGCACTTGCGCCCCGTGTTATGTATTGGTCCTTTGTACCCGCCCCATGTATCGTAGTTTGTTGAAAGGGTTCTTAAAACCCTCCTGAACATTTGGCTTGTAATATGTGCTACCTCCATGACTAGGTTTGTGTGTGTGTAATATTATTATTATTATGAATCAAGTTAAGTTGTATTTTACCCCAAAATGAGCCATAGACATTTCCCTCTTATCTCATGATCACTATCAATGTTCAGATGGCACCCCCAACTCGCAACATGACTCAGGAGGCAATGCTGCAGATGCTGCAACAGATGTTGGCTGATAGAGAAGTTGAGAGAGCTGAACGGCAAGCCAACCTAGCTGCACTTCAACAACTTGCTCAGGGCAACCAAGGCCACGGAAACCACGACCACCCAGGGTCAAAGCTGAAAAACTTCCAGAACACTAACCCACCTGTGTTCAACAAGACAGAGGAACCCCTCGATGCTGATGATTGGCTCCAGACTATGGAGAACAATCTCGAGGTTGCCGGAGTGGAGGACAACGAGAAGGTGTTGTTCGCCACCCACTATCTGGCTGGACCTGCACGTGCCTGGTGGACAAGTACCCGCGCCTTACATACGGGGAACCTGATGACTTGGGAAGACTTCAAACTCAAGTTTAGCAAGTATCATGTGCCCCCGGGTTTGATTAAGAAGATGAGGGATGAGTTCAGGGAACTGAAGCAAGGCAGAATGACCGTGGTGGAATACCGCGACAAGTTCCTCACTTTGTCAAGGTACGCCCCGGATGAGACGGACACCGTCGAGAAGAGGAAGGAGAGGTTTCTGAATGGACTGCATGATGAGATGCAGACTGTGCTGATCAACATCCCCTTTGCTGACTTAGAAGCACTCGTTGACTCCGCCATTCAGATGGAGGGGAAGATACACCAAGCCAATGAGAACCGCAAGCGACGTATGATGAACCAGAGTGGGCCCAGCAACCACCAAAAGTATCGTCCCAACTCAGGTGGAGGGTTCGCCCCAAGAAACAACAAGCCCCCGATGCAGAATCCACGTCCGAGTTATCAGAACAGGAGTGGAGGAAACCCTGTGTCCTGGAGGACACAACAACTACAACAACAACAATAGCAACTTCAACCGCGCCCCACCTCTCGCCCCCAACAATAACCCCAACACTGCTCCAAGGACTGGGAGCAACGCTGTTCCCATCACCCCCAAGGACAAGTCTACCTACAACTGCTACGAGTGCGGAGTAGCTGGGCACTTTTCCTATGAGTGCCCCAAGAAGCTCGCCAAGACTGCCGCCAACACCTCAGGCCCTGCGCAGCAGCAGCGTCGTGTCACCACCAACAAGAAGTTCGCCCCCAACAACCCGAACAACCGCAACGGCCGCCTCTACCACATGAATGCAGAAGAAGCTCAGGAAGCCCCAGACGTTGTGCTGGGTATGTTCTCTGTTAACTCAATACCCGCAAGAGTGCTGTTTGATTCTGGAGCATCGCATTCATTCATTACCGAAGATTTTGCATGCACTAGTAAGATTCAACCCATCAGTTTGAAGCATGTCATGATAGTTCAAATACCGGGATCAACAATTAAAGCTAGAAAAATTTGCAAAGATGTGCCCATCAGAATACATGAAATAGATTTCTATGCAAATTTGATTGTTCTGGGAGCCAAAGGAATGGAAGTAGTCCTGGGAATGGACTGGATGGCGAAACATCATGGACTGATTGATTGTGCCAAGAAGGCCATCACCATGACTAGTAGCACCGGAATAATAGTCGAACACATATCTGAAAAGATGCCCCGAAATTTTACCTGTAACCAAAGCCTAGCCAAACCCACCTTGGATCAGATCAGGGTCGTTTGTCGATATCCTGATGTGTTCCCGGATGATCTACCCGGTATGCCCCCAGATCGGGATATCGAGTTTATCATCGAGTTAATCCCCGGAACCGGACCTATAGCCCAGAGAGCCTACAGCATGAACCCGGCAGAGTTAGTGGAACTAAAGAAACAAATTTGGATGATATGCTATTCAAAGGTCTGATTCAACCAAGTGCGTCACCCTGGAGATCACCAGTTTTGTTTGTGGATAAAAAGGACGGTGCCACTCGTTTGGTTACGGACTATCGTAAGCTTAACGATGTCACCATTAAGAATAAGTATCCATTGCCCAAGATAGAAGATCTGTTTGACCAGCTGACCGGAGCCCGAGTTTTCTCAAAGATTGATCTGCGGACAGGATACCATCAGTTGAAGATTCGTGCCACCGATATCCCCAAAACTGCCTTTACCACCCGATATGGATTGTATGAGTACAATGTCATGTCATTTGGATTGACCAATGCCCCCGCTTACTTCATGAATCTCATGAATAAGATCTTTATGAACTTCCTGGACAAGTTTGTGGTTGTCTTCATCGACGACATCCTCATATACTCCAAGTCCGAGGAAGAGCATGAGCAACATTTGGAAGTAGTCCTAGATACCCTTCGGGAACATCAGTTGTATGCCAAGTTCAGCAAGTGTGAGTTCTGGTTGAAGGAAGTAGGATTCTTGGGTCACATCTTGTCAGCCGGAGGAATTGCCGTTGACCCCGCAAAAATCAAAACTGTTGAAGAATGGAAGGCCCCAACCACTCAGACCGAGGTCCGTGCTTTTCTCGGATTGGCGGGATACTACCGCCGATTCGTTGAAGGATTCTCGAGTATAGCAAGACCAATGACCCAATTGTTGAAGAAGGACCGGAAGTTCGAATGGACCGACAAGTGTGAAGAGAGCTTTCAACAGCTCAAGTTAAGATTGACAACAGCCCCAATACTGGTTATGCCGGACATTACCAAGCCCTTCGATGTGTACTGTGACGCCTCCAAGATTGGTCTTGGATGTGTGCTGATGCAAGAACGCAAGGTGATATCTTACCTATCAAGACAGCTGAAGCCGCATGAACAGAACTACCCAACCCATGACTTAGAGCTAGCAGCGGTGGTGTTAGCGCTGAAAGTATGGCGTCATTACCTCATGGGTAATCGATGCGAGGTTTATTCGGATCACAAGAGCCTGAAATATATCTTCACGCAGAAGGAGCTGAATATGAGACAGCGCAGATGGATAGAGTTAATCAAAGATTACGACATGGAAATCCACTATCACCCCGGCAAGGCCAACGTGGTAGCGGATGCTCTGAGTAGACTGCCGTGTCAGTTGAACTCCATGTTAGCAATTGAGCAACCTAGCCTGTTTGAAGAGTTTGAACAGTTTAGACTTGAATTGGTTAGCGAAGGATACCTCGCCAGCATTGAACTCCAACCCACCCTGTTTAGTCAGATCAAAGAAGCTCAGAAAGGAAATGCTAGCATTGACGGAATCAAGAACCAAACAGCCGCCGGAAAGGCACCCGGATTCACCGTTGATGAAGAAGGAGTGCTATGGTACAACAAGCGCCTTTGCGTACCGTCAGACTCAGAATTGAAGCAAGTTATCCTGAAGGAAGCTCACGACACCCTATACTCCATTCACCCCGGAGGAACCAAGATGTACCAGGATTTGAAGGAACAATTCTGGTGGCATGGAATGAAGAGAGAAATTGGAAGCTACATCGCCAAGTGTGACATCTGTCAAAGAGTCAAAGCAGAACACCAACGCCCCGCAGGACTGTTGCAACCCCTACAGATTCCCGAATGGAAGTGGGATTCCGTAGGAATGGACTTCATCACCGGACTGCCCAAGTCTAGTAAAGGAAATGATTCCATCTGGGTAGTGGTCGACAGACTGACCAAAGTCGCCCATTTCATCCCCGTCAAGACCACCTATCAAGGACCGAGACTCGCAGAGCTATATATCTCAAGGATAGTCATCCTGCACGGAACCCCGAAGTCGATAGTATCCGACAGAGGATCCCAATTCACCTCCCGATTCTGGCAGAAAGTCCATGAAGGACTCGGAACTCGCCTGAATTTCAGCACAGCCTATCACCCGCAGACGGATGGACAGACCGAAAGAGTCAACCAGATATTAGAAGATATGTTGAGAGCCTGTGTGCTAGAGTATGGATCTAAGTGGGAAGACTGCTTGCCGTACGCAGAATTCTCGTACAACAACAGCTACCAAGCCAGCTTGCAGATGGCCCCCTTCGAAGCACTGTACGGAAGGAAGTGCCGTACCCCTCTGAATTGGTCGGAAGTAGGAGAGAGTCAAATCTTTGGACCAGATATCCTCCGAGAAGCCGAAGAAAAGGTTCACAAGATTCGTGAGTACCTCAAGACAGCCCAATCAAGACAGAAGAGCTACGCCGACAAGAGGCGTCGAGAGATGACCTTCGAGATCGGAGATTTCGTATATCTCAAAGTGTCCCCTCTTAAGGGAATGCAGAGATTTCAACTTCGAGGAAAGCTCGCACCTCGATATGTCGGACCTTTCAAGGTCCTGAGTCGCCGAGGAGAAGTATCCTATCAGCTGGAGTTGCCAGAAGAAATGTCAGCGGTGCACAATGTGTTTCACATCTCGCTACTCCGGAAGTGTTTAGAAGTGCCTGAGAAGACCGAGGTTTTCAAGAACATCGACCATCGAGCTGTCGATATCAACTCAGATCTGACATACCGCGAAGTACCTATTCGCATCTTGGAAGAAGCTTTCAGAACCACCCGTACTCGAAGTATCAAGTTTCTGAAGATCCAATGGAGTAACCACACCGAAGAAGAAGCCACTTGGGAGAGAGAAGACTTTATGAGGACTGAGTACCCAGATCTCTTTAGTACCTAGTTTTCTCAGATCTCGGGACGAGATCTTTTGTAAGGGGGAAGGGTTTGTAACATCTCAAGTTTCAACAATAATAACCAAGAAATAGAATTTTCCCCAAAGTCAAATTTTGCAATTAACAAAAACTTTTTCTATGCATATAGTGCCACATATAGAGATATGCATTTGAGTGTTTTTCTTTCTTGCAATTGCCATGATGAGTGTTAGTATGACTAAGTATTGTTGTGTGAACCCTAACCAAGTTCACTAAACCCTAAATTGGGGAGAAAGAAAGAAATTGGGAAAAACCCCTCTCTCACTCACATACCCTCTATGTAAAATAACCAATCCTCAACCAAGGCCAAGTTAGCTTGCCCCCTTGCTTCTAAAATGCATCAATGTGATAAACTAACCCTTTTGCATCCTTGGATCAAGAATCAAACCAAAAGAAATCAAGATTTCTTCACACATGTGATAATGGTCACATCTCACAAAAATATTTTCTTCACCTCTTCACCCCTCTGTATTTCTCAAATCTTGAACTAAGCAAGGTCAACTAAAGCCAGGTCATCCAAGACCATGTCAAGGTGAGTAACTTTGGTGTTGACCACCCTCCCTAAAGTTGACTAGGTTGACCAGAATAAGAGGGCAAAGAGGGAACCCGAGGGAGAGAAGAAGATCACCCCAAATTTTGAAAACTTGCAAATCAATTCCAAATTGAGTGCCACCACCCCCAATACATCACCATGCTTATATAAATGAGATTCACCAAAGAGAATTTCAAATTTCAAAATAAAAGTTCATGCGGGCATTTGGTCGAACAGGTGGCAGGCAGCCTCTAGACTAAGTGATACATGCTATTATCCAGTGGTTTTGACCCTAAACCACTTTGGCAAAGTGATCATCAGCCTCCCCTACACCCCCTGCCTCTAGCCCAGTACTTGCATGGCTGATTAAAGTGGAGGAGAAACCCTAAAACATGCTACACAATGCCATGCCGGCCACCTTTGGCACCCATTTCCCTGGCCACTCCCTCGTCGTTTCTCCATGTCCTTGAGCATCTAGGATACATAAGGATCACGCCCGTACCACTGAATCGATCGCCATTGCACGGCCCTGCCCAGAACGCCCGTGTCCAAAACGCTCCAGGACGTGCCAGCCGGCGTGGTGATCACGCCCTGGACGCGCAAGGACGTCGTCCACTTGCACGCCCTCGTCCTCGCCCTGCATCCCTACCGCCGCGTCGAGCATCGCCTCTGCACCCTCTACGAGCTAGACGAACGCCCGTGCCTGCCCTGCACCGTCGCCGGCGCCCTAGACGAAATGATGCCGCGCGCCCAGTGATGGACATTGCACGCGCCCGAGCGATCCCATCCCCCTTTTGCCGCGCCAGCTACTCCTTGAGCATCTCCAGGACAAGGCCTACCCGCTCCTGTCCTTTGCTTGCCCTTTCGCTCGCTGGAACCGCCACGCCATGGCCGCGCCCTTGCCGCACCCCACGGCACCCTCGCCGCTATAAATAGAGGCCCTCCCAGCAAGCTCCTCTCACACCACTCGACTCCCCTCTCACCACTGATCATCCTCACCACCTTAGTTCGTTCGATTGCCGCCGGAGGAGGAGGAATTTCAAGATCGGAGCCGCCGGGGGACGCAGCTCATCGTCGACGATTGGCGCCACCCCAAGCGCCGCCGCTGCTCCCAACCTCTTCCCCATCGACTACACCTTCACCGCGCTTCGCCCGAGTCCCTGCATCGGCCTGGTAGGCTCCCCGACCCCCTACTGCCGCCGTGCCCTCGTCGGAATCCCGCCGGGGACGACGACGTTCCCACACCGTCGATCCTCCCTCTAATCCTACGGTCGAAATAGAACATACCGGTTCGGCGTTTAAATAGGCGCCGACAGGTGGCCCCCACCCTGTCAGCGCGGCCCGAGCGCGCCAGCCGCGTGTTGGGCTGCGAAGTGCTGCCGAATTTCGTTTCGGCCCATTTACTTTTCCCGCCCAGCCCAAAAATTCAAATCTGGTTTATTCTTTAATTCAATTTGCTCTGCTGAATGTTTAGTAAAAATTGAATAGTTTAAATTATACCAAACCAAATCTAGCAGGTTTTATACCGTTGGAAAGCCCATAAAATTTCCCATCCAATGCCACTGGCCCCATCTCCATTTTCGTTATAGATTTAATTTGACAAAAAAGACAAGACAGGGACTTGTACACATTCAAACTTTATTTAAAAATCAACCAGAATAGATTTTGAAGTAATTCCAACTCTAATAAATCACAAATGATGTCCTCTAATTGATTATGCAATAACATAGCCCTGTTGTTTGTATGATCATGGACTAGATCAAATAAAATGGCTATGTAGTCATTTCTAGAGCATTTTTAAGTGGAATTCAAACTCAACCCCAATATGAGAATTATCTCTCATTTAAATTTTGATCCTAAGTACTAATAACCAGGGGGAAAGACCTAGGCTAATGAACCCTTGAGAATTATTACTTAGAGATTTTAATTCATTTAAATGCTAAGTTTTTAACAAACTATGTGAAGTGTAACACTTCTATTAAATTGAACTCACATGTAATAGATATGAAATCTTGACTTTGGGGTCAACCTATATTTCATACCCTATTATTATATGGAGAGATTAAATCTTAATATTAAGTAATGCAAAGAAATAGAATCCTTTAAAGACCTACATATCAAATCTAAGAAATAGGAATAATGAGAGGAAATTATTTTCTTTCTAATAAAGACCAACCCTATAATCCACCATGCCATGTTTGATTGATGATAGGACTAGTGTGTGAACTATTTTTGAGTGCCTCTAGTTTAGCATGTGAGCTTGGTTTAGTATTTATACCTCGTATTCGTATATAGACGCTAGTAACGAGGAATACCAAGAAGAGGAGGGCTACTCTCAGGAAGAAGAAGAGAACTTCGATAACTATCCAGCTCAAGGCAAGCTAACCCTTGCTAAACACAAGTGCTTAGCTCTACAAGAGCAAAGGCACCATCACACTTTACTTTTATGTATTACCTATCCCATGTTTTTACTTACATTTGCTTTTGCTTATTTATTTCAAAGTACCCCTTTTTATTTATGATTCCCTTGTCTAGACTAGAACAAGAGTATCAAAGTTAGCCTAAACAAATAAAGCTAGATAGCACCCCCTTCACATAGTGGCTAGTGCTAAGCAATTAAAATTGACTACTCTAGATGGGAACATTGTGAAATGGTTTGAAGTGAAAGATTTTGAAGGTGAATATGACCAAGAGAAGATGGTGATTTTTGGTAAAATAGATGATTGAGTTTGAATGCGATACCTTTCCAATGATACAAGTACCCCCACAATACCTGATTATGGGTAGGGCTTAACTAGAAACTTGTGTATTTTAGTATGGGTTCCCTCTGAACAAACATCATAGGGGTTACGCTGCGGCTGCCTCCGTTGCTTGTGGATTGATGTTGAAATGAGGTGGATATACGGCCCAAGCCCTGTGCAGTTCCCGGGTTGACTGCGGTTTCCACCGGGAGGCCAAGCTCATGGGGAGAGGTGCTCATACTAGCATATATAAGTGAAAGGTTTCGATTGATGATCCGCGTACTGTGTTACGATGATTCGAGGTTACCCTCGACGGATGTAATCAAAAGTTGTGGCTCAAGAGTACAACCTCTGCAGAGTGTTAAACCTATTCGAATAGCCGTGTCCACGGTTACGGACGCTTGGAAGGGCCATACTATCTCCGTTATCATTAAAATGTTTTGGTTCTAGGAATGAATGGTGGTTTGAAAGGTGACATTATGGTGATCCATAATGAGTTGTGGGAATGACACTAATGTTCCCACTTGAGTTAGTCTAGCACATGATTTAGGCTTTACCAAAGATTTATGAAACTAAAACTTGGCTTTATGCAAATAAACCTAGAGCTTAGCACCCCCTTACACTTAATGAGTATTTATCTTAGAATTAGTTTGCGAGTACTTTAAAAGTACTCATGGCTTGCCCTGGCTATTCAAATGCCAGACTATGAAGGAGAGCACCAGTATCAGGATGACGGACAACAGGACGTCTACGATAACTAGGATCGTCTTCTAACGTCAAGCGTTGCCTGTGGAATAGATCGTCCACTACTATTTCGCTTCCGCTACTATTTGTGATGTTGAACAATATATTCGTGTAATATTGGATCATGTGATCTATGGTTGTAAGACAATATGTGTTGTAATAAATGATGACTCTATGCTACTTACTATTATGTCTCGCAAAAACATGATTCCTGGGATTGCGATGTACGGCATAATAGGCATCTGGACTTAAAAATCCGGGTGTTGACACTGGGATCCTGGGGTCCTCCTGTTGTTATTGGGGTTGTATCTGGGCTTGAAGGTCAAATTGGTATTGGGTTTGTTGCTAACAAACTTCTTCAGTTCAAACTTTGCCTTCTTGCGCTTCTCCTCTTGCACCTGTTTAAAATCATCCTCCAGAGTGATTGCGGCATCAACCAACTCCTGAAATTCAGTTGCTCTTAACATTCTGAGCTGCATCTTGAAAGATGGATTCAATCCTCTCATGAATCTTTTCTTCCGCTTGTCCTCGGTACTCACTTCCTCTGCTGCGTATCTGGATAATCCCGAAAACTCCCTGACATAAGTCAAGATTCCCTACGCTTCAGCTCCATTACACTTTCAGGAACATTGGATTCCCTGAACTTCTTTTTGAACTCCTCCCAGGTGAATACCTTCCCAACTGGGTGTACTGCCACTATATTATCCCACCAAGATGCGGCGGGTCCACACAACAGGTGTGTCACATACCTTACTTTCTCTTCATCTGTGCATCCAACGGTCTTGAGCTTTCGTTCGGTGTCCATCAGCCAATCCTCAGCGTCCATTGGCTCTGGTGCATAAGCAAAGGATATAGGCTTGGTGTTCTGGAAGTCCGACAAGGTAACTCCTTGGTTTTCGGCCTCTCTACCCTGTTCTGTTGTAGCAGTTCTTGAAAGAACTTGTTCTGCTGCTCCATCGTTGCACGTTGCCTTTCTTCCGATATCTGCATATACTACAGAAAGTTCTGTTGCGTCATCGGAGGTGGTGGTGGTGGAAACTGATGTCCTGTGACTGCTGCTGCATCTGCTTCCTCCTTCTGTCTTGCCTCGCGCTCCAGGCGTTGAGCTTCGCTCTCCTCTCCCGTCGCTCCCGACATCACCCCCTAGCTCTGTAACACAAAGTGGTACTCATAGTTACTCCATGCGCAAGTTTTCTGAGCTCAAATTTTGTGCACGGAACTAGTCATGCAATGGAAATGAAGAAGCAAATCCAAATCATACAAAACATATACCATGTATATACATACATAAGTGGTTTATTACAATACCCATAAGTAATGTGAGTATGCAAACTCACTTATTGCATGTAAATTACAACTCATTAAACTAGTACACACTACAATACATATGGTACATTTGTATTGCATCATCGCCTCCGCTGGTGGTCAACTACTCGTAGCTTTATTCCTGGTACATTCCAGGCATCCATCCGGTCGAACGTGTAGTCCTCCTGATAGTGTCTGGAACATATGGCTTCCCAGTAGGCTGGTAATCCGAGTCTGAGGATGATCCCAGGGAGAAATCTGTCATCAGGAAATGATTATTTAATGATGCATAGTCCTCCTCTGGGGTATACTCTCCCTTGGCCACCTTACGTGCATTCCCTCCATCGGAGTCTGACTCGATCACTACATGGTTCTCCTGGTAATCTCCCATACCATAGTGGAAATTCTGGTACTGATCTACTGCGTCTTGATCTACCTCCAGATCACATCTCACTGGATCTGAGTAAGTACCCATGTATGGCTCAAAACGCCATCCAGTGGAGTTCTCTATAGGGGTCTCCGAGCGTTGGTTGTTCTCGGATTCCTCTCCTCCCTCATATCCACCATATGAACTACTAGGAAAGTACCTAGGTGTTGGTGGTGTTGGTTGTGGTTCAGGAGCATCTATGTCTATGTAGTCACCAGTTGAGTATACTGGTGTATGTGGCTCGCTCTCCATAGGCTCCTTACCTTTTGACTCTTCTTTAGGCTCAGTGAACTCATCTAACATTGTATCAATTGCTCCCGACAAGTGACGGTTCAACTGAAAGAACAAAGTCAGAAGGTTCGTACAATTGTCCATGTATTTTGCGGCTTCTGCAGGTTTCCTCTTGGCAAACTTGAAAGGGTTTAGGGTAGGATCATCATCCTCCTCCATATGTGGAATATGGGCAAATTCGGAGCCAATAAGATCTTTAGTCTTATGCTCGCGGATTTTAGTAATAGCTTTCATGATGGCTATGTGATAGGCTGTCCTAATTGTTCTCGCCTCTCCTGCAGGCATAACTGGGCTCATACCTAAGGCTTCAGGTAGTTGGAGTCCTACTCTACACTTTGCCAGTACAGTACCATCGTAGTACATGTACTTCATCACTCGGATCTGGGAATCGCACCCAAATTCGAGTAACATAGCACGGAGTATGTCCGCAAGTCCTCCATCATAGTCATCCAACGTGGATTCCTTCACCTTAACGTTGCGTCCGGAACGTGAACTGGCCATAGTTGGCTGTAGATAAGAATGAATAAAATATTAGAATGCATCATAATATTTATAATAAAGAATTATCGCACTAAAAGATATGAATGTATTATTCTCAAGTGAATAGACATCATATTTTTAGAGAATCCTTTACTACTCCTATTTGACTCCTACAGGTCTGTCCCATTAACTAGGTTCCAACCTAAGGTCAAAGCTTTTGCTCTGATACCAACTGTGGTGACCCTGCATACCACTGCATGTTGTAGTATGCCAGTCGTTGACATAACATGTGTGAAGTACCAATCCACAAATATTACATCCCTCAGAGTAGTACAACAGAAGCATAGCTGGTCTTTATTTCAGTCACATAATATTACAAACCATATATATACATCACATTGGAGCTCCTCCTGGGTCCATAGAGGATAACTCCTAGGTTCTAGGTGAACCCTACTCAACTTATACAATATAGGTCTTAACAGGTTTAACACCATTCAACTCGAGCAGCTAAATACTATAGAGTTCGTGCTGCTCGACTACTATTACTACTCTAGTAGCTTAAGCTTGGTCTCCTTCTGGAACCTCCCCGGTTCCACACACTATCAGATAGTCAACCCCCTCTACTCCTCCAGAGAGGTCTGGTTCTTCATAGCAGATCCCATCTGCTCCATCTTGTCCTTCAGTGGCCTCCTCCAGGTGATTCAGACAATCTAAGCAGGGGATTATAAGAGGTATGAGTACGAGCGTACTCAACAAGTTCATTATAGAAAAGAGGTGTTTAATGCACTAACTACGGCATTAGACCAGAAAGTCTAATACCAATGCAGGTTTTCATAATCATTTCTTCAAAAGGTTGCTTTTATTCAGAAGAACTATGTCCGTCAGCCTTCACCGGGTGTCTAGAACTTGATGGAGTTCCTTTCCGGAAGCGTTCGCAGTTCCAAAACCTGGAACAGGGAGTGATAGGTCACGATTCATTACACTTTGCAGAGGTGTGTTGCTTTACCCATAAGAGATCTTAACCTTGGTGCCAACCAGGCAGCTTTCCTGTTCACACTTCCGTGGTGTGAGGCCCGGTATAAGGTCCTAGCCAATATTGTATTCCTTCACGACCTCGCACACCCACCCTTTGTTGCAATTCCGACCTTGGGTCCTCGCAGGTCAGCGTATCCATAGGATACCATACGACCTTGACTACTATCAGGTTTCGTGACCATGATACCTTCGCTGGTCGTTGCAACCCCTCATAGACCGCATTACCGTGGGGAATTAGAATGGGATCCCCACCCACCGGTTGTTCTCGCAAGACACAACTGCTACAGTAAGCGCATCCGTTGATGTAAGAGAGGAAGAAACACAATTGACTACTCCGTCCCACTCCAGATCTTATGGTTAACACGGTTGTTACGGCACAAGAATCACTGGATGACATTTGTTGTTAATCCTAGATGGATACAATCCCTTGCAATGGAACCTCCACCATACTCATACCATGGTTCCATTGCCCACCACATAGTCATATTCATAGTTATGAAATTAGTATCTTTGCTTTTCATGCAAGAGTGATAAGTATAGTACTTTGCAAGTAATTTGATAAAAACACTCAAAGTAACATGAGCAAGCGATGTACTTGCCTGATGACTGCAAGGTAGTGCAGTTGGACTGTTTGGACTGACCCTGGTGACGAGGTATTAACTTGTCAATGCCTACAAATTGTAGACTAGGGTTTCGCGGAAAGTACAGGGCAAGTAGATCTCGAAGGTTTCAGCCGAAAAGGTGCTCGGCTATGAAAAACTAGGGTGTGTGTTGACAATGATTCGATCCCTTCTTTCTCCTTTGGCTCCCCTTTATATAGGAGGTAGAGCCAAGGTTGTCGTATCGTACAAGTTACAAAGTCCGGGAGACTTATTTGAGTCCTTCCCGTATTGATACAAGTCTCTTATTCCTAATCTATCTCTATTTTCCATATCGATGCTTATTGGGCTTCCAAGCTTCATAAACTTCGGGTCGTGGGCCTTCAATTATCCCCGGGTACCATATTTGGTAGGCCCATCAGGGATGCCTATGTCAGTAGCCCCCGAGATTTTGCTTGAATTGTAGAGTCGAGTAAAATCTCCATTGTATAAATAATCCATAAGTTCTACGAATCTTTATAATATTTTGCTCGAAGTATTTATATGTTGTACAGGAATAACGGTAAATGGGGCTGGTTCATCTGACAGATCAGGTACCAGTTAACTGCTCTTGTGGCAATCCCGCAAAAACCTACTTCAAGGTCAAGTCCCTAGACCCGACCCTGGGATACTGGCGTAATTCGACATGCGCCGCTTAAGGTCTTACCATATGCCGAATTTCCAGTTGAATTTTATCGGGTACCTAACGTGTCCGCTAGGATTTTTCTTCGCGTCTGTTGACACGAATAAAGTAGTAGAGCGCATTCGGGTGCGATACCACGCCGCACAGGACGGATCCCGGGGACTTACCATCTTAAAATATTACGTCATTCGGAGATTTTACCGCGGCGGACGCGCTCTGAGAATATATTGTCGAGTGCCTTTTCCGGCTGTTGGAATGGCATATTTATTCGAGTCATATGATGACATAGTATCTTGACCTCCCGATGGGAGTATATTTCGAGTTATATATAACTCAAAAATGTGATGATCTTATATTTAATCGGGTGCGCGACCAGCGCTCCCGATGGGAGTAGCCCCCGAGGCTACGGCCAAGTGCTTGTACTTGGTTGTAGGCTCAACTTTTATTACCTTCTCGCTATTTTTACATCCCTTTCATCTTCTTTCTTTCTTTTCTTTCTTTTCTTCTTCTTCTTTTTTCTCGACTTGCTGCTCCTTCTCTTCTTTCAATTTCATCGGGTGCGCGACCAGCGCTCCCGATGGGAGTAGCCCCCGGGGCTACAACCAAGTGTTTGCACTTGGTTGTAGGCTCAGCCTTTGCTATTTTTTTCCACCAACCCTGTATTTTTTCTTTTCGACTTATCCTCTTATCAGAAGTATGAACAATACTTCTGATAAGAGTAGCCCCCGAGCATATGAACAAATGCTTGAATTTGATTATAGGCTCCCGAAGTTTCTCTGTTGGAACACTCAAGATTTTCCTGTCGCTATATTTGATAGAAGCACTCGAAGTTTTCTTTGGAATGACATCACTGCTGACGATAGCCACGATTGCCTCCTTGGGAAACCACGGCTCCTGTCACTTCACTAAGACGTGGGTCCAAAGTTCTGCACCATTGACACGTTGCGCAAGTGGGGGCACACGTCCTCCGTAATTTCCGGCACGCGCGCAATAACTCCAACCAGCAATTTTCAGGTGATAAGACTAGTTTACCACTTGTAGCACGTGTAAGGCTAGAAACACTTCATCTTTTCATCCAACGGCGCGGCGGGTCAGCTTCCTATTATAAAGTTACCTCATCGTCCTCATTCTCCCCCTTCGCCGCGCCACACATCTGCTTCTCTCTCTCTCTCTCTCCGCCATTGCTGTTGCTGAAGCTCCTTGCGCTCCTGCCTCCCTTCATCCTACTTTTCCAATGAAGCTTTTCCCATGGCTCCTCCACGTACAAAGATGCTGAAGAACAGGGCTCCAGGCACCGATGCGCCCGTGGAAAAGGCGCAGGTTTCTGGATAGGAACGATCCAAGATTACCAACCAGGACAAGAAGATGCTCAAGAAGCTTGGCCTGCTAAAGAAGCAGGAGTCCCTGATCTTTCCTGGCGATGAAAGCTTCTCGCATCCCCCTATCGGATTTCGGGTAACATTCATTGACTTTCTCATTCGCGGTCTTTCCACTCCTATCCACGTGTTCCTCCGTGGTCTCTTGTTCATCTACGGGATTCAGCTGCATCAGCTAACCCCGAATTCTCTCCTCCACATTTCCATTTTCATTACCCTCTGCGAGTGTTTCCTCGGCATCCATCCTCATTGAGGCCTGTGGAAACGCATTTTTATCTCCGGCGCAACAACTCTAGGAACGTCGTCTACAATGTAGGTGGCGTTTGCATTTGCGTCCGTCCCAACGTTGATTACATCGACGTGAAATTCCCCAACTCTGTCCAAGGTTGGCGCAAGAAGTGGCTGTATATCGAGGACGAGTATTCCCCCTCCCATGAGTACGGTATCGCGCCGTTTAACGGTACCGAAGAAATCCAGAGGCGCAGATCTTGGGACACAGAGGCCACTGCCGAAGAAAAGGTGGCCACTGAAGCTCTGATGACCCGCATCCACCAGCTGCAAAACACCGATGGAGAAGAACTCTCGGGTGTTATAATAACTACTTATTTCCTTAGAATCCGGGTGCAGCCACTACAGGCTCACAAAAATCCTCTCTGGATGTACTCAGGAGCCAAAGATGTCGATCGTTTGTCCAAGGATCTTTCTGTCAAGGACTTGGAGAAGCTTATCCGACGTTTTACCTCTCTGAGCAAAAAACATGAAGTTCCCTCATCTTGCCGCGTGGAGCCATATAGTGCTTCCCACGCTCTCCCCGAAGTAAGTGTTTCTTCTAAGTAAACTTCTCCTTGTTTTTTCGACTGCATCTGTTTTTCCTAGTGTTCTCATTTTTCTTATCTTTGCGCTGTATTGAGCAGAACCATCAAACTCTCTCTTCTCTCCCCCACTCCCTGAAGGTGGAGAGGTGGATGGCAGAATCGTTGTCACCGACGATTTGCAAGAGTCCTCTCTTCCTGAGAGTGAAACCGCGGAATCCCAGAAATCCGCGGGTTCCTCCGAAAGCGAAACCGGATCAGAACAATTTGATTCTGGTCACTCTGTTTCTCCTCCTCTTGCCACCTCTCCTGGGCGCAAGAGGAAAAGAAGCGATGTCGAGGATTCCGGCGCCTCCAAGCCTACTGATCCGGCTGCCGAAGAAACTGAAGAGGAGGGTGCTTTCGACCCCTACGATGAAGCTGGCGCCATTAGCTCATGAGTTTCTTTATTTTTGTGTTTTGCCTATCTCTGTTTTCTTCGGGATACTCATATTTCTATATTGACAGCTCTGAAGAGGAAGAAAAAGAGGAACCCGTGGTGCATGGCACGGCTCCTACGAGCACGTCCAACACCATGGTTCTTTCGGAAGAACATCGCACTGCTGCGGAATCTTCACCTCCCCCTCAACAAATCATAGAAACGTCGACTCCAGCAGCCAGCCCCCGAGCACCTGTGCCGAAGAAAGTAAGAACTGGGGCTGGCGACATTGGTGAACTTGTCAGGGGGAATTCGTCGACTCCCTTCCTGGACTATGTAAGTCCCTTGTGTTTTCCTTAGTTTGCTCTTTTGTTTTGCTTTTCTATTGTCTTTTTTTCTACCAATATTTTACCCTTGTTATGCTTGCTTTCCACTGACTATTTTTCCCTGACTTTGTTTTTTGATAGCCTTTGATGAAGAATCTCATCAACCTCGGCTCCCAATTCATTGGGTTCCGCGATGAAGCCACCGCTCTGAGACGTAAAGCCATATTGTTCTTGATGTGATTCCTGCTCTCGCCAAATAACTTTTTGCCTTCTAACAAAGGGTCTTTGTCTTCCGACTTCCTCTTTTCAGAAGCTCTCCGGTGAGCCGAAGAACGCGCTGATGCACTTGTAGCCAAGCTAGAGCGCAGCGAAAAAGCTCGCGAGAAAGCTAAAAAAGACGCCGCTGCTGTTGAAGGGCTCCGCCAGAGGCTTAAGACTGCTGAGGATGCTCTGAGCGACAAGGTGGCCCAGCAAATTGAGCGTGAGAACGCCATAGTTGCTCGATTTGACACGCAGAATCGAAGATTCACTAGTAAGCTATTCACTTGAACTTTATTATTTTGCTTCTACCTTTGCTCATGTAATTATCTCCGATATTGATGAACTCGTGGTTTCCTCCAGCATGGCGGATGGGTGAAGTGTTTACTTTGCATGAAGAAACTAAGGATAGTCTTCTCGATGCTCTCTCTCTCTCTATTTTGGAGCTGAATGGCGACTTGGCGCGCACCAATATTTCCAATGCTCGCACCGCATTTACACGTCTGTTCCCCCACTTCTTTCCTAAGGAGACGCAACCGGAGATTTTCTCTGAGCTTGTTCAGCATTTCTTGGGTAAGGAAGATCTTGCCTTGGTCTATCGTCATGATAGTCTGAAAATTGGGGTCGAGGGTACCATCGCCTTGGTTGCCGCAGCGAGCAGAACGTCGACTGGGCGAAGACTGGCAATCCCAAGGGGATGAACAAGGAGACTTGGAAAGCTTTGATGAAGAACGCCAAGACCCACTCAAAGAAAATCCTCACCTTCCTGAACCCGAAGTCTACTGTATCCACTAGCACCACCAGCACGGAGGTCAAGTAGACCAACCTGTACCTATGTTTTTTCTTTCCTTTTGTAACTATCGCTTTCTTTGTAACTTGTGACTATTCATATCGGCTCACTAGGAGTCGACTTTTGTAAGGATCCTCCTTTATGTAAATACCTTGACTATCAATGAAAAAGTGTTCCCCGCCAAATGATTGATGTCGATATTTCTTTCTTCCAGTTGATTTTTGATAATTATACCGAGGCCGCTGGTCCTTCCGATGCTTCGCCTGCCGCGTCTCACTCTACGAGAACACCCGGCGACGTTTCCCTAGATGAATCTTCGTGTGCTGATTCAGTCCAACAAGAGCTAGCAGAACTTCGACAACAGCTTCAATCTGTGAAGAAGCAGGCTGTAATTGTTATGGATCAATCTCGAAAATCTTTGGATCGTGAACAGGCTGCGCTTTGACAAGTACAAGAGGCTCTGGAGTTAAAGGAATCTGCTGCTGCCAATGTTTCTTGGGCCATTAAGCGCGAGAATTACATGCTTGATCTAATGACTGATGCAAGTCAAGAAATGGCGGGTATATTGTCTTGTAGCTTTCCTTTTCCATATTTTTCATGTCTCTTACCAGGCTGTGACGCTTTTTTTGTACTGCTTGTAGGTTCTTTTCTTGACACAGTCACCGAAGAACAACGTGTGAACTCGCGAGTAGAGGTTCTCCTTGAACTCACAAAAATGAATAATATTGACTTCTAGGCGGACGAGGATCGTGCCCGTCGAATTGTTCGGTTCCAGGATCGTGCTGCTCAAGTTCGGAAGTTCCAAGATTTCTTCGGCAGTACTCTAGCCATGGTATATAACGCCATGTTTCCTCGAAATCCGTAGCCTGCGAATCTTACTGAACTTATGGATAAGTTCAGGAATGTGGAGAGTATCCACGACTTTGTAAAGGCCCAAATGGTAGCCGGTGCAAAGTTTGCTCTGATTTGGCTGAAGGTCTGTCACTCAAAATTAGACTTCAACAATCTCTTCGACCTTTTCTACCGCAAAACGTCGAAGAGGAGGGTGAACGTTGACAAACACAATGAAGTTGCGTTACCTGTGGCCGAGAAAAAGATCGACGAGCTTCTTCGGTATGACGCCGCTTTCTTCACAGATCTTCGGTATGATGACTCGACGCAGAATATTTGTGCTGCCAAGGAGAACATAGCCATAGATAGATTGATATGAAAGTTATTCTTTTTCCTTTCCTCGAGATATGTAGCCTGGATCGAATATATTTGTAACTTGTATATATTGTAATTATTGCGAGACTTATGTACAGCCAAGGCAAATTTTTATGTTATTATTTTTCTTTGCAAGCCCCCGAGTGTCCTTGTTGGCGTGTCTATGTTTATTAGTCGCGAGGTTTTTAACCAAGGCGAGTAATTCTAAGCTATATTTTGAGAGTCGAATATATTTTGTGAATTTTTCGGGTACGAGCCCCCGAGCCTTGCGAAAAATATATACCATCACTATTTTTATTATATTGCAACATCGCAAGCCCGCCTCATTAAAAACCTTCCAGCCCCACTCGGTGCCCTGAAAGTAAAAGAGTGCATCTGAAAACTTGCGAGCTCTTCAGTAGCATGTATGCTTACATAGTCGACTATATTGTTCTCTAAGCGTAGAACCGCCGAAGCTGCGCCATGTTCTATGGGTTTGGTTCGTCCTTCCCTGTTTTCTTGTCCTTCAATCTGTATGCTCCTCCTGGAATTACTTCAGTGATGATGTATGGCCCTATCCACGGAGACTCGAATTTTTCATGGCTATCTTGTGTGAGTTGAAGAACTAGGTCGCCAACTTGGAAAGACCTGGGTCGCAATCGTCGACTGTGGTAGTTTTTGAGATTCTACTGGTACGTGGTTACTCTTGATAATACTTCATCCCTTGCTTCGTCGAGTGCGTCGACATCATCTTCCAGTGCCTTTCTCGAAGTTTCTTCGTCATATTCTGCGACTCTTGGAGAATTATGCTCTATTTCTATCGGGAGTACCGCCTCAGCTCCGTGGACCAAGAAGAACGGAGTTTCTTGGGTTGCTGTATTAGGTGTTGTTCGTATGCTCCATAGCACGCTGGGTAACTCATCAATCCAAGTGTGCCGCGCTTTTTCTAGTGGTGTTAGCAGCCGCTTCTTGATGCCATTGCAGATGATACCGTTTGCTTTCTCGACTTGGCCATTGGTTTGCGGGTGTGCCACCGATGCAAAATGTAGTTTGATGCCTACTTTTGTGCAGTACTCCTTGAATTCTCGAGAGGTAAAGTTGCTGCCATTGTCCGTAACTATGCTGTTAGGGACGCCAAATCGAAAAACTATCCCCTTGATGAAGTTTACCGCTGATATTGCGTCTGCCGAAGTTACTGGTACTGCCTCTATCCACTTGGTAAATTTATCGACAGCTACTAGTAGATACACGTGTCCTCCTGGCCAGGACTTGTGTAACTTCCCCACCATATCAAGCCCCCATTGCGCGAAAGGCCACGCCAATGGTATTGGCATCAGCTCTGCTGCCGGTGAATGAGGTTTAGCCGCAAATCTCTGACACGCATTGCACGTGCGTACTATATCTTTTGCATCTTCAACTGTTGTCAGCCAATAAAATCCTGCCTGAAAAGCTTTGGCTGCTATTACTCGACTGCTTGCGTGGTGGCCACATATTCCCTCATGTATATCTTTCAGTATAACTCGCCCTTCTTCGGGTGTGACGCACCTCTGCAATACTCCTGAGATGCTCCGTTTGTATAATTCTCCCTTGACCACGGTGAACGCCTTGGATCGTCGGATAACTCGCCGAGCTTCTACCGGATCTTCGGGTATCTCTTTCCTTGTGATGTATGTCACGTAAACCTGCATCCATGGAACTTGTATCGTCATAACTTTTTCTGGCTCCTTTTCATCTTCCGATGTATTTGTTTCTTGAGCTGCTGGAGCCCCCTAGCCTTCCTTGGCCTTTTCTTTTTTCTTCGGCTATTTCGGTGCTTTCTTCGCCTTAGTTGATCTCTCACTTATCTCCTCCCAGAAAACACCATGTGGTATCGGTAAGCATTGCGAGCCGATGTTTGCCAAAATGTCGGCTTCGTCGTTGCTGAGCCTGCTGATGTGATTGACTTCACAACCATCAAAGAGTTTCTCGAGCTCATTGTATACCTCCTTGTATGCTATCATGCTATCGTTGACTGCTTCGCACTTGTTCATCACCTGTTGAGCCACCAACTGGGAATCGCCGAAGATTTTTAATCGAGTTGCGCCACACGCCTTTGCCATCTTCATCCCATGTATGAGTGCTTCATATTCTGCCTCGTTGTTGGACGCGTTAGGGAACATCATCCGCAGTATATAATTCATTTTTTCTCCTTGAGGTGATACAAGTATCACGCCTGCTCCAGCTCCTTCCAATCTCGTGGACCCATCAAAGTTCATATGCCAGGTACTCGACAAATCTAGGGGTCCCTGATGTCTACTTCCCCCTCCTTTCCCTGTAGACAGTGTTGGGCCTCCAAGAGCAGAGGTTTGTAGAACAGCAGCAAGTTTTCCCTTAAGTGGATCACCCAAGGTTTATCGAACTCAGGGAGGAAGAGGTCAAAGATATCCCTCTCATGCAACCCTGCAACCACAAAGCAAGAAGTCTCTTGTGTCCCCAACACACCTAATAGGTGCACTAGTTCGGCGAAGAGATAGTGAAATACAGGTGGTATGAATAAGTATGAGCAGTAGCAACGGTGCCAGAAAATAGCTTGCTGGCGTGTAGTTGATGGTGGTAGTATTGCAGCAGTAGTAACACAGTGAAACAGTAAACAAGCAGTAGTAACACAGCAGTATTTAGGAACAAGGCCTAGGGATTAGACTTTCACTAGTGGACACTCTCAACATTGATCACATAACAGAATAGATAAATGCATACTCTACACTTTTGTTGGATGATGAACACATTGCGTAGGATTACACGAACCCTCAATGCCGGAGTTAACAAGCTCCACAATAATGCTCATATTTAAGTAACCTTATAGTGTAAGATAGATCAATAGACTAAACCAAGTACTAACATAGCATGCACACTGTCACCTTCATGCATATGTAGGAGGAATAGATCACATCAATATTATCATAGCAATAGTTAACTTCGCAATCTACAAGAGATCATGATCATAGCATAAACCAAGTACTAACACGGTGCACACACTGTCACCTTTACACACGTGCAGGAGGAATAGAACTACTTTAATAACTTTGCTAGAGTAGCACATAGATAGTAGTGATACAAAACTCATATGAATCTCAATCATGTGAAGCAGCTCATGAGATTATTGTATTGAGGTACATAGGAGAGAGATTAACCACATAGCTACCGGTACAGCCCCGAGCCTCGATGGAGAACTACTCCCTCCTCATGGGAGCAGCAGCGGTGATGAAGATGGCGGTGGAGATGGCAGCGGTGTCGATGGAGAAGCCTTCCGGGGGCACTTCCCCGCTCCGGCAGGGTGCCGGAACAGAGACTCCTGTCCCCCAGATCTTGGCCTCGCGATGGCGGCGGCTCTGGATGGTTTCTGTGGTTTTCGTCAATCGTATCAGGGTTTTCGATCCAGGGGCTTTATATAGGCGAAGAGGCGGCGCAGGAGGGTCGAAGGGGCGACGACACCATAGGGCGGCGCGGCCAGGGCCTGGGCCGCGCCGGCCTATGGTCTGGGGGCCCAGTGCCCCCCCTCTGGTCCTTCCCGGGTGTTCTGGATGCTTCCGGTGAAAATAGGAACTTGGGCGTTGATTTCGTCCGATTCCGAGAATATTTCGTTACTAGGATTTCTGAAACCAAAAACAGCAGAAAACAGGAACTGGCACTTCGGCATCTTGTTAATAGGTTAGTTCCAGAAAATGCACGAATATGACATAAAGTGTGCATAAAACATGTAGGTAACATCAATAATGTGGCATGGAACATAAGAAATTATCGATACGTCGGAGACGTATCAGCATCCCCAAGCTTAGTTCTGCTCGTCCCGAGCAGGTAAAACGATAACACAGATAATTTCTGGAGTGACATGCCATCATAACCTTGATCATACTATTTGTAAAGCATATGTAGTGAATGCAGCGATCAAAACAATGTATATGACATGAGTAAACAAGTGAATCATATAGCAAAGACTTTTCATGAATAGCACTTCAAGACAAGCATCAATAAGTCTTGCATAAGAGTTAACTCATAAAGCAATAATTCATAGTAAAGACATTGAAGCAACACAATGGAAGATTAAGTTTCAGCGGTTGCTTTCGACTTGTAACATGTATATCTTATGGATAATTGTCAACATAGAGTAATATAACAAATGCAATATGCAAGTATGTAGGAATCAATGCACAGTTCACACAAGTGTTTGCTTCTTGAGGTGGAGAGGAATAGGTGAACTGACTCAACAATGAAAGTAAAAGAATGGTCCTCCATAGAGGAAAAGCATCGATTGCTATATTTGTGCTAGAGCTTTGATTTTGAAAACATGAAACAATTTTGTCAACGGTAGTAATAAAGCATATGTATCATGTAAATTATATCTTACAAGTTGCAAGCCTCATGCATAGTATACTAATAGTGCCCGCACCTTGTCCTAATTAGCTTGGACTACCGGATCATCACAATGCACATGTTTTAACCAAGTGTCACAAAGGGGTACCTCTATGCCGCCTGTACAAAGGTCTAAGGAGAAAGCTCGCATTGGATTTCTCGCTATTGATTATTCTCAACTTAGACATCCATACCGGGACAACATAGACAACAGATAATGGACTCCTCTTTTATGTATAAGCATGTAACAACAATTAATAATTTTCTCATTTGAGATTGAGGATATATGTCCAAAACTGAAACTTCCACCATGGATCATGGCTTTAGTTAGCGGCCCAATGCTCTTCTCTAACAATATGCATGCTTAACCATAGGGTGGTAGATCGCTCTTACTTCAGACAAGACGGACATGCATAGCAACTCACATGAAATTCAACAAAGAGTAGTCGATGGCGTCCCCAGTAAACATGGTTATCGCACAACAAGCAACTTAATAAGAGATAAGAGATAAAGTGCATAATTACATATTCAATACCACAATAGTTTTTAAGCTATTTGTCCCATGAGCTATATATTGCAAAGGTGAATGATGGAATTTTTAAAGGTAGCACTCAAGCAATTTACTTTGGAATGGCGGAAAATACCATGTAGTAGGTAGGTATGGTGGACACAAATGGCATAGTGGTTGGCTCAAGTATTGGATGCATGAGAAGTATTCCCTCTCGATACAAGGTTTAGGCTAGCAAGGCTTATTTGAAACAAACACAAGGATGAACCGGTGCAGCAAAACTCACATAAAAGACATATTGTAAACATTATAAGACTCTACACCGTCTTCCTTGTTGTTCAAACTCAATACTAGAAATTATCTAGACCTTAGAGAAACCAAATATGCAAACCAAATTTTAGCATGCTCTATGTATTTCTTCATTAATGGGTGCAAAGCATATGATGCAAGAGCTTAAACATGAGCACAACAATTGCCAAGTATCACATTACCCAAGACATTTATAGCAATTACTACATGTATCATTTTCCAATTCCAACTATATAACAATTTAACGAAGGAGAAACTTCGCCATGAATACTAAAAGCTAAGAACACATGTGTTCATATGCAACAGCGGAGCGTGTCTCTCTCCCACACAAGCATGATGTAATCCAATTTATTCAAACACAAACAAAAATAAAAACATAAAGACGCTCCAACAAAAGCACATAAGATGTGACCGAATAAAAATATAGTTTCAAGAGAAGGAACCTGATAATTTGTCGATGAAGAAGGGGATGCCTTGGGCATCCCCAAGCTTAGACGCTTGAGTCTTCTTGATATTTTCAGGGGTGAACCACCGGGGCATCCCCAAGCTTAGAGCTTTCACTCTTCTTGATCATAGTATATCATCCTCCTCTCTTGACCCTTGAAAACTTCCTTCACACCAAACTTCTCATAAACTTCATTAGAGGGGTTAGTACATAATCAAAAACTCACATGTTCAGAGGTGACACAATCATTCTTAACACTTCTGGACATTGCTCAAGGCTACTGGAAGGTAATGGAACAAAGAAATCCACCCAACACAGCGAAAGAAGCAATGCGAAATAAAAGGCAGAATCTGTCAAAACAGAACAGTCCGTAAAGACGAATTTCTAATAAATACTTCCGTTGCTCATATCAGAAAACTCAAAACTAATGAAAGTTGCGTACATATCTGAGGAACACGCACGTAAATTGGCATATTTTTCTGATTTTTCTACAGAGAAAACAGCCCAGATTCGTGACAGATAGAAATCTGTTTCTGCGCAGAAATCCAAATCTAGTATCAACCTTCGATTAGAGGCTTTACTTGGCACAACAAAACACAAAACTAAGATAAGGAGAGGTTGCTACAGTAGTAAACAACTTCCAAGACACAAATATAAAACAAAGTACTGTAGCAAAATAACACATGGGTTATCTCCCAAGAAGTTCTTTCTTTTTAGCCATTAAGATGGGCTCAGCAGTTTTAATGATGCACTCGCAAGAAATAGTATTTGAAGGAAAAGAGAGCATCAAGAGGCAAATTCAAAACACATTTAAGTCTAACATGCTTCCTATGCATAGGAATCTTGTAAATAAACAAGTTTATGAAGAGCAAAGTAACAAGCATAGGAAGATAAAACAAGTGTAGCTTGAAAAATTTCAGCACATAGAGAGGTGTTTTAGTAACATGAAAATTTCTACAACCATATTTTCCTCTCTCATAATAACTTTCAGTAGCAACATGAGCAAACTCAACAATGTAACTATCACATAAAGCATTCTTATCATGAATCCCATGCATAAAATAATTACTCTCCACATAGGCATAATCAATTTTATTAGTAATAGTGGGAGCAAATTCAACAAAGTAGCTATCATTATTATTCTCATCGTCAAATATAGGAGGCATAGTATAATCACAACAAAATTTACTCTCCATAGTAGGTGGCACCAAAAGACCACTATCATTATAATCATCATAAATAGGAGGTAAAGTATCATCAAAGAAAATTTTCTCCTCAATGCTTGGGGGACTAAAAAGATCATGAAAACCAGCTTCCCCAAGCTTAGAACTTTCTATATTATTATCAACAATGGTGTTCAAAGCGTTCATACTAATATTACTACCAGCATGCAAATAAGATTCCATAGGTTTTTTAATTTTCGCATCAAACAATCCATGTTTTAAATCAGGAAATAGAATAAGAAGATCATTCTTGTCCATTATGCCAAACTAGTGTAAACAAGAAACAAAAAGTTGCAATTGCAGGATCTAAAGGAAATAGCTTTGAGTACTTACAGCGACGGAAAATAGCTTGGTAGCTGAGGTCCGGAGTGTGAGTACCTTTTACCTTTCCTCCCCGGCAACGGCGCCAGAAAATAGCTTGATGTCTACTTCCCCCTCCTTTCCCTGTAGACAGTGTTGGGCCTCCAAGAGCAGAGGTTTGTAGAACAGCAGCAAGTTTTCCCTTAAGTGGATCACCCAAGGTTTATCGAACTCAGGGAGGAAGAGGTCAAAGATATCCCTCTCATGCAACCCTGCAACCACAAAGCAAGAAGTCTCTTGTGTCCCCAACACACCTAATAGGTGCACTAGTTCGGCGAAGAGATAGTGAAATACAGGTGGTATGAATAAGTATGAGCAGTAGCAACGGTGCCAGAAAATAGCTTGCTGGCGTGTAGTTGATGGTGGTAGTATTGCAGCAGTAGTAACACAGTGAAACAGTAAACAAGCAGTAGTAACACAGCAGTATTTAGGAACAAGGCCTAGGGATTAGACTTTCACTAGTGGACACTCTCAACATTGATCACATAACAGAATAGATAAATGCATACTCTACACTTTTGTTGGATGATGAACACATTGCGTAGGATTACACGAACCCTCAATGCCGGAGTTAACAAGCTCCACAATAATGCTCATATTTAAGTAACCTTATAGTGTAAGATAGATCAATAGACTAAACCAAGTACTAACATAGCATGCACACTGTCACCTTCATGCATATGTAGGAGGAATAGATCACATCAATATTATCATAGCAATAGTTAACTTCGCAATCTACAAGAGATCATGATCATAGCATAAACCAAGTACTAACACGGTGCACACACTGTCACCTTTACACACGTGCAGGAGGAATAGAACTACTTTAATAACTTTGCTAGAGTAGCACATAGATAGTAGTGATACAAAACTCATATGAATCTCAATCATGTGAAGCAGCTCATGAGATTATTGTATTGAGGTACATAGGAGAGAGATTAACCACATAGCTACCGGTACAGCCCCGAGCCTCGATGGAGAACTACTCCCTCCTCATGGGAGCAGCAGCGGTGATGAAGATGGCGGTGGAGATGGCAGCGGTGTCGATGGAGAAGCCTTCCGGGGGCACTTCCCCGCTCCGGCAGGGTGCCGGAACAGAGACTCCTGTCCCCCAGATCTTGGCCTCGCGATGGCGGCGGCTCTGGATGGTTTCTGTGGTTTTCGTCAATCGTATCAGGGTTTTCGATCCAGGGGCTTTATATAGGCGAAGAGGCGGCGCAGGAGGGTCGAAGGGGCGACGACACCATAGGGCGGCGCGGCCAGGGCCTGGGCCGCGCCGGCCTATGGTCTGGGGCCCGATGCCTCCCTCTGGTCCTTCCCGGGTGTTCTGGATGCTTCCGGTGAAAATAGGAACTTGGGCGTTGATTTCGTCCGATTCCGAGAATATTTCGTTACTAGGATTTCTGAAACCAAAAACAGCAGAAAACAGGAACTGGCACTTCGGCATCTTGTTAATAGGTTAGTTCTAGAAAATGCATGAATATGACATAAAGTGTGCATAAAACATGTAGGTAACATCAATAATGTGGCATGGAACATAAGAAATTATCGATACGTCGGAGACGTATCAGTCCCGTATTTTGCAGTTCCATCCACTCTGCGACAAAGTCTGGCAGAATCTGCGACTTGATCGCCTTTCTTTTTTCGTACGTGATGTCCTGTCAACACCCGGATTTTTAAGTCCATATGCCTATTATGCCATACATCGCAATCCCAGGAAGATTGTTGTTGCGAGACATAACAGTTGATATCATAAGTCATCATTCATTACCAACCATAGTCGTCTTACAAATATAGATCACATGATCCAATATTACACAAATAGTTGATCTAATGATCAATGAACACATTACATAGCGGAAGCGTAGTAGTCGTGGACTATCTAATCCACAGGCCAACGCTTGACGTCAGAAGATACTCCTAGTTGTCGTAGACGTCCTGCTGGCCGTCGTCTTGGTACTGCTGCTCCTCTTCATAGTCTGGCCATTTGAATAGCCAGGGACACAGCCGTGAGTACTTTAAAGTACTCGCAAACTCATACTAGTGTAAGTACTATCAATTTTATTAAGAGGGTGCTAAGCTATAGGTTTATTTGCATAAAGCCAATTTTAGTTCACAAGCATTTAATAAAAGACTCTTCATATGCTAACTAACTCAGGTGGGAACATTAGTGTCATTCCCACAACTCAGTTGTGATTCAAGTCAAGTCACCTTTCAAATCATCATTTCTTTCTGAGAAAACATCTGACAACGGAACAGTATGGCCTTTCCAATCGTCCGTAACCGTGGACACGGCTATTCGAATAGGTTTACACTCTGTAGAGGTTGCACACTTGTGCCACAACATTTGATTACATCCGTCAGGGATAACCCTGAATAATCGTAACTCAGTACGCGGATCGTCAACCATAACCTTTCACTTACATATCCTAGTATAGGCACCTCTCCCCATGAGCTTGGCCTCCCAGTGAAGACAAACCGTCAGCCTGGGAACTGCACAGGGCTTGGGCCAGACATTCACCTCAATTTCACGTCATTTCACATTCCACGGAGGCAGCCTCGGCATAACCCCTATGACGCTTGTTCAGAGGGAGCCCATACTAAAGTACATAAAATTCCAGTTAAGCCCTACCCATAATCAGGTATTGTGGGGGTACCCTAAAATTGGAATGGTATCGCATCCGAACCCAACCATCAGTTTTTGTCAAAATCACCTTGGCATTCAGTGGTCATATTCACCTTCAAAACTTTTCAATAGAATGACTCATCATTCCAAGGTTTTCAATTCAGTTGAAAACACAAGCTCCACCTAGGGTAGCCCATTTTAGTTTTAGCACTAGCCACTAGTCATGAGAGGTGCTAACTAAGTTTTAGCTATCTAGGCTAAGTTTGATACTCTTGTACTACTCTATACTTAGACCAAAGTTAACTATAAAAGTAAGCTTTGAGAAACAAGGTAAAAGCTTGTAAGGGTAAAATCTTGGGATTGGACCATTAAGCATAAAGTAAGAGTGCAAAGGTGCCTTGCTCTAATAGAGCTTTGCATTAGAGTGACTTGCAAGAGCATAGCTTGCCTTGATTGGTGTACTGATCAAAGTGGTCTTCTTCTTCCTGGAAGTAGACCTCCTCCTCCTGGTACTCCTCGGTACTAGCGTCTAAAAACGGATACGAGGTAACAATCACCAAACAAAGCTTAAGAGCTAGACTAAGCACACAAATGGGTTCACACAAGCTATTCTAGCATCATAATACTAGTAACATGTTGGTTGACTTGGTTTCCTTTTTAAGAAAAATAATTTCCTCTCATTACCAATATTGATTAGGGTTTCTATTTAGTTCTTGGAGAAATAATTTCCTCTCATTGAATCTTGTTAAGATTTAAGTTCCTCAAAGAAATAATGTATGAACCCAAGTTGACCCAGGTCAACAATTCATAATTATCATTTGGGAAAATGATTTAAATGAGGTAAAGTACCTCATGCAATTTAACACTACCATACTTATAATTTAATATCACCAAATAATTCAATATGAGATTATGTAGACCATGGTCACTACCTCATGTTGAGTTACTTGAGACAAGATTTAAATGAGGGAGTACCTCTCATATGATTTAACAAATAGTTTTGGAAAAATTTAAATGGACTAGAAATAGCCATAAAGCCATTTCCTATTTTAGCCCATGATCATACAAAGTAACCAGGTGATATTTTTACATAAACATGTAGAGTATGTGAAATGTGATTTATGAGAGTTGAAATCAACTCAAAAGCATTTTTGGTTGATTTTTAAACAAAGTTTGAAGTTTGAAAAGGCCCTGCCTTGTTATTTTTGTCATATTAATTTACAAAGGATCTAATGTTGAGACCAGTGAGGTTGGGTAGAGTTTTTCACAAGCTTTCCAACCATATAAAATTCATCAAATTTGGTTTAGCCGATTTGATTCTATTGAATTTTGAAAAAGCATCTGCAAGGTTTTTGCTTTAATTTGAAAAATCCAAATTTGAATTACTGGGCCAGCGCGGGAAACGAACTTGGGCCGAAACGGTTTAAATACGAGGAAGCCAGCCCACCACGCGTCTCGCACGCGTGGGCTGCCTGACATGGTGGGCTCCACCTGTCAGTCTCACTTAAAACGCGAAACGGTATGGCTAATCTGGGACGCACGATTAGGCGACGATCCAACGGATCACGACCATCATCGTCGACGGCGAGAGGGTGGCTCACTGGCGGCGCAGGTGGGGGGTCGGAGAGCTCACCGAAGCTCCAGCGATGGTCGGCGAGGTGCGCAGGGTCGTTGTCGATGGCGGCGAAGCTACTGGCACCGGCGGCGTCTCCTGGGGCGGCTCCAATCGACGGCGATGTCTGCGGCAGTGCTACGGCTCCGATGAAGAAATTGGGCGGTGCTGGTGGCTAATGTGGAGCAGAGGGAGGTCGAGGCGAACGAGGGAGAAGAGGAGAGTGAGTTGGTGTGGAAGAATCGAGCGGGGAGGTTGCCCTTTTATAGCGGCGGAGGGAGGCAGGGTGCTGCGGCGAGGTTGATCATGGCGACGTGGCTACAGGGTGCTAGCGGGGTAGGAGAGGGCGCGGCGCTATTCAGCACGTCTGGGTGGTCCTCCTGGTGGTCATGGCGCGGCTGGGTGGTGCCTAACGCGGTCGGGAGCGTGCGACGTTCTGCGCGGCCGTGGCGGATTTTGTTTTCTTCTCCGGCGACGGCGGGCCACGGTCGGGGACAAGAAGTTGTCTGGCGGGTTCCTGGTGCTGTGGCGAGGCTCAGGGCAGAAGAGGGGGTCCAGGCGAGGTCGTGGTCGACGGGGCGACGCGTGTACTGGCGCGCCCGTGGGCGGCGCCCATGCCAACCCTGGCATGCCCTGGACGTCGTGGGCACGGCGTGTTTCGGTCGCTGTGGTGTTCTTCTCCGACCAAGGCTAGTCCAGTCATGCTCAGTAGAGCAAGGGGAAGCAGGGGGACAAGGTGGGCACGGCTAGAAGTGAGAGGAGCTAGCTATGGCATGGTGTGTGCAAGTCATGACCGGCATGGGCATGGCATTGCCATGTCTGGCCATGTCTAGGGTTGGGCAGCAGTAGCATTGGGTTGGAGGGGACAAGGGGACAATGTAGGGGCAAGTGCAACTCAAATTTGGGCCAGAACACTATTTGCAATAGTGAAATTGGTTTTATTTGATTCCTGCCCACCAAGTGTTCGACACAATGGCCGCAAGAGGCAAACTTTCAAATTTTGAACTGAAATTTGGTGGAGTTGATTCATATAATATTTGGCACACAATGGTGGTGGTGGGGTGCAAAGTTGAGTTGGTTTGCAAAATTTCAAATTGGGCACCATCTTGAATCTGCTTAAAAGTTTCAACTTTGCTTGAGCATAACTTTGAATTCAGCATGAATTTGCAGGGGTGGTCTTTACCACAGTTGTTCACCTTGATGTGGTCTTGGATGAGGTGCAAAGAGTTGGAAATGTTTGGTTTGAAAATTTCTTGAAACAGAGGCTCAAAGTAGGCATCAGGTTAAAATTGGCAGTTTTGACCATTAGTGCATGTGAGCACAATTTGCATTCAAATTTGATTTGATTTGAGTTTCTTTGATTCCAAAAGTGTTTATAAGTGTTTAGTAACATTCTACAAACAATGGCACAAGCCAAATTGGCCTAGATCAAGGTTTTGCAAAATGGCCATAAGCACATGTATGTGTTGAATTGGATTTGTCTTATTTCTTTTTCCCTTCTCTCTTGTTGATCATTGGATCTTATGTTAGGGTTTTAGTATTATTGCTAGGCACACACACAATCATCATGGAAATAGCACAAGAATTAAACATGGGTATTATGCATAGCACATGTGTTAACAAAAGTTTTTGTTGGTTCTCATTTTTTTTTGAATATTGGAATCTCCTTCTTTTCTTTATTGGAAAAATTGGGATGTTACATGTCCCGAGGGGAAAGCTCAATTCCCAAAAGGGAGACACGTCTCGTGGCTTCTGGATTGTTTAGGATGTTCGAGAGAGGTGCCTCATTGACTACTATTATCGGGTGTGCCGAAAAATAGTGCCGTAACTTTCTTGCTGTTGTGAATACTCCATATGCAAGTTTTTGATAATGCGGGTAACGTTGCTTGTATGGTGATAGTACCTCGCTGATGAAGTATACTGGCCGCTGAACTCCATGAATCTTTCCTTCTTCTTCTCGTTCCACCACGAGGACTGTGCTGACCACCTGAGGTGTGGCCACGATGTATAGCAGGAGGGGTTCTTTTTTTCTTTTGGAGCCACCAACGCTGGAGGTGTCGAGATTATGCGCTTCAGATGCTCAAAAGCTTTGTCTGCTTCTTCATTCCACTCGAACTTTTCTCCTTGCTTGATGAGCGCGTAGAAGGGCAACACTTTTTCTCCTAACCTGGCGACAAACCTGCTCAAAGCTGCGACACGGCCCGTCAGCTGCTGTATCTCCTTGAGCTTGGTTGGCTTCCTCATCATCACGATGGCTTGTATTTTCTCGGGGTTTGCCTCCATTCCTCTGGCTGACACCAAGTACCCCAGGAGTTCTCCCGTAGGAACACCAAAGGAGCATTTCATCGGGTTCAGCTTGAGGCGAAACTTGTCGAGATTGTCGAAGGTTTCTCTTAGATCATCGATCAAAAAGGACCCTTGCTTTGTTGTTATGATGACGTCGTCAATGTATACTTGGACGTTCTTGCCAATCTATGTGGGGAGACACTTCTGCATCATCCTCTGATAGGTAGCTCCCGCGTTTTTCAACCCGAAGTGCATTGTTCTGTAGCAAAACATGCCGTAAGGGGTTATAAAAGTTGTTTTGACTTCATCTTCTTCTTTTAAGCGGATCTGGTTGTAACCAGAATACGCGTTCAGGAAGGAAAGACGTTCGCATCCCGCGGTGGAGTCAATAATTTGATCGATCCTCGGGAGGGGAAAGTGATCCTTTGGACAATGTTTATTGAGACACGTGAAGTCGATGCACATGCGAAGGACATCAGTGTTTTTCTTCGGGACCAAAACTGGGTTAGCGACCCATGTGGCCTCTGTATGTAGTTCCTTGATAAAATTTGCTTCTCGAAGTCGATTAATCTTTGATAGCATAGCTTTGCGGTTTGGCTCGGAGAAACGCCGCAAAGGTTGTCGTATTGGCCTGGCTCTTGGATCCGGATTAAGGGGGTGCTCGGCGAGTTCCCTGGGTACTCCTGGCATGTCAACTGGACACCATGCGAAGATTTCCCAGCGCTCACGGAGGAACTCGACGAGCGCGTGATACGTCTCAAACGTATCTATAATTTCTTATGTTCCATGCTAGTTTTATGACAATACTCACATGTTTTATATACACTTTATATCATTTATACGCATTTTCCGGCACTAACCTATTAACAAGAAGCTGAAGCGCCAGTTCCTGTTTTCTGCTGTTTTTGGTTTCAGAAATCCTACACAGGAAATATTCTCGGAATTGGACGAAATAAAAGCCCAGGGTCTTATTTTTCCACGGAGCTTCTAGAAGACCGAAGAGGATACGAAGTGGGGCCACGAGGCGCCGACACCACAAGGCGGCGCGGCCAAGGGGGGGCCGCGCCGCCCTATGGTGTGGGACCCCCGTGCCTCTCCCGACTCTGCCCTTTCGCCTACTTAAGCACTCCGTCGCGAAAACCCTAGTACCGAGAGCCACGATACGAGAAAAGTTACGGAGACGCCGTCGCCGCCAATCCCATCTTGGGGGATTCAGGAGATCACCTCCGGCACCCTGCCGGAGAGGGGAATCATCACTGGAGGGCTCTACATCACCATGCCCGCCTCCGGACTGATGCGTGAGTAGTTCATCCTTGGACTATGGGTCCATAGCAGTAGCTAGATGGTTGTCTTCTCCTCTTGTGCTATCATGTTTAGATCTTGTGAGCTGCCTATCATGATCAAGATCATCTATTTGTAATGCTACATGTTGTGTTTGGTGGGATCCGATGAATATGGAATACTATGTCAAGTTGATTATTGATCTATCATATATGTGTTGTTTATGATCTTGCATGCTCTCCGTTGCTGGTAGAGGCTCTGGCCAAGTTGATACTTATAACTCCAAGTGGGAGTATTTATGCTCGATAGTGGGTTCATGCCTCCATTGAATCTGAGACAGTGACAGAAAGTTCTAAGGTTGTGGATGTGCTGTTGCCACTAGGGATAAAACAACAATGCTTTGTCTAAGGATATTTGTATTGTTTACATTACGCACAGTACTTAATGCAATTGTCTGTTGTTTGCAACTTAATACTGGAAGGGGTGCGGATGCTAACCCGAAGGTGAACTTTTTAGGCATAGATGCATGCTGGATGGCGGTCTATGTTCTTTGTCGTAATGCCCTAAGTAAATCTCATATTAGTCATCATGATATGTATGTGCATTGTTATGCCCTCTCTATTTGTCAATTGCCCAACTGTAATTTGTTCACCCAACATGCTATTTATCTTATTGGAGAGACACCACTAGTGAACTGTGGACCCCGGTCCATTCTTTTACATCTGAAATACAATCTACTGCAATCATTGTTCTCTGCTGTTCTTTGCAAACAAACATCATTCTCCACACCATACGTTTAATCCTTTGTTTACAGCAAGCCGGTGAGATTGACAACCTCACTGTTAAGTTGGGGCAAAGTATTTTGATTGTGTTGTGCAGGTTCCACGTTGGCGCCAGAATCCATGGTGTTGCGCCGCACTACACTCCTTCACCAACAACCTTCACGTGGCCTTCATCTCCTACTGGTTCGATAAACCTTGGTTTCTTACTGAGGGAAAACTTGCTGTTGTACGCATCACACCTTCCTCTTGGGGTTCCCAACGGACGAGTGCTTTACCGTCACAAGGAAGCTACTGTCGCACGTCAGCAGCTATATTTTCTGGCGCCGTTGCCGGGGAGATCAAGACACGCTGCAAGGGGAGTCTCTCACATCCAATCTCTTTACTTTGTTTATTGTCTTGCTTTACTTTATTTTATTTTCTGTCTTGTTTGCGTTCTTTATATCAAAAACACAAAAAAATTAGTTACTTGCATTTACTATATTTAATTCAGTTTGATTTACTTATTTTTATTACTGTTAAAATGAATACTCCTGAGAACACTAAGTTGTGTGATTTCACTAGCACCAATAATAATGATTTTATATGCACTCCTATTGCTCCACCTGCTACTACAGCAGAATTTTATGAAATTAAACCTGCTTTACTAAATCTTGTTATGAGAGAGCAATTTTCTGGTGTTAGTACTGATGATGCTGCTGCCCATCTTAATAGTTTTGTTGAACTTTGTGAAATGCAAAAGTATAAGGATGTAGATGGGGATATTACAAAACTGAAATTGTTTCCTTTCTCCTTAAGAGGAAGAGCTAAAGATTGGTTGCTATCTTTGCCTAAGAATAGTATTGATTCATGGACTAAATGTAAGATGCTTTCATTGGTAGATATTATCCTCCTGCTAAAATTATATCTTTGAGAAGTAGCATAATGAATTTTAAGCAATTGGATAATGAACATGTTGCCCAAGCATGGGAAAGAATGAAATCTTTGGTAAAGAATTGCCCTACCCATGGACTGACTACTTGGATGATCATCCAAACCTTTTATGCAGGATTGAATTTTTCTTCAAGGAACCTATTGGATTCAGCTGCTGGAGGTACTTTTATGTCCATCACTTTGGGTGCTGCAACAAAACTTCTTGATGATATGATGATCAACTACTCTGAATGGCACACTGAAAGGACTCCACAAGGTAAGAAGGTAAATTCTGTTGAAGAAACCTCCTCCTTGAGTGATAAGATTGATGTTATTATGTCTATGCTTGTTAATGGTAGATCTAATGTTGATCCTAATAACGTTCCTTTAGCTTCATTGGTTGCTCAAGAAGAGCATGTTGATGTGAACTTCATTAAAAATAATAATTTCAACAACAATGCTTATAGGAATAATTTTGGTAACAACTATAGGCCATATCCTTCTAATAATGGTAATGGTTATGGTAATCCTTATGGTAATTCTTACAACAATAATAGGAGTGTACCCTCTGGTCTTGAAGCCATGCTTAAAGAATTTATTAGTACACAAACTGCTTTTAACAAATCTGTTGAAGAAAAGCTTGGTAAAATTGATGTTCTTGCTTCTAAGGTTGATAGTCTTGCTGCTGATGTTGATCTTTTAAAATTGAAAGTTATGCCTAATGAAACTAAAGATATTAAGTCATTTGCTACAGCAAACGCTATCCAAATTCGAATTAATGAAAATATTAGAATGATGGCTGAATTGCATGCTAGGTGGGAAAGAGAAGAAAAACTAGCTAAAGAGAATAGTGTAGCTAAAGTTTGGACTATTACCACCACTAGTAATGTTGATGCTTCACATGTTGCTAAACCCCCTACTATCAATGGTAAAATAATTGGTGTTAGCAATGTTTCTACTCCTAATGCAAAGCGTGCAAAACTGCCTGAAACTGCTAAAACTGCTGAAATTTTTCAGAATATTGGGGACAATGATCCCATTGCTTTAGATCATAATGGTTTAGATTTTGATGATTGTCACATCTCTGAAGTTATAAAGTTCTTGCAAAAACTTGCTAGAAGTCCTAATGCTAGTGCTATGAATTTGGCATTTACAAAATATATTACAAATGCTCTCATTAAAGCTAGAGAAGAGAAATTAAAACTTGAAACTTCTATTCCTAGGAAGTTAGAAGATGGTTGGGAGCCCATCATTAAGATGAAGGTCAATGATTTTGATTGTAATGCTTTATGTGATCTTGGTGCAAGTATTTCTGTTATGCCTAAGAAACTTTATGATATGCTTGACTTGCCACCATTGTAAAATTGTTATTTGGATGTTAATCTTGCTAATAATTCTATGAAGAAACCTTTGGGGAGGATTGATAATGTTCACATTACGGTTAACAATAACCTTGTCCCCGTTGACTTTGTTGTTTTGGATATTGAATGCAATGCATCTTGTTCTATTGTTTTGGGAAGACCCTTTCTTCGAACTGTTGGTGCTATTATTGATATGAAAGAAGGAAATATTAAATATCAATTCCCTCTTAAGAAAGGTATGGAACACTTCCTTAGAAAGAGAATGAAGTTGCCTTTTGATTCTATTATTAGACCAAATTATGATGTTGATGCTTCTTCTCTTGATGTTACTTGATTTACACTTTCTGCGCCTAGCTGAAAGGCGTTAAAGAAAAGCGCTTATGGGAGACAACCCATTATTTTACTTCTGTAATTTTTGTTTTATATTTGTGTCTTGGAAGTTGTTACTACTGTAGCAACCTCTCCTTATCTTTACTTTATTGCATTGTTGTGCTAAGTAAAGTCTTTGATAGAGAGTTGATACTAGATTTGGATTTCTGTGCAGAAACAGATTTTTAGCTGTCACGAATCTGAGCTGTTCTCTCTGTAGGAGAATCTAAAAATTCTGAAAAAATTCGTGAGTAATCCTCAGATATGTACGCAACTTTCATTCAATTTGAGCTTCTTCATATGAGCATGTTAAGTGCCTCGAAAAAATTCATCTTTACGGACTGTTCTGTTTTGACAGATTCTGCCTTTTATTTCACATTGCCTCTTTTACTGTGTTGAATGGATTTCTTTGCTCCATTAACTTTTAGTAGCTTTGGGTAATGTCCAGAAGTGTTAGGAATGATTGTGTCCTCTCTGAACATGTGAATTTTTGATTATGCACTAACCCTCTAATGAGATTGTTTTGAGTTTGGTGTGGAGGAAGTTTTCAAGGGTCAAGAGAGGAGGATGATATATACGATCAAGAAGAGTGAAAAGTCTAAGCTTGGGGATGCCCCCGTGGTTCATCCCTGCATATTTCAAGAAGACTCAAGCATCTAAGCTTGGGGATGCCCAAGGCATCCCCTTCTTCATCAACAACTTATCAGGTCACCTCTAGTGAAACTATATTTTTATTCCGTCACGTCTTATGTGCTTTACTTGGAGCGTCTGTGTGCTTTTATTTTTGTTTTTGTTTGAATAAATTCAGATCCTAGCATTCCTTGTGTGGGAGAAAGACACGCTCCGCTGTTTCATATGAACACTGGTGTTCTTAGCTTTACTCTTAATGTTCATGGCGAAGGTTGAAACCGCTTCGTTTATTGCTATTTGGTTGGAAACAGAAAATGCTTCATGTGGTAATTGGTATATTATCTTGAATAATTTGATACTTGGCAATTATTTTGAGTTCTCAAATAGATCATGTTTAAGCTCTTGCATCATGTAGTTTGAACCTATTAGTGGAGAATTACTGTAGAGCTTGTTGAAATTTGGTTTGCATGATTGGTCTCTCTAAAAGTCTAGATATTTTCTGGTAAAGGTGTTTGAACAACAAGGAAGACAGTGTAGAGTCTTATAATGCTTGCAATATGTTCTTATGTAAGTTTTGCTGTACCGGTTCATACTTGTGTTTGCTTCAAACAACCTTGCTAGCCAAAGCCTTGTACTGAGAGGGAATGCTTCTCGTGCATCCAAAACCTTGAGCCAAAACTTATGCCATTTGTGTCCACCATAACTACCTACTATGTGGTATTTCTCTGCCATTCCAAAGTAAATTGCTTGCGTGCTACCTTTAAAAATTTCATTCCTTGTCTTTGCAATATATAGCTCATGGGAAAGTAGCTTAAAAACTATTGTGGTAAAGAATATGTCGCTTATGTATCTTATTTCTTAATAAGTTGCTTGTTGAGCAGTAACCATGTTTCTGGGAACGCCATCAACTTTTGTTGAATATCATGTGAGTTGCTATGCATGTTCGTCTTGTCTGAAGTAAGGGTGATTTGCCATGAGTTGAATGGTTTGAGTATGCATATTGTTAGAGAAGAACATTGGGCCGCTAACCAAAGCCATGTATCATGGTGGAAGTTTCAGTTTGGACACTAATCCTCAATCTCTTATGAGAATATTATCTGTTGTTGAATGCTTAAGCATTAAAGAGGAGTCCATTATCTGTTTTCTATGTTGTCCCGGTATGGATGTCCTCAAGTTGAGATCTATCAAAAACGAGAAATCAAATGCGATCTATCTCCTTGGACCTTTGTACAGGTGACATAGAGGTACCCCTTTGTGACACTTGGTTGAAACATATGTAATGCAATGATAATCCATGGAAATCCGAGCTAATTAGGACAAGGTGCGAACACTATTGGTATTCGATGCATGAGGCTTGCAACTTATAGGATGTCTTATGCATAACACATATGAATTATTACTACCGTTGACAAAATTGTTTCTATGTTTTCAAAATAAAAGCTCTAGCACAAAAATAGTAATCCATCCTTCCCTCTGCGAAGGGCCTTTCTTTTACTTTATGTTGAGTCAGTTTACCTACTTCTTTCCATCTTAGAAGCAAACACTTGTGTCAACTGTGTGCATTGATTCCTACATACTTGCTTATTTGCACTCATCATATTACTTTGTGTTGACAACTATCCATGAGATATACATGTTGAAGTTGAAAGCAACTGCTGAAACTTATATCTTCCTTTGTATTGCTTCAAAACTTTCTACTAAGAATTTATTTCTTTATGAGTTAACTCCTATGCAAGACTTATTGATGCTTGTCTTGAAAGTACTATTCATGAAAAGTCTTTGCTATATGATTCAGTTGTTTAGTCATTGTCTTTACCATTGCTTCGAATCACTTCATTCATCTCATATGCTTTACAATAGTATTGATCAAGATTATGATAGTAGCATGTCACTTCAGAAATTATCCTTGTTATCGTTTACCTACTCGAGGGCGAGTAGGAACTAAGCTTGGGGATGCTTGATACGTCTCAAACGTATCTATAATTTCTTATGTTCCATGCTAGTTTTATGACAATACTCACATGTTTTATATACACTTTATATCATTTATACGCATTTTCCGGCACTAACCTATTAACAAGATGCCGAAGCGCCGCCTCTGTTTTTACGCTGTTTTTGGTTTCAGAAATCCTACACAGGAAATATTCTTGGAATTGGACGAAATAAAAGCCCAGGGTCTTATTTTTCCACGGAGCTTCCAGAAGACCGAAGAGGATACGAAGTGGGTCCACGAGGCGCCGACACCACAAGGCGGCGCGGCCAAGGGGGGGCCCGCGCCGCCCTATGGTGTGGGACCCCCGTGCCTCTCCCGACTCTGCCCTTCCGCCTACTTAAGCACTCCGTCGCGAAAACCCTAGTACCGAGAGCCACGATACGAGAAAAGTTACGGAGACGCCGTCGCCGCCAATCCCATCTCGGGGGATTCAGGAGATCACCTCCGGCAACCTGCCGGAGAGGGGAATCATCACCGGAGGGCTCTACATCACCATGCCCGCCTCCGGACTGATGCGTGAGTAGTTCATCCTTGGACTATGGGTCCATAGAAGTAGCTAGATGGTTGTCTTCTCCTCTTGTGCTATCATGTTTAGATCTTGTGCGCTGCCTATCATGATCAAGATCATCTATTTGTAATGCTACATGTTGTGTTTGGTGGGATCCGATGAATATGGAATACTATGTCAAGTTGATTATTGATCTATCATATATGTGTTGTTTATGATCTTGCATGCTCTCCGTTGCTGGTAGAGGCTCTGGCCAAGTTGATACTTGTAACTCCAAGAGGGAGTATTTATGCTCGATAGTGGGTTCATGCCTCCATTGAATCTGGGATAGTGACAGAAAGTTCTAAGGTTGTGGATGTGCTGTTGCCACTAGGGATAAAACAACAATGCTTTGTCTAAGGATATTTGTATTGTTTACATTACGCACAGTACTTAATGCAATTGTCTGTTGTTTGCAACTTAATACTGGAAGGGGTGCGGATGCTAACCCGAAGGTGGACTTTTTAGGCATAGATGCATGCTGGATGGCGGTCTATGTTCTTTGTCGTAATGCCCTAAGTAAATCTCATATTAGTCATCATGATATGTATGTGCATTGTTATGCCCTCTCTATTTGTCAATTGCCCAACTGTAATTTGTTCACCCAACATGCTATTTATCTTATTGGAGAGACACCACTAGTGAACTGTGGACCCCGGTCCATTCTTTTACATCTGAAATACAATCTACTGCAATCATTGTTCTCTGCTGTTCTTTGCAAACAAACATCATTCTCCACACCATACGTTTAATCCTTTGTTTACAGCAAGCCGGTGAGATTGACAACCTCACTGTTAAGTTGGGGCAAAGTATTTTGATTGTGTTGTGCAGGTTCCACGTTGGCGCCGAAATCCCTGGTGTTGCGCCGCACTACACTCCTTCACCAACAACCTTCACGTGGCCTTCATCTCCTACTAGTTCGATAAACCTTGGTTTCTTACTGAGGGAAAACTTGCTGCTGTACGCATCACACCTTCCTCTTGGGGTTCCCAACGGATGAGTGCTTTACCGTCACAAGGAAGCTACTGTCGCACATCAGCAGCGCGCTTTCCTATGCGTTATCCATATTTGTTGCGATAGCTGTCGTCTTCTTAGGATCTGTCGGGTGAATTTGCACTTCCTTGGAATTCTTGGAGGTGTTGAAGGTTTGCTCCTTGTGTGGCCTTCCTCCGTCGGGTAGCACATCGTAGTTGGTGGTGAGCCTAGAAGCTTCATACTCAGCCTGCATCCCGAAGGTTTCGGAAAGCTTATGAATGTCTTTGTCACATTTATCTGCTAGAGTAAAATTTCCCTTCACTGTGATTGGGCCGTTGGGACCAGGAATCCTCCATAACAGGTATGTGTAATGTGGTACAGCCATGAATCTGGCATACGTGGGTCGTCCAGTATAGCATGATACTGTGATGGAAAGTCGATAACCTCAAACTCCAATTTCTCCCTCCTGTAATTTTCTCGAGTTCCAAATTGTACGTCGAGGTTTATCTTTCCCAAAGGATAGTTTGGCTTCTCTGGTGTGATGCCATGAAAGCGCGTATCTGTTGGTGACAGATTTGCCAGAGAGATATTCATCTTCCTCAAGGTGTCTGCGTATATGAGGTTCAGACTGCTCCCTCCATCTATGAATATACGCAAAACCTCGAATCATGTGATTACTGCCTGTAAAATCATAGCTGATTGTCCCGGTCGTGGAACTTGAGGTGGGTGATCCGCTTGAGTAAATCCTATGTCCTGTCCCGACGAATTAAGGTACTCGATGGTTGGTGGAGGCATCTTCTCTGCCATGTATACCTATCGCGAAATTACCTTTTGCGTCCTATTCGAGGGTCTCCCTTTCTGAATCATCGACACTGCTCCTATTGTGTCAATGTAAGGGCTGTTGTTGGTTGGAGCTGCCGCCAACTGCACCTGATGTTGACTTTCGCTAGTAATTGCGGGTGGTGGTGGCAGGTGAACCTCACTCCTTGGCCCCCTGTTTGCCACGTGTGCGTTTGTATGCTCCGCATATCTATGCAGAGCTAGGAATGTTCGGCAGTCCTTCTGAAGGTGTCCTGACTGTGCTTTCCCTTCACTGTCGAGGAAAAAGTGCATCTGGCATGGCCCGTTCAGAAGATCTTCGGGTGATATATTGTATGGCCTCAGGAACCTTGGTCGATTATTTTGTCTGCTGGAGCTTGGCGCATCTCTATGATCATTGCGCTGCTCGCTACCTCTCTGGTAATCATCCCGATGATTTCCTCCACTGTTTCCTCAGAAACCAGCCGCCACTTGGCTGGGACCGTCATAATCTGAGAACTGACGAGAATATCGTCGCTTATTTTGGTTGTTGTTTCTGTTGCGATCTTCCTCGGGTGATCTGTGTCGTTTATTATGAACAGTATCTTCGCCATCAGCCCAGCGGTTTGCTATCTCCATGAGATCTGCTATTGTTCTTGGCCTGGATCTGCCCAAATCCTCGATTAAGTCTCTTCTTCGGATCCCCGCAACAAATACATCGATTGCTCTTTCGTCAGATATGTTTTCTGCCGAATTTTTTATGATGTTCCATCGCTGGTTATACATCCTCATTGGCTCATCATACTTCTGCTTGCAGGCCCTCAACACCTCTATTGATGCAGGTTTCTTGCATGTTGAGCAGAAGTTTTTCACGAACAGGTCCTCGAAAGTCTCCCAGCTGTCGATGGATCCTTCTGGTAATTTCTTTATCCAAGATCTTGCGGCTCCACTGAGGTTAACCTGGATGCTCTGCATGGCAGTTGCTCTAGTTCCACCTGTTAACTTCACCGTTTCCAGGTAATCTACCAGCCAATCCTCTGGGTTTTGCAAGCCATCGAACTTTTTGTAATTATCGGGTAACTTAAACCCAGTAGGAACCCGAGTTTTACGGACTCGTCGAGTAAAACAAGGGAGCCCACACATATCCTCTTCGTCGACTTCTGGTGAGTGCCGACGTTCTCTTCTCTCCTGCCGTGCTCTATCAACTCGTGCTTGTATCGTCGTATATCTTGCGTCACCCGTTCGAGGGGAATCTCACGCTGCCGAAGTAGGTTGAGGATTATTTTGCCTTGGTGCGCTCTCGGGTTGCGGTGTAGTCGATCCTTGTATTGCTGTCCCCATGATCCCAACTCCTGCCATGGCCATGTTATACAATGCTTCCCTGGGATCTCCCGCAGGTGGTTTGGATGCTAGCATGAAAGCATGTGTCGCCAAGTATCCTGCTTCCGGTGTTTTGGGGATAATGTGCTCTCTTGTATCTATCGACATAAAGGACATGTCGAGATTTTGTATCAGGTTCTCTCTTTCATGCTCAGGCACATTAGCTAGCCGAGATCTTCCTTTCGCGCGTGCCGCTCTGTGACTATCTCCCGTCGATCCTGATTGTCGGCTCAGGTTAGCCCTGCGCGCACTTGACGCAGAAGCTGCAGCTCTTCTATCATCGATTTTTTTTGTTTTTCTAGCTCATGTCCAGCACGAGCGAGTCTATATTGGTATGCCTACAATTCTTCTATCGTAGTTGTTGTGGTCATCGGCTCTGTGCCATTCATGGCTCTTCCAGCTCTATCCCAAGCTGCCTGCGACAGCTGCACCCTCTCTCGCGGCGTGGGGCCGACGTATTTGGGGCCTGTTCCGCGGGTGAGATTCGCAGGGTCGATGTATGGGTTGCCCAAATCATCGAAAGCTTCCGACGCTTCATCTTCTTGTCGTCTTGCTTCTCCAATCACGTAGACTTGGTGATATTTTGTCATTGTGTTTTCATCTTTAGGGTCGGTGACACCGTCGTAATGATCGGCGAAGACCTCCCGAATAGAAGTAGATCTGTCGATGAAGTTGAAACTGTCGATGCTCTCCAATTCACTGTCCAGATCGGAATCCGTGAACAACCCGAAAGACACGCCGCCGAGCAGATCGGCGAGTTCTCTGCCGGCGGCGGGTTTGATGTAGCTTAGCGGCGAAGCCTCCTCGTCGCCTAACTCGATTGATGATGATGATCCCGAGAAATCGGAATTGGCCGCTAACGGTCCCGAAAAAATCGGTGCCGCCAGGCGATGCGATCCTTCTCTCCGGACGCGGAAGTGGAAGCTCCCGAACGTCATTTCCATCGACTCCTCCAGATCGGCATATGCATGCAAACGGGCGGGAGGGTGAGAAACAAAATCGATGAGATCAAGTTTGACATGTTTAGCTCCGTCCATCGCGTTGCTTGCTACTAATGATGTTGATGATGTTGTCCGTGCCATCGAGATCAGCTCCTTGTCGCCTCCAATCCCCACAGACGGCGCCAATTGACAAGGTATTAACTTGTCAATGCCTACAAATTGTAGACTAGGGTTTCGCGGAAAGTAGAGGGCAAGTAGATCTCGAAGGTTTCAGCCGAAAAGGTGCTCGACTATGAAAAACTAGGGTGTGTGTTGACAATGATTCAATCCCTTCTTTCTCCCTCGGCTCCCCTTTATATAGGAGGTAGAGCTGAGGTTGTCATATCGTACAAGTTACAAAGTCCGGGAGACTTATTTGAGTCCTTCCCGTATTGATACAAGTCTCTTATTCCTAATCTATCTCTATTTTCCATATCGATGCTCATTGGGCTTCCGAGCTTCATAAACTTCGGGTCGTGGGCCTTCGATTATCCCCGGGTACCATATTTGGCAGGCCCATCAGGGATGCCAATGTCACCTGGTCCTCTGTTTCTGAAAGATAGCATCATTGTCCGATAAGGGCAATGTTTAAAGATTCAAAAATGCATGCTTTTGGATTTTAGGGTTTGTTTCCCCCCTTCCCGATGCTTCGTTATTTAATTGTCGAAGGTGGCGAATAAGAATAATTAATTATACTCCTTTAAGAGTAAAAATAGTTTCTTGGAGTATTTCCAAGAATTGGTTAAGTCCAAGGTATTTTATGGACTTATTTAATTGTCAAAAATATGAAGTTTATTTTAATTGTTTTTATTAATGCATTATTTATTGAGTGAATAATGATTAATTTCAACTTGCTCCAATTATTCTAACCAATAATTGATTATGATAGAGGATAAAATTTTAAGTGGTTTTCATATTTTTCTCTATTTTTTTAGAGTTATTAATAATTTATGGATTTTTGTCAAAGTTCCTATTTAAATAAAATTGTGAAATGACCAATTTGCCCTTGGGCCCAACTGTCAGGGTGAACCCAGTGGGTTGGACTAGACCCACTCGGCCTGGTCCAGCCCACTCGGTCGCACACCACTCCTTTCTCGCCCCCACGTCTAACCCTAGCCTCCTCCGCTCCCACGACGCTGTGGTCGCCTGCGCCGTCGCCGAAATATCTCGGCCATCTCCGGCGGTCTCCGACGACGAGATCAGTCGCATTTGCTTCGCCGTTCGACGGCGCACCAGATGGTCTGCGTCGATCTGGTTTTGGCGGCCTCCTCCGCTCTCCCCCAACCCTACTGCAACTAGGGTTGCGCGGAGCCCACGGAGATTCGCCTCACGCCGGCGCCCCTGGTCGCCGTTGTGATGCCGTGTGCCTCGCCGGGGTTGTGCTGGAGCATCTGCGCTTGGCGAATACCTGGCTTGGCCGTGGCTTGGCGTTGCCGTGGCCAGGATGTGCCGCCGTGCTGCCACGGTGACGCCGTGGTGCTCTGTTCCAGGTTAGTACCCCCTGCTCTTCTTCCTTCTCTCCTCCTCCTCCTCTTCGTCTAGCTCTAGCTACTGGCTCTGCTTCCCCTCTTGGAGATGCTAGCCATGCCGTGCTGCTGCTGTGCTTGTGCTAAGGCTTGGCATGCTGCTGCACTACTGGTGGTTTCTCTGCTCTATTTGCCATGTCCTAGTGCTATGTTGTTGCTTGTTGCATGCTTTGGGTGCCATGAGCTACTGCTGCTATTTCTTCCTTGCTACTGTCTATGCTAATGACTGCTCCGTTGCTTGCTTGATCACTCTAGTTGTGGCTGTGGCTTGGATATATGTGTAGGCCATTTGTATATGCATCTCTGGCTTACTGCTGCTGGAAATACTTGCTTTTGCCAGTGCCAGCTGTGCTTGTTATGTTGATGTGAAGCTTATGCTTCTGCTCATGAGCATGTTGTGATGCTCATGGCATTGCCATGTTGCTCCAGCTGCTGGTGTGCTACTGTTAGTCATGTGTATTCATATAATTCATCCCTGGCTTGATTTCCTTGAGCAATCCTTGCTTGAGCAAGGACCAGTGATGTGTGCTATCCTTGTGTAACTTGATCCAGTGGTACATCATTTCTTTGATGTGCTTCTGGATACAATTATAAAGTCATATATTCAGTTTCTGTTTATTCAGTTATGGCTTGAGTGTATTTATTCAGTAACTGGCTAAGTTCCTGATACTATGCTTCACTCTAGCAGGCTCTAGCAAGCTCTGATGATGATATGATCATCAGTTACTAGATGGTTTGATTGCTGTTCATCTATCTATGCCTTGTTGATGATTATTTCTATGCTTGTGTAGAACCATACCCTGTGCTGGTAGATGCTAATGCTTAATAAAGCATCTGCTTATGTTTGCAGTGATCTTCTGGATCATTTGCAAGTGTATATGTTACTGGTTGCTTGTGTATTTTATTTATCTGTATAGCTTGTCATGATTTATTGGATAAATGAGATGAACTGCTTGCAGTGATGAATCTTATAATTAATTTGATTGAGCTAGAGGGATGCCAACAGCTGTTGGGGACCCTAGCTCCTCTTTGAACCCATCTGGGTGATGATATCTGTATTTGGCTAACTGTCTGGATGCTTTTGGTTGGTTGAGTGGGCCTTAGCAGCACTTGGTTGCTGCTCTGGTATCTCCCACCATACTTTGGCTTGTTGGAATAGTATAACTGCTTGCTGGGTGTTCCTTTTTGGATTGCCAGTAGCCTTTGGTGTTGAAAAATCAACTAGACAATAAATTGTCTATACATATCTGATGGTTTAATAAACTACTAGTTGCTAGGTGAGTTGGGCTAGGCTAGCTGTGGATCAAATCCTTGCTGGATTCTTTGGTTTGCTTTAGTGGTGATACACTTGGCTTGACCAATTCTTCCCTAGGGTTAATTTTTACTGGCTTATTCCATATTTTGCCAGCATCAAATGGTTTAACACCAAATGATGATGCAAACTGGGTAATCATACCCTCTGGCTTGTGTGTGTGTGATGCACATGCTTGTGTTATGAGCAAAACTAATGTTTGCTCATGGATTTGGGTATACCTCACTCCAGCTCCTAGAATCTGTGTTGCTGTAGAGGTTTTGCTTCTGTGATTCTGCTGGTGCTTGCCCTGCTCCTCCTGGCTAGCTGGTGCTGGTGCTACTCCACCATTTCGTGCTCAACAGCAATCAGTTCTTGGTGGAATTGATGCTGGGTGGCTTTGGCTACTTAGTGTTCTTCCTATTCTAACTGTTCTTGCTTTTCTTACCCTGCTGAAGCTTGTGTCGATGGCTTCTAGGGTTTGGTGACTGAAAAGTTTATATATCCCTCTCTGGTCACTTCTTTGGTCGATAGCAAGGTGTTGTGTGTGTGGTGACTCCCCCTGTGTGAGTGTGTTGGTGAGCATGCATCTCACCTTGTGAGCTGCTTGTACTGCTCATGGTTGGTACTTGTGTGCTGTGGATCAGCTCGGCATGTTTGATGTTATCCTTCCAATTTCACATTTCTTAGCTAACCTGCCAAGTGGCTTTGCCACTTGGCCTAATGTGTTTTTCTGTTTTGGTGTTTGTTTTTGCAGGGATCAATAGGATGATCAAGAATGTCTCATTCCACTTGTTGATCAAGAAGATCAAGATGAGGAATATAGTGTAGTTTAGCTAGTTCTATTATACCTTGTAATTTTCCTTTTCTTTCTCATTTATCAATTTCTGAAATGTGTTATGTAATATTTAATTCATTTGAATATTGTAAAGACAATGTAAATTGTGTGTGATGATCAATAAAGCTCAAGTTTTCTCTAATGGGCTATTTGTGATGAATTTGTATTCTTTTCTTATTTGTAATATCATATTATAATATTCTTATTTGAAATATTAATTGTTTGAATAAACAATTGTTTGAATTATGAATTATCTTGGTTTTGTTGGAGTTTGAGTTTCAACTCAACTCATTTCAAATTCAATCATGCAACTTAATACATGAGATGCAATGGTTCCCCTCTTTTCTCAAAACCCTAACTTCAGAAGAGATCATGTCCAAGTTTGTCGCACTCTCGAAACCCTAACCCTAGCTGGTGTCGAGAGAGAAACTTGTTCCCCCTTAGGTTTATGCAATTAAGCGCAAAATTTTCCCTAGTTTTGCGATGCAGTGCACAACCCTTTTCTAAATTCTACCCCGCAATCGTCTCAAATCCTGGGATATTACACAGGTTAAGGCCACGCTCTGTCTTACTCATCTGAAAGTATTCAAAGTTAGTAATGGTTTACCTGAAGGAACTATATCTGACCAAGATCAGAACAAGTTCGAGGAAAACATTACTCTCTTCGTCGGATGCGTTCTGAGTATTCTTGCTGGTCGTCTGTGTGATGTGTACATGCACATAACAGATGGTAAAGAGCTCTGGGATGCACTGAATGCTAAATTCGGTGCAACCGATGCAGGCAGTGAACTGCACATCATGGAGAGCTTCCATGACATCAGGATGGTGAACAACCGTTCTGTAGTCGAACAAGCTCATGAGATACAGTGCATTGCGAAAGAGCTTGAACTCCTTAATTGTGCCTTACCTGACAAGTTTGTGGCTGGATGCATCATCGCTAAGTTGCCCCTTCATGGAGGAACTTTTCCACAACTCTCAAACACAAGAGACAGAAGATATCAGTTGAAAATCTGATAGCGTCTCTTGATGTTGAGGAGAAAGCTCGGGCTAAGGATACTACTGAGAAAGGAGAGGGTCAGTCTAGCGCCAACATGGTGCAGAAGAAACCCTACAGCAAGAATAAAGGGAATAACAAGCCCTCCTTCAATAAGCCTATGAAGACTACAACCTTCAAGAAGAAGAAAATGATAAACAAATAGATCTGAGCTGCTTTACCAGTGGAGAGACTGGCCACTTTCCTAAGGACTGTCCATAGAGGGCAGACCGCAAGAAAAAGGCGAGGCAAGTCAGCACGGTGACCGCTAGCAATGTTGATGGGTACGGTAATCTCTTTGCTGTTCTTTCGGTATTTAAATCTCCATGTTGGTGGATTGGTACAGGTGCTAATGTTCATGTGTGTGCTACCATATCCATGTTCACTTCTTACCAGGTCGCCCGGGATTCTTCCGTCTTGATGGGAATGGGTCACATGCTTCTGTTCGTGGTGTTGGCACGGTAGATCTGAAGTTCACTTCAGGGAAGATCGTGCAGCTGAGGAACGTGCAGCATGTCCCTACTATGAACAAGAATCTCGTTAGCGGCTCCCTTCTATGCAGAGATGGGTTTATGGTTGTTTTAGAGTCGAATAAAGTAGTTGTTTCCAAGTTTGGACAATTTATTGGTAAAGGCTATGAGTGCGGAGGCTTGTTCCGCTTTTCGCTTTCTGATTTCAGTAATAAGTCTGTGAACCATATTTGTGGCAATATTAGTGATGATACTAGTGTTTGGCATTCTCGTTTATGTCACATTAATTTTGGTTTAATGTCTCGGCTATCCAGTTTGAGTTTAATTCCGAATTTCACCATTGCCAAAGGTTCTAAGTGCCATAGTTGTGTGCAATCAAAGCAACCTCGGAAGCCTCACAAGGCGGCCGAGGAGAGAAACTTGGCACCTCTAGAACTCATACATTCTGATCTATGCGAGATGAATGGTGTGTTGAGAAAAGGTGGAAAGAGATATTTCATGACATTGATTGATGATGCGACTAGATTTTGCTGTGTTTATTTATTGCGAACTAAAGATGAAGCTTTAGACTACTTTAAAATTTATAAGGCCGAAGTTGAAAATCAACTAGAGAGAAAGATCAAGCGTCTTAGGTCGGATCGTGGTGGTGAATACTTTCCTAAAATCTTTGATGAATTCTATGAGGAACATGGCATTATTCATGAGAGGACGCCTCCCTATTCGCCCCAATCAAACGGGGTTGCCAAGAGCAAAAACCGCATGCTGACTGACTTGGTGAATTCCATGTTAGCCACTGTTGGTTTATCAAAGGCATGGTGGGGGGAGGCTTTATTGACTTCATGTCATGTCCTGAATAGAGTTCCTAACAAGAATAAAGATAAAACCCCTTACGAGGAGTGGGCTGGGAGAAAACCATCACTTTCGTATTTGCGCACATGGGGATGTTTGGCGAAAGTCAATATTCCAATTACTAAGAAGCGCAAACTCGGACCAAAGACAGTGGATTGTATCTTTCTAGGTTATGCTCCGCGGAGTGTAGGCTATAGATTTTTAGTTGTTCAATCCGAGGTACCTGATATACATGTTGATACTATTATGGAATCTCGTGATGCAACATTTTTTAAGAATATGTTTCCTATGAAAGATATGCATAGCATTGCTAGAATTTCTACTGAGATAATTCCTGAGTCTAGTCCATCTAATGAGTATTTTGAACAATCACATGAGAATGTTACTGAGAAGGATGACAATGAAGCTCCTAAATGGAGCAAGAGACGGAGGATTGAAAAATCCTTTGGTGATGATTTCATTGTGTACCTTGTGGATGATACTCCCACGTTCATTGCAGAGGCATATGCATCTCCAGATGCAGATGACTGGAAAGAAGTTGTCCATAATGAGATGGACTCGATTCTTTCTAATGGAACTTGGGAGCTGTCAGAACGACGCCATGGATGCAAGCCTGTAGGCTGCAAATGGGTGTTCAAGAAGAAGCTAAGGCCTGATGGTACTATTGAGAAGTACAAGGCGCGGCTTGTAGCGAAAGGCTACACACAGAGAGAAGGCAAAGATTACTTCGACACCTATTCACCTGTCGCTAGACTTAGCACCGTTCGAGTACTACTTTCCATGGCTGCCTCCTATGGTCTTATTGTTCATCAAATGGACGTAAAGACAGCTTTCCTTAATGGAGAGTTGGAAGAGGAAATTTATATGGATCAGCCTGATGGGTTTGTAGTAAAAGGTGAAGAAAGAAAGGTGTGCAAGTTGTTGAAATATTTATATGGTCTAAAACAAGCGCCTAAGCAATGGCATGAGAAGTTTGACAGAACTTTAACTTCTGTAGGCTTTGTTGTTAACGAGGCTGACAAGTGCGTTTACTATCGCCATGGTGGGGGCGAAGGTGTTATTCTATGTTTGTATGTGGATGATATTCTGATCTTTGGTACAAACATGAAAGTAATACACGAGGTCAAGTCTTTCTTGTCAAAGAGCTTTGATATGAAAGATCTGGGAGAAGCTGATATGATTCTGAACATCAAGCTGATTAAGGACGAGAGTGGGATTACTTTAACGCAATCCCATTATGTTGAGAAGATCTTGAGGTGGTTCGGCTATATTGATAGCAAGTCTTCTCCAACACCTTATGATCCCAGTGTGACATTACGCAAGAACCGGATGATTGCCATAGAACAATTGAGATATTCTCAGATCGTTGGCTCACTCATGTACTTAGCGAGCGTGACTAGACCTGACATCTCTTTTGCTGTTAGCAAGTTGAGTAGGTTCATGTCAAACCCGGGTACTGATCATTGGCATGCACTTGATAGGGTCATGCGCTACCTATGTGGTACAATGATTTATGGGATTCACTATTTAGGGCACCCAGCTGTGCTTGAAGGATATAGTGATTCAAATTGGATCTCTGATGTAGCTGATCTCTACGCCACTAGTGGGTATGTATTTACCTTTGGAGGTGGCGCAGTGTCATGGAGATCTTGCAAGCAAACCATATTGACGAGGTCAACTATGGAAGCAGAACTTACTGCTTTAGACATAACCACTCTTGAATCAGAATGGTTGCGTGAGCTCTTGATGGACTTGCCTGTGGTTGAGAAATCTGTTCCGGCAATCCTTTCGAATTGTGACAATCAAACTGTAATTGTCAAAGTGAACATATCTAAGGATAACACGAAATCATCAAGACACGTCAAGAGACGTTTGAAGTCTGTCAGGAAATTAAGAAACTCCGGAGTAATAACTGTTACATATATTCAAACAGACAAAAACCTGGCAGATCCTTTTACAAAGGGACTATCACGTAATGTGATAGAAAGTGCATCGAGGGAGATGAGTTTGAGACCCGTTGATGTTACACCATAGTGGTAACCCAACCTTTGTGATCGGAGATCCCGTGAATTAGGATCTGGGAAGAACAAACTAGTGGTTTAATTGAGGAGAGTATTATGTAACCATCTCTATGTGAAGATGCACAACTCTCAATTGCTGTAAGGCAGGTTGGCAATAAGACTTAATGTTTTTATGTTGGCTATTTTAGCAAAGATGCTGTCCTACAGAGCATTCTTGAAATAACACACCTATATGAGTCCGATTGTTAAACGTCGCAATCTATGAGATTTGGGTGATCTCTAGTAAACTCATGAAGAGACCACGAAGTATGACGCATATGCTTCACCCGCGGGGTAGGCTACTGGCAGCCATGTACTGGTTATGACTTTGAGTGAAACCCGGTTCACGCAAAACTTGCAATTCAAGGCTTAGTCCATTGTTCAAATGTGAATGGATGTAGCTTAAGGTTCTAGGCAGAAGTTCAACTTAACAGTCTCTGCTGAAACACTGGTATATAAACAAGCAGCGGGTATTGGTAAATCTCTAAATGGGTATTTGAGATCTGGTGGGGGATCGTTGAAATATTGAGCCCACATTTAGTGGCCCATACTAGATTTCATATTTCCTATAAATCTCAAAGCCCACTTAGTGGCAGCCATGTGAGTTTGAGCCCAAGTGGGTGGCAGCTCACTAGGGAGTGGCAAGAGATGAGAAGTTTAGACCCACATGGAAAGTTGGGAGGAAGTTAGACCACCTTATAAGGTGGGTTGTTCCACCACTAGTAAGTGAGTGAGAAGAGGAGTGGTTCACGCGCGCTCCTCCTCCTCCTCGCTCACTCGTCTCGACTCGACTCGACACGACACGTCACGACGCGCGCCGCGCTCGTAGTGAGTGGATTGAATCTTCGGGTTTCCAAAAAACCCGAGAAATCGCTTTTGAGCCTACATATTTCCTCCTCAATAGGTTTTGCCACACACCGTCCTCAGTTAGGAACCTATCCAACCATTTACCTAGTAAGGCTTTGTTCTTTACTTCTAGATCGTGGATACCAAGTCCACCTTGATCTTTAGGACGGCATACAACCCTCCATTTTGTCAATCGATATTTTTTCATTTCACTATCTCCCTGCCAAAAAAATCTTGATCAGAGATAATCCAATCTATGAAGAATTCCTTTAGGCAACTGAAAGAACGAAATCATATACAGTACCATATTTGTGAGTACTGAATTTATGAGTACCAATCTTCCACCGAGAGATAGTAATTTTTCTTTCCAACTACTCAGTCTTCTCTGCAATCTTTCCTCGACCACTTTCCATTCGGCTAGGGTAAGTCTCCGGTGATGAATCGGAATACCCAGGTAGCTTATTGGAAAAGAGCCTAAATCGCATCCGAATAACTCGGCATATTGGTTGGCATCGTCATCGAAACAAAACAATTCACTCTTATGGAAATTAATCTTTAGACCAGATAGCTGCTCGAAAGCTAAGAGGATTAATCTTTAGACATGCAACACTTTGATGCATGCATCGAATATCCAAAAGTTTTGAAAAATAACCACACACTCACCGATCTTTCTTATATACCCAGTTGCCACGATAACAATTAGGGTCTAGAGAGGTTCTTATATCCACTTGGGCTAAGGGCATCTCCAACACCCGACGTAAAACGGGCGTAGCCCCCAGCGACTTGGCTCAATTTTTGCAATAACTAGATAATACCCCGAGCGTTGCGGCGGGAATTAATTTGTAAATTATGTTTCTATTGTGTACATTGGAAGCTTGCATGGCGCAAAGGAAAAATGAGAATATATTAGCACAGAATATGAGTTGTACAATAACAGGGACCACTGGTATTCACAATTATACAAAGAATAAAGGCAGTTGAATTAGTTCAAATACTATGTTCGAATAAGACTATTTTCTTTATAGGACTGTGCTTTCATTAGAAAAAACATCTACATCGATTATGGTATGTGCTCAAGTACCCCTTCTGTTCCGAATATAAAATGTTATTACGACCCGCTTACTTATATGTTACATGACCAAAAGAGTAATTATTTTTCTCGAAATCTAGGAAAGATTATTGAGTTCGACAAATCAGTAGGAAAAAATAGAAGTAAGCCGAATCAGATTCGTCGTCCACCAACCAACATATGAGGTGGCTGGAAATAATAAAAGCCCTGACTACCCGGCGGCGCCGCATGTTGGCCCGCCCCGCCCAGCCCCTGGTCGAGGCCACGATCTACCCATACCCAGTCACGATCTTCCCTCTCCTCGCCTGGCCGTTCTGCAGCCCGACCGCTCGGTCCGCGCGCGCCTCCTCCGCACAGCGTCGAGCTCTGCCTCTAACGCCGCTGCCCGGTTCTGCCTCCGCCAGCGCTCATCGCCTCTTCTCGAGCGGCATCCCGCGAACTGCTGCTCCGACCCGTGAGCTCTCACTTGGGGCGACCTCCACGACCCGCCGCTACGCGCGCGGCCAGCTCCTGCCGCCGTCGCTATCGTCCGGGATCTTCATCCAGCGCTCCGCCGCACGACCTCCTCTCCGACGCCTCCGCCGCACGACCGGCGCCCCGCGTGACCGTCTACTCGAGCGCCGCCCGGCAACCGTCTACCCGAGCGCCGCACAACAGGCAACCGTCTACTCGAGCGCCGCACGACCGGCTCCCCGCGCGACCGTCTACTCGAGCGCCGCCCGTCAACTGTTTACTCGAGCGCCGCCCGGCAACCGGCTCCTCCAACACTATACTCCAACGCCTCCAGTGCTCGAGCCGCTGCTCGACCACCATGTCGTCGGAAAGGTATGCACCTCGAGAGTACAGCATCAGTTATGGGCGTTGTTAGCTAGTCATTTATTCCTGATGCGTACATCTCCTGGGCTTTCCTCATGAGCCTGGTGTTGTCTACTATATTGACATAGCATGTTCTGTCGAAATTTCACCTGGATCTTCTGATTCGTGTTAGTTCTAGCAATTCCGTGTGCCCATGAATAGATCTACTGGGCATTCCGGAAAATTTTGTGCCAGAAAACCTGTGTGTTTCTAACTGAATAGAATGAAGCACATTTCTAAACTGAGTCAATGATGAACTCTTAATTCTCTGCTAACATACGATCAGTATGACCACTTTGTGAATGACTGTTTTAGTCGCATGATATAGTTTCCATTATTGTCATTTGATGGCATTCTTATTACTGGCAGTGAAGATGAGATGGACGAATGTCATGGTGATGCATTTGGGTGGAATACGTCTGACAGCGAGTGGAATACGTCTGACAGAGAAAATATAGAGGTAAGGCTGTTATGTTCTGAACTTGTTAGACCTAGCTACTTATAATATTTGTCCATTCATGTACTTGGGATAGGAATCATGATGAACTAAATCTAATTAGCAAACTTTTTGTATTGATGATAGGAAAACAGCGATTTGATTGGGCCTCATGATTGTGGAACCATGGATGGCATGTTTAGCAATTTTGGGAAAGAAAATGAAGCGATGGATGAGTACTGGGAAATTGTCCAGATGACATTTGAAAGTGCAGAAGAATGTTACAGTTTCTATAATTCTTACGCTGAAAAGAAAGGGTTCAGCGTCAGGAAGGACATCGTGAGGCGTGAGAAAAATGTAGGAGATATTTTCTAAAGGAGATTTGTTTGCTCTAAGGAAGGGTGTCGTGATCCAGCAAAGAGGGACATCAAGGATCGAAAAAGAAGCGAAAGAGCTGAGACTCGAGAGCATTGTACGGCTGAACTGAGTATTAGACTTGATAAAGATCGCGGAATATGGTTTGTGGACAACTTTCTGGATGACCATAACCACACCTTAACAAGTCCTGATGGAACTCAGCATCTTAGATCACATAGGACAATGAAGGACTACCAGAAGTCAGAAATAATGATGTATGAATCGAAGGGCATCCGTAAGCATCGGATCATGGATGTCTTTGAGTGCACTCATGGAGATAAAGTTGGTTTCATCAAGAAGGACATATACAATTTCTTGTCTAGGTACAAGAGGTCGAGAATTGAGGATGGTGATGCAAATGCTACACTAAAGGTCTTGAAGGATAGACGGGATAAGGATCCAGAATTTTTTTTTGATTACGAAGTTGACAGTGAAGGCCGTCTAAAAACCCTGTTTTGGTGTGATGGGCAGTCCCGGATGGATTACCAATCATTTGGTGATGTTGTCGTATTTGACAGTACTTACCGGATGAACAGGTACAAGATGCCTTTTGTTCCATTTGTGGGACTGAACCACCATCGCCAGACCGTTGTATTTGGATGTGGCATTGTGTCAGATGAGAAGGTAAGCACATATAAGTGGTTGCTTCGCACCTTTTTGAGGGCAATGTGCCAGAAAAAACCAACGTCTATTATTACAGACAGTGACAATGCAATGATAAAAGCAATCCGTCAGATACTTCCTGGAACAGATCATCGTGTGTGTTCGTGGCACATTGAGAAGAATATGAAGAAACATCTTCACTTCTCATACCTCAGGTTATTTAGGTCATTTATATATGAGGTTTGCTCACCTGATGTCTTTGAGGAGAAGTGGAGAGCTTTCGTTCAGAAGTACCGAACAAACAGGAACAAGGAGTGGCTGAACAGAATGTACAAAAAGAGGAGGTTGTGGGCTGCCGCGTTTTTATGCGGCAAGTATTTCATGGGCATGAGAACTAACCAGCGAAGTGAGAGTTTAAATTCACGGCTGCACGTGCATCTTGATGGTTTCATGTCGTTGTATGATTTGGTACAACACTATGAGGTTTGTGTTTCGGAGATGCGCCGTAGAGAGTCAGAGTTGGATACTATAGCATCACAATCGTGGCCTGTAGCTGTTACAGATTGCCGCGAAATTGAAAAGGCTGCTGCACATGTCTTCACGTTTGCAAATTTTGAGTTAGTTCAAGAACAGCTACATATGGTAAGCATGTTTGATGTTGGTGAGGTGATTTTGGATGGCAACCGTACAAGGTACAGGTTGATTTCAAACGTCATACCTGGGCGAGAGTTCTCTGTTGACTACACCTGTCTTGGATCTGATTCTGACATCAAATGCAACTGCCGAAAGATTGAGCGTGATGGCATACCTTGCAAGCATATTTTTCTTGTGTTAAAGCATGCTGGGATGACGGAGATACCCAAGGGTTGTGTGTTGCAGCGTGTGTCGAAAAATGCGAAAGCTGGCCTTCCTTCAGTTAGAAAAAGTGACTTGCATGTTTGGACAAAGAAGCAATCACGCTATCATGAGTTGAGATCACTAGGGTCTGAGCTATTTGACTTGGCATCCGGTAGTGATGATGCATTTGTGGAGGTGAAGGACTATCTTGTTGGTCAGATTTCGAGACATAAAAGTTCTTCCAAACCAGCCAATGATGCCCCAGCGCATGCTGGTGAAGGCAGTCGAAGTGAAGCTGCTCCCAAGACTCGAGGTTCGGTCCTAGATCCCAAATGTGTAGTCACCAAGGGTGCACCTAAAGGGAGAATTAAGTCATTTGATGAACCACCAAAACCGAGACTATGCAGTGGATGCCGCGAACCTGGCCATGACATTCGTAAGTGTCCTGAGGCACAACCAAAGTAAGTTGCTGCTACATGCTGGGTTAAATTGTCTAGGGATTTGTATGCAAATTTTTTTTTTTGTATAACAAGAGTAATTGTGTTGCTTCGCAGGTAATTGTATAGCTTCTATGGATTCAGCGTTGAAGTGGCTTTAGCATAAACTTGCAGGTACTGTCATGAATGTCTAAGGACAAAGTTAAGCAACCCTTGGCCCCAGCTAGAAGGTCGCTGAAATCTTTGTGATTTTTCCGGTGACTGTCATCTTTTTTCCAGGCCATGCACAAGACTGACTTATTGACAGTGAGTTGCAGTGGGCTACGGGACAGCGAATGATTCACGGCCTAGAAGGACATGAATCTCACGCCCCACAATCTGTACACTGGAAAGAGCAGCTACCGTGAGGATCTGCGTATATTTTGAGGATCTGTGTTGTTATGTAAATCTATTTGCTGCGAAATTGCGGATGATTCTCTTTGATTCTGAAATATCAACCAAACATATACAGCTATGTTTTCAGTTCTTAATTTACCATATAGTATAGGTTGGTCTGAGTACCCTAAAAGTACTGTTCTGAGTATGGCATAAGTAGGCAGTTCTCTATCTCGGAAAATAAGCTTGAATATCACCCCTTTTTCTTTTTGTCAAATTTTATACAGAGTTTTAGGAGCTTCACACGGAAACAAGCATAAAAAAAAACACTTCAGATTTTGGGAGCTGCACACGGAAACAAGCATCAAGAGCACTTTCTTTTACTGCTAATCCGAACATGTACAACTTTATTTTTAGTTCTTACTTTACCATGTACTTATCATTTGTTTGATCACTGTAAATGTACTGTTCTAAATATGGCGTACATAAGCAGTCCTCAATGTAAGCTTGGAAGGTCACCACTGTTGTTTTTTTGTCTATGGAATGACACACAAGTGGTGCATGTGTAACAGATGGGCACTAATATATGTCGCTAATATTTGTCTAAGTCAAACGAAGAGAAAGGGCTAACGGGAAAAGGAGAAGAGGTCACCTTTAGTGACGTTTTTTTTGCTGAAAATTTCGGCAATTCCTCGCGGGTCAGACTTGATAGCATGGCAATGGCATCCGGCAACTCTCACTCCCAAATGGCTTATTGCTGATAATGAGCTAGGACGCGAAGCTGATAGTCAAATACGCAGAGTAGGTGGACAAAATCTGTTGTGCCTTTCAGACTCCTCTCAAATCATTAGGATGTACTACCTCCATTTCAAGAAATAAGACGTTCTCGTTTTACGTGTTTTTTGTTTGACTAAGAAATACTTCAAATAAATAAAAAATATTTGTATGAAATTAGTATCATTAAAAACCGTTTTTCAATACGAATCCAACGATACTAATTACATATAATATATTCAAGATTTTGTTGCTCAATTTTTATGGTCAAAGTTCGTCTTGAAATACGCGTGTGCCTTATTCCTTAAAAACGGAGGTAGTATAGTAAAGGAAGATGCATTGTCCCGCGTTTCTATCAGCGGCGGCGGTCACTGAATTTGGTAGGAGGAGGGGGAGCTGGCCGTCAGGTCAAAGTGAGAAAGGGGACCCCATTGTCCAGCTTCCCGCGACGCGGTCTGGTGAGAGAAGGAATTCACCACCGCCAATTCCTACCTGGTGTCATCAGCGACGGCATGCGGCATGGTGCACCGTCTTCTGCCAAACCATCAAGCTACTGCATCTATTGAAGCCAATCCTCTCATCGGCCTTGAGAACTGCAAAAAATGACGGTGACGGGCTTGCCAAGAAACAGAGTAACTAATGTGTTATGATGATTGAAGAAAGAAACATACCGTCTGATTTGTCATTGTGGTGTAGAGAAAGAAGTTGGCAGCACCTACGCCGAGCAGCGGCATGCGCCCCTCGCAGCGGAGCGCCACGCGGACAAGCCCCGTGACCGATTCGCCCTCATCAACTAGGAACCTTGCGGGCCTGCGCTCCCCAGGACGTTTACCGTCACCAGCACGCGCGCCTGGCCGCCAATCCCCATCGCCGGCTTGCGCGGGGCACAACTTTTCTGAGCTCACCCAGCTCGAGGTTCCACAGCTCTAGCCCAAAGGTGGACGGCGGAGCAGTGCCGATTCGTCAACAGGAGGGGAGGAGCCGCGGAGGGCCGGAGGGACAGGAGCACAACTAGAGGTCTCGCCAGACGGGTCAGCTTCCATCCGTTGCTTCAGTTCTTGCTCAGCTCGAGTTCACACAAAGCAATTGGGGAAGAACACGGAGTCGGAAAGAGGAGCTGAGATGTGTGAGATTAGGAGAAGGATACGGACGGGTTATGTTTCTAGGGATTTCTTTTTGTGGACGAAAAGTCACTGCATGCGAGCAATAATTAGCTTGGCAAAACTTGCTGCTATTTCTTAGGTTGTCAATGACTTGCATAACGCATGATTTTTTTTTTGGGATAGTCATATTGCTTTGGACTTGCATAACGCATGAAAAATTCTTCTACCCATGCAATTTTTTGTGCTTAACAAGCAATTTTCCCTACCTATGCTTTTATAATTTGTATGATCAAATAGTGTAGCAACTTTTTCTGACCAATACGACTATCTCAAAAAATTCAAAAAAATATATTAGGGCTGGTGTACATCACGGGGCACCGAGACAGAAACTGGCGATATCACATCTCAGCTCTCACCTAACCATTGTATTCTGTGGGCGGGCCATGACCCAGTTTTGCTACTTGTGTAATCTCGCTCATGCACTCAGCTCCAGACTCACACAATATTTTTTCCATTTTATTATAGCTTTTTAGAAATTAGAAGAAATTAATTTTTCCGCACTGGGCCCCAGCCATATCATGGTTCTAGACGCGAGGGTCGCAGCGATGGTCGCACCAAACAAGCATAGGAAAGCCCATCAATGAAAAAGACTATACACTTGCATCACCGGAATGTCACGTACCACCACAACTAGAACCTGCATACAACACTGCATTATTTCCATTTGTTCAAACTGATGACTGATTTCTACCCAGGAGAAAACATTAAACATTCATCTTCTTGAACAACATAGGTGTCATTTTAATACAAAATTGTCGTGAATCATCACCAAGACCAACAGCCACAACTACAGTGTGCATACAGCACTGTGCATTATTTCCATTTGTTCAAACTGATGACAAATTTCTACCCAGGAGGAAACATTAAACATTCATCTTCTTGACCAACAAAGATGTCATTTTACTACAAAATTTATTTAATCATCAACATGGTTTAGGGGTTTAGGGTTCAGGGTTTGTTGCAGCGACACGCCACGCCCTTTGTTGCTAGATTGTTTGTTATAGTATTTTTTTAAGTACTACACTGAGGTGCTGCAAAAGTTTTGGTGTTTTCTAAAACTGGTACGGTAGCGCCATGTTTTGGATTTTTTTCCAGCACCCATAGGTATTGCTAGAAAAAGTAGAGCTATTTCCTCGCAAAGAAATCACGACCGCAATATTCTTCCCTAACGATTGTTTGAAAAAGTAGAAGTGGAAGAGTCAAACTCCTCAACGGTGGAAAGACAGGAAAGATAAAAGTGTTAAATCAATTGTTTGAAAGATATTAAAAATAGCATTTACTATTAGAAGTTGTATTTTCCATACTCAAAGGGAAGAAATTAGAAAGAGGGAACCGCTAATCGTGAGGCGACGAAAAAAATATTGTAGTATTTTCTCCGGATGAGAGAAACGATGAGTGATAAAGTACTGTAAAAGAAGGTTATGATGTTCTTCCCAGGCAAAAAAAAAGACAGTCGGTGGAGCAAGCATATATTTTTGGTGGCACCGTAGAACAACAAAAAAAAAACTTCCCCTGATAAAGGAGGCAGCGAATGTTAGAATTACCGCTGAAAAATTATTAAATCGATAAATTACCATTGACGCTGAAGATTTCTACCGAGATATTGCTTTAGGAAAATATGAAGACCTATAGCTGATGTAGCAACAGAGATGACACCCTTACATATATGACCATCAGTTGCTGGCAAACACAAACTACACCTCCCACACCCTAGACAGCACGGGCGCGGCGTGCGCCGCGCTGCAAACTTCCTAGTACAGTGCATGCATGTCTCATGTCAACTTGTTCTTGCTCCCATACGAACGTGTACACGTTTTATAAATCATTACCAAATTGATTATGCCTAAATGCCAGGTTTAAAGGAAAAATTACTAGATTACCAAGATAATTAGGCCTTGAAAGATATGCTTAATTATTCCTAATTGCCAGATTAACTAGATATCAACTGCGGCGATTTACACAAAAATAACCTAAAAGTGAAACTATAGCACAGACTGATCTATCGGGCAAACTATTTCACCCATCTAACCCTTTTGTGTGGCGCCCCTCTCATGGGCGCCACACAAGCCCGAGTGGCGCCCGTGCCTGCGGCGCCACACTCCCAGCCGACGTGGCGTCGTCGATGCTGAGCTGTGCGCCGATCCGACGTGGCAGGATGTGTGGCGCCGCTCTGAAGGGTGCCACACATTGAAAGTGTGGCGCCGCTCGGAAGGGCGCCACACATCCAGTTAAGTGTGGCGCCCGAGCCGCCCCCAGCCCGGCCCAGCTCTTCTTCTCCTCTCTCTGTTTTCTTCAAGAACGAAGGCTGCCGGCGGTTCCTCCTCCTCCCCCCTCTCCCCCCCATCAAATCCACCCCCAAATCATCAGATCTGCCCGGCCAATCTCTTCCCAATCCCTTCCTCAAGGTATTCTCCCTCGATCCCCTTCGTTTCATCCATGATTTTCTCGGATTTAATTCAATTTAGACATGGAACGCTAGATATGAAAATCGTAGAAATTGAATCAATGTGCTCATGTATGTGTTGAAATCCATATTCTCGTGTATCTATGTGTTGAAACCCTAGATTTGTTGAAACCCTAGACATCAAATTTCAATGAATGTGTATGTGTAGGAACCCTAGATATGTATGTATCCATATTCTTATGTATATATATGTATGTATGTGATGTATGTGTGATGGCTTATTTGGATATATTCTCATGTATGTGTTGAAATCCATATTATCATGTATCTATGTGTTGAAATCCTAGATTTGTTGAAACCCTAGACATCAAATTTCAATGAGGATATATGTATGTGAGGTATCCATATTCTTATGTAAGTGCATGTATGTATGTGAGGTATGTGTGATGGCTTATTTGGATTTGAATTCTCATGTATGTGTGATGTATATGTGATACAAAAGCTAGATATATTCTCATGTATGTGTTGCTCATATTATTTGTGATGGAATAACTCAAATTTGTTAGGAATGGCTCATAATATGGTGTATTTGTGTAAACATGTAGGATGGTGTGGCTCCTAGATCAAGAGTATGACAGGGATCACCGGGCTTTTCATATGACGGAGAGGAGAAGGGTTCTTCACCCCTTGAAGATTCGTTACCATGGCACAGTGGATATGGCGTATGACGAGAGGTACACGGAGTTCATCCAGCCTACCGGTCTTCTCCCGTTCATCACGCTTGTAAGCCGGGGGGGGGGGGGGCCGAACATGAACGCCGCGGCACTCACCGCCCTTGTCGACCGGTGGAGGCCGGAGACGCACACCTTCCACTTGAGGGCCGGCGAGATGACCCCTACTCTGCAGGATGTTTCCATGATCCTTGGACTTCCTATTCAGGGCGACCCACTGTGTATGAACACAGCTTCTGATGGGTGGCGCGGACAGATGGAGGACCTTATTGGCATGGCTCCTCCGGAGCCAGCAGATAAGAAGGATAGAACTCCCGCCGGCGCATCTTTCTCTTGGATCAGGACTCACTTTGGAGAATGCCCGGAAGGGGCCGACCGTGACACTGTCAAGACATACACCCGAGTGTACTTGTGGTATATGGTTTCGAGGACTCTCTTTCCTGACAGTGGTGGGAAGCTGGCCCATTGGTGTTGGCTCAAGGCGCTTACGGTGTTGGAGCACCCGTGGAGTTGGGGAACAGCGGCACTTGCCTACCTCTACCGGCAGTTGGACGAAGGTTGTCGCAGGACTGGGAGCGGCGGTATTGGTGGATGCTTGCTCCTACTTTCCGTATGGAGCTGGGACCACCTATCAGTTGGGCGGCCCAGGATACTCAACGCGAGGCCATGGCCTCATTACCGGAACAACCCTGATCGGGAGCCCACTTGGGCATACCTTTGGGACAATGTCTCGGAGATGACGAGCGATCCAATGATCATGTACAGGCACTACACTGAGGAGTTGGACACTCTTACCGCTGAGCAGGTAACCTTTCTGAAGCCATCACTCTTTTGCAATCCTATTTCATACATTTCATTGGCGTGTTGTAAATTTTGAAATATTTGTATGCTGCAGGTGGATTGGGAGCCATATGGTACCTATTACCGTATTGGCGCGGCGATGACTGACCTCAACCCCAAGTGCTTGGAGGAGGCGGGTTTCTGGCGTATGCGGTGCCCACTCATATGCATGTGGGCGGTTGAATACCACCAGCCGCAAAGAGTGATGAGACAGTTTGGGTTGTATCAGGAGTGCCCACCTGAGTGGCAAGACACGGACCACGCGCTCCATAGGTAAACTTCTTGAATCATGCGATGGTAACTTGTTGATCATAGGAAGCGATAGAATCTAACTTTATCCATTGTGCTCAATATCTTGCAGGCTTGATAGGCAGCGGCAGAGGAAGATCACAAATTGGCCTGTCCATCATAGCGGCCACGTTACAGCGTTCCAACACTGTTTCGAAGCGATACGGAATGGCGGACATGTCGAGGTTGTGCCTCACGACTTGGCTGCTTTCAACAACTATCTCCAATGGTTTCATGACAGCACGCGTATCGAGTTAGTGAAACCCGCGTATGATGACGACATCTTGGACGACCCCATCGAGTTCGATGAGGTTGCGCAAAGCCAGCACGACATCTATGCTCGACAAGGGAGATCGACTTCTATTGCTTCCTCTCTGAACTTCGTGGTAATGTATTCTCTCATTAGCTACTACATCATCTATATTGGCATGTGCTCCCTCAAATTGTGTATAATATGTTTGTCACAGCGGTCCGAGATCCAAAAGACAGCTACAGAGTGTGAGGTTGTTTGGGATCAGAGCCATAGAGATGAAAAGCCTATCGGACCGATGCGGCATTTCATTAAGGTATGGTCACCAACTTTGAATGTAAGCTATTGTATTTGGCGGCTTTGTAACCATGACTTCCATGACGCAGAACACTGCACGGAAGTTGCGGCGGTTAGCCAAGTTGCTAGGTTGCCGCGAAGGCGAAATTGCGGCTACATCCTCTTCTGAAGAGGCGGAGATTCCTGACGACACCATTCTAAGTCAAAGCATTAGTCGAGGCAAGAAGCAAGCCACACGGTCTGCGTACCAGTTGAAGCCGAGGGGCAATGCTCCACACCGTTACACTCCGGAAGATTATGCGAACTGAGGAAAGAAGGCTATGATCGAGCCCGATGAGGAGCCGCCGCGGAGATCATCTTTGAGGAGGATGAGGAACGATGAGCCGTCATCTTCAGAGGAGCAGGAGGTGCAGCAGCAAGAAGAGCAACGGCAGCGGACGAAAAGGAAGGCCGTCCGGAAGCAGCCCGTGAGGAGGGGACGTCGAGGAGGATAGATGGATTTGCTACGTGTTGTGAACTCTATCTTCATAAGTATCGTGTTGTGAACTCTATGTCATTTCGAACCATGTCGTCATTTCTACGTGTTGTTTGAATCTATGTGCTACGATCTGAGCTATGATGTGTGCTATGTGTATGATTTGTGTATGAAATTGCTATTGAAATTGGTATTGTTGTATTGAAAACTGTTAAAATAAGGTAGGAATTTGCATGGTTTAGCACAAGTCAGTGTGTGGCGCCCTTGCCAAGGGCGCCACAATGCACTGTGTGGCGCCCATGTCATCGGCGCCACACATGTCAATTTATATGTCAACCACATCCAGGGGCTCCGGACGCTTAGTCCTTAGCCGTTTTGGCGACCCTGTTTGTGTGGCGCCCGTGGCGCCGGCGCCACACTGCACTGTGTGGCGCCCGTGGCATCACCACATGCACCATGCCCGGGTTAGTAGCGGCCATCGCTAACAACAACCTAGGGACTCGGTTGTAGGCTTCCTCCCAATCACCGTACAACATCTTGAATGCGGCTTGTTTGGCCTTCCATGCCTTCCCATACTTGACATCGTAGTCAAACCGGGATTTCACCGTATCTTGCACGGACCTAATGCTCATGGTTGGAAGTGATGATATCTCCGCCGAGAGCTTGTATGCAATGAACTCGGATGTGAGTTGACGGTGGTCCGGCTGCGCATCCTTGCCATCCAGCTTCGGCCCCCGGCACATGTGAGTGGCTACACAACTTGTTATGTGCCAAGAGGGCCCTTTTTTGAAAGGTCTTGCACGGACAACCCATGGGCACCTTTTATCTACACATTTAATAGTGTACCGCGTCTTCAAGTCCGAGTGAACAACGGTGTAAGGGCGATGATGCTTAATCGAGAACTCCTTCAACCATACCTTCAATTCCAAGAAGGTATCAAACGTGGGCCCTTTAAAGATCATAGCCATCCTAGCATCCACATCTCTCTTGGAAATTGGCCTAGCTCCAAGAAGTAAACTTTTGCCACCATCAACCACGGCTCCATCCGCAAGACTAACATCACGGAACATTGGTATCCGAATATCCCGTCCGGTTACCTTCTTGAAGATCTCAGCTCTTTCGGCTTCCTTTGCCGTCAAGCCATCCTCATCAACTTCTTCATCGGGTCCATCATCATCCGAGTCCGAGGCATAGCATCGGGAATAAGGAATGGAGTGGTCCATATCCTCTTGCGTCAAATATGCATCCAAATCACCGACATTGTTGTAATTCATCTCGAAACCATTATCACCATCGTCATGCTCGTCATACTCCTCCTCGAACGGTGCATCTTGGGCAATGGGAGATTGGACAATGGGAGATTGGGTGGCTTCTTCTTGGCTCATGGGTGGTGGACTCCTAGCTTGAACGGGGGAGGAGCGCCGGTTAAGGTCATACGAGCATCAACCGTCTTGGTTGCAAACAACTCCAAAGCCTTGTCTTGTGACTCGGCCACCATCTCCTTGTAAACGGACCAACGTTGCTCGGAGTTGATACGCATTGTCTTCCAACGGGTGTGCATTCCAAACCCAACATTATGCCTTCCCTCTAGCTCAACACCATCATTTGGCTCATTCCAATTCAACTCAACCCTCACTTGTGCTACCACCTCCGCAAAGCTAGGGCTAAGGTCAAACACCAAGTCAACCTCTTCCGGGTCCGGCTCTAGGTTCCCCTTCAAGAAAGCATCCTTGTCCACATGATGAACATGAACAATTCTTTCCATCCCCCTAGCATAATGGGAACAACACATACACACATGTGTTCATTAGTTACCATAATCAACATAATCTACCCATACAAACTAGCACACTACCATTTCTCCTACTTCAACAACCCTAACATCCAACCAAATCCATCTCCACCCTCAAATCAACAAAATCCACATCTAGGGTTTCACATGTAGATTCAACCAAATACACAAAATAAATGGATGAAAAGAAAGGAAACGGAGAAGATTACCTCAAGGAACGGGTTGGGAACGATCTCCACGGACAGATCTGACGAAATCCAAGAGATTTGAGTAGGGATTTGAGGGGGGGAGAGAGAGAGCCGGCCGCCTTTCCTGAGGGAAGAAGAAAAGAGAGAGGAGAAGAAGAGCTGGGTCGGGCTGGGGGCGGCTCGGGCGCCACACTTAACTGGATGTGTGGCGCCCTTCCGAGCGGCGCCACACTTTCAATGTGTGGCGCCCTTCAGAGCGGCGCCACACATCCTGCCACGTCGGATCGGTGCACAGCTCAGCATCGACGACGCCACGTCGGCTGGGAGTGTGGCGCCGCAGGCACGGGCGCCACTCGGGCTTGTGTGGCGCCCATGAGAGGGGCGCCACACAAAAGGGTTAGATGGGTGAAATAGTTTGCCCGATAGGTCAGTCTGTGCTATAGTTTCACTTTTAGGTTATTTTTGTGTAAATCGCCATCAACTGCCAGGTTAATTCAGCCTAGTTGCCAAATTCAATTGTTAATCGTGGTCATTTTAATCATGTACAAACTGCCAGATTAATTTAGCATAATTTCCAGATTAATTAAACCTAATTACGGGAATAATCAATCCTAATTGCCAAAATAATTAGCTCTTGCAAGCTTCGTCGGCTGAGCCGATTGCTGCAGACCGGAGTTGCTTAGCTGGCTGCTGGGAGGCAGCACATCAGGAAACATAGAGGAGATCGCCGAGGATTGGGAAAGGTACACGGAGGTTGTGCGCTCGCCGACGGTCGATGCGGTGCTAACTCCCGTGCGTGCGAGAGAGAGAGAGTCCGGGATGGTCTGTTAAAATATTGAGCCCACATTTAGTGGCCTATACTAGATTTCAGATTTTCCTATAAATCTCAAAGCCCATTTAGTGGTAGCCATTTGAGTTTGAGCCCAAGTGAGTGGCATCTCACTAGGGAGTGGCAAGACGTGGGAAGTTTAGTCCCACATGAAAAGTTGGGAGGAAGTTAGACCACCTTATAAAGTGGGTTGTTCCACCACTAGTAAGTGGGTGAGAAGAGGAGTGGTTCACCGCGCGCTCCTCCTCCTCCTCGGTCGTCTCGACACGGCACGGCACGGCACGGCACGGCACGGCACGCTCGTGGTGAGTGGATTGAGCCTCGAGCCGAGACTTTCCTTACTTTTTGCAGCTCAGGAAAACGAACAGAGTCCTAGACGGACGCGTCGCAGTTAGTCGGTTCGGATCGCTCCCGGACCGTGGGCTATCTGTAACCGACTCGAAACGTGCATGCGACGTGGGCGTGGCCCACGTTGCCTAGGGTTTCCTGAGCCTATATAATCTCTTGCCCGGCTACCGCAGAAACACACCATATACACGAGTTAGGGTTTTCACCTCTCCCCGCTTGCGCCGCCATCGTAGCCTACTCCATCCCGCCCGCCGGCGTGCACCGGCGAACGGGAGAGCAGGTCTCCGGAACCGCTCGCCTTTGCGATCCTATACGGGAGAGGGCGAATTAGGTTTTTTGGGAAGCGCTCTGCGTGACTGCTCAAGTTCTTCATCACGGGTCGCCTTCCGTCCAAGTCGGGCGGTGCTGCCTACCGTCGTCTTCAACGCCGTCTACTTTGACATGTCGTTCCCGTCGTCAACAACGTTACTACTGCGACGTCATCTACTACATCGTCACCGCTACCTCCACCAGATCGGTACGTGCGATATATCTTGATCTGTTTAGCGATGGGTGTTTTACCGTTTGCGCTGCTACTATTCATGTTGATTAATGCATCTGTATGTTTGAGTTTCACATGTTAGTAGTTGCTGTCGTCATGTTTAATATTCTAGAATTAATTATGGAAATTGTGCCTAATTATCCTAAAAGGTCTATCCCCCGAATTGACTCTCCGGCATGGCCTCCCGCTTGAAGGACCTCTGGGAGAGTGGCCAGGCTATGCCACACACGTTGTCATGTGCTCCAACCTTGCATGGAGCTGCGGCGGCGGCCTCCCGCACGGCTCCGTGCTCGGCGGTGGCGTCCTCGAGCGGTGCTCTATCCTGGGCAGCGGCGACGGCCTCTAGTGGTGCTCCGTGCTTAGGGGCAGAGACTACGACCTCCCCCGATGCGGCCACGACGTCCTCTCGCGCCGCTCCGTTCTTGGCAGTAACAGCCACGACGACGACCTCCCGCGTGGCTCCGCACGGCGGCAAGACGGCCTCCCGCGCGGCTCCCGTGCTCGGCAGCGACGGCGGCCTCCCTCGGCTCTGTGCTCGGTGGCGACGACGTTGACGGCGGCCTGCTCCTCCTCTCTTCGCTCTCAGCACTGACTCCCGTCGGGTTTCCACAGAGTAGCGATGAGTGGTCGAGGTGGGATATGGTGGGGTAGTATCGTGAGGATGATGCGATCGCTCCCTAAGGAGAGCGATGCGTTTTTTTTTCCGTCGCACGGGGAGGTTCACAATGCGGCGCTTCTGTTGATATTTTCCCAATAATCAATATCTCATGCTTATATTCAAAATAAATATTGGATGTATGGTGAATACAATCATTCAAATAACATTTCGTAGCAGAATTGCCCAAAATGCTAAGTGGTGCGACATAATAAAGAAAATTGTGCAATCTCTGATCATCAGCTTGCTGAAAGTTTAACAATGTAAAGTTGAAAAAAAAACAGTGTGTTCCACTACGAGTACTCCTACCTAGGATGCCGAAACCAAATCAGCATAGCAGATGGGAATATGAATAGGAGATACAGATTACTGAGTAATTCGGTTAGCTGCAAAATGTGCAAATGGTAGTCAAATACCGAAATACGTCTCCTCTGCAGCATCTGTTAGAAGCAGACGGGTATGGGAGAGTTGCAGGAAATAGGACAAAGGAGATTCACATACATGACAACACAACCTAACTCTCAAAAATAATGTGCAGATTAAGCACAAAGGAAGAGGAGAAATCAGCTTCCAAACTCGACAGAGCTGACCCAATCGACCAAACTAAGAGATAGATACGCATGAGCTTCTGACCATATTAATTAGAAACGAAAGCGGATAGCAGTGAAGCTGACAGGAAGAAAGACTGTTGTAGATAAACTTCATTTTCTTTTAGTACTGGTATTCTAGTAATGTTGAGTATTTTTCAACGGAAACCTGTGAGGAACAAACCAAAACTTTTGATGAGCTACACAATCTAATATTCATGATGAATATTTGGAGTAAGAGAATATGCTCGAAGGACTCAAATGAAAATACACAGAGTCAATATACGAAAGATCATAGTGGTGTATCCAGTTAAGCTCCTATAGAAACGTATACGTCACCCCAAGAAATATATTGATGGTACGTATTGTTCGCTATAGTATGCTCTCCTCGACAGGTGAACCACTTACACTTACAGAGGCCCTAAATGACTCCAAATGGCATGAAGCAATGAAGGAAGAATACACTGCAGAACAAAACTTGGCATCTTGTTCCCCCAAGCAGAAACAAGAATATTATTGACTGCAAATGGGTATACCATGTTACGAAAAGAGCAGATGATTCTATTGACAGATACAATGCTAGACTAGTTGCAAAAGGTTTCAAGCAAAGATATGACATTGATTATGAGGATACCTTTAGTCCGGTGGTTAAAATTGCTACCATTAAGACTGTTTTGTCTCTATCTGTCTTGTGGTTGGAGTCTACGGCAGCTAGATGTCAAGAACATGTTTCTTCACGGTGTTCTGGAAGAGGGGGAATATATGAAAAAACCTCCAGGTTTTGAACATCCTCATGCTCCACATCTTATTTGCAGACTTGATAAAACATTATATGGTTTGAAGAAAGCACCTAGAGCTTGGTTTTCCAAGCTCAGATCAAAATTACATGATCTTGGTTTTGCATCATCAAAGGTTGACACTTCATTATTCCAGTTTCACAAGTCCTATGTCAATATGTTTGTTCTAGTATATGTCATAGTTACAAGCTCTTCAGATCATGCCATTACTGCTCTAGTACGTGATTTGAACAAGAATTTTGCTGTCAAGGACTTATACTATTTTCTTGGCATTGAGGTGAAGAAGATACACGATGGTCTACTTCTGACACAGGAGAAATATGCTACAGATATACTTGATAAGGCTGGTGTGCACAACTGCAAGTCGGCCCCTACACCCCTTTCATCCTCAGAGCAATTGTCTCTTTTAGCTGGTACACCTCTTGGGGCTGAAGATATCACTCAGTTTCGAAGCATGGTTGGAGCTTTACAGTATCTAACTCTGACTTAGCCAGATTTGTCTCTCTCCGTGAATAAGGTTTGTCAGTATCTTCATGCTCCAACTACGAAACACTGGACAGCTAAGCGAATTCTCAGATATGTCAAGGACACATTGAAGCTTGGGATCTCTATTATCCAAGCTTCCTCTACATTCCTTAGTACATTCTCATATGCATATGTGTAGGTTGTCTTGATGAAAGATCGCTCTACATGTGGTTTTGCTATATTTGTTGGACCAAACTTGGTCTCCTGGAGTGCCAGGAAACAAGCTACAATGTCTCGTTCTAGCACTGAAGCTGAGTACAAGTCACTTACTAATACCATAGCTGAGTTGATTTGGGTTGAGACATTGCTTACATAACTTGGAGTAAAATTGGAGGAAAAGACAAGTCTTTGGTGTAACAATTTGGGTGCTACCTATTTGTCTGCCAATCCTATGTTTCATGCTCGTACTATACACATTGAGATTGAACGAGTTGCAAATAATCAACTAGTCATTCGGGTTGTCTCCAGTGGTGATCAAGTTGCAGATGGTTTTACAAAGGTACTTTCAGTAAAGAAGCTAGATGAGCTCAAGCGTAATCTCAACATGTCCACATGTTTAGATTAAGGGAGGCTGTTAGACAATGTAATAGGACTCTCCCTCTATCCTTTGTGTATACAATACGTATGTGTATTTGATACAAACCATGCATGTATGGCATGCTGCCCATGTTGGCTATATAAACACGAAACCGTACGAGGACAAATACGGTTCCTGCCATATTGTTTGACACTACCTACTTCAGTAGAAGTGGCTAGCAGTCCAGATTGTTTTGGACATGCCTACCAGTGCCCTTGTTGACTACAACTGCATGCAGTGTGGCCGTTGTTCACTGAGGTAAATGCAACTGATCATGTATTTTCAAATCGTAAAATGCAGCTGACTGGTGCCCTTGTTGGCTACAACTGCATGCAGCTTTCATCTGATCATTTCTCTAGCTTGCCCTGATCAGGCTATGATGCTTGGTTGGGCATTGAAAATTAAGAGGTTAAACTAGTGAGGACCTAGGGCATGTAGGGATGGTGTGTCTCGACATAACGTGGCATGAGACAAAGAGGCTTGGGGTTATATAAAAGAAGATAGTTGAGAGGTGGAAGGAGCAGTAGAGCCACATTCACTCTCTTGTCCAGGAAGAGGGCATGATCGAAGGTCAGGAGCAGCTTAAATCCTATATTACTTCTTACTATAAGGGTTTGTTTAGCGAACCTGAGGAATCGAATCTATCCCTGGATGAATCCAGGACGGATGATATTCCACATGTGACTCCCAAAGAAAATGCTATTCTAACTGCACCTTATTCCGAGGAGGAGATTAGGAAGGCGGTCTTTCTGATGGAGCATAATAAGACACCAAGACCGGATGGTTTTCCTGCTGGATTCTATCAGTCTTTCTGGGATATTGTGAAGACTGATTTATTGGAATTGTTTTCGGAGCTTCATGCGGAATAGTTGGATCTATTCCATATCAATTTTGGTGAAATCATTCTTTTACTGAAAGTTACTGATGCAGAACGGATCCAACAATTCAGACCCATATGTCTTTTAAATGTTTGTTTTAAAATTTTCACAAAAGTTGCTTCTATTCAACTGAATTCTGTGGTAGATCATGTGGTGCGTCCTTCTCAGACGGCTTTCATGCAAGGTAGATACATCCTAAATGGAGTTGTCACTTTGCATGAAACGGTTCATGAGATGCACCGCAAAAAGTTGAATGGGGTCATACTCAAAATCGACTTTGAAAAAGCCTATGATAAAGTTAAATGGTCCTTTCTTCAACAAACACTTCGGATGAAAGGATTTTCTGATGAGTGGCACATTCTAATTAATAATGCCATTTTTGGTGGAAGTGTTGCCATAAAGGTCAATGATGACATTGGCAATTACTTCCAGACAAAAAAAGGACTTAGGCAAGGCGATCCATTGTCCCCGATGCTCTTTAACATTGTGACGGATATGCTTGCAATTATAATTGAACGCGCTAAGTTCGATGGCCAAATTGAAGGTGTGGTTCCCCATTTGGTTGATGGGGCTTATCAATTCTTCAGTATGGCGACGATACAATTCTATTTATGGATCATGATTTGGCAAAGGCACGTAATCTGAAGTTAATATTGGAGATATGCCCAAGAGGAAATAATAAAGTGGTTATTCTTATATCTTTGTGTTTATGATAAATGTTTGCATACCATGCTAGAATTGTATTAACCTGAAACATTAATACTTGTGTGTTATGTAAACATAAAGAGTCCATAGTAAGCCTCTTGTTGAACTAGCTTGTTGATTAATAGATGATCATGGTTTCCTGATCATGAACATTGGATGTTGTTAATAACAAGGTTATGTCATTAAGAGAATGATATAATGGACACACACCCATAATAAGCGTAGCATAAGATAAAGTTATTAAGTTCGTCTTGCTATAACCTTTCGATACATAGTAACCTAATCCTTCGACCATGAGATCATGTAAATCACTTATACTGGCTGGGTATTTTGATTACATCAAATGCCACTGCGTAAATGTGTGGTTATAAAGATGGGATTAAGTATTCGGAAAGTATGACTTGAGGCATATGGATCAAGAGTGGGATTTGTCCATCCTGATGACAGATAGATATGCTCTGGGCCCTCTCGGTGGAATGTCGTCTAATTATCTTGCAAGCATGTGACAAGGTCACAAGAGATGACATACCACTGTACGAGTAAAGAGTACTTGTCGGTAATGAGGTTGAACTAGGTATGGAGATACCGACGATCAAACCTCGGACAAGTAAAGTATCGCGTGACAAATGGAATCGGTATCGTATGTTAATGGTTCAATCGATCACTAAGTTATCGTTGAATATGTGGGAGCCATTATAGATCTCCAGGTCCCGCTATTGGTTATTGATCGGAGATGAGTCTCGATCATGTCCGCATAGTTCACGAACCGTGGGGTGACGCACTTAAGGTTCGATGTCGTATAGTAGATTTGGAATATGAGATGGAGACCGAGTCCGGAGAATAGGATTCATATAAGGAAAGTTAATTTCTGGGTTTCTGAAAAGTTCGGGAATTTTCCGGTGGAAGACCGAGAAGGTTCTAGAAGGTTCCGGGGGGTCTACCAGTGGGCCCACGACCCCCAGGAGGGGCAACATGAGCCGAGGGGGTCTAGCCCAGCCCTAATGGGCTAGGCGCACCTGCCCCTCAAGGCCCAGCCGGCCACCCCTTTAGGGTTTCCCCAAAACCCTAGGGGGGAAGACTTGGGGGGGGGGAAGATTTCTCTCCCCCCTCTTTTGGCCGCCGCCCATAGGGCTTGGAGGAGGGGCCAAGGCAACCCTGGCTTGCCTCCCCCCTATATAAAGAGGGGAGGGGGCAGGGGCGCAGCCCTCCTTCACCCCTCCAACCCTAGCCGCCCCTCCCCCTCCTCCACATCAATCTGCACCGGCTTGGCGAAGCCCTGCAGAATCTTCTCCTCCACCACCACCACCACGCCATCGTGCTGCTGGGATTCTGAGGAGATCTACCACACCTCCGTTGCCCGCTGGAATGGGGAGAGGAAGTACTTCATCGACACCATACGTGCGACCGAGTACGGAAGTGCTGCCGGATTGCAGCACCGGAACGATCGTCTACATCAACCACGAGATCTGATCTCGTTTAGGCTTTGGATCTTCGAGGGTTAGTCTCTCTTCTTTCTCGTTGCTTCGATCTTCATAGATTAGATCTTGGCTTTTCCTAGATTGGATCTTGGTTTTATTCTTATTCACGGTAGAAATTTTTTGTTTTCTATGCAACGAACCCATAAGTGGTATCAGAGCCGTGTCTATGCTTAGATCTGTTGCACGAGTAGTACACAATGGTTTTGTGGGCGTTGATGTTTTTGTTGTCGCTTGCTTTTTGTACACTTTGCATCTTGAGGGATGGGGGAATGAAGCGGCCCGAGCTAACTTTACATGACCTCGTTCATGAGACTTGCTCCACGCCTGACATGCAACTTGTATTGCATAAGTGGCTTTGCGGGTGTCTGTCTCTCCCACCATAGTTAAGATCCAACTTGCAATCTGCACTTGACAACACTAGTATCAGCGTTGTGGTTCTTGTTCATAGGTAGATCGGATATTACTCGAAAGCCCCAAACCACGTAAAACATGCAAACACTTTTTAGAGGCGTCTAACTTGTGTTTGCAGAGGCATGTGATGTGATATGGCTATATGATGGTGACTATATTTGATGTATGAGATGTTCACTATTGTATTATGGCAACCGGCATGAGCCTAATGGTTGTCTTTAATTTTGTCAAGACCTGCGTGTCTATTCATCATGTAATAGCTTTATTTCAAGTAGTTGTTATAGTTGCTATTAGTGATGGACAACCATGAAGTGGCGCCACTGACCTTGACGCCATGCTGGTGATGATGGAGATCATGTTCGTGCTTTGGAGATGGAGATCAAAAGCACAAGAAGAAAGGCCATATCATATCACATATTATGAATTGCATGTGATGTTAATCCTTTATGCATCTTATTTTGCTTAGATCGCGACGGTAGCATTTTAAGATGATCCCTCTCACTAAATATCAAGATAATAAAGTGTTCGTCCTTAGTATGCACCGTTGCTAAGACTTGTCGTTTCGAAGCATCACGTGATGATCGGGTGTTATAGATTCTACATGTGCATACAACGGGTGCAAGCCAGATTTGCACATGCGGACACTAAGGTTAGACTTGACAAGCCTAACATGTACATACATGGTCTCGGAACACGGGATACCGAAAGGTAGAGCATGAGTCTGTTCGCACACGAACACGTCACCGTGTACCCTCGACGCCGAGTGTGATGCGTGGCAGCACGCGCCGAGGGAGGCTCGCCGGAAGCGTGATACGCAAGACAGTCCAGCGAGCGCTTTTGAGACCCGAAACCCCGCTCGCCCGGGAGGGACCCCGTCAGGGCTTGCGGCGGCTATAGGCTGCCCTAGGTCGGCCTGACCGCCCCTAGGACCTCGTGGATTCGCAGCCTCCAATCCTGAAGAACAACGAAGAACGAGAAGAAAAATACAAGGGAAGAGAGATAAAAGTAGATGAACACGAAAAGGTAGTAGATTGATTTGTTCGATTGGTGTTGTTTCAATCGGCCGTCACCCCTCATGTATATAAAGAGCGTCTGGACTTTCCGTGCAAGATGGAGGGTTGGATTCACATCCAAAACCCTAGATTGGGTCCAATTCAGATGGTTTGGTCCGAACTTTCTATAACTGTTCGGTTAAAAACGTATCTGCACATTGCGGGCCCTTTTGAGGCAGTAAACGACCTCAAATCAAAATGTCGTACGCAACAAAGTTGTTCGTCTCGGAAAAAACGAAGAACTTTCATGTTGATCACTTTTCCATCTGAGTTCATATTGATCTCTCAATCGAGGTAGCAAGAAAAACGATCAATCCCGACGTTTTCGTCTGTGCTCCAACTCCGCTCACGCCCTACCTTAGAGGCCTCTATGGTCGGGCCTCCCACATGCGGTAATTCGAGTACCAGCAGTATTTTAGCTCCACAAACTGCATACTAACTCGGATCCTGATGACTTAAAAACCAAAGTTGCTTGTTTCGATGAGACGCACAACTTTCATTTATATCACTTCTTCATTTGAGGTCATATTAAAGGAGATCTAGTGGAAGCCTTCATATATCGATCCTCGAGATCACCTCTGACTGCTAGCATAATCGGCTATCAAGCCGGATCATGGCACAACTTGGCATGGTGGACATGATGTCTCCTAAATGAGCAATAAAAACTCACCGAGTGAATCTTTTCAATTGCGTCTTATCTGTTTTCGTCTGTCACGCCGAACACCGAATTATGTTTTTGATTAGCCATCGGCCCAAAATGAGTATCAACACATGCCCCCCTATTTTCTGGCAGAGCTTGCATGCTAGAAAATAACTTTCGCCACCTTTAGCCCAGGACGATGTCAACACTCCATCGGCCATTGGTTCTCAGGACGATAATTCTATATCGGCCATTTACGTTCAGGTTGGTTGCCACCTTGGTAGAATTTCTTCAAATAATCACCTTTAAGAACAACCACTTCATCTTAACGATTGATGGATATCCCAAATACGTTCATGTACATCTCCCATAGCGACCCTTGCTTGATCTTCATCCAAGCACTTCAAAAGAATACCATCAACTGTTCGGCGATAAAGATTATCGTCCATTAATGCATACTTAAAAGCCATCTGCCAAACAACTCTGTCCGTTCTCTTGCTAGGATCCTGCAAATATTCAATAATAGGTCTTTCCAATCTTCTTGTTCACCTGCACTAGATCCTTCATTAGTGACCGAATCAATGGGATTTAATTCGGTCTTACCTATGACAGCGAGAGCAAACATCGGCTTATGAGATATATGAAAAACGCCACGATTAACATGGTAGCCAGATGCTTGTTGTGCTAACTCATTTGCATTCCAAATGTCTTGCCTAGATATATGAGAAATGCTAAAGTAATCTAAGGTAGAAATTATATCTAGAGATTTATCATGATACATATTAAGTGATTCGTCGAAACAATGGCAAACCTTGGATTTTTGTTATACTACTACCAACGAATCACTAGAAGCCTCAATATGTGTAGCACCTATAGCAAAAAACAGTTCTAGCACGAACATCAAAGCTTCATATTTGGCCTAAGATAATCTAAGCGGCATGAGGCTTCGAAAACAGAACCATTAGGAGATAAATAAACAATACCAAAGAATTGGCTATTGCTTTCAAAAACTGAAGCATCAACATACAATCTCCATGGTAATAGAGAGACAAGATCAACAACCATACTATGTTCATAATCCGTTCCCAACAACGAAATTTAGAACAATTTGGCCTTTCATAGATTTAGATATTCATAAGCCAAATTACAAAAGCATAAACATAAGCATAATATTCAATGAACTCATACCTTGTCTCGTGTTTCAATAGGACTAGGGACGATGTTAACACGCTACATCATCCATGATTAGATAATTTTCTCAGGGCGATAGGAGAAGTATCGGCCATATATGTTGTTTGCCTCAAGAGGCCTTTATAATTCATCCACTAAAGTATGTATAGCCGAAATAAACAGAACAACAATTCTACTTATGAACTTCAAATATTTCGGCCTCTCAGATTAGCAACATAATTGTAATTAATCAAATGAATAACGATTTGGTAATAACCTTTGATGATTGAAAGAATTATGATGTACCCATGGTTTAAAATAAGACCATGGGGGGTAACCGGTCATACCTGGGGATATGCTATATGGCATATGTATAAATGGCACAACTAAGTAATGTGGACGATGTGCTGACCGAAACTTCTTATTATATGACAGACTATTCAGGGTTGATCTTTTGCTAGCCTCGGTGTTTTCTTCTTTCGTCCTTGCTGCTATCCTTGCAATAGGAATTTGCACATCCTCCTTGCTTTGAGGTCCTTCCTTAGGGACCCATGCCATATTCTTGGTCTTCAGCTTCGCGGCACTAAGCCGTTTCAGCTCTCTCTCTTGCCAACTTGTTAAGCCGAGTGGGCATCCCGGTTGTGATTTAGTTTTGCACAGTGTCGTCTCTTCCTTGGACTTTGACACTTCAAATTTTACTTGTTCATATTTGGCACATCGAGCTCCACCAATTACTTGCTTCATCTCTTTGTCTTCTTTAGCCAAGGTCAACTTGACCGGCTCTTTTTTATTTGAGACCGAATCTGAAACATCACACTTGCGACCATCCTTTTTCACTCGGTAAACTTTCTTGACCACTTCCTTCTTATTCCTTGAGATCCTAACCGATTCTTTCTTATTGAAACGGTCTTTAACATATGATTGTTGGTCAAATGATGATCTTCTCAGAGTTACATACCTTTGGTTAGATGTTCTAGAATAGGATGGGTAATGTGCCCTTTGGTCATACCTGTTCCATGATGGATATGGATAACAATCAGCATAGGGAGGTTACCATGACGTTGGCATTGGCAGCCCAAAGGAAGGATACAAAGCTGTTGTATTAAACTTCTTCCTTTGCCAATCCCAGTCTTTAGACTTTCGCCTTGGGGTGATCTTGATGACTTTGCAATACTTGGCCGATAAGCACTTTTTGCTTCACTCTCCTTATTGTATTTCTCCAATAACTCTGCAAAGGTGACTTTATTTTTCTTACCCTTGTGCTTATCACGGCCTTTCTCATGTTCTGTTTTGCATCCATTGATCTTTGAATTTTGTTGTTCCCCCCTAGTGCTTGATGTCCTTGGTGTAGCTTCAATGGAACACCCAGCTTCAAGAATGTCTTCAACATGCTCTTCAATAATTTCTTCACTTGAAAGATTGATCCCATTATCTTTCGTGTGCACTCTATCATCATCATATGAATCGGCTAGAGGTAACCGATGCAATAACTTTTGACAATCAAAATCAATCAAAATAGATTGGCTATCTGTTTGTGTTTCAACAAATTGCAATCGTCCTTTACTCACAGCCGATTGTACTATTTGATGAAACATGATGCAATTATGAGTACTATGCTCAAACGAATCATGCAACTTGCAATAGATTCATCCTTGTGCTAATGGCTCAACATTGTGATCAAGGATTCTAATATAATCATTCTTCAGCAATACATCAAAGATATGATCACACATGGTCAAACTGAAGGTACACCTTTTATCTTCCAGCCGATCTTGCTGTGAGAACGGCTTCGAAATTAAGCAACTGAATGGTTCAGATTTTACATCACCCCATTCAGCTATGTGTTGATTTTTAAACTCTTTTTCTGATGTGTTTGAATAAGTTGTTGTACTATCATCGGCTTTCTCCAAAGATAATAACCTTGGCTTTAAGTTTCTGAAACCAAAATAGTTATAACACATATGTCTCACTTGAGACCAAATGTAAGCCAAGTATGAAGTAAGCAAAGCTAACCATATAGATATAAAATTCAAATGAAACAATATGGAAAGTTTTGGTTGTGATAATTTGTCAATATCGGTCTCTCTAAATGGCACAACATGTTGACCGATACGCCTAGTAACCATTTTACTGCTAACAAATAATTTACAGTGCACGGTTGGTCTTTTGATGTTTCTTATAAAACTATTGCTAATAGATGCATGAACAATATATTTTTGACCAAATCTGAAAATAAGTAAATTATTTGCTAGAGATACCTCTTATAAGACGTTAGTAGAACAAGATGGTTGTATGTCATGAACAATAACTTGCCCCACCTATGGACGATTTTCTAATGCCTTGTCTTCATGTTTTCCTGGATCATGTGCTCCTTTACTTTGATGCTCTTTGTCAACCAAACATTGTTCGGCTATATTTTCTTGTCGTTCATGCTCATTAACTTCTTTGGCATGAATTTCATAGGGCAACATGTAAGCTCCTGTGCATCCATAAAAATCAAGCATGGTTGCACCATGATCTTTTTCACTGAAGCTTGCATCTCTTGATTCAGTAGATTCAACACATGTACTTTTTGATTCGGCTCTTTCAGTAACCGAATTAACCATACTAGCAGAACCATCTTTGTTTTCTTCATGGATCTTATTACTTCGCAAATCTTCTTCCTTTTGCCTTGGTATTGCAGAGGGTTCACCTTGATTGCTGCGTGGAGGATGGGACTTGATTTCTCCAACGGGAGTAACATTATCTTGAGGGTTCTTCTTGATCATTGCATGGAAAAATTGTAGATCTTCCTCTTCAAGTTTTTTCTTGTACGCTTTATGCTCCTCCTTGAGCTTATTTTCAAGCACCTCAAATTCCTCCCTGCGCTTATTTTTTAGTACTTCATAGCCTTGGCGTTGTTCCTCCGATAAATCATCAAACGTAATGACCTTATCGGCGTTAACCTCAGCTAGACATTGTTGCCCTCTGATGCTTGTTTTTTCTTTCGGCAATGAAGTGTTGCCGAAACATTGTAGTAGCATGTCCAATATCCCTATCCATCTGCATATATACAGGTGAAACAATATATTGTGAACTATCTACCGATGAATAAAACGATGAAACACTATCCTGCATGCTACTGAAAATTTTAACATTGGGTGTTTTATATTGATTAACTGAAGTCATCATGTTGTTCATCGGCATATGAACTTCTGGGGTTGCCGATGCATGAGAAGTCGATAACTGTTGCAAGTTGCTAAAAGTATGGAGATTATTTTGCATCAGCTTTTGCACATAGTAAGGTCTAGGATTAGCCGATACATTATATGTACCAGAGGATCTAGCAACATCAATATAAGAGCTGTTTGCATCTACATAAGGAGATTGGGGATTCATGATACCGTTGTAGATTGCAGCCTCTTGATGACGCTCTTTTCGTAGCAAGAATGGGCTGGAGACCGTTCGAAGCTTCGTCCCCAGCGGAGTCGCCAAAAAGTGTGTTCGCACATGAACATGTCACCGTGTAACCTCGACGCCGAGCGCGATGCGCGGCAGCACGCGCCGAGGGAGGCTCGCCGGAAGCGCGGTACGCAAGACAGTCCAGCGAGCGCTTTTGAGACCCGAAACCCCGCTCGCCCAGGAGGGACCCCGTCAGGGCTTGCGGCGGCTATAGGCTGCCCTAGGTCGGCCTGACCGCCCCTAGGACCTCTTGGATTCGCAGCCTCCAATCCTGAAGAACAACGAAGAACGAGAAGAAAGATACAAGGGAAGAGAGATAAAAGTAGATGAACACGAAAAAGTAGTAGATTGATTTGTTCGATTGGTGTTGTTTCAATCGGCCATCACGCCTCATGTATATAAAGGGCGACCGGACTTTCCGTGCAAGATGGAGGGTTGGATTCACGTCCAAAACCCTAGATTGGGTCCAATTTGGATGGTTTGGTCCGAACTTTCTATAATTGTTTGGTCAAAAACGTATCTGCACATTGCGGGCCCTTTTGAGGCAGTAAACGACCTCAAATCAAAATGTCGTACGCAACAAAGTTGTTTGTCTCGGAAAAACGAAGAACTTTCATGTTGACCACTTTCCATCCGAGTTCATATTGATCTCTAAATCGAGGTAGCAAGAAAAATGATCAATCCCGACGTTTTCGTCTGTGCTCCAACTCCGCTCGCCCCCTGATGTCTACGTTCCCCCTCCTTTCCTGTAGACAGTGTTGGGCCTCCAAGAGCAGAGGTTTGTAGAACAGCAGCAAGTTTTCCCTTAAGTGGATCACCCAAGGTTTATCGAACTCAGGGAGGAAGAGGTCAAAGATATCCCTCTTATGCAACCCTGCAACCACAAAGCAAGAAGTCTCTTGTGTCCCCAACACACCTAATAGGTGCACTAGTTCGGCGAAGAGATAGTGAAATACAGGTGGTATGAATAAGTATGAGCAGTAGCAACGGTGCCAGAAAATAGCTTGCTGGCGTGTAGTTGATGGTGGTAGTATTGCAGCAGTAGTAACGATAAAACGATAAACAAGCAGCGATAGCAGTATTTAGGAACAAGGCCTAGGGATTACACTTTCACTAGTGGACACTCTCAACATTGATCACATAACAGAATAGATAAATGCATACTCTACACTTTTGTTGGATGATGAACACATTGCGTAGGATTACACGAACCCTCAATGCCGGAGTTAACAAGCTCCACAATAATGCTCATATTTTAGTAACCTTTAGTGTAAGATAGATCAACAGACTAAACCAAGTACTAACATAGCATGCACACTGTCACCTTCATGCATATGTAGGAGGAATAGATCACATCAATATTATCATAGCAATAGTTAACTTCGCAATCTACAAGAGATCATGATCATAGCATAAACCAAGTACTAACACGGTGCACACACTGTCACCTTTACACACGTGCAGGAGGAATAGAACTACTTTAATAACATTGCTAGAGTAGCACATAGATAAATTGTGATACAAACTCATATGAATCTCAATCATGTAAAGCAGCTCATGAGATCATTGTATTGAGGTACATGGAAGAGAGATTAACCACATAGCTACCGGTACAGCCCCGAGCCTCGATGGAGAACTACTCCCTCCTCATGGGAGCAGCAGCGGTGATGAAGATGGCGGTGGAGATGGCAGCGGTGTCGATGGAGAAGCCTTCCGGGGGCACTTCCCCGCTCCGGCAGGGTGCCGGAACAGAGTTCTGTCCCCCGAATTGGAGTTTCGCGATGGTGGCGGCGCCCCTGGAGTCTTTCTGGAGTTTCGTCAATTGGTCCTGCGTTTTTAGGTCGAAAGGGATTTTATAGGCGAAGAGGCGGCGCAGTGGGGTCGAAGGGGTGCCCACACCCTAGGCCGGTGCGGCCTAGGCCTGGCCCGCGCCGCCATGTGGTGTGGTGGCCCCCTGGCCCCTCTCCGACTCTTCTTCGGTGTTCTGGACGCTTCCGGGAAAAATAGGAGGTTTGGCGTTGATTTCGTCCAATTAAAGAATATTGCCCGAACAGCCTTTCTGGAACCAAAAACAGCAGAAAACAGGAACTGGCACTGTGGCATCTTGTTAATAGGTTAGTTCCGGAAAATGCATGAAAATGATATAAAGTGTGAACAAAACATGTTGGTATTGTCATAAAACAAGCATGGAACATCGGAAATTATAGATACGTTGGAGACGTATCAGCATCCCCAAGCTTAGTTCCTACTCGTCCTCGAGTAGGTAAACGATAAAAGATAATTTCTGAGGTGACATGCTACCAACATAATCTTAATCATACCATTGTAAAGCATATGAGATGAATGCAGCGATTCGAAACAATGTAAATGCAATGAGTAAACAAGTGAATCATATAGCAAAGACTTTTCATGAATAGTACTTTCGAGACAAGCATCAATAAGTCTTGCATAAGAGTTACTCATAAAGCAATAAATTAATAGCAGAGACATTGAAGCAACATAATGGAAGATTAAGTTTCAGCGGTTGCTTTCAACTTGTAACATGTATATCTCATGGCTAGTTGTCAATGCAAAGCAATATAACAAATGCAATAAGCAAGTATATAAGAATCAATGCACAGTTCACACAAATGTTTGCTTCTTGAGGTGGAGAAAGATAGGTGAACTGACTCAACAATAAAAGTAAAAGAATGGTCCTTCAAAGAGGAAAGCATCGATTGCTATATTTGTGCTAGAGCTTTTATTTTGAAAACATGAAACAATTTTGTCAACGGTAGTAATAAAGCATATGTATCATGTAAATTATATCTTACAAGTTGCAAGCCTCATGCATAGTATACTAATAGTGCCCGCACCTTGTCCTAATTAGCTTGGACTACCGGATCATCACAATGCACATGTTTTAACCAAGTGTCACAAAGGGGTACCTCTATGCCGCCTGTACAAAGGTCTAAGGAGAAAGCTCACATTGGATTTCTCGCTATTGATTATTCTCAACTTAGACATCCATACCGGGACAACATAGACAACAGATAATGGACTCCTCTTTTATGCATAAGCATGTAACAACAATTAATAATTTTCTCATATGAGATTGAGGATATATGTCCAAAACTGAAACTTCCACCATGGATCATGGCTTTAGTTAGCGGCCCAATGTTCTTCTCTAACAATATGCATGCTTAACCATAGGGTGGTAGATCTCTCTTACTTCAGACAAGACGGACATGCATAGCAACTCACATGAAATTCAACAATGAATAGTTGATGGCGTCCCCAGTGAACATGGTTATCGCACAACAAGCAACTTAATAAGAGATAAAGTGCATAATTACATATTCAATACCACAATAGTTTTTAAGCTATTTGTCCCATGAGCTATATATTGCAAAGGTGAATGATGGAATTTTAAAGGTAGCACTCAAGCAATTTACTTTGGAATGGCGGAAAATACCATGTAGTAGGTAGGTATGGTGGACACAAATGGCATAGTGTTGTTTGGCTCAAGGATTTGGATGCACGAGAAGTATTCCCTCTCGATACAAGGTTTAGGCTAGCAAGGTTGTTTGAAGCAAACGCAAGCACGAACTAGTACAGCAAAACTCACATAAAAGACATATTACAAGCATTATAAAACTATACATCGTCTTCCTTGTTGTTCAAACATCTTACTAGAAAATATCTAGACTCTAGAGAAACCACTCATGCAAACCCAAATTTTAACAAGCTCTATGTATTTCCTCACTAATGGGTGCAAGGTATATGATGCAAGAGCTTAAACAAGAGCACAACAATTGCCAAGTATCACATTATTCAAGACATCACACCAATTTCTACATGTAGCATTTTCCAATTCCAACCATATAATAATTTAACGAAGCAGTTTCAACCTTCGCCATGAATATTATGAGCTAAGAACACATGTGTTCATACGAACCAGCGGAGCGTATCTCTCTCCCACACAAGCATTTATTCAAACACAAACAAAAACAAAAGCATACAGACGCTCCAAGTAAAGCACATAAGATGTGACCGAATAAAAATATAGTTTCAAGAGAAGGAACCTGATAATTTATCGATGAAGAAGGGGATGCCTTGGGCATCCCCAAGCTTAGACGCTTGAGTCTTCTTGAAATATGCAGGGATGAACCACCGGGGCATCCCCAAGCTTAGAGCTTTCACTCTTCTTGATCATAGTATATCATCCTCCTTTCTTGACCCTTGAAAACTTCCTCCACACCAAACTCGAAACAACTCATTAGAGGGTTAGTGCACAATAAAAATTAACATATTCAGAGGTGACACAATCATTCTTAACACTTCTGGACATTGCATAATGCTACTGGACATTAGTGGATCAAATAAATTCATCCAACATAGCAAAAGAGGCAATGCGAAATAAAAGGCAGAATCTGTCAAAACAGAACAGTTCGTATTGACGAATTTTAAAATGGCACCAGACTTGCTCAAATGAAAATGCTCAAATTGAATGAAAGTTGCGTACATATCTGAGGATCATGCACGTAAATTGGCTTAATTTTCTGAGCTACCTACAGGGAGGTGGACCCAGATTCGTGACAGCAAAGAAATCTGGAACTGCGCAGTAATCCAAATCTAGTACTTACTTTTCTATCAACGGCTTTACTTGGCACAACAAAACACAAAACTAAGATAAGGAGAGGTTGCTACAGTAGTAAACAACTTCCAAGACACAAATATAAAACAAAGTACTGTAGCAAAATAACACATGGGTTATCTCCCAAGAAGTTCTTTCTTTATAGCCATTAAGATGGGCTCAGCAGTTTTAATGATGCACTCGCAGGAAATAGTATTTGAAGCAAAAGAGAGCTTCAAGAGGCAATTTCAAAACAAATTTAAGTCTAACATACTTCCTATGAAGAGGAGTCTTGTACACAAATGAATTCATGAAGAACAAAGTGACAAGCATAAGAGGATAAAACACGGGTAACTTCAAGATTCTCAACATAAAGAGGGGAAACTTAATATTATTAAGATGCATATAACCATATTTCCCTCTCTCATAATAACTTTCAGTAGCATCATTGATGAAATCCACAATATACCCATCACTTAAAACATTCTTATCATGGTTCATATGCATAGAAGTATCATTAATTTTGGCATAAAAAGAGTTATTCTCATTAATAGTAATTGGAGCAAGATTATTATCAAGAATTTGAACATGGTAAACAAGTTGCATATTAAAAGAATTGTTTTTGGTAATCCAATCATGACTATGACAGGTTTCATAAGGATAATTATAACCTATATCATAGCATTCTTTATAATAATCATCAAAGATCGGAGGCACAGTGTCATCATAAGAAATAGAATAGTTATCTTTCACAGTCGGTTTATCTATGACCATACCATCATTGTTATTAGAAGGAGATGTATCAAGAACATAATGACCAGTAGCAAAAGGATTTTCAAACACCTCTTCCCCAATCTTAGAGCTTTCTATATCATTATGGGAGGAAGCATGGATAGCACTGACACTATGGCAATTATTATCATCATCATTTTCAGAATTAGTTTCCCAGAGATTTGCAATATCAAAAGTAGTGTGCTCATTCAAATCATGATTGCTAATGTATGTAAAGGGCATAGGAAGATCATCGTATTCAGATTCATTATCACAATAATCATTAGGAGCAACATACTTACGGTTACCTAGCGTTATCTCATTCACGCGAGGATACGCCGTTACCTCTTTCTTTTTATTCTCCTTCTTCTTCTTCTTCTTCGTTCCCTTCTTCTTCTCGTTCCCTTCTTTAGGAGGAAAAGGCTTGAAGGTTGACTTGTCCGCATAACCTGATTTACTTTCAGAAACAATAGAAGAAACTTGGGAGGATCCCTCCTCTTCATTAATTAGTTGAAAACACACAGCGGTCCTATCGTATTTTGGCAAGGTGTCATCTTCTAAAATATTTTGTATGTAAGTATTTGTATGGCTATTATCAATGCAATAAGAAAAACACCCATGCAGGACATCATCAATATCAAGATCACTCATATGTAACAAAGAGATTTTTCTCGACAGTTCTTCACACCCCAAAAATAAAGTAAGTTCATCATGCTGATTAGGAGTAATTTCATCATTACAATACAAATTTGCAGCACTCATTGGGTTCAAATTATCATTGGAGGAGCATTGAAAATTAAAATGACCCACTTCATGGCAAACTTCACAAATAAAAGGATAGAGGGCACAAACTTTTTTACCAAGATCATCTAGAGCCCTAAACCACTTTCTAGTTTTTTCATTAATATGATGGATGCAATATTCATCTTTGACTTGATTAATTCCACAAGGTCTATGCATTCCACAAAAATTAACATGCTTATAGGAAATAGCATTCTTAGGAGTTTGAGCATGCTTATTGCAATAATTAACAACAATTTCATTCTTCATGCAAGCCTCTTTAAAAGGTTCATGATACTTATCAAAATTATTTTTAGGCAATTCAAAATGAGAAGCAAAGGCTTTATAAAGATTTGCAGCAACTTGAGAGTCAAGACCATAAGTAGCACTCATATTTCGAAATTTATCGGTATCCATAAAAGCTTCAATGCATTCATAATCATAGTTTATACCTGACTCTTTACCTTTGTCGTTCTCCCATCCTTCAGCGTTGTCCTCAATCCGATCAAGAAGATCCCACCTAGCTTCAACCTCCTTGCTTGTGAAAGATCCCTCCGAACAGGCGTCCAGATAGTCCTTGTGTTGTCCTGAAAGTCTCGCATAAAAATTGTTAACAATAATATTACGGGGGAGCTCATGAATGGGACATTTGAGCATTAGTGATTTCAATCTCCCCCACGCTTGAGAAATACTCTCTCCATCACGAGGATAAAAGTTATAAATATAATTCCTATCAATATGCACTTCATGAGGAGGATAAAATTTAGAATAAAACCGGGGCACAATATCATTCCATTCAAGAGAATCTCCATTATCCAGTAATTTATACCAATGCGCCGCTTTACCAGACAGCGATATAGAGAATAGTTTCTTCCTCACTTCATCCATAGCAATACCTGCACACTTGAATAAACCGCATAATTCATGCAAGAACAATAAATGATCTCCAGGGTGGACAGTTCCATCCCCTGTATAACGGTTATCCATAACGCGTTCAATAATTTGCATAGGTATTTTATACGGAATACTTTCGGCAGGTGGATTTAAAATATCAGAAGCATCATTAGAGTTATCGCATATGGGAGATAGAGCATTATCAGAGCAAAATATTTCTTCCAAAGCTGAGGAGCAAAAAAGATTATTTTTATATAAACTAGCTTCCCCAAGCTTAGACTTATCCATAGTATTAGCAGTAATTGCATTCATACTAATAACATCACTACTAGCATGCAAATAAGGTTCCATAGGTTTTTTAATTTTTGCATCAAACAATTCTAAATCAGGAAAAAGACTAAAAAGCTCACCAATTTTTTTGTTGTTTTCCATTATGCCTAACTAGTGTAAACAAGAAACAAAAAGATGCAATTGCAGGATCTAAAGGAAATAGCTTTGAGTACTTACAATGGCGGAAAATAGCTTGGTAGCAGAGGTCCGGAGTGTGAGTACCTTTTACCTTTCCTCCCCGGCAACGGCGCCAGAAAAGTGCTTGATGTCTACGTTCCCCCTCCTTTCCTGTAGACAGTGTTGGGCCTCCAAGAGCAGAGGTTTGTAGAACAGCAGCAAGTTTTCCCTTAAGTGGATCACCCAAGGTTTATCGAACTCAGGGAGGAAGAGGTCAAAGATATCCCTCTTATGCAACCCTGCAACCACAAAGCAAGAAGTCTCTTGTGTCCCCAACACACCTAATAGGTGCACTAGTTCGGCGAAGAGATAGTGAAATACAGGTGGTATGAATAAGTATGAGCAGTAGCAACGGTGCCAGAAAATAGCTTGCTGGCGTGTAGTTGATGGTGGTAGTATTGCAGCAGTAGTAACGTAGTAAAACAGTAAACAAGCAGCGATAGCAGTATTTAGGAACAAGGCCTAGGGATTACACTTTCACTAGTGGACACTCTCAACATTGATCACATAACAGAATAGATAAATGCATACTCTACACTTTTGTTGGATGATGAACACATTGCGTAGGATTACACGAACCCTCAATGCCGGAGTTAACAAGCTCCACAATAATGCTCATATTTTAGTAACCTTTAGTGTAAGATAGATCAACAGACTAAACCAAGTACTAACATAGCATGCACACTGTCACCTTCATGCATATGTAGGAGGAATAGATCACATCAATATTATCATAGCAATAGTTAACTTCGCAATCTACAAGAGATCATGATCATAGCATAAACCAAGTACTAACACGGTGCACACACTGTCACCTTTACACACGTGCAGGAGGAATAGAACTACTTTAATAACATTGCTAGAGTAGCACATAGATAAATTGTGATACAAACTCATATGAATCTCAATCATGTAAAGCAGCTCATGAGATCATTGTATTGAGGTACATGGAAGAGAGATTAACCACATAGCTACCGGTACAGCCCCGAGCCTCGATGGAGAACTACTCCCTCCTCATGGGAGCAGCAGCGGTGATGAAGATGGCGGTGGAGATGGCAGCGGTGTCGATGGAGAAGCCTTCCGGGGGCACTTCCCCGCTCCGGCAGGGTGCCGGAACAGAGTTCTGTCCCCCGAATTGGAGTTTCGCGATGGTGGCGGCGCCCCTGGAGTCTTTCTGGAGTTTCGTCAATTGGTCCTGCGTTTTTAGGTCGAAAGGGATTTTATAGGCGAAGAGGCGGCGCAGGGGGGTCGAAGGGGTGCCCACACCCTAGGCCAGCGCGGCCTAGGCCTGGCCCGCGCCGCCATGTGGTGTGGTGGCCCCCTGGCCCCTCTCCGACTCTTCTTCGGTGTTCTGGACGCTTCCGGGAAAAATAGGAGGTTTGGCGTTGATTTCGTCCAATTCCGAGAATATTGCCCGAACAGCCTTTCTGGAACCAAAAACAGCAGAAAACAGCGCCTTTGTGGCATCTTGTTAATAGGTTAGTTCCGGAAAATGCATGAAAATGATATAAAGTGTGAACAAAACATGTTGGTATTGTCATAAAACAAGCATGGAACATCGGAAATTATAGATACGTTGGAGACGTATCACCCCCTACCTTAGAGGCCTCTATGGTCGGGCGTCCCACATGCGGTATTTCGAGTTCCAGCAGTATTTTAGCTCCACAAACTGCATACTAACTCAGATCGTGATGACTCGAAAACCAAAGTTTCTTGTTTCGACAAGACGCACAACTTTCGTTTATATCACTTCTTCATTTGAGGTCATCTTAAAGGAGCTCTAGTGGAAGCCTTCATATATCGATCCTCGAGATTACCTCTGACTGCTAGCATAATCGGCTATCAAGCCGGATCATGGCACAACTTGGCATAGTGGACATGATGTCTCCTAAATGAGCAATAAAAACTCACCGAGTGAATCTTTTCAATTGTGTCTTATCTGTTTTCATCTGTCACGCCGAACACCGAATTATGTTTTTGATTAGCCATCGGCCCAAAACGAGTATCAACAGAGTCATATGAATGATATGATGAACATTTTGAATATTCGCCTTTGAAACTACATCTTCTCTCGTGAAGATCGGACTTGGTGTAGTGGATATGGTTCGTGTAATCACTAAGACAATGTGAGGGATGTTGTTTTGAGTGGGAGTTCACCTAGTTAATTAAATAATTAAAATGAACTCAATTTATCATAAACTTAGTCTAAACTCTTTGCAAATATGTTGTAGATCACGGCGCCTCCCACCATCAATTTTAATCAGTTCCTAGAGAAAGAAAAGCTTAAGAACAATGGAAGCAACTTCACGGATTGGATCCGTCATGTGAGGATTTTCCTCACTGCTGGACAACTACAATATGTGCTCGATGCACCGCTAGGTTCCCCACCTGCAGAAACTGCTCCCGATGAGGTAAAAATTGTTTACCAAACTCAGAAAATTCACTACTCCCAAGTTCAGTGCGCCATCTTGTACGGCCTAGAGAAGAGCTTCAGAAGTGTTTTAAAAACCACGACCCTTGTGAGATAGTCCGTGAGCTCAAAGCTATCTTTGAAACTCATGCGGCCGTGGAAAGCTATGAAGCCTCGAAATAGTTCTTTGGCTGCATGATGGAAGAGGGTGGCTCCGTTAGTGAGCACGTGCTCAAGATGTCTGGGCACACGAAGAAGCTCAATGACTTGGGAATTTTGATTACTAACCAGTTGGGTATTCATCGTGTCCTCCAATCACTTCCATCTAGTTATAAGAACTTCGTGATGAACTACAACATGCAGAACATGAACAAAGAGTTACCTGAACTCTTGTCCATGCTGAAAACTGCTGAGGTGGAGATACAGAAAGAGCACCGAGTGTTGATGGTCAACAAGACCACCAGTTTCAAGAAGCAGGGCAATTAACAAAAGGGGCAACTTCAAGAAGGGCGGCAAGAAAGCTGCTGCGCCTCCTAAGAAGCCTAGGCTGGCCCTAAGCCTGATACTGTGTGCTTTTACTGCAAGGATGATGGGCACTGGAAGCACAATTACCCCAAGTACCTGGCTGATCTGAAGAGCGGCCAAGTCAAAAAGAAAGGTATATTTGATATACATGTTATTGATGTTTATCTTACTAGTAATCGTAGTAGTGCCTGGGTATTTGATATCGGTTCGGTTGCTCATATTTGTAACTCGAAACAGGAGCTGCGGAATAAACGGAGACTAGCAAGGGACGAGGTGACGATGCATGTTGGAAATGGATCCAAGGTCGATGTGATCGCTGTCGGAACGCTCCCTCTACATCTACCTTCGGGATTAGTTTTAAATCTAAATAATTATTATTTGGTGCCTGCGTTAAGCATGACTATTATATCTGGATCTTGTTTATTACGATACGGTTATTCGTTTAAGTCAGAGAATAATGGTTGTTCTATTTATATGAGTAATATCTTTTATGGTCATGCACCTGAGATGAATGGTTTATTCTTGTTAAATCTCGATAGTAGTGATACACATGTTCATAACATTGATGCTAAACGAATTAAATTGAATGATAATTCTACGTATATGTGGCATTGTCGTCTTGGTCACATTGGAGTGAAGCGCATGAAGAAACTCCATTCTGATGGATTTCTTGAATCACTTGATTTTGAATCACTTGATAGATGCGAAGTATGTCTAATGGGTAAAATGACTAAGACTCCATTCTCTGATGTAATGGAGCGAGCTACAGACTTATTAGAAATCATACATACCGACGTGTGCGGACCAATGAGTGTAGCATCGCGCGGTGGTTATCGTTATGTTCTAACCTTCACTGATGATCTGAGTAGATATGGGTATATCTACTTTATGAAACATAAGTCCGAAACTTTCGAGAAGTTTAAGGAATTCCAAAGTGAAGTAGAAAATCAACGTAACAATAAGATTAAGTTTCTGCGTTCTGATCGCGGAGGTGAATATCTGAGTTATGAGTTTGGCATGCATTTAAAGAAATGCGGAATACTTTCGCAGTTGACACCGCCAGGAACACCACAGCGCAATGGTGTGTCCGAACGTCGTAATCGAACTCTCTTAGATATGGTTCGGTCTATGATGTCTCTTACCGATTTGCCGTTATCATTTTGGGGTTATGCTTTAGAGACAACCGCATTCACTTTAAATAGGGCACCATCTAAATCCGTTGAAACAACACCGTATGAATTTTGGTTTGGTAAGAAACCTAAGTTGTCGTTCCTTAAAGTTTGGGGCTGTGAGGCTTATGTAAAGAAGTTACAACCTGACAAGTTTGAACCCAAAGTGGAGAAATGCATCTTCATAGGATACCCTAAGGAAACAATTGGGTATACCTTCTATCACAGATCCGAAGGCAAAGTTTTTGTTGCCAAGAACGAATCCTTTCTTGAGAAGGAGTTTCTGTCGAAAGAAGTAACTGGAAGGAAAGTAGAACTCGGCGAGGTTATTGAACCTTCTCTCGAACTTGAGAGTAGCGTAGCACCGGAAGATGTTCCTGTGCCGCCTGCACCGATAAGAGAGGAAGCAAATGATGATGATCATGAAACTTCGAATGTAGTTGCTACTGAACCTCGCAGGTCGACGAGGGTAGGTACCATTCCTGATTGGTATGACCCCTGTCTAAATGTCATGATTGCGGACAACAATGATGAAGACCCTACAACGTATGAGAAAGCAATGATGAGCCCAGATTCCAACAAATGGCAAGAGGCCATGAAATCCGAAATGGGATCCATGTATGATAACCAAGTATGGACTTTGGTAGACTTACCTGATAGCCGCAAGGCTGTCCAGAATAAATGGATCTTTAAAAGAAAAACATATGCTGATGGTAATATTACTGTCTATAAAACTCGACTTGTCGCGAAGGGGTTCCGCCAAATTCAAGGAGTTGACTACGATGAGACTTTCTCACCTGTAGCGAAGCTAAAGTCTGTGAGGATATTGTTAGCAATAGCTACATTTTTCGATTATGAAATTTGGCAGATGGATGTCAAAACGGCGTTCCTTAATGGTGACATTGAGGAAGAGTTGTATATGGTACAACCCAAAGGTTTTGTCGATCCTAAAAATGCTGACAAGGTATGCAAACTTCAGCGTTCTATTTATGGACTGAAGCAAGCATCCCGGAGTTGGAACCGACGCTTTGATAAGGTGATCAAAGACTTTGGATTTATACAGATTCATGGTGAGGCTTGTATTTACAAGAAAATGAGTGGGAGCTCTGTAGCATTCCTAATATTATATGTAGATGATATATTGTTGATTGGGAATGATATAGAACTTCTAAGTAGTGTCAAAGGTTTTTTGAATAAATATTTTTCAATGAAGGACCTTGGAGAAGCAGCATACATTTTAGGCATCAAGATTTATAGAGATAGATCAAGACGCCTAATAGGGCTTTCACAGAGTACATACCTAGAAAAGATTCTAAAGAAGTTTAGAATGGATGAAAGCAAGAAAGGGTTCTTGCCCATGTTACCAGGTAAGACTTTGAGTAAAACTCAAGGTCCGGCTACGGCAGAAGAAAGAGAAAGGATGGACAAGATCCCCTATGCCTCGGAAGTAGGCTATATCATGTATGCCATGCTGTATACAAGACCGGATATCGCACATGCTATTAGTTTGACCAGCAGATATCAAAGTTATCCTGGAATGGAACACTGGACAGCGGTCAAGAATATCCTGAAGTACTTGAAAAGGACTAAGGATATGTTTCTTTGTTATGGAGGTGACCAAGAGCTCGTTGTAACTAGTTACACCGATGCTAGTTGGAACACTGATCCAGATGACTCTAAGTCTCAATCTGGGTATGTGTTTATTTTGAATGGTGCAGCAGTAAGCTGGATGAGTTCCAAGCAAAGCGTGGTGGCAAAATCTTCAACTGAATCTGAATACATAGCTGCTTCGGAGGCTTCGTCGGAACTGATAGGAATGAAGATGTTCATTACTGAGCATGGTGTGGTTCCTAGTGCGTTGGACCCGATGACCATCTATTGTGACAACATGGGTGCCATAGCCAATGCACATGAGCCAAGGTCACACAAGAAGCCGAAGCATATCAAGCTACGTTTTCATGTGATTTACGAGTATGTCGAAGATGGTGATATAAAGATTTGCAAAGTGCACATAGATCTGAGTGTGGTAGATCCGTTGACTAAAGCTCTCCCTAGAGCAAAGCATGACCTACACCAGAATGCCATGGGTGTTAGGTACATTACCATGTAATCTAGATTATTGACTCTAGTGCAAGTGGGAGACTGTTGGAGATATGCCCAAGAGGCAATAATAAAGTGGTTATTATTATATCTTTGTGTTTATGATAAATGTTTGCATACCATGCTAGAATTGTATTAACCTGAAACATTAATACTTGTGTGTTATGTAAACATAAAGAGTCCCTAGTAAGCCTCCTGTTGAACTAGCTTGTTGATTAATAGATGATCATGGTTTCCTGATCATGAACATTGGATGTTGTTAATAAAAAGGTTATGTCATTAGGAGAATGATATAATGGACACACACCCATAATAAGTGTAGCATAAGATCAAGTCATTAAGTTCGTCTTGCTATAAGCTTTCGATACATAGTAACCTAATCCTTCGACCATGAGATCATGTAAATCACTTATACTAGATGGGTACTTTGATTACATCAAATGCCACTGCGTAAATGGGTGGTTATAAAGATGGGATTAAGTATTCGGAAAGTATGAGTGAGGCATATGGATCAAGAGTGTGATTTGTCCATCCTGATGACGGATAGATATGCTCTGGACTCTCTCGGTGGAATGTCGTCTAATTAGCTTGCAAGGATGTGAGAAGGTCACAAGAGATGACATACCATGGTACAAGTAAAGAGTACTTGTCGGTAACGAGGTTGAACTAGGTATGGAGATACCGACGATCAAACCTCGGACAAGTAAAGTATCGCGTGACAATGGGAATCGGTATCGTATGTTAATGGTTCAATCGATCACTAAGTTATCGCTGAATATGTGGGAGCCATTATGGATCTCCAGGTCCCGCTATTGGTTATTGATCGGAGAGGAGTCTCGATCATGTTCGCATAGTTCACGAACCGTGGGGTGACACACTTAAGGTTCGATGTCGTATAGTAGATTTGGAATATGAGATGGAGAACAAATATTTTTCGGAGTCTCGGATGGGATCCAGGACATCACGAGGAGGTCCGGAATGGTCCGGAGAATAAGATTCATATAAGGAAAGTTAATTTCTGGGTTTCGGAAAAGTTCGGGAATTTTCCGGTGGAAGACCGAGAAGGTTCTAGAAGGTTCCGGGGGGTCCACCAGTGGGCCCACGACCCCAGGAGGGGCAACATGAGCCGAGGGGGGCAGCCCAGCTCTAATGGGCCAGGCGCACCTGCCCCTCAAGGCCTAGCCGGCCACCCCTTTAGGGTTTCCCCAAAACCCTAGGGGGGAAGACTTGGGGGGGGGGGGAGGAGATTTCTCTCCCCCCTCTTTTGGCCGCCACCCATAGGGCTTGGAGGAGGGGCCAAGGCAACCCTGGCCGGCCTCCCCCCTATATAAAGAGGGGAGGGGGCACGGGCGCAGCCCTCCTTCACCCCTCCAACCCTATCCGCCCCTCTCCCTCCTCCACATCAATCTGCACCGGCTTGGCGAAGCCCTGCAGAATCTTCTCCTCCACCACCACCACCATGCCGTCGTGCTGCTGAGATTCCGAGGAGATCTACCACACCTCCGCTGCCCACTGGAACGGGGAGAGGAAGGACTTCATCGACACCGTACGTGCGACCGAGTACGGAAGTGCTGCCGGATTGCAGCACCGAAACGATCGTCTACATCAACCACGAGACATGATCTCATTTAGGCTTTGGATCTTCGAGGGTTAGTCTCTCTTCTTTCTCGCTGCTTCGATCTTCATAGTTCAGATCTTGGCTTTTCCTAGATAGGATCTTGGTTTTGTTCTTATTCACGGTAGATTTTTTTTTTTCTATGCAACGAACCCATAAGTTAATTCTTTCAGCATTCGAGCAATTGTCACATCTTAAGATCAACTTCCATAAAAGTGAGTTGTTTTGTTTTGGCGAAGCCATAGATGATGCCAATCTTTATGCCGAGTTATTCGGCTGTGGGCTTGGTTGTTTTCCAATTAGCTATCTTGGTATTCCAATTCATCATCGGAGACTACCTCTGGCCAAATGGAAAATTGCCGAAGAACGACTTTAGAAACGTCTTACTAGTTGGAAAGGAAAGCTCCTATCCCTTGGGGGAAGATTAGTCCTTATAAATTCAGTACTTACAAATATGGTAATGTATATGATCTCTTTCTTCCAGTTACGCAAAGGAGTCTTGCATAGTTTGGATTACTTCCGATCAAGATTCTTTTGGCAAGGGGATAGTGAAAAGAAAAAATATCGGTTGACAAAATGGAGCGTTGTATGCCGTCCAAAAGATCAAGGTGGACTTGGGGTCCACTATCTAGAAGTTAAAAACAGGGCATTGCTAGGAAAATGGCTGGCCAGGTTATTAACAGAGTACGGTGTATGGCAACAACTGCTGCAAAAAAAGTATGTAGGCTCAAAGGCGATATCCCAGGTTATTTGGAAACCGGGGGATTCACACTTCTGGGCTGGCATCATGGCAACAAAGAAATACTTTTTTCCGTTTGGCTCCTTCTCCATTAGGAATGGGGCGGAGATACGTTTTTGAGAGGATCAATGGTTGGGAACAACCACTCTCCGCGAACAGTATCCAGCCTTATACAATATTGTTTGTCATAAAGGGGACACCTTGCAGAAGGTGATGGAATCTTCTCCACCCTCGGTAACGTTCAGACGTGATCTTATTGGTCCCCGCCTTGACTCTTGGAACGAACTGCTTCAGCGGTTAGATTCAATACAATTATTCACGGGGTTTGATGTATTCCGTTGGAGTCTTACCAAGAATGATGTATTCTTGGTTGCCTCAATGTATAAAGCCCTTTGCATTCCTACCCAACCGATTTTAAATAATAAATCCATCTGGAAGATGAAGTTACCATTAAAAATGAAGGTCTTCACTTGGTATCTTCGTCGAGGTGTGATTCTTACTAAAGATAACCTTGTAAAACGCAACTGCCAGGTTGCAAGAAATGTGTGTTCTGTCACGAAGATGAGATAATAAAACACATTTTCTTCAACTGTCGGGTTGCTAGATCTATATGGTTAATCATTCAGATAGGTTCTACCCTGTGCCCACCCCATAGTATAACCAATATATTTGGTAATTGGTTAAATGGGGTGGACTCAAGGTATAAAACGATTATCCGAGTGGGAGCGATTGCAGTTGTATGGTCGCTTTGGCTGTGTAGAAACGACAAGGTTTTTAATGATAAAAAATCCTCTATCATGCAGGTTATCTACAGATGTACAGCTATACTCCGTTCATGGTTACCGCTTCAACACTTCGAGGACCGAGACCTATTTATGAAGGTGTCTACATGTTTGGAGAATACGGCCAATGACTTTATTACCCAACATGGGTGGTAGCATAGCCGTAGGATAGAAGCTAATGGAGTTGTCGACTAGTTGGCTTTTTTCCTTTACCCTTTATGTACTAGCTTTTTCTTGGATATTGGATTCATAAATGGCTGTATGCATCTTAGCTATACAGAGACTGGGTGTAATACTTGATACTTCGAGTAATAAAACCCCCTTTATCGAAAAAAATTAGATTACATATGCTACAATTAACACTATAGTTTAACAGCCACGGGCCCCATCACCTTATCTTCTCTATTGGACACAATACCAAATCTGAAAATACACTATTTGTAACGGGAACAGTTTCTTTTAACCCAATAGTAATAAAAATAATAATAATAATATCGGAGGTAAATTGCAGGGTTGATATGTCCACCAGAATCCACAAGCCTAATCTTATCTCCACCACATATCTCTCAATTTTGTTTTTTCTTGTCTGACCAAACTAATAGCAGAAGCATATTATCTGAAGAAAGAATTTTGCAGCAATGAGACCAATCTCTACTTTTTTTTAGCCCTCGTCTATACTCATCCTCTTCATTACTAAAGCACACTCTGGCATCATGGCGAGCTAGCTTCACAGCTAATCCAGTCACCAAGCAGGCTCAAAAATACGCAAGCCATAGAGCTGATCTAGAACATGAAAGCACACAATTTAAGCCTCATCTCCACGCTCATTTGCATCTGCAATCTCCGCTAGCTCCATAACATAGCAGTCTTAGCAGATAAGCAGCAACGAGATCTACTCCAGTTTGAAGTCCGTGACCAATTGACCATTCAAGACCGGTATGTCCACCTCCAAGATCTTGAGCATCCCCCAAGTCAGCCACGGAAGGACCCTGAACGGCATCACGTGGAACATAAGGGTAGAGGACGCATGCACCCGCATGGCGAGCACCAACGACTCGACCGCCTCTGGTGAGCTCGTGCGCCTCCTCCCCCGTGCTTGACGTCGTACCAGTATATCAGCTAGTTCTAGGACAGCGTGTGTCACGATGATCCATGACGTCGAATCGCGAGCTCGGAGCATGTCAGCCTAACTTAAATCCAGAGGCGCCAAGAGATCAGATCGGTGGTGGTGACAGCGGTGGTCGCATCCTCTTCGTTCTCTGGTTTCTCTCGGCGGCGGCAATGGGAGAGTAGGATACGTTGGCGGTTCGTGTTTTTCTATATATATGGGGACACACCATCCTCATCGGCTGGTTCGTGGCCATGGCTGCCGTCGGCGCATTCTCCGCATTGTTGTGACGAGCAGATCGGAAAGTGAGATGTTGCTGGTGCCAATCCTCCGCCGTCATGTGCGTAGACACGTGGTCTTTTTCGCTAATGTTACCACGGCCTCGTAAACTCGTGTTGATCAATCATATGTAGAGAGACCGATCGTCCAAGAATTCGAAAAGAATTCAGATATACATTGCATAGTCGTACGAGGATACGTGCGATCGCACCTTTGGCTGAGGGCGACGACGCAAAACCGGATTACCTATGCACTGGACCGGGTTTTTTTAGCGATCGTTTGACGGAAGCACGGAAGGAACACGATGTTTTTCTTGATGTATGAAAGACATAAGGCTAGTTGATCCGGGTTTTTTTAACCTACCAACACTATGGATTCGATTTTTTTTATCTACCAACACCATCGATCTCGTATAATAGTAAAGATTACCGGACTCGATTTTTAGAGCCAAATACTATCCGACTGGAGATCTGCTGGATGCAAAATTGAAGATAGTCTCATCTTACACATGAAAGAGCTTTATGGCGGGTCTGAGTACTTCCGATAAAGGTTATATATGGAGAAATAACACGTACGTAAAGTATATACTAGCTAGTACGAATAGTACTGATGACTAATTATCTAACAGCTAGTTAATTAGGTTGCTACAACTGGAGCAAGAAATCTAAGAGCCTATTATGATGCTCGTCCTGGAACCCAACTTGGGAATCTGCTAAGCCAATACTAAAAAGGAGTATAAGGATGCACGAAACTGCAATGACTGGGGTACACACCATCCAACTGTACTCATAAAGCATCAGGAAGCAGAAGGCCCCAAGCGTGACGGCGCCGCCGGCAAACAGTAGATACATGAGGATCCACCTGCTATGATCCTCTGGCTGCGCCGCCACGGCGTCCTCACCGCCGCCATTGAGGTTGAGCAGGTTGACAATGAAGTCCATTGCAGCTTCTGCACACACCAAAAGTATGGTCCGGGGAAAGGCAGGCTGTGCCATGGCCACGTCGCCCTCAATGTCGGCCATACATACACCAGCTGCGTCTCTTGGCTAACTGAAGAGAAATCGATAAGACCTAAAAGAGCAAGAAAAAAGATGTTGACCTCCGCCAAAACGAAATCACTTGATTAACAGGTGAATATTTGTTATAAGGAGCCAACTGAAGGCACGAGTTCCCAGCTTTAAGTTAATACAGGGAGTCTTACTTTTATACGAGATGAGTTGGTGTTTTATTCGTCTGCAAGACCGAGATCAATCTAGCCGACGAGAGTGCACACGGAACACGACTACGTCTCCCGTGAATCCCCTTCTGGCTCCCCCTCGTCCTCGAAACGATCCCGTGGTCCTCAAACGAGAAGTTATTTCCATCGGCGTGATCATCTCCCTGAAAATCACCGCCTCCACGGCCAGCGGCAGCCCCTCTTCCGCGACCACCACACCTGTACCTCTTCCACGAGCACCTCGGCCTGCAGCTGCTCCTCGTCCACCACCTACGCGGCCAGCAGTTGCTCCTCTTCCACGAGCACCGCGCCGTGCATCTCCACATCCACTAGTAGAAACAAGGGCTTTGATTTTTTGCCCCAAAGAACTTTTGCACCGAATTTGGCACGAACCGGTGCTAAAGGGGGTCATTAGCACCGGTTCGTGCGGTCTGGACATTCGAGGGACCTTTAGCACCGGTTCGTGTTACGAACCGGTGCAAATGAGCTATCTTTTGCACCTGTTCGTAACACGAACCGGTGCTAAAGGTTCGTCACCAGGCACGTGCCAGCCGCGGAACCTTTAGCACCGGTTCGTGTTACGAACCGGTGCAAAAGATAGCTCATTTGCACCAATTCGTAACACGAACCGGTGCTAAAGGACCCTTTGCCCTATATATTGAGCTCACTCCCAACCAGCCAACTCACTTCATTTTTTCTTGGAGAAAGGTGTGTGTGTTGAGTGCTACTTTGCTTTTCTTTGGCATGCACATAAGGTGCTCGATGAAATGTCTGAGAGAATGATGCCGCTTGATTTTACACAAAACAAAAATGATATGAGGTGCCGGAGCGACACTTAAGCTTTCTCCTCTTTCTTTCCTCCTCGATCAAGGTTAAGCAACTTTACCCTTTCATTTGTACGGTGCAAATTTCCACTATTTATATATATTATGATGTTTTGTAATGGTTTTTTGATAAACTTAATTATTTGATGTAGATGAACCGGCGGTAATGGATGTACGTTGACCGACGTCTACCCGAGTTCACTTCGGGCCTGAAAGAATTTATCCGTGTGGCTGAGGAAAACCCATAGGCGGATGGTTTTATGTGTTATCCATGTGTTGATTGCCGGAACTTAAAGCAATACCCTGAATGGCAAGTCATTCACTCCCACCTGCTTTGGAAAGGTTTCATGCCCAGCTATAATTGTTGGACCAAACATGGAGAAAGATGGGTTATAATGGAAGATGACGATGAAGAAGAAGAGGATGATGATATGTACCCTAACTACGGTGATACTGCAACAGGGCATGATGAAGATGAAGAGGCAGGAGAAGGTGAAGATGAAGAGGCATCAGATGAGCCCGTTGATGATGATCTTCGTCGGGCCATCGCTGATGCACACAGAGAAGCAGAAACTGAAAACGAGAAGCGAAAGTTAAAGGGCATGTTAGATGATCACAAAAAGAAGTTATACCCAAATTGCGAAGATGACAACACAAAGCTCGGTGCCACACTGGAGTTGCTGCAATGGAAGGCAGAGGCTGGTATATGTGACAAGCCATTTGAGAAGTTACTGAAAATAATGAAGAGGAGGTTTCCAAAGGATAACGAATTGCCTGACAGTACGTACGAAGCAAAGAAGGTTCTCTGCCCTCTAGGATTAGAGGTGCTGAAGATGCATGCATGCATTAATGACTGCATCATCTACCGCGCTGAGTACGAAAATTTAGAAAAATGCCCGGTATGCACTGCACTGCGGTATAAGATCAGGCGGGATGACCCTGGTGATGTTAAGGGCGAGCCCCCTAGGAAGAGGGTTCCTGCCAAGGTTATGTGGTATGCTCCTATAATACCACGGTTGAAACGTCTGTTTAGAAATAAAGAGCATGCCAGGTTGTTGCGATGGCACAAAGAAGACCGTAAGAAAGACGAGATGCTGAGACACCCCGCTGATGGGTCGAAGTGGAGGACAATCGATAGAGAGTTCCCGGACTTTGCAGATGACGCGAGGAACTTAAGGTTTGGTCTAAATACAGATGAAATGAATCCTTTTGGGGAACAGAGCTGCAGTCATAGCACCTGACCTGTAACTCTATGTATCTATAACCTTCCGCCTTGGTTGTGCATGAAGCGGAAGTTCATTATGATGTCAGTGCTCATCCAAGGCCCAAAGCAACGCGGCAACGACATTGATGTGTACCTACGGCCATTATTTGAAGAACTCTTACAGTTGTGGAGCAAACCAGGTGTACATGCATGGGATGAGTACAAACATGAGTCATTTAACCTACGAGCGTTGCTTTTCGTGACCATCAATGATTGGCCTGCTCTTAGTAACCTTTCAGGACAGACAAACAAGGGATACAATGCATGCACGCACTGTTTAGATGAGACCGAAGGTGCATATTTGAATAAATGTAAGAAGGATGTGTACCTGGGGAATCGTCCATCTCTTCCAAAGAGGCACCCCGTCAGAAAGAAAGGCAATCATTTCGGAGGTGAGGCAGATCACCGGGAGAAGCCTGAACTCCGTACCGGTGATGCTTTACTTGATATGGTCAAGGACATAAAAGTAATCTTTGGAAAGGGTCCTGGCGGTCAATCTGTTCCGAATGACATCATTACCGGACACGCACCCATGTGGAAGAAAAAATCTATATTTTGGGATCTACCTTATTGGAAAGTCCTAGAGGTCCGCTCTTCAATCGACGTGATGCACGTGACGAAGAATCTTTGCGTGAACCTGTTAGGCTTCTTAGGCGTGTATGGGAAGACAAAAGATACACCAGAAGCACGGGAGGACCAATATCGTATGAAAGTCCCAAAAAACAAGCAAGAACAGAATTACAAGAAAGATACAGGGAGTCGCTTAAGTCCTGCCAGCTACGCTCTTACCAAAGCAGAGAAGGAAATCTTTTTTGAAGTCCTTTACAGTATCAAGGTGCCATCTGGATTCTCATCAAATATAGAGGGAATTATAAATATGGCAGAGAAAAAATTCCAAAACCTGAAGTCGCATGACTGCCACGTTATTATGACGCAGTTGCTTCCGGTTGCACTGAGGGGGCTTCTGCCGGAAAATGTTCGAATACCCATTGTGAAGCTATGTGCATTCCTCAATGCAATATCTCAGAAGGTAATCGATCTAGCTAGTCTTCCAAGGTTACAGAAGGATGTGGTGCAATGTCTTGTTAGTTTTGAGTTGGTGTTTTCACCATCTTTCTTCAATATTATGACGCATCTCCTGGTTCACCTTGTCGAAGAGATTGCCATCCTCGGTCCTGTATTTCTACACAATATGTTTCCCTTCGAGAGGTTCATGGGGGTCTTAAAAAAATATGGTCATAACCGTGCTAGGCCAGAAGGAAGCATCTCCAAGGGCTATGGAACAGAGGAGGTCATTGAGTTCTGTGTTGACTTTATTCCTGACCTTAAAGCGATTGGTGTTCCTGAATCGCGGCATGAGGGGAGACTAAGTGGAAAAGGCACACTAGGAAGGAAATCAATGATATGTAGGGACGGGATTTCTTTCACTCAAGCACACTACACAGTTCTACAAAGTTCCACCTTGGTGGCCCCGTATATCACTGAACACAAGAATATTGTACGCTCCCAACACCCGGGGCAGTCAGAAGACTGGATTACAGATAAACATATGCAGACATTCGGCGGTTGGCTCCGAACACATCTCATTAATAACAACGATATTGGAGATCAGTTGTACTTGTTGGCCGGGTCACCATCTTCGACTGTAGTGACTTTCCAGGGGTACGAGATAAATGGAAATACCTTCTACACGATCGCCCAAGATAAAAAGAGCACCAACCAAAACAGTGGTGTCCGCATTGATGCAACAAACACTAACAGTGGGGAAAATGACACATATTATGGTTACATAGAGGAGATATGGGAACTTGACTATGGACCTTCTTTTAAGATCCCTTTGTTTCGGTGCAAATAGGTCAAGCTGGATGGAAAAGGGGTAAAGGTAGACCAGCTATACGGAATGACAACAGTGGATCTCAACAATCTTGGTTACAGAGATGAACCATTCGTCCTAGCCAATGATGTGGCTCAGGTTTTCTATGTGAAGGACATGTCCTCCAGACCGAGGAAAAGAAAACATAAGGAAACGAGCTCATCCGATGAGCCAAAGCGTCACATAGTTCTTTCAGGGAAAATAACCATCGTGGGAGTCGAGGACAAGACAGACATGTCAGAAGATTATAATAAGTTTGCTGAAATTCCTCCCTTGACAGTGAACATTGACCCAAGCATCAAGTTAAATGATGAAGATGCTCCATGGTTACGGCCGAAGAAGGTTAAATGATGAAGATGCTCCATCGTCAAGTTAATTGAAGAATGTTCATGGCACAAATGAGTATCTCAAAATGGTGTCACATTTATTTTTGTGTAATCATGTAACTGTATGTAAGATATTAAAAGTGGAGATGGTTGGCTTTTTGTAGCATATTTATAGAGTCGTTCACGGGCTTGCAGGGAAATTTTTCCGAGGCGCAACTTCCGAAGATGCCCTAGGGCATGTGCACCAACGACATCTTCGAGAAGCTGCTCCACGGGAGATTTCCCAACCCTTTCCCCAATACTGTTAGAGGAGATGTAGTCTTTCATGGGCTTGCAGGGAAATTTTTCCGAGGCGCAACTTCCGAAGATGCCGTAGGGCGTGTGCACCAACGACATCTTCGAGAAGCTGCGCCACGGGAGATTTCCCAACCCTTTCCCCAATACTGTTAGAGGAGATGTAGTCTTTCATGGGCTTGAGGGGAAATTTTTCCGAGGCGCAACTTCCGAAGATGTCGTAGGGTGTGTGCACCAACGACATCTTCGAGAAGCTGCGCCACGGGAGATTTCCCAACCCTTTCCCCAATACTGTTAGAGGAGATGTTGTTGGGTGTATACTAGCAGCTTCCGAGCGGGACTCTCCCCGGAGGGGCTATATATAGCAATGTGCCTCCAGATAATCCCCCCGAGATGAGGCCACCCCAGATAAGGCAAACACCAGATAAGCCTCCCCCAGATTTAGCCCCCCCATCTTTAGCACCGATTCCAGCCAGGAACCGGGATAAAAGGGGTATATAAACTAATCCACCATCTTTAGCACCGGTTCCAGCCAGGAACCGGGATAAAAGGGGTATATAAACTAATCCACCATCTTTAGCACCGGTTCAAGCCAGGAACCGGGATAAAAGGGGTATCACCATCTTTAGCACCGGTTCAAGCCAGGAACCGGGATAAAAGGGGTATATAAACTAACGACAACGACTTTATTGAAATTTAACAAGATACATTAACTAAACTTAAACTAAAACAACGACAACGACTTTATTGAAATTTAACATTAACTAAAGTTAAACTAAAATAACAACTTCTACTAGTTCTTCCGCGCATCCGCTGCTGCCCTCCTGGCTGCCGCCTCCTGCCGTAGCTCCTCCTCACGACGACGCTTATGCATCTCATCACTATCCAGATCCGCCACACGTGGCCGCTTATGCAGCTCCTGGAGACTCTGCCTCTCAAATGCTTCTATGGTAGCCGCTAGCGCCGCCTCCTCCCACTCCTCTATCTCTGCGAGCTGCGGATCCACCTCATCCGCTGCTGCCCTCCTGGCTACCGCAGCTGCTACTACAGCTCCTCCCACTCCTCTATCTCTGCGAGCTGCGGGTCCACCTCCACCAGCGGCGGGTGCGGCTTTGGGGGCATTGTGCAATGGGCTAGGGTTCGGTGATGAGTCAAATGGGAGAGACGGGGGCGTACTATTTATAGAGGGCGTGTAGGCGGGAAATCTCCATGCTGCGCGTCGTGGCGGGGAAATATCCCGCGCGGCGTCGTCGCGTGGCGGGAAAATATTCCGCGCGGCGTCGCGTGGCGGGAAAATATCCCGCGCGGCGTCGTCGCGTGGCGGGAAAATATCCCGCGTGGCGTCGTGGCAAAATAACTTGCGCGGCGTCGTGTGACAGGAACCTATCACGCGCGGCGTCGTGGCGGGAACCTATCCCGCGCGAAACACCCAAAAAAAAGGCGGGAAAAATGCAAAAGGCAGCGAAAAAAATGGACCTTTTGCACCGGTTCGTGGCTGGAACCGGTGCAAAAGGGTCTTTTGCACCGGTTCTAGCCACGAACCGGTGCAAAAGGTCCGCAGTATAAACTGCCCCGCGCCCACCCGTCTTCTCCATTCGCGCGAGGAACAAGTCCCTGCCGTCAGGCTGCCCAATTTTAGAGCCGCGCCGCCGCCGCCGTCAGGCCGCCTCCCGCGCCGCTGCGCCTCCCGCGCCGCCGCCGGCTGCGCTGCCGCAGCCCGCGCCGCCGCCTCCTCCGCGCCCGTCCCCGCGCGCCAGCTCCGCCGCCACCGCCCGCGCCCGCCCGGCCGCGCGCCGGCTTCCTCCGCGGCAGACGCCGCCGCGCCGCCGCCGACCGCCACCGCCCGCGCCGCCGCCACCGCCACCGCCCACGCCGCCCTTCTTCTCCGGCCGGCAGCCTTCAGAACCGGCTCTAAGGCTTCGTCGAGCATGCATGGCAATGATCGGGCTAGGAAGGCACACTAGAATTTCTTATCTCGTAAGATCCGGCCACATGTCCAACGTGTTGAAGGAAAACGACCCGCGCCTCGCGTCGTCTCCTCCAGGCGACGCGGGGGGCGAAACCCTAACTCACCCCGCCGCCCTCCCTCGCCCCTCGTCGTCCCCGGAGGTGCTGCCGGTCGAAGACCACGGCGCCGGTGAAGGGGACGGCGGGGATCTCGGATCTCGGCCCTCGGCTCCTCTACGCGGCCACAGGAAGGGAGGTCGCCGCGCGTGGCTCGCCGGTGCTGCTGTCGCCGCCCGCGGCCGCCCCGGTCCAGGTACGTCTCTCCAGGCCGGCGGGTCCTCTGGATTTGCCATGGTTGGGGTAGGTGCTGGTGCGGGTGTGGCTGTTGGGGGAGACTCGGTGGGGGCTTTTGGGCGTCGGAGCGGCGGCTCCGGGCGGTGGTCTTCGGCGTTGCCTCGCGCGGCGGCCATGTTTGGCTCGCATCTCCGGCCGTGAGGGCGGCGGGGCGGCGTGGCCTTGGATGCAGGGCGGCGGCCCGGGGCAATCTGGTGGGCTCGGCTCCAGGGGTGGGCTCGGGCGGCGGCGCTGCTCCAGGGGTGGACAGCATTGCCTGGTGCTGGACTGTTACTGGCCGCGGTCACTCGGGTGATGCGGAGGTGGTGATGTGTAGCACCTGTCTCTCGCTGTCGCCTCGCCATGATCTTGACGAGGTGCTGGGCCATTTCCGCGGAAAATGAACCATATTTCCCCAGATCCGAGGTTTGTCGGGTCAATCTGTGAGATGGGATGGACTAAGGCGGAGTGGATAGGCCATCGCGCGATCTTGGAGCTCTTGCTTGGTTGATTGGTGCGGTCGGTGTCGGCGATGAGCTTGGAGTAGGTGACTCTTGGGATTGGGTCTCCCCATCTCCTTGGGCCGGCAACACTTGAGGAGGTGTTGTCGGCGGTGTCTGGTTTCTGGTTCCTTTCTACGGTCTCATGGCGTTGGCCGGCTACTGGCGGGACGGGAAACCGGCGAAAGCCGTGCAAGGCTATGGCCGGTGCGGGTGACGATGACGTCCTTGACGCCATTTACCTTCTTGGAGGCGCCACCAAATGTCCCTCCTTTTGTGTGGCTGGATCACGCCTCCTTGCGAAACTTGCGTGCTTCTCCGGTCGGGGCGAAGTCTGTCTTCATCGACTCTAGGCTCACCCTCTCACCCTCCTTGCGCTTCTCGCCGCCACTGTCTCCTGGTTACAGTTACACGGTGGTCATCCCGGTTCGGTCGGCTACCTAGAAACCCAGGGGTGGTTGTCTAGCTTGGCGTCTTGCCACGGGTGACGCCGATGATATCTTCTTCAAGCCGTGGACTCAGTGTGTCGTTGGACAAGCGTCAAGGTTGCGTCTTTGGGGTGGTGTTTGGGCTAGGGCGAAAGCTCGGCAAGGCCTTGGCCGGTGCAGGCGACGTCGACGCCCTTGGGCGCCGTCTTCCTCCTTGGAGGCGTCGCATTCAAGCCCTCCTCCTTCAGAATCTCGAATCATGAAGTCAACCAAGCTCCTTCGGTCATGGGCGTGCTCTGTTTCTGCTTGGGAGGTCTGTTAGTCTGGACAGTGTCGGCGCCGCGCCCTCTCAGCAGGATTCTTCGCCTCTTAGCTGGGCTCAAGATCTCTACCTAGTTCCTAGTTAGCGTTGCTTGTTCCCCCTTTTGTTTCTCCTGTTGTCCTCCAATGCTGTAATGTTGCGCTGGTAACCCCAGCAGGTCCTTGTAAGTGTCGATGTACTGGTTTCCGTCCTACCGGGCGTTATTAATTTAACGCAGGGCTTAGGCCTTCTCTTTAAAAATGTCCAACGTGTTCGCAGGATGTGCCGTCCTTGACATGTACACAACGTGCGACTGTGTGGATGATGTGCTCCGGACATTTGATGAGATGCCTGAGAAATTCCATCTCATGTGATTTCAGCCTATACGCACTATGGGAAACTGAAGGAGGATGCACACTGAATATGCTGACAAACAGCTAAAAAACTGTCAGGGCACATCTATTAGATACGTACACTACCATTTTGCTGGAGTTTGTGTTAATTATTAGTGTTCCTTGTATGGTGTTTCCCAAATTATGTACTATAGGTGGTTTTTCCTGCACCTACATGGCTGGAAACAAGTACTCCCTCCGTTCTATGAAACTTGTCTTTTTCGATAAAAGGTGCTTTATTACTCAAAAAGTTTAAGCATTACACCCAGCTTCTGCATAACTAAGATGCACACAGCCGTTCAAGTCTCATAAGTGTTCAAACAAAGTACTCCTAGATGAAAAAAGAGAAGAAAAAAACAGGAGACGATCCCGGCTAAGCTTCATTGGCCTCAATACGCCTATTATGCAGCCACCTATGTTGGAAAATAAACTTCTTCACCGTGTCCTCCAATCGTGTAGACACCTCTGTAAAGAGGTCACGATCCTCCAAACGTTGGAGTGGCGACCATGAACGGATAAAAGCCGTAGCGCGGTAGACAACCTGCAACAGAGAAGAATTTTTGTAATTAAAAACCTTGTCATTTCTACATAGCCAAAGCAACCATACGATAGCAATCGCGCCCACCCTGATAAGCGTTTTATACCTAGCGTCAATCCCGTTTAGCCAATTGCCAAAAATATTTGCAATGCTGCGAGGTGGATATACACTAGTAGAAAAAGAGGCTTTTGTTCAGAGCTGCCCGGAGCTTTAGCACCGGTTAGGCTACGAATCCAGACTAAACGGTGCATTAGCACCGGTTCGAGAGGTCAGAGCTTTAGCACCGGTTCGTGCGGGAGCTTTAGCACCGGTTCGTGCCACGAACCGGTACAAAAGGGTTGGCGTCAGCCGCGAACCCTTTAGCACCGGGTCTACCCTTTAGCACCGGTTCGTGGTATGGATCGCCTTTTTTAGCTCTGTAAAATACAAAAGAAAATAATAGAAAATTCAAAAAATAAAATCTTTTCAGATTCATGTATGTTACGCAACCTACTATTAGGGAAAATTAATAAATTTCAATTTCAATTTTTTTTTGCAAAAAAAGTTTAGAAAAAGATAAAACGGCTTTTCTGGTTGCATACGAAGTCGAAAAAAAACGTATAATATATCAAAATGATCGTGGAAAAAAGTTACATCCGAATTCTTAGCCAATTTTTAGATTCTCAAAATTCCAAAGGAAAATATGAAAGCAAGAAGATTTTAGATTTTTTTAAAAAAATAAGAAAAAATGATTTTTTTTTGAAATTTTATATTATTTTGTTGATTATTTCAGTTTCTAATTATTTGGAATTTTGGAATTTATTATGTTTTTTTTGATTTTTTTTTTGATTTTTTGAAATATTTCGAGTTTTTAATTAATAATTGAATTATGCATAAAGATTATTTGAAATTAATTGTTGCTTATTATTACTTAAAATCATTGTTGCTTATTTGTAAAATCATTTAGAATTCAAAAAATAAAATCATGTATTATCAAAGTCTAAGGGTTAATACAATTCATAGCATATTATTATCAAGGAGTTATGAGTGTAGTCTTGGAAGCGTGTGCGGAAGAAATGGAGAAGTTAAGCGTGCTAAAGGTGGGCTAGTGTGAGGATGGGTGACCGATCGGGAAGTTTGACCATAAGTATGTACTTTGACATGAGAATAAGGGTGATTAGAGTGGAAACTGTCAAACAATTCAAATATCTGAAAATAGAGAAATTCAAAAATTCAAAAAAATAATTTCAATTTTTTTTTTAAAATTTATAGCGAAAATTGTACCTGGACCGAACCGGTGCTAAAGGGTCCTCCAAACGCAGCACCTATCCCGGGCCACGTGGAGCCCCTTTAGCACCGATTCGTAACACAACCGGTGCTAAAGGGGTGGGGCTTTAGAACCGGATGCTTTGCACCGGTTGGGCAACCGGTGCTAAAGCCCCTTACCAACCGGTGCTAAAGCCTCATTTTCCACTAGTGATAAGGTAGAACCTATCTGAATGATTGACCATATAGACCTAGCAATTCGACAACTGAAGAAAATGTATTTTATTGTCTCTTGTTCGTGATAGAAAAGACATTTTGTACAGCCATGACAGTTACGTTTGGCAAGGTTATCTTGCAAAGACCTTTGTTTTCAAAGGTATCTTCATCTTCCAGATGGATTTATTATTAACAACCGGTTTACTGGGTATAATTAAGGCTTTGTACATGGAGCTAACCGAGAATTTACCATTCTTGGTGAGACTAACAAAATTCATCGACCCCCTGAATCAACTGGATTGAAGCTAACCTCTGTAGCAATTCATTCCATGTAGTCAGTCTGGGAGCACTAAGATCACACCTGAACGACATAGAGGGTGGAAAAGTTTCCATCACCTTCTGTAAGGTATCACCCTTATGGCGAATAATATTGTACAAAGCCGGATATTGTTCTCGAAGAGTAGTTGTATCCAACCATCTATCCCAGAACCTTATCTCAGACCCATTCCTAATGGAGAAGGAACCAAACACTAGTAGAAAAACGCTTATAGGTGGGAGCTTACTTCTGTGGCGCACAACCAAAAATGCGCCACAGAAAGTTGTTTTGTGGCGCACCAGACTCTGTGCGCCACAAAAATTGCTTATTTTTTTGGCGCACCAGGAATCCATGCGCCACAGAAACTATGTGGGGCCCACACCCTGCCACCCTCAAATCATTGGTTTCACTATTTCTATGGCGCACTGCACTTGGTGCGCCACAGAAATAACGTATTCTGTGGCGCACTAGCCTCGGTGCGCCACAGAAATAACGTGTTCTGTGGCGCATTGGCGCGGGTGCGCCACAGATATAACACCTCCTATATCATGCCGTACCCCCTCCCTCGCCGGTACCACTCTCTCCCCTCTCCCTACTGCCGCGCGCCGCCGCCTTCCATGGCGAGCGCTGCCGTCGCCGTCGTCGCCGCCGCCGCCGCCTTCCTCCGCGAGGGCCGCATGCCGCCACGCTCCACCCATCCCTGCCACCAGCAGCACAAGCTGCTGCGGCGTGGAGGAAGAGGGGTCGGCGCGGCGTCAAGGTGGAGGAGCCGCCGCCGCGTCAAGGTGGAGGAGCCGCCGCGACCTCCACCCCTGCCGTCATCGTCGGTGAGCTCCTCCACAACTGCCGTCGTCGTCGGTGAGCTTTCTCCCCTCCCCTCCCTCTTCCTCTCCCGCGCGAGCACAATGTGCTCGACGAAATGCCGTCGTCGTCGGTGATGCCCTGGTTCGATCCCCTCTTTGAATTTGATGCCCTGCAGGTTTAGGGTTCATAGGAATTTGATGCCCTGGTTTAGGGTTCATAGCAAAAAATGAAATGCTACTGGTTCATTTGATGCTACTGGTTCATTTAAATGCATGAAATGCTACTGGTTCATTTGTTGTGCTCAGTGAGGTTAACTGTTAACAATTTTCTTGATGGGTTCATAGGAATTTGATGCTACTGGTTCATTTAAATGCTTGTTGTGCTCAGTGAGGTTAACTGGTTCATAGGAATTTAAATGCATGAAATGCTACTGGTGGGCTTGTATACATACATATTTATAGTTTCTCTTGGTTGGCCTGGGATTAGTTTTCTGGACCCCAAGTAATTCTCTGTTGGGATTAGTTTTCTGGACCCCAAGTTTTCTGGACCCCTGATGATTTACTTGATGGATTCTTGTGAGCTTATGGTATGCTTATAATGCTCTGATTAGTGGGGATGCTTACTGGATCATGTGCATATAGTTCATATAGTTCCCTAAAAAGAAAGAATGCTCCCTGGCCAGATGCTTGATGTCTTAGCTCAGCCAATGATGCAAAGGCTGAGGCAAAAACTTGGATAAGAACAGATACTAAAATGTGTGATTTAAATGGAATGCTTATGATGGTATACTAAAATAGAGATATTCACAGTAGGGAATCATGTAAATGAATGCCACTGTGGTATCCTTTGAAGAAAATGGGAAGTTTCTGATGGTTTAAAAGACTAGGTGATGCTAGGTTATTAAGTTGGCTGTCAAGGTTGGTTTTATCTGGTTAACTTGGATAGGCTATGTGTTCTTGCTTACTTATGCATATCCATCTCTACTGGATTTACTAGCTCAGGCTTGGCCTCTCTCTTGCCAGCATCACTTGGTTACTACCAAGTGATGATTAATCTTTATGGTACCCCAGCTTTGTTTTGAACTCAACTGAGTAATGATAAATTTCTATTAGTTGTTGGCTTTGATGAAAATAGAGATATCCACAGTAGGGGATCATGTAAATGAATGCCACTGTGGTATCCTTTGAAGAAAATGGACTGTTTCTAATGGTTTTAAAAGGCTAGGTGGTGCTAGGTGATTCAGTTGGCTACCAAGACTTGTCTCATCTGGTTAGCTGGGATATGCTATGTGTTCTTGCTTGTTTAGGCATATCTATCACTTACTGGATTTACTGGTTCTTGCTTGGCCTCTCCTTTGCCAGCATCACTTGGTCTATACCAAGTGATGAATAATCCCTACGGAGCATCTGCTCCATGCTAAATGGTTCTCTTTATAAATGATTTGGTCTTTAATTTTATTTGTACTTGCCGATGATTAGAATGTTTGGTCACTTGTGCACTCTGGGGTGGGGCCAGTGAGCCTGGTGTGATGGCACAAATATCAATCTCTTGTGCATCCTACCTGGCCTCGCTGACCCCATCCCTGAATGTTAATATTTGTTTGGACCAACAAAGTATGAGGCATATGCTATCTAGTTGATACCACTTGGCTCTTTCTTCCTTTTTAGTGCTGATGATTAGAATGTTTGGTCACTCGTACACTCGGGGGTGGAGCAAGTGAGCCTGGTGTGATGGCACAAATATCAATCTCTTGTGCATCCTACCTGGCCTCACTTACTCCATCCCTGAATGTTAATATTTGTTTGGACCAACAAAGTATGAGGCATATGCTATCTAGTTGATACCACTTGGCTCTTTCCTCCTTTTTAGTGCCGATGATTAGAATGTTTGGTCACTCGTACACTCGGGGGTGGAGCAAGTGAGCCTGGTGTGATGGCACAAATATCAATCTCTTGTGCATCCTACCTGGCATCACTTACTCCATCCCTAAATGTTAATATTTGTTTCGACCAACAAAGTATGAGGCATATGATATCTAGTTGAGATACCACTTGGCTCTTTCTTCCATTTTAGTGCCGATGATTAGAATGTTTGGTCACATATACGCCGCAATATACTTTGTAGAAGACCCCCTTTCCCCGGCCGCCGTTCCGTGAACGAGTCCTTGACAAGACAACAACGTCGACTTGCCTCTCCGGCGCAGAACCACGTCAATCCCAGCCGCCTCCCTTGTGGCCGCGTCTCCTGCGCTCTTCTCCATGGCCGGACCACGATTGGACTCACCGGGGCCGGGAATAATGATAATCGCCATCACCACTATGGTCAGACTCCACATGTGACGAGTACTTTGCAGCAGATGCCACGTTTCTTCCCTCGCCGTCCAGTGAACGAGTCCTTGATGCAAAGACCGTGCCGGCCTGCCCAGCATCATGCCGGCCCCTGTTGCCCCGCTTCAGGCCGTGTCTCCCGCGCCCTTCACTCTTCGCCTTCTTGCCCGGTGAACCAATAGACTGATCGTTGGAATAAGGAAACCGATGACGGCCGATCGCAGGCGAAGAGTGAAGGGCGTGGGAGACACGGCCTGAAGCGCGGCAACAGGGGCCGGCACGGTCTTTGCATCAAAGACTCGTTCACTGGACGGCGAGGGAAGAAAAGTGGCATCTGCTGCTGTGAACTCTACACCTGTGGAGTCTGACGATAGTGGTGATGGCGATTATCATTATGCCCCCGGTGAGTCCAATCGTGGTCCGGCCATGGAAAAGAGCGCAGGAGACGCGGCCATAAGGGAGGCGGCTGGGACTGCCGTGGTTCTGCGCCGGAGAGGCAGGTCGGCGTTGTTGTCTCGTCAAGGACCCGTTCACGGAACGGCGGCCGGGGAAAGGGGGGCCCTTCTGCAAAGTATCTTTGCGGCGTATCTTAACTATGGTTTCTGACCATAGTATTTGTGTTGACCAACAATGTATGAGGCATTTATTCCATTTTGTCTTGTGCATCGGATTTGTTGGCCTTTCTTCCATTTTAGTGCCGATGATTAAATTGTTTGGTCACCGTACACTTGGGGGTGGCGTTAGTGAGCCTGGTAAGATAGCACAAATATCAATCTCTTGTGCATCGGACTTGGTCTCACTAACGCCATCCCTAAATGTTAATATTTGTGTTGACCAACAATGTATGAGGCATTTATTCCATTTCTCTTGTGCATCGGACTTGGGCTTGGTCTCACTTTCTTCTATTTTAATCAGAGGAGGAACCGGATGAAGTCCCCGATGCAAGCGAGCCTGGCGGGTAGAGAGGAGGGAGCAAAGGAGGAACCGGATGAAGACCGCTTTGTATCTCGAAATGGTGAAATTTTTAGGAATTAAGAATTGTATGTAAAACATTTGACACTTGTCACTATATATGTATCTCGATCGGGCTCTAAGTAATATGATGATGATGTCTATGTTATATCTGTGCAATGTACATGCTATTTATATTATATCTGCAACTGTATATAATCTGTATAATATATGTATATTGCTGTGTATAACCTGTATGTTTATGGCAGGGAGCTCAAAATCTTGTATAATACGAGCAATTTCTGTGGCGCACTGAAACGAACTTCTGTGGCGCATCTTTTTCTGTGGCGCACCGAAGTACTGGTGCGCCACAGAAACCTTAATTCTGTGGCGCATGAGAAGGTGCGCCACAGAAACCTTATTTTTGTGGCGAAGTTTCTGTGGCGCACCATCCATGCGCCACAGAATCTATTTTTGGTGCGCCACTAATGAGCCTTTTTCTACTAGTGAAATGGGAAAAAGTGCTTCTTAGTTGCCATAATGCAAGCCCAAAAGTGTGAATCTCTAGGTTTTCATATAACCTGAGATATTGCTTTTGAGTACACATACTTTTTCCGCAATAGTTGCTGCCAATAATGAAACTTGTCTTAAGTTTATCAAAATTTGGATGCTTTGACAAATCCAAGACTAGTTTCGTGAGACAGAGGGATTAGATATGATAGCCTTTTTTGGGAATAAATAAGGCTTACAGACAACTAAACAGCTAAGGGAATCCGCATCCTGAAAGCATGGCACAATAGTGTCTTTTTTTCTTTATTCCTTTTTTTTTGGAGATCAAAGAAGGGGGTATCTCCTCCTCAGCGTGACAAATCCTGAAAAAGCAGGGTGAGATGGAACACGTCTGTTGAACAACTGACAGTGACATGGCGGAAGAAGATCACGAAGAAGGCAACCATACAAATTACTGCCTCTTTTCTTTTCTTACCAATTCCAGTTTCAGTTCGATCGTTTAACTGCTACCTCTATGGTCATGGTGGCTTGCTTCTCTCGGAGCAAGATCAACAGCCCTTATGTCTCACAAACCTAAATTTATTGACATATTGAACAGAAAAACCTCAAATATAATGCATGGAGTAGCAGATATTTAGATTTCTTTTTTAATCCGCACCATAAATACTGTACTGTCCATTTTGATTGAACGTACTCAATCATACATTAACCATTACAGGATTATCAACCAGTTCTTGGCCACTTTATTACATATAGTTATAGGCAGTATTGAAATGCTGGCTCAAGCGTTGAGCCATCACAAGCCCATCTACAATCACCACATATAAAAACAAATTTAATCATAACATTATACATAGACAAACGCACGCGCACACACACACAATCAGCAAATTACAAATTATGTTACAAATCTCATAATTGAAGATTCCCGTGTTGATGCTCCGACCTTCGACTAGGATAGGCTATTCATCACACAAGCGGATATCGGCTTGCTTGATTAGGCTTAGAATGTGAGGTCTGTTACCATGAATGACGGCACAAATATCATCTGAATAGGTGAAAACCTCCAGATGCTCAAGCTTAGGAAACACTGAGTCCCCTATTTCGATCTTCTTCAGCATCACATCTAGTACTAATTTCTTGAGACTTTGGAACCCACTAATGAATACAAGATGGTCATCTGTGTCTACGTAGGAGTCATGGTTTAGGGCAAGAGTGGCAAGAAAGGGCAGTTTACCTAGCTTATTTATGAATTCATTCGTCACCTGTGTCTTCTTCAAATATAGCCTCGTCAAGTTTGGGAGATAGAAGCCAGAGCTGCTCTTTCGAGAATTTGGTGGTTGCACAATAACCCCCTTTAGTCTCATTTCCTGAAGTCGCGGAAGGTTGGAATGAGTGAACAAATATGAGATAATGATTTCACCTTGTATGCTTAGGACCACGAGGTACTGGAGTTTAAAGACAGCGGTCAAGGCATTGGCATTTCTGGCGGGGAGCTTCCATATGTACAACGATTCAAGGTGTAACATTTTCTCTAGAGTTGTTCTCTCCCAGCCATGAACATCGGGGGGCTTTATGCTTTCCAGAGTCTGCAAGTGCCTTAGGTGTCCGACTTTCCTAGGAAGGACGAGGAAGCCAAAAACATGGCGCAGCTCCCGAATCTTCCAGAACTCTTCGGGAAGTACCGTGACATTGGTGTCTCGAACATCTATTGTTTGGAGGCCAGCGATCTTTCCAATTGATGGTGGTATGAGCTCCAGAGAGCAGGAGGTGATGCCGAGGTATTGCAAGTGCACCACATTCCCAATATCAGATGGTAGCTTGTCTCCAATCTCAAGGCCATGCAGCTTGATGACACGAAGGAACTCAGATCCTTGCAGGAGTTGTCTTATGGCAGACTCCATGACCATGAGCTCCTTGGACTTGGAGTCGTTCGTGTGTCTTGAGTGATGGAGACAGGGGCATGCTTGGTTTTGCTGATCTTCTTCCTCTTCCCTAATATCATCCACCTTTTCAGAGTATGACAATATAGACCGTAGCCTGGGCAGAGGGTTAACGAGAGCAACATACTTGTCCCTATCACCCTGGAGGGAAAGGCGGCGCGGATTGGACAGCACAGAGATGTCATTCCCTCTATGGACTTCCACAAATCTTGCCTCCTGCGCCTCACGAAGCAAGTAGGCATGTACTTTGCTTTGGATGGCCACACGCTCGTCCCCAGAAGCTTGATCCGCCGCTGGTGGAAGGTTCACCAGCCTCCTTGCAATTAGCTCTTTCAAGTAGTGTTCGCCCACCTTCTCCATTCCCTTGCCATCTTTTGGTCCCAGAAATCCCTCCGCCACCCACATGCACACTAAGCTACGTGCGCTGATAAGTGTGTTCACTGGCAAGGCAGCAAAGTACATGAAGCAAGATTTTAGGTCATGTGGAAGGTCATCAAAGCACATGGATAATAAGGTGTCGAGGCGCTTCCATCGAAGGGCCTTGACCTTGAGGTTGTCAATCACTGTAGACCATTCTGCAGGGCACTCCTTTGTTCTCAAAAGGCCTGATAGAAGCACAAGTGCAAGTGGCAGACCACCTGTAATGTAGAAGATTTGTTCTTGGAAGTCTTCACGGACACTCTGATGCACATGTCTCCAGTACTGTTCATCTATGTCCTCTATGAAGAGTGTCGCTAGGAACAGGTTGGTGGCTTCATCCATAGTGAGATCATCAAGTTCAATGCATTGCCAGGTGGCGTGCGATGCTTCTGGTCTGGTCTGTGTGATCTGCACTACCTTGCTCCCGGCCTTGCCGTACGGAAGCTGAGTTAGTATGCGCTCCCACTCTATGCTGCTAACTTCACCATCTATAACCACCAAGTACTTACTTTCGTACAGTTCCTTCTCCAAGTTGTACAGTATCAACTTCAGGATGCTGGGGGCACTTAAATTGGGTGCAACGCTCACCCAAACCTGTACATCAAAGTGATTCTTGGTCTCGTGCTGCTCGTACATGTTCCCCACAAGCTTTGTCTTGCCCACACCACTCTTTCCTATCACATACATCACCTCTTGCCTTCCTGTGTCGTTTTCTGCCTTTAAGTATTTCATCAGGTACTCTAGCTGCTTCTCTCGTGCCACCAATGGAAGCACAATATTATCCCTGTAGATTTATTTTATATATTATTGGTTTACATATTCTCCACTCACATTGATGAAAAAAGAAACTCTACATACTCTTAGTTCTCGGAATGGAAGTTTCAATGTTTTTCAACACAAAAAATTGCAAAGCTTTTGGAGTTCCTTGAATCCTTTGACACGTCATGTTACTTGTTAGGGGGTAATATTTCTCGCAGTAATAGCAAAACAAGAATACAAAGACACACACTCGAACTGGGAAGAAATCTGGGTTCACATCAGTGGTGTCGCCGGTTGAACGATGGGAGACTAGTTAAGCTTGTAGGATCTTGGGTCTCTCGTTGGTAAAACCAAAGAATGAAAGAAGTCAATATGGCGTCTACAAGGACCACTCCACACATGCACTGAGTCACTCTACAAGGGGCGGCTCGGGCGGAAACCCTATCTGACGCCGCCCCCAGGTCCTCCTCTCTTATCTCTCCCGCTGCTGCTGGAGGAAGCCGGCTGTCAAAGGCGGTGGCGGGGCGGTATTATAGCGCGGCGGCTTATCGCACACGGGGAGCCCTTCGGCGTGGTCATCGTGGCGAAGGATGGGAGCTCGGGCGGCGGCACCGAGAGATGGTGGTGGTTCTCCCATGGCGCATGGCGGCGGGGGTCGCATTTGCCGGCCAGGACGCCGCCTAGGCGAGAAGCATGGCGGCGTGGTCCTGTGGCAGCGGTGCGGAAGCGCAACCCCTCATTGGCTAAGTGGAGGTGGCTCACCTCCGGCGTGCTCGACATCGTCAGGCTTCGGGCGGCGCATGTCGCCTTCTTCGCTACCGGTCAAGCCTTCGGGCTGCCAGTGGGGATTGGGGTGGCTGGTCTCGAAGAGAACCCATGTGTGGCGTGGGGTTTGCTGGCTTGGATCTAATAAGGGTAGTTTGGCTCTAGTGTTCTTCTTGCAACAAGTCTCTGATCTTCTTGATGATGGCCTCCTTGATCTAGCTCTTGGATATTTCCGCAGTTTGACATAAGGCGCTACTTGAAATCTAGAGTGGAATCATGCGGTCGTCTGCGCCCTTTTCTTTAGTCAGTGTGACTTCATTTTGGCGAGGGGTGAAGTTTGGAGTGTCTTTGTTCTTCAAGACACCAACGATAGCAGCAGTCTTGGCAAGCAAGGGTGGCAACACAGGTGGACTGCATTCTTGGTGGTGCTCCTCAAGTACCAAGCCACGATTTCTAGGGTGAAAACCCAATGTCTGGACATCATTGGTTGCAACTGGCAATGGACTTGCTGAAGACATTGTTTTCTCAGACTTTCTCCAGGGTGAAAACCTAAGATCTTTGATCGGGTGACATCAACGCTTCTGCATTGTTTCATTCTTAGATGCATTATTTTTGGAGAATCTCGTTCGTAGTCCGGGTGTTGTCTTCGGTGGTGGTCAGAGTGCTACTGTCGCGGGTGGTTCAATACTGCGATAGGACATTTGTTTTCTTTTCTCTCTTTTTTATATTTTTCTTGGCTGTGTGCATCCTTGATATCTTTGGACATCTTGTTGGTGAAGAGGATAAGTTTAATTAGTATCGTCGTGATATTCATATATTCATTTTATCGAAAAAAAAGTAGACATGGGTGTGCAATATCATGAGCTTATGAATTCAGGTGCAACCGTCTGGAAATTGTCGCATAGGATAACCTTCAACCGAGGTGGTTGCGCCCTATGAATATAATCAATGATGGATAGTAGTCTTTATGTTCTGTCCATTTTTTATCCATGAATTTTACACTCTGGATGATGATAAAGCTGCAATAATATTAAGTGTGTGCATATATATCCCCTTTTTGGGGGCTTAGTTAAATCTAACTCCTCTTGCCCCCGGGGGGTGATGGGAGGGGGAAACCCTAGCCGCCACCCACTGCCCCTCCCCAAATATCCTCCTCCTCCCCCGCCGGCACTAAGAGTAGCCTGGCAAAGCCTGGTTGTCGCCGGCAGCGGGGTAGGCCTCCTCGTCCCCTTGCACAAAGGATCAGCGCGCGTCGTCTTCTCTGATCTGTGGGGGTGTTGCAGCCAGGCACCATAGCGTGGTGGCTCCCGCGGCACGGTGGTAGGCCCTTTGGAGGGACGGCGGCTTTGGTCCCGATCTCTGGGCAGCAAGGAGGTGGATGGCGCGGGCTGCATGATTGTTGGTCGCTTCGGCGGCGGCGGTGTCTGCGGCTGCATCAAGTTCCAATCAGCCGGGTATGGATTCGTGTGGCTGCCTGTGAAAGCCGAGATTGACAATGACATCACCTCTTGGCATCGTTTTCCTTGTTGAAGGCATCGTTTTTGCAGCCCCCATCTTTTGCTCAAGCGCTCTTGGGGAAACCTTAGATCCGGGTGTCGTTGCCTATTCGACGGTACCTCGGAGGAGGGATCCTCACGAGGGGGAGAAGAAGTAGGGGCCATAGGGCGGAGAGTCCTCGGGACGGTGGTACGCGATTTATCCAGCTTCGGAACACCTGCACGGAGACAGGGCCTACTGCTGCTTGTCTGGAATTATCTGGGCGCTTTCGCGTTATCACAATGAGTTGTGGTTGTGCCCCTTAGGGCTCCCAGGATCCGGCTTATAAAGGCGCACGAATCTAGGGTTTACATGGAGAGTCCTAGCCGGATTACAGGTTGCCTAACTACGGTACAATGTCTTGCCGGGTACGTCAAGGATCCGCCTTCCACCTACGTCGTACTGGATCCGGGTTCCTCATGGGCCTCCACGGATCCGGCCTTCTCGGAAGATCGGCTGGGATCCGGCTCTCTGATCCTGGGCTGGACTTCATCCTTCACGATCAACAGCAACTGGACCACCCGATGGGCCGCATGCCACATCACCATCTGTGGGCCACCCGGGCTTGCCGGATCTAGGCACTGTCGATGGTACACCCATGAAGTATACCCACAACAGTAGCCCCCAGAGTTCTCCGAGATTCACCTCTGGTTTCCGCCTTGGTTAAGCTTTGTGTCTTCCAACATTCCTCTCGGTAACACGGGGAAACTTGAAGAACTCCAACTTCATTTTTTCTTCTTCCCAACTTTTAGTCGGAAAACTCCTTTATCCCGCGGGACTTCATCCATCGACAGTATTGTTACAACGTGTCTCCGGGTTACTTCCCTGCTGAGATAACGGTTGATAATTTTTAAACTTCTACCCGGAACCTCGAAAAGTTCAAACGGTTCCGCCAATCTTGGCGCCATTTTCGGGCGATCTGAGCGGTAACTTATCATTAGCCATTTTTACCGCTTAGGGTTTACGACACATGTCAGCCATCCAACGGCGCGGCGCTTGCGTTCCGACCACCGGATGCGAAGCACGAATCTCCTCCTGCGGCCTATAAATATCCCACCGTTCACCCTAATCTCTCATTCACCTCCCTTTTCACTTCTCCCCTCAGCGCCGCCTCCGAGCTCCTCCTCCTGCGTGCCGGAACCCGCCGGAAGATCGCCGGAGTTCGAGCGCCACCGTGAGCTGTTCATCCAGTTCAACGAGTTCTTAAGTCCGGCGAGCCACCGCAGCAAAAACTTCACCGCCGGCGACTCCGACCACCGCGGACTCCATTCCGGTAAGTCCTTCGAGCTCCACCTTCTGGCCGTGCTTGGTAGGGATGACTAGGGTGTCAACATTGGATCCGGCTAAATATAGTCAACTCGCATTTTCTTTGTAGATGTCTTCTTCAGCTCCGACTCCCTCATCCGAGCCGATCATGGCGCAGCCAATCTCTTCCGCCCCTCCTCCCTTCGTCCCAGTTCAGCTGGAGCCCTCAAAGGATTCCGGAAAGAACATCGAGGGATCAGCCAACCCGGAAGAAACCGCGGGAGCTGAACAAATGGAGAAGAAAGCGGAGGAGGCAGCCGCCAAAAAATCCAAGGCTCGCGCGCGAGACAGCGAAGCCAAGGGGAAGTGGTGGCCCTGCACCACCACGGAAGCCGAACTCCGCAACTTCGAGGCGGAGGGATTCTTGAGGCCCGGATCCTGGCGTACGGTTCCGGGTTCTCTGACTCCTGCTCCTGAAGCCGGAGAGATGGTGGTGACCAAGGCGCTCATCGAGCGGGGCTTCTCCTTTCCGCCCAGCGATTTCTTCACGGAAATCCTGAAGGCGTACGGGCTGCAGCCCCACAATATATCACCAAACAGCATACTGGCCATAAGCAACCATGTGACGCTGTGTGAAGGCCATCTCCGGATAAACCCGGATCTGAAGTTGTTCCAATATTATTTCTCCGTCAAGAAGGAGATGATCGCTCAAACCTCCTCGCTAGCTACCTGCGGGAGTATCACGTTCAAGCTCCGCCCCGGACGCATCTACCTGCCAACGGACCGCCATGAATCTGTCCGCTACTGGTCCGGAGGCTTCTTCTACTTGAAGGACATTTCTGATCCGACAAGTTCTAGAGTGCTGCCGGATTTCAAGGACGGCCCCCCCAGCGAGACACCTGCCTGGTCCCAATGCCCTCACTTCTCCGAGTCGCCTCAACTAACAAGGGTGGTTCGGCGGATCTGTAAATTGACAGAAGAAGGCCTAACAGGCAAGGACCTTACTATGTCATGGTTCACGAAGCTGATCCAGCCACTCCAACATCGGGATCGCCTGATGTACCACTACACGGGGCGTGACGACCTCATGCGCGCGTCCAAGGAAAACCTTTCCGCCGACGCGTTGGACAAGAGGATCCGGGTGCTGATTAAAGTTCTGCGTGATCTTCATATCCACGCGTGCAAAACTGATATCCACACGAATGGATCCGGAACCGCGGTAAGTCTTTTTGCTTACCAGCAGATTCTTTATTCGCTTGTGCTATTTTGTCTAAGAACTTTTGCCTTTGCCTGCTTAGCTTGAAGTCCTCGAGGAGAAGGACCTCGGAACCCTGACCAGAGTTCCTCATAGCGGAACCACTGATCCTGAGGCCGCATCCAACGCGGAAGCTCCCGAGGCTTCGACTCCTGCCAAGCGGAAGAGAGCCGCGCCCTCCGGCCCAGCTCCAAAACGTGCCCGCGAAGCGCCAACCGCTGCGGCTACCTGGAAGCTTGAGAGGGAGAAACAACGCCTCAAACTTATTGACACCAGCAAACAATCTCAGCCAAACATCACACGGTTTTTTGCCCCCTCTGCGTAAGTGCTTGCATTCCGACAATGAACTTAAATCTGCATGCATTCCGGCTTAATAATATACTTTCTCACGTTGCGCAGACAAAGTTCCGGAAGCAAGCCCCCCAAGGACCCAAAGAAGAAAGCCAAACCGTCCCCTGCCTCGATGCCAGTTACCCCAGAGGTGGAGGTTCCGCCCAAAGCCACCGCAACTGCTGCTCCGGAGAAAGATGTCATCAACGTTGATGACCTCCCTGAAGAGCCTGTGGTGGGATCCGACAAGGGCGCCTCCTCGTCCCATCCTCCGCCAGAAGAACCAGACGTTACTTCGACTGAAGCTCCGGCTAAGGATGTCGAAAGGAAGTTAAAACTGAGCGGTGCAACTGATACTCCCCAGACGCACCCGCAATTTTTTCCAGTTCTCACCAAGGTTCCCCTGTCGCAACGCCACGCAGAACTCACGAAGATGATGGAAGAAGTATGGGGGAATCCTGAGACGGAGCAGAAGGACCTTGCTGCCTTTGAAGATGGAGTCCGGGTCTTCTTTGCAAAGCACAAGCACTTGCACCAGGTAACACCAGCCCCCAAGCATTGGTTTAGGCTTTTCCGAATAACAAGCGTGAACTGATGCTTTACTTGTATGAACTTCAATATATCTTCATGTCCAGCACCCAAATGTAATATTTCCGGCTAACCTTTTCTGTTTGCTTCACAGAACACTCGCAAGCTACATGATGATCTGCGCGTGCATGTGCTAGAGCAGAAGGCGGAGATTGAGGCGCTGCATAAGAGGGACGCGGAGAGCCAAAAGGCAATTTCCGTCTTGGAAACTCGCCTGAAGAACCTCGAGGGTAAAGATTCCGACTGACCTCAGGCTTCTCAACGCATTCTCTCTTTGAAAAAATATTATTGTTTGAGTAATTTTCTTTTGCTTTCCGCCTTACAGAAGAACATGCCAAACGCCCATCCATTGATGAGCTTTCCGCGGAGCTCAAAGTTTTAAAAACTGAGCATTCCTCCCTCCAGAAATTCCTCAAGGAATCTTCCGAGAAAGAGACCAAGGAGAGAAGAGAGCGCGAAGAAAAGCACGCCAAGGAGCTGTCGGAACTTGCCGAGAAGCTGAAAACGAGCAACCAGAGGGTCAAAAGTCTGGTGTCGAAGTCGAAAGCTTATGAGACAGAGGCGGAAAATATTGACAAGATGATCTTCTGTAAGGACTTTATATTCTTCCGCCCTCGTTACTGCATTCATCCAGGCTGATACCCGGAAACTGACCATTCGATTCTTCTGACAGCATGTCTTGGATTCGAATGGCCGCCGGAATCTCCGCTCTCTAGGACTGAAGCGTATGAAGAAGCGCGCAATTCCATTGATGACCTCTTTGAGGCTTATCGGGGCATTGCCGAATCTTTGTCACTGAAGAGAGCCCGCACCACCCTAATCGACAGGATGACGAAGCTTATGCGGGTGGTGCCGGAACTGATCAGGGACTGGCAAGAATCTTCCGCGCGCGGAGCCGCCTCCATTGCCTTAGCAATGTGCAAAGCACACTTCCCTACCATGAGCTTCGCTTCCATCACGCGCGGAGTTCCCAAGGGCACCAACATTAAGGCAGCTCTCGCGGAAACCAAGGGGTATGATACACTGTTTGCCAGGCGAGTTGATCACTCGTTCTGGTACAAGAAGAACGCTCCCCCTCCTGGTTTCTCTGACAACGAAGAAGACGAAGACGAGGAAGACGCAGAGGAAGGATCCGGGTCCAGCGCCCATCGCTCCGACGAAGATTCCGACCAGGGCTCCGGCAAGGACGATTCGTATCAAGCCTCGGAGGAAGATGGTCAATCCTCCGAGTGATCCCTGAAAAACAATCAGACGCATCATTTTGGCCCCATCGAGGGTTTGTAATATAACTTAAATATTCTTAAGTAGCTAGGAACGAAACAAATGCATGTGGATGGAAAACTTATCCTGCGATCCGTTTAATATATGTGTGCATGTTTTGTTTATTGGAAAAGCAAGTGCTAGTTTCTAAGTTTTCCGGCTTGTTCACTTGACCTTCCACGAGCCGGAGCCGGAAAACGCTCTCCTGCGGCGACGAAGCCTAATGGCGATCCGTCAATAACCACGGAAACGAGCCCCCAGCCGAGGTGCCGGAAATCGCTACCAGGAATCCGTGAATTCGCAACAAAAAACTTGTCCACCAGAAAACTTAAGCTCACGTCCTAAAGGACGATTTTGAAAAAATCACAACTGTCATACACGCCTAGGCGGAAATATCCAGCTCTGCGGTTTTAGTCAGAAAACTGTACATGATCGAAAAATGAACAACTAAAGGAGGTAAAAGACTCAAAGAGTGAACCATATGCTTTATTTCATTGATCATGTATAACTGTTACAAGGTATGTAAAAATTGCTAAGTGTGGAAAGGACGTAGCTGTGCTATATTCCAAGGGCGGTCTGTTTCATCGTAAATGTCACCCGGATCCTCCCGTTTACATTTCCGGTGCCAATTGGCAGGTCTATCTTTCAATTCACGGAAGTCAACGAGGTAATAAGATCCGTTATGCAGTACTTTGCTGATGACAAAGGGTCCTTCCCATGGAGATTGCAACTTATGCTCTTTCACCTGTCGAAGGCGGAGGACCAGGTCTCCAGTTGTAAACGAGCGATTCCGAACTCGACAGCTATGATAGCGTCGAAGTTTCTGCTGGTAAATGGTGGAACGCTGGTCATCTAAGTTCCGAGCTTCTTCAATCAGGTCCACAGAAAGCTGTCTGGCCTCGTCAGTTGTGTCTTCATTGTAGGCGGAAATTCGCGGGGAGTCGTGGATGATGTCGGAAGGAAGTACAGCTTCGGATCCGTATACTAGGAAGAAAGGGGTGAACCCGGTTGATCTGTTAGGGGTAGTTCGCAAACTCCACAGAACAGAATCCAACTCCTCGGCCCAAGCTCCGGCTGCGCGTCGCAGCGGTTCTTCAAGGCGAGGTTTTACTCTGGCTAGTATGAGACCATTGGCTCGCTCGACCTGCCCGTTAGACTGCGGATGTGCCACAGATGCCAGGTCTAGCCGGATCCCAAGGTCATAACAATAATCCTTGAGTTCTCCTTGTGCGAAATTCGTACCATTATCTGTGATTATGCTGTGTGGGATGCCGTATCTCACTACGAGGCTGCAGACGAATTTTAGTGCTGTAGCACCATCGGCTTTTCTCACTGGCTTTGCCTCGATCCACTTACTGAACTTATCAATAGCGACCAAGAGGTACTCAAAACCACCAGGAGATGATTTTTTTAGCTTTCCAACCATATCCAGCCCCCAGACCGCGAACGGCCAAGTGATAGGGATGGTCTTTAGCTCCTGAGCCGGAGCATTTGGTTGGGTAGCGTAATACTGACAACCTCGGCAGGTTTTCACTAATTTTTCAGCATCTTCTTTGGCTGTGAGCCAGTAAAATCTTTGCCGAAAAGCTTTTGCAACGAGGGACCTGGGAGCGGCGTGATGCCCGCAATCACCAGCATGAATCTCTCTGAGGATTTCAATGCCATCTTGATGTGAGACGCATTTCAAAAATACCCCAGTTGCACTTCGTTTGTAGAGCTGTCCATCAACTATTGTGTAGGATCTTGCTCGTCTGATGATCTGTCGCGCGAGGACCTCATCCTCCGGCAACTTCTGATCAATGAGGTAATCCAGGAAAGGCTGTGTCCAAGCCGGAATGACAACCATCACTTCCTTAGCCGGAGACACTGCCACCTCTGGTTTTTCCGGGTCAGCGCCCTTCATCGAAGGTATCCGTAGGTGCTCAAGGAAAATTCCGGGAGGGATAGGTTTCCTGCCGGATCCGAGATTGGATAGCATATCTGCCACTGTGTTATCATCTCTCCTGACGTACTTGACTTCGTATTCGAGGAAACACTTAGCGATCTCGTCAACTTCGTCTCTGTAAGCCGCCATGACGGAGTTTCTGGCGTTCCAGGTTCCGGCTACTTGTTGTGCCACCAGGTCGGAATCTCCGCAACATATGATGTGCTTGATCCCAATTTCCTTAGCGATGCGCAGACCGTGTAGTAGAGCCTCGTATTCCGCCATATTGTTTGTAGCTTTGAAGTGAATCTGCAGAACGTACTGCAATTCTTCTCCGGTGGGGGACTTCAGTGTGACTCCGGCTCCTGAGCCTTGATGCTGCTTGGATCCGTCAAAATGCATGACCCAAGTTTCTGGTTCCGGCTCAAGTTCGGCGTTCGGAGCTTCTGTCCAATCAGCGATGAAATCCGCCAAAATCTGAGATTTGATCGCAGTCCTAGCTTTGTAATTTATGTCGAAGGCTGATAGTTCTATGCCTCATTTTGCTGTCCGTCCTGTTGCGTCAGCGTTATTGAGAATGGTTGACAATGGGGCTTTGCTCACAACTGTCATTGGATACTCCTGGAAGTAGTGCCTCAGCTTCCGGCTACCTAAGAACACACCATAGGCTAGCTTCTGAAAGTGAGGATATCTTTGTTTGGATTCCGTCAGCACCTCGCTAATGTAGTAGACGGGCCTCTGGACTCCGTATTCATGACCTTCTTCCATTCGCTCCACCACGATGATGAGGCTGATGACCTTATTGGTGGCTGCCAGGTAGAGGAGCATATGCTCTGACTCAGCTGGAGCAGCCAAAATAGGTGGGGAAATGAGTAAATCCTTCAATCCCTGAAGTGTTGCATCTGCGGCGTCGTCCCAGACAAATTTGTCTGTTTTCTTCAGTAGTTTGTAGAGAGGTAGTGCCTTCTCGCCAAGACGGCTAACAAACCTACTGATTGCTGCAACACAACCAGTTAGTCGTTGCACATCTTTGAGACAAGTTGGCCGTTTGATGCACAGGATTGCCTTGATTTTTTCCGGGTTTACTTCGATGCCTCTATGAGACACTATGAAGCCAAGGAGTTTTCCGGCTGGCACGCCAAAGACGCACTTAAGCGGATTCAACATCATCTTGTACCGTCGGAGATTTTCGAAGGTTTCTGTGAGGTCGCTGATCAGGTCGGATCCTTTCCGGGTCATGACCGCGATGTCGTCGACGTAAGCGTGCACGTTCCGGCCAATTTGGTCCTTCAGGAACCGCTGCATCGTACGTTGGTAGGTGGCACCTGCGTTATTCAAACCAAAGGGCATGGTGACGTAGCAGTAAGTACCAAAGGGTGTGATGAATGAGGTCGCCTTTTGGTCGGACTTCTTCATCTGGATCTGATGATACCCGGAATATGCGTCAAGAAAACACAGAAGTTCCGCCCCAGCCGTCGAATCAATGACTTGGTCAATGCGCGGCAAGGGGAACGGATCCTTCGGACAATGCTTATTCAAGCCGGAGTAATCGATGCACATTCTTAGTATTTCAGAATTCTTTTTGGGTACAAGGACGGGATTTGCGACCCAATCAGTATGGATAACTTCTATTACAAAACCTGCCTCTAGTAGCTTTGCTAGTTCCATCCCTATGGCGCGGCGCTTCTTGTCACCAAAGCGTCGCATAGCTTGCTTCACCGGTTTGGCCCCCGGATTTATGTTGAGGTAGTGCTCGGCGAGTTCCCTTGGTACTCCGGACATGTCAGAAGGTTGCCATGCGAAGATATCCATGTTAACTCGGAGGAACTCGACGAGCGCGCTTTCCTATTTGGGGTCCATGTTGGCTCCGACTGACACCTGTTTGGAGCTATCTCCGACCTTGAGGTTGACCTTCTTGGTGTCTATCGCGGCCCTGAATGAGTTTTTCTGCTCGGAGATCTGTTTCTTGGTGGTCTGCATCTCAGTCGGATCCACCGCGGCTCTGTAGCCTTGCAACTCCTCGTCGGATAACACAGATTCTGCGAAGGCTGCTTCACCAACTTCGCACTCTCGAGCTTTTTTGTAGTCTCCGGATATAGTGATCATACCTTTAGGACCCGGAATCTTGAGCTTATTATAGATGTAGCACGCCCTTGCGTGAAACTTGTGATAGGTGGGCCTGCCGAAAATGACGTGGTAGGAGCTCTTGAAAGGCACAACTTCAAACGTGATCATTTCTTCGCGGAAATTATTAACATCGCCGAAGGCCACGGGAAGTCTGATACTACCCAGGGAATTGGCTTTTTTACCCGGAACCACACCGTGAAACTCAGTGTTGCTGTGCTTGAGCTGTTCCTTGGTAAGCTGCATCTTCTCCAGAGTCTCCAGGTACATGATATTCAAGCTGGCTCCACCATCCATAAGGCACTTGGAGAAGTCATACCCATCAATGCGGGTACTCAAAACCAAGGCGTAACACTCTTTTGGGATAATTGTTGGATGATCCGCCCTGTCAAACGTGCAAGGATTTTCCGACCACCTGACATACTGCGGCACAGCCGAAACTGTGGCGTTCAGGATCCGGAGAGCTGATTTGCTTGCATGGACTGTGGGCGTTCCGAGGAAAGTGTGGTATGCGCCAGCACTCTTTTTGACGAAGGGGTTGGGTTTGTTTGCTGCGGAAGCCTCTTTAGGATCCGGCGAAGCATCATCCTCATCCATCGCCTCGGAGCTATCCTCATCCTTTTCCTTGTTCTTGCCCTTGCCTCCTTTGCCGCGTGGGCGGTGCTTCCGGGCTCGCTTGTATCCTCCTTCCGGGTCGCCTTTTAAATCATTGACCCACTTGCAGTTCCGGTTAGTATGGGAGGACTTGCCAGTAGCCGGATCCATATGGGCCAGGCATGGCATGTCCCGGTATTCTTCATACGTTTGGGGAGCGCGGAATCCAGCAGCTGTGACCTCGTCAGTGCGCTGTTGACCCCTGCCGGCTCCGCCTCCACATCCGCGGCCTCTTCCGCCTCCTTGACCTCCGCGTTGGAATGCCATGGCGACCATGTCGGATCCACCGCTCTTCTGGTCGTCGGGGGGATTTTTCCGCTTGTTGCTGTTGCTGCCGCCATTATCACGATTTTTCCTCTGTTGGTGGAGGGGTATGACTGTAGCGGCTAGTTCTCCTCCTGCATCGTCATCGGCGGCGGAGTGAGTACTTGCAATGCCGATCATGTCATCCAGCGTTAACTTGTTTTCATTGTTCAGGCAAGTAAGCTTGTGCCGGAGTAACCCTCCCCTTTGGAGTCCACCGATGAAGGCGTGCATGGCTGTGCTATTATCCACATTCTCACACTCATTTCTGGTTGCTAACCATCGTGTGAGGAAGCTCCGTGATGTTTCACCTTTCTTCTGGATACAGGCTTGCAAGTCGCTTGCTGTGGCATGTCTTTTGTAGGTGCCTTTGAAGTGCTTCTCGAAGGCTATCTTCAAGTCAAACCAACAAAAGATGGTGTTTTTCGGGAGGTCGCCGAGCCAAGTACGTGCTGGACCAATAAGGTACAACTGGAGCATGCGGCAAGCGATTCTCTGGTTCCCACCGGCGAAGCTTACTGCATTGAAGTAGTCTTCGATCCAGGTGTCAGGCCTTTCGCTGCCATCATAGTGCTTCAGATTTCCGGGTAACTTAAGGTTCAAGCCTTTCGAATATGGCTCCTCTCGGATCATCCTGCCAAAGCACTTTGGGCCAATGTACTCAGATCTGTACTCGTTGAGACGTACCCTTGCGTCGCGTGGGCCGGAGCGGGGGGACTTCGAGCGAGAGCGAGATCTCCGGCCTCCGCCTCCGCCTCCGCCTCCTCCACTAGGTGGTGGGGAGGGAGATTTGCGAGGGGGCCTGTGGGACCTTTTGCTTCCGCCTTCGGATTCGCCACACCCCTCGCGCTGCTGACTCCGGCTTCGGTGGCTGCCTTCCCGATGAAGGCTATCGCCTCCGTCGTTCCGGCTTCTGCGGGGCTCCGGCTCGCGTTCTTCATTCCGGCTTCGATGAGGTTCCGGCGCATACTCCGTGTTCCGGTTCCTCTGAGGGGCCACGTTGTCGCGGATATTGATTCCGCCAGGCCCATGGGGCCTGGTGTTTCCGACTGGACTACGGCGACGAGGAGGCGGAGGTGGCGCCTGGCGTCTTGGCGGAGGTGACGGGTTCCGGTACTTGTCTCTTCCAGTGTACATCGGATCCTTTCCCTTTCTTGGGTCCGTCGGAGGTGTTTTCGATGGTACCGGGATCGGATTTGGATGTTCTCTGGTCCTTCTTCTGCGCTCTGTGGATCCGGTGCGTGATTCATCGTCACGATGCTGTCTTCCGGAGGTGTCCTTCTGCGCGGTGGATGCACATATATCCGGGTTGGATTCCAACCTGCGCGAAGTGTCAGCCTTACTCTGTTGCGTCATTGCTGAAGCCACCAGCGTGCGGAGGTGCGCGATGTCGATTTCCTCAACTTGCTTGGCCAAGATCTCCGCAGCTTTCTTCATGTTGTCCTTTGGAGTGGCGAGCGGCTGCTCACTACTAGAAAACAGGCAATCAGTGGCGCACCACTTTTTGCCATCAGTGGCGCACTAGTGGTGCGCCACTACTATCACGCCACTGCTAACTTGTTAGCAGTGGCGCACCACTAGTGCGCTATTACTAAATCAAGTACCAATGGCGCACTACTCAGTGCGCCACAGGTAACATCCCTGTAGTGCGCCACAATTACTGTCCCCATGCGCCACTACTTACTTTAGTAGGAAACCAACAAAAAAGCGCATGTGCGCCACCACCAGCATTGGCGTGCGCCACTATTAACTATGCTAGAAAACAAAAACAAAAAAAAGCAGACCAAGTCATCCTGGTAATAACAATAATTTTTTTGTTCAGAAAATAGATTGCACTCGTTAACTTACTTACTTACTTACACAGCAGTTAAACTAAAATTACAAAGAAATTTACAGAAAACACCCTAAAGCCAAAACTAAAAAGCAATCAAGTCCTAAAGCGGATGGCGGCGCCGCCCGACGCCCTCGACGCTGCCACCGGCTGGTGCGCCCGACCACGGCAAGTCTCGCGCCGCGACCAGGTCGCGCGCGGTTAGGCCGTGCGCCAGGCAGCCATCGCGCTTGACGTCGTGCGCCCAGTTGCCGTCGTAGAGCGCAAGAACGAAGGAGACGCTGGCGGTGGCGAGCACAAAGGAGACGATGGCGTCGACGCGAGATTGAGGAAGAGGACGCGCGACGAGGTCAGGGCGGAGCTGCGTGGGGTGGAGGACGACGAGGCCGCGGCGCTGGGGTTAGGTGGAGTGGCTCGCGAGGTGCGCCGTGTCGGCCGGAGGACCCACGGAATGCACCGGCGACTAGGTTCTGCGAAGGATAGAAGCGGTCAAAACGCCGGCAGCAAAACTGAGAGCAATAAGGAGAGGAAGGAGAGGTCCAGTAAGAAGAGGATGTTACCAGCAACGTCGAAAATGACAAGGGAGAGCAGAAGACGATGAAATCGACGAAGAAGCGCGCGCGTCCGGCGAGGAAAAAGGGCGAACGTGCGATCGATTCGTGTCCTCCCGGGATGATTCACTCAGCAAGGGAGATGAGGAGGAAGAGGAGGTGCTTCTGATGGCCTCGGTTTGGCGCGGGGTTGCCGGTAGAAGGGACGACGACGACGAGTCTGTGTTGATTCTGTGAGGAAGAAGGAGAGGGGTAGGTGTGAGCGAGGCGGAGGAAACGTGTGGCTGCAGCGCGTCCATGTGCAGGGTGGCTCGGTGGATGAGGATAAGGTCGTTAGCTTGCGCGTTGGAGAAAATTATTTTTAAACGGAGATGGGAATCAGTCTAGTGCTACTAGTGGACGTTGCCATGTGGTAGATAAAAAGAAGGAGCGAGTCTAGTAGCTAGTGGTACTACCAGCACTTAAAAAGGACCCATTCCACTCCGTGTGCCAGATAAAAAGAGGCCTTTTGTCATGTTTCAAAAAAAGAAATCAAATTGGATACAAAACTGAAAATAATTTGTAAATATTTTTCTGGAACATTACACATAATAGAATCCAAATAGAAATAATATGGAAAAATAAAAATTCCTTAATATAATTAATACCGAAACACATATTTTAAAGTTCAATTAACAATAAAATGAACTTAAACCATAGAAAATATCAAAAAATAATGGTACAAAATCGGAAGTTACTAGTGGAGCACCATGTTTAGGTGCGCCACTGCTATTTTTGGTAGCAGTGGCGCACCTTTACATGGTGCGCCACTGATAACCTAGGACCCTATCTATAACCCACCCCCACACTTACTAGTGGAGCACCGTGTATAGGTGCGCCACTGCTAACTCAAATAGTAGTGGCGCACCTATACATGGTGCGCCACTGCTAAGTCTGGGGGAGGTGTGGGATCTAGCAGACCCTTAGTGGTGGCGCACCGGAAATGCAGTGCGCCACTGCTATTTTTACATCAGTGGAGCACCACTTTTTGGTGCGCCACTGCTAACTAGTAGTGGCGCACCTCTTTAGTGGTGCGCCACTGTTAGCAATCTTACGACTAGGCCTTTTCCTAGTAGTGGCTGGTTCGTGGGAGTTGCAAATTTGATCTTTCGAGGACCAATGGCCTCCCGGCGGATTCTATCTGCCTCCTTACCAGCGTCCTCCATCATGGTTTCCCACCGCGCTCGGAGTTTCTCTTCTTCCAAGCATTTTGCGGCTTCGCGCTCTCTCTTGAGGAAACTTTCCATCACTGCTCCTGCCTCTTGCCTTTCTTCCAGCATTGCTGCTGCAGTGTTGGCAAATACTTGGGTGGTGGCCAGCATCTCCTTTCTTTTTTGCTTCTAGAACTTCAGGATTTGCGGCTTCGTCCGGAGTTATGGGTTTGTTGAGGATTTCTGAGTGGGCGATGGCACCCCGGCCGGCCTGTTCGACAAGCTGATCATCTGCGGTCATGTATTCCGTGTGGCCGGAGATGTGTCCTTCTCCGGATTCCGGCGCGATGTGACGGATCCCGGAGCCCGACGGCGGTCGGAGTTTCTTCTTCAGTTTCCTGCTCCAGCCCAGTTATGGTTGCAAGGACCTGTTTAGGCGGAGCGGATTCCGCTTCAGCTGCCTCTTCATCCGCCAACTCTTTCATGGCTCGATCATACTCCTCTGTGTTCATGGTGGAAACATCATCTGACTCTGGGCTCAAATTGCCCAGGATTGATTCTTCTTTGTCTCCGGCATCCTCTTGCTGATTCGGGGCGTTGCTGTCTCCGGCAGCCTCCTGCTGATCCGGGGCGTCGCTGTCTCCGGTAGCCTCAACCTGCATGGATCCGGCTTCCTCCTGAGGAGGAGCGGTTCCTACGGTATGTGCGAGGAAGTGCACGAAGTGGCACCTTTGCTTCTCTAACACCTGGGAGACCCAGGCGGATCTGCATTGGTCTTCCACCGTAGTTTCCTGCTCAGGGGCGGATTGGGTGGGCTTTGAAATTTCCGGATCAGAGGCGGAACCTTCCTTAGGAAGCTCCTGCGTCTCAGATCGGATCTTTGCGACAGCGTCCTGCTCAATGGCGGTCGCGTCAGCGTGGCTTACCATAGCGTTTTCGCCGGAATCGGCGGTCTCGCCGATGAAGATGTGAATCCTGCCAATCGGGACTATGGAGAGCTTGACGGGGTTTGTCCTAGCCGGAATCCAGCACTCGTCCTGAGGGACGATCGGAAAGTTACCGGCGTACAAGACGCGCCCCACGGTGATGGTGTCGCCGATGCCTCCGAAGGTAGAACCCTCCCGGTTCCGGCCTCCAGACGTCGCAGGCCCCACGGTGGGCGCCAACTGTCGTTGCCTATTCGACGGTACCTCGGAGGAGGGATCCTCACGAGGGGGAGAAGAAGTAGGGGCCATAGGGCGGAGAGTCCTCGGGACGGTGGTACGCGATTTACCCAGCTTCGGAACACATGCACGGAGACAGGGCCTACTGCTGCTTGTCTGGAATTATCTGGGCGCTTTCGCGTTATCACAATGAGTTGTGGTTGTGCCCCTTAGGGCTCCCAGGATCCGGCTTATAAAGGCGCACGAATCTAGGGTTTACATGGAGAGTCCTAGCCGGATTACAGGTTGCCTAACTACGGTACAATGTCTTGCCGGGTACGTCAAGGATCCGCCTTCCACCTACGTCGTACTGGATCCGGGTTCCTCATGGGCCTCCACGGATCCGGCCTTCTCGGAAGATCGGCTGGGATCCGGCTCTCTGATCCTGGGCTGGACTTCATCCTTCACGATCAACAGCAACTGGGCCGCCCGATGGGCCGCATGCCACATCACCGTCTGTGGGCCACCCGGGCTTGCCGGATCTAGGCACTGTCGATGGTACACCCATGAAGTATACCCACAACACCGGGTCTCCCGGATTGGACGTATGAAACACTTTGGGGTCGTTATTCCTACTATGGGCATCGTCTTTGGAGCACTATATGACGGAGTGGTTTGGAGGTGGAGCGGAGTTGTTCCTATCGCATAAACGATGATGAGTTTCCACGGCATGACACAGTAGAATCTCGGCATCAGATGCACGATGATGGACGCGTGTAGGGCAGGGGCACGTACTGTTTGGCACCGTGGAGGCGTCTACGACATGTCTGGCGAGGGCTTTGCAGATCTCACCTCTAAAGATGCTCAGTGGTTCGACGGCGGTGATGGCTTCTGTAGCGTGTGCATGAGGTGCTCGCTAAGAGTATGCAAGACCAAATGCGCGCTCCTGTTTCATCTAGAGGGTGTCACTGGGTATATGATGTTCCCGCTTTCTAGTTGATGGGGGGTTTTCGAGTGTTCAGGGCACAAGGCCGTGGTGACACGATCTTCGCCCATTGTCGAGTTTGTAGGTGTTAAGTGGTGGCTTCGAATTTTTTAATATAATTTTTTTATTAGTCTTCTGTTAAATAATCTAATAAAGAAGGTTGTATGTATCTTTTGGATCTCATCCTCTATTTTGTGAGGAAAAAAGTATACTTCCCTTTTTTGAAAGAAAAATAGAACAAAGGTAATACAAGTGCATGCATGTCGAGAAATCGTGTACTTACATCTTCTCGGTGCTAGTAGAAATGTCAGCTGATAGTCCCCAGGTCACAACTGGCGCATCAGATGCATCGTCCAATTTGTACCTGTCTTTGTTCGCGATGATGCCTTCTAGTCTTGTATTGATTGCTTTGATTCTGTAAGAAAGGTCGCGCCGCACACGTACTTGTGTGGTGAAGCCCGCAAAGAACTTGACGGTAGCACGAGTACAGCTTGGGTATCTTACAAAAAAAAGAGTTAAATCAATAACACTGTCTTAAAGTTCTGCTTGAGCATATGTGTGCAGCAGGCCAAAGTTTAGGGTTCCGAATCAGTACCCTGCTTATATGTATTGTACGAGCGGTGTGCATTGGTGTGATAATGCACCTCGTATCACCTAATATTGGGTACAAAACTTGAGTGAACTTAGGTGTATTCCCTGAACTACGACCAGATTTGGGTCACCGGACCTGCGGCAGGTTTATTATATGTTCTTGTAATTACAACAGAAGTGCGTAGAGTGCATAGCTAATATACTAGTGGGTAAGCTACATGCATTAATTTACACGGTCTAATACACATTACTTTTATAATTTCAGTGATTTAACAGCGAAAGAATTATACATTCCAACTATAGAGAGAACTATACCTATATGTCGTCAGACTGTTACAAATTTATCTCTTCTTTTTGAAGAAGGGGGTGCACCTTAACAAAATGCCAAACATACCTAAAATGATTGAGATAAAATTAACAACAAATGTAGTCATTGTAGTATTTCTTTACATGGATTAATCTGATGCGGAGAAGCTGTGTTTTGTTCCATTTCCAAAGAGTTGCATTATCATATTTGAGGGTAACTATATACTACGCTAATCATTATATATATATACTCCCGATTACATGGCCTCGACACATCCCTAGGTCATCAGTTTAACCAACATAATAAAGATTATATAACATAAAAAATCACATCATTGGAAAGTAGAACATCTGGATAGTAGTATGTTTTGTGATATATAGCTTACATTATGTTAGTCAAATTTACGACTTAGAAATACGCGCAGGACCTATAAACCCGGATGGAGGTAGTAGTATTTTAGATTCTTAATGCAAACATTTACATTGTTTAGATCTGCATTTATTTTTATACTTTAGAAGTAATTCAAAATCTTCATGTGCATCTGGAAATAAATGTTATCATGTTGATCCTTTTTTCAGCTTGAGCCATTATAAGTTGACCTTCAGTCACGTAAGGAAACACAATTGAGCAGTCATAGCCATGAATACAAGAGAAATAGTAGGAATATTTCAAAAATCTTTAGCACGCATGAGGTGGATTCTCCATTTGGGAGTCCGCCGCACCAAAAGAAGAAACTGAGCTCCTATCGTTGGTGTCTTAAAGAACGAAGACAAGAGATACGCATATATGCATACTTGCATGGCATTCATTTTGGTATAGAAAATATATATTCGAAAACAATTCATTCATTTGCACATTTTCAGGAGATAAAAACAAGGCATGCTTATTTGAAAGGATTTATTCTCTGCTCTTATCCTGTAATCTATTCAAACACACCAATAACTTTAGGCTTTGCTTGGCACCGTGGTGAATTATAATTCCGTTTGACAAACCAACATTTAGAACATCTATCAAAGATCCCCAATAACAGCCCAAAACCAAAAAACTCCGGCCATTTTTGGGTATCTGCATGGTTGTTTTCGTGCTCCGATGAGATACCAGAAAATAGACCGTTCTGGAAAAAATATTTTGGGTAACCTAGAAACCTAACCGGTGACGCCTTACATACCCAGGCTGAGGGGTATCGGGTACCAAATCCCCGTTCCGCCACTGTCGCCTCGCCTCCTTGGTCAGAAAATCGCCCACACTCTAGCGACCAATTGCGAGTAGATCCGGCACACCAATGGATGGATCCCATAGCACTAGCCCATCCCGCCACCATGAACCTTCAAGCAGCGGCATCTATGAGCGTGGACGTTTAGTTAGGGCACATGAAATTGCAAGCTCGCCAGGACGTGTACTACCTGTAGTTCTGGTCTCTTGCTCATGTGCCTGCTTACCCTCCCGCGGCGGAGAGCTCCAGGGCCAACGAATGCCAGTGCATTATCGTGTAGTCGATGTCTTCGGACGACGAGGAGGATGAGAAGGAAGATGATACCTAGGATTATTTGGAAGTGAACGGCGAGGACGCAGAGTAGGGGGCGAGGATGTGGAGCAGTAGGAGGAGAGCGAGTTTGTCCCTCCGTAAGATGAAGAGGCGGTGATGCGGAGGGCATTCAAGAGGTCGCAGCGCACAGCACGGCATTGACGAAGAGGCAGTGATGCGGAGGGAATTCAAGAGAGCGCCGCCGCATTGGCGACTTCTACAACGACCAACTGAACCGTGTGATCTTCGAGTGCGAACGGTTCAAGGAGCGCCGCCTCTTTTGGCAGTGATGAAGCTCCACAGCCGCATCGTCTCCGCTACCGCCACCTCATTCCGCATCAATTTTATCAACTATATGTAGTTTAGGTTTAATTGTGTATGCTATCATCATCATTTGCAGTTGTTTCCTTCACTTGATGAGCTATCTATGTCAGAATATTGCACAAATATCCAAATTCAAATTATGCAATTTTTTTGTTTCCGGTATCTGATTTGCGTCGCAATGTCTCAATACCCTATATGCATTTCCAGTGTGCTGGATCCAACTTTTCCAGACTATGGCAGATCTGCTAGAGATCTCTTATCAATCTTACTATTTTCTTTTTTTTTCCTTAAATTACGATCTACTTAAAACCTAGTAAGAACAACATTTGGAAACATCAACAATCAAAAAACAATTACAAAAAATATCCTTTTCTTGTAATGAATTTGATTTGTGAAAAATGCAAATGATTAAATTTAACTATCTCCTCCTTCTAAAATTGCTCGGATTATTATCTATTTCTCAAAAAAAAACTATCATTTTTCTACAACAGCTCTCCCACAATAGATTACGAAATAATTACATTACTTCATAGTTCAACAACCATAAACTAAGTCTTAATATATTGTACGTTTTCTCCTGCACAATGTTACCTTTCAAAAACTAGGTATTTACAATTTTGACCCAAAAAAATCAATGGGTTATATTTTTTTATTAGCCTATATGCAACAAACAGATTTATTTTAAATATTTATTTTATGAAATATTACATTGAGATTGGAAAAAACACATATTAAATTAAACCACTAGCTAGCCGGTGCAATTGGACTATTAGTTGTTGCTTTGTGTGATCATGTAAACTACTGATAATAACATGTTTTCATGTGAAAATTGACTCATACTATCAAAAAGCGAGTACAATTTCAATTTAATTTATTTGATTCTTATTAACTTAGTGTAAATTTGACTTGCTTAGTTTGGTACAATTCTTTAAATGGTGTATACAGCCTAAGTAAGAGTTTGTATCTAGCTGTCTCAAGAGCAAGTAGCATCTTTTATATGTGCTATTTTAGAGAGCACACAAACATTCAAACTACGAGATTTTTTTTTTTTTGGATACATGGATTAGCTAACATATTTCCTCAGCAGCCATGTTAAGAAGATTTATGGTATAACCATTTAGAACATAAGAATATAATTTGATTGGTTTTAACTGATCAGCATCTTGCAAATGGCAGGCCATGTGGGGAACTCTAGCTTCTTTACATGTTATTTGTTCCCTAATTTGTTTGGTTCAAAGAAGATTTAATTTTACTAATTACCAAATAGTGAAAAATGATGGGAACACGCTCTCGCTCCCACAACTGTGACGTTAAATGCAAAGCTTCTAGATCTGAATCACCCGGCAAGTGGAGCATGAATTCATAAGAGTAAAATACATAGTGGATACTTGAACTTGCTGGGTAGGTTCAGATTGGTCACCATACTCAGAGAATACCAAATTGCGGTCACTGAATACGACTTAGAGACTCATAGACGGTCACTGGTGTTAATGGCACAATGTATTTGATGACGTGGCGAGTTGTTGACCCCATCTGTCAGTCAATTTGGCAATAGGTTGACTGGTCAGGTGAGGTTCCTTTTACAAAAAAAAACCCCTTATCTCTATAGCGCTAGTGATAGCAGAGCTCCCAGGCCTCCTCCTCCCAGACCATGGGGAGCGGCATGGCGCCTGACGCGCGTGTGGCCTTCGGAGCGGAGAGCCTATCGTCGTGCTCCCGTATGGATTCTAATCCCCTGTCCTCGCCTGCTCTTCTACGCCTCCGACCACATCGACCCTTACACATCGTGGACGACGCGGCACTGATCACAACCATGCCACCACATGCCAACACCCACGACGCCACTGCCCTCACGCACGTCGCCACCATCCATGCCAGTACGCATTCTTGCTCGCCAATATCGGATTCGTGCTCCCCTACGTCCGTAACTCCAGCGAGCAATTTCCGCCGGAGTAGTGCCTGCCGGTATCGCGGACGCTCGGTGAACACCTCCATGGGGATGGAGAGCACGAGGGAGTGGAGGAGCACCGTCGGGGGTGGTGGCCGGAGCTGCTTGCAACGAGGGGCGTGCGAGCAGCACGGCAGGCGGGGCGCGCGGGCGGCTTACTCGATAGTGACGCGGTGGCTAGGCTACGGCGCCGGCGGAGGTCAGACACGCGAGATGACGGAGTGGATGCTTTTGCAACACCTGTAGCTGGCGTCCTCTTCGCGGTCGGGTAGGAGAGCCAGAGGGGGCGGCGCCGGGGCGAGGGGAGCCGGCGGCGTTCGCGTTGTAGCCGGTGATGCCTGACGCCATTTTCTTGCGTGGCGCGCTGGGTGGGAGGCCGGGGCGGCATGTGAGGCGGGGCAACACCGACGAGGAGGAGGACTGGAGGAGGAACGGGTCGGATTTACCGGTGGCGATGCTCGCCTCTGCTGGCCGAAAATTGGAAGCTGCTGATGATTCGGGTGAGGCGGTGAGCGCTGCCGTTCTTGAGCTGCGAGGCTAGCCAGGGCGCGGGGTGCAGAGGTAGGGCAGCGCCGGCATGAGGAGGGGCACCGGATTCCTGCTAAAGCAGATGAAGGGATGGGTGGCTATCTGCAATTCCCAAACTTCAGGAGGTTTCCTGCAAAATAACAAATCACTGCTAGAACCTGCATGTGTGATGACATGTGGGTCCTGTGAACGCCACGTTGACAAATACATCACGCTCTCGGACCCAGTGACCGTCTATGAGCGTGCTTATCGTATTCAGTGACCGCAATTTGGTATTCTCTGAGTACGGTGATCAATTTGAACCACGCCAACAAGTTTAAGTATCCGCCATGTATTTTACTGAATTCATAACCATGGTTGATGGGAAATGGCAGATCAAGGTTAAGAAGTTAAGCGAAACAACCATCACAGTCGTGTTCCCTTCAAAAGAAATCCCTTGCATGACAACCATCACAGTCGTGTTCCCTTCAAAAGAAATTCCTTGCATGATCATCGGGGTCGGTGGTATCCCATTGCCAACAAGAGAAATCTGAACCATCGCGTATCTTGAGGCGGCTCTCTACTCGTAGGTGCATCAAGTATTAGCCGTATTGACTTCAACTGAGCAAGCACCAGTAGATCCAACTACGATGGTGGATATCTCTTCTTCATATGTCATGACAGCGGTGGACGCCAATGCTATATATTCACATCCAAGACGTTGAAACTGCCGCAATCTGGTAAGGAGGAGGTGGGATGGAAGAGTCAAGAGAAGTTGGAATTTGGATATTGCGTCTGTGAAGGTGAAAAGTAAGAAGTTATGTATCAAGATCCAACCAATGGTGAATGACGAAGATGAGTTGAACGGTTCCTCGGAAATTCCACGTGTGAGATGACAAAGGAGTCACTCTGAGATGGGGTGGTTGTGCCAGAGCTTGCGGGGTTGCTTGCCAGAGAAAAGAAGATCAAAGCAACTTTGGTGATTCAAGGGAGGAAGACCACCAGTGGAAAGGGGCTAACGGAGGGTTCAATTCTCCAACATGCTATCCCCCTCACCTCTGAAAAATGCCCCAGGTAGCCCACCCTATTTTCTCCTCTTTACATTATTTACCGAATTAAAACTTATTAAAAGTAGCTAAAGATAGTGGTCTTGTTGTGTTTAGTGCTTCCACCGCTACTCATTGAGAATTTATGTCTTCAATTAAGACAGAAGAGCTATGTCATACCCCGTTGGCATAAACATGAAAAAAGTGGAGACAAAGGAATAGAGAACAAGGTGAAGGCGTTGCCAAACAAATGAAAAGAAAACTTGTTGAGGCACTGGTTCGGAAGGGTGGGAACTAGATAAGTCTCAACAATATGCGAATACCCCCATACATCCAAACACAAAGGAAGACGAAGAAGCAACTTCCGGGGTGGGGAGGGGGATACATCCACTAACCTGCGAAGCACATGCTACTAGGAAGGTTACCCAATGTGGATCCTCTTCTATAGCATCAGGGGGTTTGTCAAGTGGGGGTGCCTAACACCCATTAAAGACAACATATGGTGTGATAGAATTTGTGTAGACCTTCTCAAAGAAACAATCAAATATGATTTCACATAACAAGAACTACAAAGAATAGAAATAGGTGATAAGTACTATTTGTCCCGCTTCTCGGTTGCATGGCATTTAGGGGGAAAGGTATTGGGATTCTGAGACACTATGCTTGAATTAGGGGCAAGTAAACGGGGTAAGTTTTTACGAAGTGCTTTGATTCTCCTATGCTTCATAAATAAGAACATGGAAATCATCGATTTATATGAACCATTGACTACTCTAGATTGAGTGAGTTTTTGAATGAGCTGACAAACAAAATCATACGTTGTCCTCTCCCTGCTACCTATGGTTTTGGGATGGGACTTCAATCTCATTTGTAGCAAATACAACAAGAACAATTATAGACTAACCTAAAAGGGGATTGATATGTTTATCTAATTCATTGTGAGGCTTGCTCTCGGGAGATATACCGTAAGAGTGAAAGATATTCTTCTATAAAAAGCTCTGGACTAGATAGCATATCCTTCTATAAAAAGTCTTGTCGATTAGTTAAAATGATGTTTTACATTTCAGTGTTTCTATTGTCGGCTTGCTAGGTCATGCACATACGTGGAGTGGTGTCATGTCTAATTCCAGAGGAATTACACATCTACAATATGTGGATTCCACTTTGATCCTGATTCAAAATAATGAACTTGACATTTTCAATCTTAACTTATTACCATGTTGTTTTGAAGCAATGTGAGGCGTGAAGATACCCTTTCACAAGAGTGAAGTGGTCCCGATCATTGGATCGGGAGGGGCACATCATAGGGTCGCCAACAATCTGAATTGTTTCATATGTGCTACCTTTCATATATCCCGGTTTGCCAGTGTCAGACGGAAATATCACCATAGAGAAGTGTATTTTAATTTTTGGTTGGAAAGCGGGAAGGTTTGTCTTCTTGGGTGGAGGACTTCTTTTGAACACCTGCCTGGCCAGCCTTCCCACATTTGGAATGGGAATTTTCCTTATGTAGGATGGTACACATGTGAAGTTCGACTCGCATTGTTCCGGCTTCTACTTGGAAGGGTCTAATCCCAATCATAAATACCACATGGTCAATTTTCTGGAGGTGTGTCGGCAAAAATATAGCTAGGGACTCGGTTTGATCAATACCAAAAGGATTAACCTAGCTTTGATGCTCAAACATAGGCTTTAGAAACTCTATCAAGGAGGCAATCTGATCTAGGAAAGGATTATACGACTGAAGTAACATTAAGCTTAGGAAAGATTTCAAGATAGGAACATGGGGCCTCCTATTTTCTGGATTAAACAAAACATAGAACCTTTCTTCAAGTTAGGAGTGAAGCATGAGGTGTGGGAAGGATTCCACAACTCTTTTGGATGGACATGTGGATTAGAGAGCGAATGCTCAAGGACCAGCCCCATCCTCTTCTCAATGTTCTCCAACCCCATCATTTACATTTGGTCGGGCCCATTGGGCAAGAATTGGCTTATTTGTTTCAGACGGTACTTTAGTCATGCATGGGCTACTCAATGGGCTGCCCTCGATGCAGATATTTAGGATTTTAGCCCAAAGGGAGCCAGGATTGGGTTTCTTGGGCTTTAGATCCTTCAGTAGAGTACACATCCAGTTCGATATAAGCCAAGTTTTCACAAGGAGGGTCGGTTGGGCACTTCAGAGAGATATTGGCAATTAAATTCCCCATCAAAATCTGCATTTTCTCCTTGCAGCGTGTGCTCAATCGATTCCCTTCTAGTCAACAGATCGGCAAAACGCAGGGTCCTTTGAACACGACCTGCTCCTTGTACGGGAAACGGGAAGATTGCGTGCACATATTTTTGGAGTGTGTGATGGCAAATATTCTTGAAGTGTGCTTCCGCAACTACTTCGGTGCCGCCGGAACGCGTTGAATTTTGATAAATTCTTTGCTGTTTTTAGAGATATTGTTAGACATGTGTGTAGATTACTATGCACATTTTTTCTAGCGCAGTGCCCTTTGCTACATATGAAACAAGCTTATGATTGAAACAAATGTCCTTAAACACTTCATTGACATTATATACAAAATCATGATTTTCATGTAGCTTTGGAAGATCATCACGGCCAAACTAAAGGAGCGAGCCGCTCTAAAGTGGATGGCAATCAAGATAAATGGGTTTCAAGTGACAAGCGCTCCTCCTAGAACACATCTCTTGGATTCGCATGTATCCAACATTTCCTGCCTGTTTGGGGAGTCCGCCCTGATTAAGTTTGTGAATGTTTGAGCATCAAGGCTCTAGGCTAAAATGTATGCCACATCGTGTAATAACTTACCGTGAAATTGTTGGCTTTATTAATTTAAAGTCGAACACTTGTATGCCATTTATCTCTTTTTTTTTTCCAAATAGTAAACATGATATACTAACTTGACTGAAAATAATTTGATAGGAGACCCACACATGGGCCCTGCTTTTCTATGAAAGCAACTTGAGTGAAATAGAAAAGAATCTTTCAAAAAAAATGATTTATGATTTCTGTCAGAAAAATTGGCAACCAACTCGCCTTGATAGACGATAATCCCACCTCGCCTTGTTAAACTGAGCCCCGCCGATTTATATAGGATCCCAAGTTGCTAATCGTCGAGCTGAGGCGGGAGTCAACAAGCCAGCAGAACTGTTGTTCTCCCAATGGTCATGGAAGAGAAATTCTCTCAAAGAATGCAAGGGAGGATTGCACGGATCGTAATTAAACGGAAACACCCCTGTGATGGTCTCCAAAATGGAAGAGAGAGCCAGGAAGAGCAAGCAGTCTTTAAGCTAGCATAGAGCACAGAGCGGCGCTGAATCGAGGTATTCGGGAGGGGAGCAGAGAAAGAAAATGAGACCAGGCGAGAGGGACAGGCTGGGCGCGTCGCGCCTGCCGGAGTTTAGGGCCGGGGCGGAGGCCGGAGGCCGGGCTGGAGATCCCGAATCCTCTCTGGTGCGCCTCCTCCTCGAGGACGGCTCAGGACACGGCCTTGCTCCTCCTAAAGACGGGCGCTGCTCCGAAGTTCCAAACCACACACACGCACTGCTGAGAAAATCAGATGATTTCCGTAGAGAGGATCACGATGGAGACAGCCTTATCTTCATCAGTTTTTCATTTTAGTCCATCTATCTATTTCATTTATGCAAAAGATCCTGTATTTTTCCTATTCAGCCACTGGAAACACAACACGCCGTCACGGACCTGAACGAATTTGGTTGGCCTATTTTCTCTAAGCCTACAAAAATAGGTAGACTAGGGTTGTTTGTTTCCTTCTGTGTTTTTTCTTTTCTTTCAGGACATTCGCATGCCACTAATTTCATAATTTATACATTGAAAGATTTGCAACTGCATAAACTCAGTTGCCCCTATTCGGGAGGACATCATCAACTTGGCTAAGATCCTTGAGTGCTTTGGCGATGTCACCGGCCTATGTACCAACTTCCAAAAAACATCGGTGGTTCCCATCCGTTGCGACGATATCAACCTTGATGACATTCTTGAGGGTATACCGGCGATAAGAACTTCTTTCCCCTTGAAGTACCTTGGGCTCCCGCTCTCGGTGTGGAAGCTTAAGCGTGTCGATTTTCAACACCTTGAGGACAAATGTGCCGGGAAGCTTCCATCTTGGGGTGGCAAATCTATCACCACGGCCGGCCGCACGGCTCTTGTCAAATCGTTCATCACCTCTCAAGCCACTTACTACCTCACACCGCTTGTTGTTCCACCGGACACTATTAAATTCATCAACAAAATCAAAAGAGCTTCCCTTTGGTCGGCGAAGGACACCACAACCGGGGCGAAATGCAAAGTTAATTGGAAGACGGTTTGCCGCCCCAAGAAGCTTGGTGGGCTTGGAGTCATGTGCTTAGACAAATTTGTGGCGGCTCTTCGCCTTCGTTGGCCGTGGCTTGAATGGACAGATAGCTCCAAGATTTGGGCCGGGTCAAGTAACCCATGCTCCGAGGCGGACATGGACATTTTCTATGCCGCCACCAAAATCACCATTGGCAACGGGTGCAAGACTTCGTTTTGGGATGCCCCTTTGCTTGAAGGAAGAAAGCCAAAGGAGATTGCGCCACTTACCTTTGCGTGTTCAAAAAGGAATGGGCCAAGTTGCAAGAGGTACACCTAATTGAGGAGATTGAAGACACCATCTCGTGGAGGCTCACGTCAAATGGACAATATTCGGTCAAGTCGGCTTATGATTTGCAATTCTTCGGATCAACTACCTCCAATCTGTATAAGTCGGTATGGAAGGTTTGGGCCACTCCAAAGGCAAAGTTCTTCGCCTGGCTTCTAACGCAAAATAGAATTTGGACCGCCAACCGGTTACAAAAACGTGGTTGGCCAAATTGTGGCTTATGCCCTCTTTGCAAGCAAGAAACGGAATCGGTTTGCCACCTTTTCATCCATTGTCGTTATGTGGTGCGTCTATGGAACCTCATTCGTGTTTGGTTGGGCATCCCCGGCATCATGCCGGGCCAATGGGTGGGTCTCTCTATCAACAATTGGTGGAACCAAATGACAAGTGGCGCAACTCCAAACCGGAGAGCGATCGCCTCCCTATCTCTACTCGTTACTTGGGAAATTTGGGCCGAGCGGAACGCAAGGGTCTTCCACAACAAGCACGCTCCACCTTCTGTCATGCTTGACAAGATAAAGAGAGAGGCACGGTTGTGGGTTTTGGCGGGAGCTAAACGCTTAGGAGAAATAATGCCGGGAGAGTAATCTTGTACTTTGTTTTTGTTGGGTGTTCGCTTGTATGGACTATCTTGTCCAAAAACTTCTCCTTAATTAATAGATTGAGGCAAAGCTTTTGCCTCCGTTTAAAAAAAAATTGAAAAAATATCATTTGTAGTCCACTACCAATTATTATTTTTTGAATTGAAGCACACTTGTAACTAGAAAAAAACAATCAGTTTTCGAGATTTGTGAGCATATATTAAATTATTTTAATACGCACTTATGTGTGGAATATTGGTTTTGAAAAGAATTTTGAAGGTGAACCACAACGTCATATCCTCTGCATTGGATTGGTTGATCGAGATCGGATTGTTGTTTTCGGGCGAGATAAAAAAATGTCCCCCTACGAGGCTGCGATGCTCCCAAGAAAACCGGATTGGAAAGGTGTCGTTGGGTAAGGTAAAAAAAAAAGCCCACCTGTGAGGCTTTGACATGCTGATTCCAAGGAAAATTGAAAATTGACACGATAATGCCTCTCAATTGGAATTTTTTTATGTCCAACAAATCTTCTGCTTTTTCTATTTTCGTATAAAATATTATATCATTTGTTGATCCGTTGCAAGGCATGGATATCGTGCTAGTTTTAGAAAAAGTCACGTGAAATGTTTGTTGAGAAGACGCCGTTTATTTTAGTAATGTATTTATTTTGCATGGAAAGGGCCGGAGATCGCTAGTTAATTGAACACACCTGGAGAGGTCGACCTGGACGTAGTACCGGTCGACGGCGTCCTCGGCGTCCTCGAACGCCCTGCGGGTCTGTTGCAGCCACACCTTGATGTGCTGGTCCCTCTGTACGCGCCGCCGCGGCTCCGCGTCGTGGAGGAAGGCCTCGATCCACACGAGCTTGTCCAGCAGCGTCCCTACGTCGTCGCTCACCGCCGCCATCCTCCGAGCCTCGCTCACCATTAGGTCCTGCAGCTTCCCGACCAGCGACCCGATGACGGCCTCCGCCATCTTGGCCTGTTTTGCTTGAGACAATCTGTCTGCTCGCTCTTGCAACGCAATGTAGATGGCAGGAGCTCACATCACATATATAGTGGTTCCCTGCCTGCCTGCCTGCCTGCCTGCCTGCCATGGATTTATAGCTCTTCCTTACTTTGAGTCGCAATCGAGGGAGGCATAGAATCATTATACGGACGGAAGACGAAACGGAATCTATCTGTTTCTTGCTGCTATTTCTATGATTTCTCCTTCTCCTGCCACAAAACGTGATTCCTTGTCTATTCTTCTTCAAGATAACTTGCAGCATCTGAGCATTTTCTTGCTGGTTTTATATGCCTTTCCTCCCAACAAACGTGATGCATGCATTACCGGCTAAAATATGCCTAGCTTGAAAAGAATAGCAGCATCAGCGTCATGTCAGACGTGTAGCTAAGCTACATCGGGTTTACTCCTCCGGCATCAAATCACCGAGGGCTCCTTTGATTCATAGGATTTGCATAGGAATCACTGGTGGAAAAAAGGGCTTTGGTCGCGGTTGGCAACTGCCATTAGTCGCGGTGGCGCAACCGCGACCAAAGCTGCGCGACTAAAGGCCCCCCCCTTTAGTCGCGGTTCCTTACGAACCGCGACTAAAGGCCCGTCCACGTGGGCCGCAGGCGAGCGCCAGGGCGGAGGACCTTTAGTCGCGGTTCTTCTGGCCAGCCGCGACTAAAGGCCTCCGCAGGGTTTAGGGTTTTAGCCCCCCTCCCCCTAAATCTGGTTTCTTTTTAATTTGTATTATTTTATTTCTTTTGGGTTTTAATTCTGAAGGAGTTTCACATATTTAGGCCAACCGCGACTAAAGGCCTCCGCAGGGTTTAGGGTTTTAGCCCCCCTCCCCCTAAATCTGGTTTCTTTTTAATTTGTATTATTTTATTTCTTTTGGGTTTTAATTTTGAAGGAGTTTCACATATTCTACGGTACTGTATACATACATGCATATGAATGTACAATTTCAAACAAATTTGAAATTAGAACCAAAAAGAATTCAAGAGGAATATACAATATATATTCAATATCGGATGACCATATACAATATATATTCAATATCGGATGACCATATACAATTTTGAACAAGTTAGTTACAAATTCTGGTGCATATAAAGTTCTACGTCATCGTAATAGTGTTCTCCTTTAGGATCGATGACTTCCCTCGCCAACCATCCAGCTAGTTCCTCTTGAAGTGGTCGGAAGCGAGCTTCTGGACTAAGCGTCTTCCGGAGGTTATTCCTCAGGATGTTGTTCTCACACGTCTGGTTCCGCTCATTGCGGTATCTCCGGATCCTCTCACAAACATAGTATCCACATAGGTTGGTCCCCGGTGGCTGAGTATCCCCGATCGTCCGCACCGCCATTTTAAAATGTAGCTCTTTTTTGAATTCACCGACCTTGGTATCTACGAACCGTCTCCAAACCCTACGAGGCAAAGAAAATTAAATAAACAAGAGAGTTATTAATTAGTTACTTGATATTAGGAAATGATGAACGAAATAGGCCGATCGATATAGAGCGCAAATGAATGAAAATAATTACTTTTGCATCATTTTTCTCATGTCGCCCCAAAGCGCCGGATCCATATTCAGAGAGTCGTGGACGAGAACTGAGGAGGTCTGAACTTTAATTACCATAAGAATCCAGTGGAACCTGCGGACACGATACATGCACGATCATGCATAACTCATCGATTAGCCACATACCATGCATGGAGTAAACAAAAGAGAATGTGCTCAAGACAGAAACACTCACCCAAAATGGTAAGGAAATAGAATATCACTTTTCTGTTGCTGTTTTCTAATAAACCGCCACAGGTCATCCTCCACGTCGGCGGGGTGGTGTTCTAACACATGTGAATTAACGATGTGTGGGTCAATGAACCCAACATCATGGATGTTCCTTATTCGCATTTCCCGCTTCTTCATTCTCGCATAATAGCGTACACAACAAGATAGTTAGGACGGTGCAGGCAATGAACGAGATGGGGTAGAAATTAATAAATCACTTACGAACGTAGCAACCGATGATAGATTTGTCGAGGTCGCGCAGATTGAACAGCTGGAACAATTCACTCAGAGGAATTTGTACCCGGTAATGTTTGAAGTGATGCTCATATCTAACTTCCGCATAGATATAGTCTTTGGCGTTTTTATGTTTTATGTAACCCTTGTACCAATTTAGCAGACCTAGCATTTGTCAAGGTAGATCCCCTTCTGCGCAGCTCGACGAGAGGGCCATTCTTCACATATGTAAATACTACGTCCTTCATTGGCGCCTCATCAAGGCCTAGCAGTGCCACGAAGAGTGATACCTAACTCGGCCGCTTGTTCTCTGGCACTCGTTACGGTCAATCCATGTCTTTGCCGCAGCTGCTATGATATCGGGGCATCCGGATCGGCGGCTTGCACTATGAGCGGGGCGATCGATTGTTTACTTTGTTCCCCGAGCTGGGCAACTTCTTTCCCCCTTTCTAATTTTGACTCGGCCTCGTCCTTCACGGCTTTCTTCTCCGCCAACTCTTTCCTGTTCTTGAACGCGAGTGCTTGCCTACGAAGTTCACGTAAATAGTCGTCAGGCAGATTCTTCGCGGCTTGGGACGGTGTGTTCAAAAATGACTTAGCCCACTGCTTTTCCTTGTCAGAATATGCGGCTTGGGCTCGCCCTCTATTTTCCTCTTGACGCTCGCCTTCCATTTCTCTAAATCAGCAGCCGCGCCCGCCTCGACTTCCTCGGCACTACTTTCCCAAGGCCTCGTGGGGAGAGGCTTCGATGATACCTCCGGTACCTTTGTTTTCTTAGGTACGTAAGGGTCCGGGTTAATAACCCAGGACTGCTTCGCTTCTTCGCCGGAGGTGGATTGGGGGCGGTACCGGTGTCGATCACCCGCCGGACGAGGACTGGGGGGCGGCGGCGTGGGCTGACGTGAATGAGGTGTATTAGGTGAAGCACCACCGCCACCGTCACCGCCACCGCCACCGTCACCGCCACCGCCACCGCCACCGTCACCGCCACCGCCACCACCACCACCGTACGGGGGTGGACTTGTTGGCGCCTCGCCTGGAAACTTGATAAATTTCTTCTGCCATAGAATGAACTGGCGCTTGACATCTCCAAGTCTTTTCACCCCTTCAGGTGTAGCAATGTCAATGTCCAGGTTCTCAAACCCTTGGACTATCTCCTCCACCGTCACACGAGCATAGCCATCTTGAATGGGGTTGTTGTGGTGGAGTGCTCCAGTGGTAAAGCACTGCCGATGGCTACCTTCATGGACATGTTCCCGATAGGATAATACAGATGACATGCTTTCATCTCCTTTATATCGTCCACGGGGTAGCGAGGAGGCTCCGGTGCAGTAATTTCGACCACCGCAGGCTCCGGTGCAGTAATTTCTATCGTCGGTGCACCAGCCGGTGAGGCCTCCGTGGAAGCCACGCTGCTTCTTCTCTGCTGGCTTCCGAGATCCATTGGATGATCTTCAGCATGCTGCGCCCGAGCTGCATCTCTTTCGGCGACTAGTACACTCACGGTTTTCTTCATCACATCCATTTCCGTTACCAACTTCGCCACAACATCTGCATCCCGATCCATCTTTCTCTTACGGCTTCTGTAACCGTACGGGTCATCGTTCCGGGGAACCCTATTTTCCACGGAATGGGCCCCATGCCTCGTATACGTCCTCCGTGTTCGGGATTCCCGAGGGCTTTTGTCGGGCGTCGTTCTCTCTGTTGAACCTGATCCTCCCTCTTGAGCCTCCCTCATTGCCTCAATAAGCTTTTGGGTGGGTGTAATTATTTTGCCCCGATAAACACACTCCCTGTCTCCGGGTTCAGCGATCCCCCATGCCCGTACCACCAGCTTTTGGCCCTTGGGTCCCATCCCTCCGTACCTGGACGGATTCCTCGCGCCCTCAGCTCGTTCTCCATCTTCTCCCACTTAGGCTGCCAAAAGCGATACCCTCCTGGCCCCATTTTATGATTGTACTCCTTCTTGGCCGCATTTTCCTTATTTTTTTCGATAGTTCAAGGCACTGCTCCGATTTCTTTTTCGTCACAAATTCTGGCCAATCATGGTGCTGTTTCGCATATGGTCCTCTGAAATCCGGAGTCTTGCCCTGGTTGACAAAGTCATGGGCTAGATTTTGCTTGTATTTCCGGAATGCGTTGGCCATCCTAGAAAGAGCGAACTGTTTGACTAGCTTGCGCCTCTTCTTGTTTTCCGCAATCTTGTTACCCTCCTCATCGTATTTGCGGTATTCCGGAGGTAGAACGAAATGTTCCATAAGCTTGTTGAAGCAATCTTTTTTTCTCTCTTATCGACAAAAGTGAAACCAACACGTGCCTTCTTTGGCTCATTCCACTCTGGCGGGTGATCGAGACGTTGTCTCTAACAACGGCTCCGCATTGGCCGACAAACTTGGTGGCGTTCTTGCTGGGCTCCAGCGGCCTGCCGGTTTCTTCGTCGACAACATCGATGGTGCATGTTTCTCCTGCTTTCATCGTCTTGGTTGCGCCACGCTTTGACGACGTACTCGATTTTTCGACGATCCGGCCGAGGGCTAAAATAAGAAAGAGAGTCGCGCGTGTTAGTACACACACATTTATTCAAATCAGTTAGTTGTATCACCGTACGCTCAATATGTATATATATATATATACCTCGGCGCCGGAGGTGGTTGCTACTTCCAATTGAAGATCGTCGTTTATCGACGTTTCTTCGGCATCATCTCGTTTGCCGACGGCGCCCTTCATCTTCACACTCAAGGTTCAGATAAGAAGAGATATCATCTTCTTCTTCTCCGGTCGGCACATATGGAATATCGCCTTTTATGATGCCGAACATATGGTCTTCAGCGTCCGGATCATAGTTGTCCAGAATCGGGTCAGCTCTATCGTCCGCCATATGTCGATCCTGAAAACATGTAGTCAAAACAAATTAATTGTGTATATGCCAGCATTATCACATCTCTTCTACATATAAAGAGAGAGGGCGACGAGGGAGGCGAGAGGGGGACGCGTGTATTAGATGTGTATATGCGGACGATCGACCTCGCCTCGCATGCGGTGACCGCGTGACCGAGAGAACGGTGGTGGTGGCGAAAGGGGGGACGCGGTGACCGCGTGACCGAGAGACCGGTGGCGGTGGCGAAAGGGGACGCGGTGACCGCGTGACCGAGAGACCGGTGTGGCGGTGACCGAGAGGGCGGTGGCGGTGCCGAGGACACATAACCCTCGCCGCCCCCTCTCGATCCCAAATAAAATTTTGTTAAGTTAAAATTTTGATCATTAAGTCTAAATTTTGTGGCGGTGGCGGTGGTGGTGGTGGTGGCGGTGGTGGTGGCGGTGCCGATCCTTCTCTCTCTCGTAAAAAAACAAAAAAAAACCCCGCGCGTATACGGAGGGGGCGGCGAAGGCGTCTCGTCGCCCCCTCCGTATACACGCGGGGTCGGTGTCGAAAGGGCGGTGGCGAAATGGCGGTGGCGGTGGCGGTCCCTCCTTTCTCTCTCTTTCTCTCTAGCGCGCGAGAGGGTCGCGCGGCGCCCCCTCCGTATACACACGGGGCGAGCGCGCAAGTTTTTAAGTCAAATTTTACTTTTTTTAAGTCAAATTTTCGTTTTTTTAGACAAACTTTTTAAGTCAATTTTTAGTTTTTTAAAATCAAATTTTAGTTATTTTTATATTTGTTTTTGTTTTGTTATTAGTTAAGATCTGTTTACTAAAAAAACAAAAAACAAAAAACAAAAAAAGGCCGGCTGCTCATATCTTCTCTCTCTTTCTCTCCCCTCCTCTCTTTCTCTCTGTAACCGGCCGGCCAGCGGGCGCGCGACGGCGCGGCAGGCGAGGCGACGAGGCGGCAGGCGAGGCGACGGCGGCGGCGGGCGAGGCTAGGGACGGCGACGGCGGCGGTGCGAGGCTAGGGCGCGCGGCGGGGTCTTCGCGCGCTCGGCGCGCGCGCGCGGCGATCGAGGCGCGCCGGCCGTTACCTTGGCGGCGGCGGAGACTCCGTTCGGCAAGGGCGCGGCGAGCGAGGGCCGCGGCGAGGTCGTCGAGGCGCGGCGGAGGCGGCGACGGCGTCGAGAGGCGGGCGGCGACAGCGTCTCGGTCGGGCGGCACTGCGGAGAAGACGATGGGCGCGCGGAGAAGAAGAAGTGGCGCGGGCGCCGCCCGCGCGGGCATTTATAGCTCCAACCTTTAGTCGCGGTTGGGGAGCCCAACCGCGACTAAAGGGCTTTTTAGTCGCGGTTGGTGACCCCAACCGCGACTAAAGGATTTTTTTCGCCCCAATTTGCGGTTCCCGCGGAGAGGACCTTTAGTCGCCGGTTGGCCGTGCCAACCGCGACTAAAGGCCTTTTTTCAAAATTATTTCATTTCAGAAATGTTTAGAATACATATAATATATCAAAAAATTCATAAAAATAAAACTAATTCAATTCAAAATTTTAAAAATACAAATAATACATCAATAAATTCAGAAAAATAAAACTAATTCAATTCAAAATATTAAAAATACAAATTATATATCAAAAAATTAAGAAAAATAAAACTAATTCATTTCAAAATATTAAAAATACATATAATATATCAAAAAATTCATAAAAATAAAACTAATTCAATTCAAAATTTTAAAAATACATATAATATATCAAAAAATTCATAAAAATAAAACTAATTCAATTCAAAATTTTAAAAATACATATAATATATCAATAAATTCAGAAAAATAAAACTAATTCAATTCAAAATCTTAAAATACAAATAATATATCAAAAAATTCAGAAAAATAAAACTAATTCAATTCAAAATTTTAAAACCCCCTCTTCCCGCCTCTTTCCGCCGACCCCCTCTTCCCTCCTCGTCTTCCCGCCATTTCTTCCCTGTCTTCCCGCCTCTTTCTTCCCGCCAATTGTTTCCCGCCAATTTCTTTCGGCCTCTTTCTTCCCGCCAATTTTTTCCCGCCAATTTCTTCCCGCCACTTTCTCCCGCCTCTTTCTTCCCGCGTCTGTCTTCCCGCTCCCATTTTTCCCGCCATTTGTCGGTACATATAGGTAGCCCGCCTTGGCCAAGATCACATCTCTACAATCTCTCATCACTCTCTCATGGCTTCCACCGCACCCACTCTAACCTACCGGCGGGTGGAGGAGCTTTGCGCCTCGAACTACCCTTGCCCTCGTGCTATGGTGGTACGGCCGGACTCTGCAGAGCGTCATGGACTACATCACGGCCGGCGATATCCCCGCCTGCGCTACCCTCGATTTGAGCCACGAGCGCCGCCCGACGACAGCCGACGACAAGAAGCGGCAGCGATGCCGGCAACTTAGAAGGCGACGACTACCAGTACAACGGCGGCGGCTATGAAGACTACGAGTATGCATATTATACGCCTAGGCAGGAGTATGACTAAATCACTCCAAATTTCATGTATGCAGGAGTATGACTTAGTCACTCCAAATTTCCTGTATGAAGGAGTATGACTTAGTCACTCCAAATTTCATGTATGCATGCAGGAGTATGACTTAGTCACTCCAAATTTCATGTATCATCAGTGCTATCTCGAGTCAATTGAATCATTCGAAAATGGACACCAAACACATCACGGGTAATATAATTCACATGATTCATTCAACAAAGTTTGGTACAATAAATTATTACACATCATTTCTTCCCTTGTGTCCCTGCTTGCTTACGATTGTGCCGTATCCATGGAGCATCCTCATCATTTAACTTAATGCTTGGGTCGGTGTTCACTTTGAAGGGCGGAATTTCAGCAAACATATTATAATCTTCGACATGTCTGTCTTGTCCTCCACTCCCACGATGTTTCTTTTCCTGAAAGAACAATGTGGCGCTTTGAATCATCGCATGATGTACTGATCGTTTTCTTATCTTTCCGTTTCCTCGATTTGCTACTCATGTCCTTCACATAGAAAACCTGAGCGACATCTTTCGCTAGGACGAATGGTTCGTCAAGATAACCAAGATTGTTGAAATCCACCATTGTCATTCCGTATTGCTGGTCCACCTTTACCCCACCTCCTGTTAGCTTGAACCATTTGCACTGAACAAAGGGACCCTAAAGGAGGGTCCATAGTCAAGTTCCCATATCTCCTCTATGTAACCATAATATGTGACCTTTTGCCCATTCTCGGTTGCTGCATCAAAGCGGACACCACTGTTTTGGTTGGTGCTCTTTTTATCTTGGGCGATCGTGTAAAATGTATTCCCATTTATCTCGTACCCTTGGAAAGTCGTTATAGTCGAAGATGGTGTCTTGGCCAACATGTACAGCTGATCTACAACCTTATTGTCACTCATTAAATGTTTTCTCAACCAACTGCCGAAAGTCTCCATGTGGGCCTTCCTAATCCAGGATTCGGGCTTCCCGGGGTTGTCCGAGCGTAAAATATTCTTGTGTTTCTCAAAGTACGGAGCAACCAAGCTGGAATTGGTCGGAAGCGTGTGGTGTGCTTCAGTCAGAGAATGGCCGTCCATACATATCATTGATTTCCTTCCGATCGTGCCTTTTCCACTTAGTCTCCCCTCGTGCCGCGATTGAGGAAGACCAATCGGCTTAAGGTCAGGAACAAAGTCAACACAAAACTCAATTACCTCCTCATTTCCATAGCCCTTGGCGATGCTTCCTTACGGCCTAGCACGGTTACGAACATATTTCTTTAATACTCCCATGAACCTCTCGAAGGGGAACATATTGTGTAGAAATACAGACCGAGAATGGAAATCTCATCGACTAGGTGAACCAGGAGGTGCGTCATAATATTGAAGAAGGATGGCGGGAACACCAACTCGAAAGCGACAAGACATTGGATCACATCGTTCAGAATCGTGGTAGAACTTCTGGATTGATTACCTTCTCGAGAGATTGCATTGAGGAATGCACATAGCTTCACAATGGGCAGTCGAACATTTTCCGGCGAGAGCCCCTCAAAGCAATCGGAAGCAATTGCGTCATAATCACGTGGCGATCGTGAGACTTCAGGTTTTGGAACTTTTTCTCCGCCATGTTTATTATTCCCTTTATATTGGACGAGAATCCTGACGGGACCTTCATACTGCTCAGGCATTCAAAAAAGATGACCTTCTCTTCTTTGGTCAGAGCGTAGCTGGCACGACCTTGAAACCGTTCCGGATGCCGGTCATCAGGGTCTTTCAAACTTTGCTGGTCCTGCCGTGCTTCCTTTGTATCATTTGACTTCCCATACACGCCCAAGAAGCTTAGGATGTTCACGCAAATATTCTTCGTAACGTGCATCACGTCGATTGCAGAGCGGACTTCTAGGACTTTCCAATATTCTAGCTCCCAGAATATAGATTTCTTCTTCCACATGGCTACGTGCCCGTCGGCTCCCTTCGGCACTGATTGTCCGCCGAGGACCCTTTCCAAAGATGACTTTCAAACCCTTGACCATATCAAATACCTCGGCACCGGTGTGTTCCGCAGGCTTCGGCCGGTGATCTGCCTTGCCGTTGTAATGCTTGCCTTTCTTTCTTCCTGGATGACCTTTCGGAAGAAATCGACGATGCCCAAGGTACACGTTCTTCTTACAATTTGGCAAATGTACACTTTCAGTCTCATGTAAGCAGTGCGTGCATGCATTGTATCCCTTATTTGACAGTCCCGAAAGGTTACTAAGAGCAGGCCAATCGTTGATGGTTACGAAAAGCAACGCTCGTAGGTCAAATTCCTCTTCTTTGTGCTCATCCCACACACGGACACCAGGTCTGCCCCACAGCTGTAAAAGTTCATCAACTAATGGCCTTAGGTACACATCGATGTCGTTGCCGGGTTGCTTCGGACCTTGGATGAGCACTGGCATCATAATGAACTTCCGCTTCATGCACAACCAAGGAGGAAGGTTGTAGATGCATAGAGTCACGGGCCAGGTACTATGGCTGGAGCTCTGCTCGCCAAAAGGATTCATGCCATCCGTACTTAGACCAAATCTTATGTTCCTTGCGTCAGCTGCAAAATCTTTGAACTCTCTGTCGATCTTTCTCCATTGCGTTCCATCTGCGGGGTGTCTCAACTCCCCGTCCGACTTACGGTCCTCTTTGTGCCATCGCAACAACTTGGCATGCTCTTTGTTCCTGAACAGACGTTTCAACCGTGGTATTATAGGAGCATACCACATCACCTTGGCGGGAACCCTCTTCCTGGGGTTCGGGCCCTCAACATCGTCACCGGGGTCATCGCCTCTGATCTTATAACGCAATGCGGTGCATACCGGGCATTCATTCAAATTCTCGTATTCACCGCGGTAGAGGATGCGATCGTTGATGCATGCATGTATCTTCGTAACCTCTAAACCTAGAGGGCGGACAACCTTCTTTGCTTCGTACGTAGTGGCGGGCAACTCGTTATTCTTTGGAAACATATTCTTCAACATTTTCAGCAAGTTTTCAAATGCCGAGTCAGCTACACCTGCCTGTGCCTTCCATCTCAGCAAATCCAGTGTGCAGCCCAGCTTTTTCAGACCATCATCGCATCCGGGGTACAGCGCCTTCCTGTGATCCTCTAACATGCGATCCAAATTCTCCCTCTCTTTTTCAGTTTCGCAGCGTCTCCGTGCATCAGCAATGGTCCGACCAAGATCATCAACGGGATCATCACGTGCCTCTTCTTCACCTTCCCCTTCACCTTCCCCTTCACCTTCAGCATCCTCCATGAAAGTATCACCGAAATGAGCAAGATAGCTTTCATCGATGAAATCATCCCCTTCTTCATCTTCTTCCATTATAACCCCTCTTTCTCCATGCTTGGTCCAACAATTATAGCTTGGCATGAAACCGTGCCGAAGCAGGTGCATGTGAACATCTCTTGAGGAAGAGTAACCCTTCTGATTCTTACATTTAACACATGGACAGATAACAAAACCCTCCTGCTTGTTCGCATTAGCCACTACGAGGAAATCTTTCAAACCCGCACTGAACTCGCCGGAGAGTCGGTTACCGTACATCCATTGTCGATTCATCTGCATTATTATAATATAAAATATATAATTAACCATCATGCATTTGTTAAACTAACTAGCTACAAACAATATAAATTAAACAATGAACTACACACACATGCACATTTTATCAACGACACATCAAAGGTTCAAGTTGCTAACCGCGATCGAGGAGGAAAAAATAAATGAGAAAGCTCAAGTGTGGCTCCAACACTTCATATCATGTTTGTTTCATGCTCTTGGGGCATTTCATCAAACACCTTATGTGCATAAGAGGAACCAAAAGCAAACCTAACACCCACTTGTGAGCTTGTGAAGAGAATGGCACCAAATGGCTAAGTGTTGGCTGCTGGATGGGTATATATAGGGGAGGGGCTTTAGTCCCGGTTGGCCTGGCCAACCGCGACTAAAGGCCTTCGGGCACCTTTAGTCGCGGTTGGCCTGGCCAACCGCGACTAAAGACCCCCCACGTGCACCGGCTGGCCACCGAGCGCCCTGGGCCCAGGCCTTTGGTCGCGGTTCTCCTCCCGAACCGCGACTAAAGGTACCATTTGTCGCGGATCCTGCAGCATCGCGACTTATGGGGCTCACCCGAAGCCTGTTTTTCCACCAGTGAATTGTGTAGGATTTGGTTCCTATGGGAAAATTTCCTATACATGTTGTTTGATTCATAGAAACATATCCCATAGGAAAAATTCCTATAGAAATCTTGTAGTGTAATTCCTATAGGAAAAAAACATTGGCTCATACCTCATGAAAAAATTCTTTTGCTACAATCAAACACACTTCATCTTCCTATAGGATTTAAATAGACATGTCATTCCAATCCTATGTCATTCCTATTCCTATACTTTTCCTATCCTTTAAATCAAAGGAGCCCTCAAACGTTTCGCACCCGCAGTAACCCAAAGTTTTAACTCCCTTTTTTTTATCTTCTCGAAGATCACCGATGGTGTCACGTGCTTGTTGCGGAAGACCCAAACATTCCTTTCATTCCATATTTTCCATGAGGCTAGGATTGTGATGGACGCAACAGCCTTGCGGTTTGGGGAGGAGGAACCGGTCATGCCAAGCCACCAATCATCAAGGGATTTTGTCGGACATTGGAGAAGGTCTAGGTTGAAAAGGCCCAACCAATCTTTAATAAGACCCCAAAGTCAAATAGTGTAACGACAATGGGTGAAATACTACTAGGTAAACACTTATAGGTCTAGGATTACCGTCGGCGCGCCAAAAAAAGTGCACACCGGTGCTATTAACCGCCGGCGCACTACTATATATGGGCGCCGGTGATGCCGAAATAGCACCGGCCTACCACAAATTTGGTGCGCCGGGGGTAATGGTCGACCAGGTCCAGGCCATGCAAAAATGGCTGGCCGGCGCACCACCATATTGCTGCGTCAGGCATAATTCAGGGGTAATTTGATTAGGACGCATTGCCGGCTAAAATATGCCTAGCTTGGAAAGAATGCATCAGCGTCATGTCACACGGGTAGCTAAGCTACGTACACTCCACGCTCGTCAAGAGTATATACTTTGGCCTAATAAACAATCTACATCGATGACCTGTTCCTTCCACCCAAGTCTGTCCAAGTCTTGAAAACAACAACTTCAAATCGTTGCCTCGTGCTAAAATCAATCTTAATTTTTTTGACAAGAAATTTAAATAGCCTATTACATCCGATTACTCTCCCGGCATCAAATCACTCAAACATTTCACACCTGCAATAACCCAAAGTTTTAACTCTCTTTTTTTATCTTCTCGGAGATCACCAATGGTGGTGGCGTGTGCAGTGTGCTTGTTGCGGAAGATCCGAGCAGTCATTTCATTCCATATTTCCCATGAGGCGAGGAGTGTGATGGAGTCAACGGCCTTGCGGTTTGGGAGGAGGAACCGGTCATGCCACGACACCAATCATCAAGGGATTTTGTCGGCCATTCGAGAAGGTCTAGGTTGAAAAGGCCCAACAAATATTTAATAAGACACCAAAGTCTAATAGTGCAACGACAATGGGAAAGGTGCTCAACTGACTCTGCGGTTCTCTTGCAAAGCGGGCAAAGCCCATAATTCCGCCAACCTCTCTTTTGCAATTGGTCCGCCCTCTAAAATCTATTTTGAATAGCAAGCTAAGCGAAGAATTTGATCTTGGGAGACCCAAACTTTCCAAACAAGGGTCTTCAAGTATGTGGAGATGGCCCCATGGAATTGAGCTTTATAGGTGGAAGCCGCTGAATATTGCCCACTTGTTGTGAGGTTCCAAGTAATCTCATCATCAGCATCATTGTTTGCGTTGAAGTTCTGAAGTTCGATCCAAAGTTCGGCGAATTGCTCCATGTTAGCGAAAGAGAAGTGCTCGGAAATGGTATTTTTTCAATCCACGCATTGCCAAGCAAGGCCATGTTGGTACTCCATTTTTTTTTCCTTTCGACACCACATAAATGTGTGGGGCGTTATCCTTTGGTTTATCCCCATCAAGCCACAGGACATCTCAAAAAGGGGTCTTCTTTCCATTCCAAGCTGAAATGGTGGTGGGTGGCTGCATAAAATAACATAATGTTCACTAGTAGAAAACAGGTCTTTCGTCCAAAGCCCCTGGGAGCTTTAGTCTCGGTTTTAAAGCAAACCGGGACTAGTGGGAGGCATTGGTCCCGGTTCGTTTGGCGCGGCGCGACGCCACCCTCTGGTCCCGGTTCGTTTGGGGCCTTTAGTCCCGGTCTAAAGGCCCCAAACGACCCGGGACCAGAGGGTGGCGTCGCGCCGCGCCAAACGAAGGTGCAGCAGAGCGCGTCAGGGCGTGTCAGGCCCTGGCCCCTTTTAGTCCCGGTTGGTATCACCAACCGAGACCAAAGGTCTACCCTTTGGTCCCGATTTTACTTACCAACCGGGACCAAGTGTCCATCTGTCTATATATACCCTTGTCCTGCCCAAGTTTGAGCCACACTTAGCATTTTCCACTTCTTAGCACAAGAGAGGTGTATGTTGTTTTGCCCTCTTCATATGCATAAGAGGTGTTTGATGAAATGCCTAAAAGCTTTTGCCACTTGAGTTCACACAAAACAAGCCACATTTAACTGTCTTTTTTCTTCTCCATCGAGGTTAACAACTTAATTTATCCTTTCATCTGTCATTGATAAAATGCATGTGTATATATATACATCGCTTCACTAATCATGATGTTCTGTAATAGTTTTTTAATAAGCTTAATTATATCATGCAGATGAATCGGCAATGGATGTACGGTGACCGACGTTTTCACGAGTTCACTTCGGGCCTGCAAAAGTTTATCAATGTGGCCGAGAAAAACAAACGGGGTGGTTTTAGGTATTGTCCATGTGTTAACTGTCAGAATGTCATAAATTACTCTTCCTCGAGGACCATTCACACCCACCTGCTGCGGTCCGGTTTCATGTCCCACTACAATTGTTGGACCAAGCATGGAGAAAAAAGGGTTATCATGGAAGACAACGAAGAAGAAGAGGACGATGACAACTATCCCATGTTCGCTGAATACGGTGATACTGCAAAGGGGGATTGTTTTCCATCAGAAGACAACAATGAAGACAATGAAGCAGAAGATCAAGAGGCATCAGATGAGCCTGCTGATGATCTTGGTCGGGCCATTGCTGATGCAAAGAGAGAATGTGAAACTGAAAAGGAAAGGTTGAACTTCGACAAGATGTTAGAGGATCACAACAAATTGTTGTACCCAACTTGCGAAGATGGCCAGAAAAAGCTAGGTAGCACACTGGAATTGTTGCAATGGAAGGCAGAGAATGGTGTGACTGACTCGGGGTTTGAAAAGTTGCTGAAAATAATTAAGAAGCAGCTTCCAAGGGGTAACGAATTGCCCGCCAGTACGTACAAAGCGAAGAAGGTTGTCTGCCCTCTAGGATTAGATGTGCAGAAGATACATGCATGCATTAATAACTGCATCCTCTACCGCGGCGAGTACGAGAATTTGGATGCATGCTCGGTGTGCACTGCATTGCGGTATAAGATCAGACAAGATGACCCGGGTGATGTTGAGGGTGAGCGCCCCAGGAAGAGGGTTCCTGCTAAGGTTATGTGGTATGCTCCTATAATACCATGGCTGAAACGTTTGTTCAGAAATAAAGAGCACGCCAGGTTGTTGCGATGGCACAAAGCAGACCGTAAGAAAGACAAGATGATTAGACACCCCGCTGATGGGTCCCAGTGGAGAAAAATCGATAGAAAGTTTCCGTACTTTACAGAGGATGTAAGGAACTTAAGGTTTGGTCTAAGTACAGATGGCATGAATCATTTTGGAGAGCAGAGCTGCAGTCATAGCACCTGGCCTGTGACTTTTTGTATCTATAACCTTCCTCCTTGGTTGTGCATGAAGCGAAAGTTCATTATGATGCCAGTGCTCATCCAAGGCCCGAAGCAACCCGGCAACGACATTGATGTGTACCTGAAGCCATTAGTTGAAGAACTTCTACAGCTGTGGGCCATAACAGGTGTACGTATGTGGGACGAGCACAAGCAGGAGGAATTTGACCTACGAGCGCTGCTTTTCGTAACCATCAATGATTGGCCTGCTCTTGGTAACATTTCAGGACAGTCAAACAAGGGATACAATGCATGCACGCACTGTTTAGATGAGACGCCAAGTGCATATTTGGATAAATCTAAGAAGGTCGTGTACCTGGGGCATCATCGATTTCTTACGCGTACCCATCCCGTAAGAAAGAAAGGCAAGCATTACAACGGTGAGGCAGATCACCGGAAGAAGCATGCCCACCGTCATGGTGCTGATATATTTGGTATGGTCAAGGATCTAGAAGTAATATTTGGAAAGGGTCCTGGCGGACAGTCTGTTCCGAATGACGCTGCCGGACACGCGGCCATGTGAAAGAAAAAATCTATATTTTGGGAGCTACCCTATTGGAAAGTCCTAGAGGTTCGCTCTTCAATCGATGTGATGCACGTGACGAAGAATCTTTGCGTGAACCTGCTAGGCTTTCTGGGCGTGTACGGGAAGACAAAAGATACACCAGAAGCACGGGAGGACCAGCAACGTATGAAAGGCCCAAAAAAAACTGCATGAGACAGATAAAGGACGTCATTACTCCAGCTACGCTCTTACAAAAGCAGAGAAGGAAATCTTTTTTGAATGCCTGAACAGTATCAAGGTCCTGTCTGGCTTCTCCTCCAATATAAAGGGAATAATAAATATGGCAGAGAAAAAATTCCAGAACCTGAAGTCTCATGACTACCACGTGATAATGACGCAGTTGCTTCCGATTGCCTTGAGGGAGCTTCTACCGGAAAATATTCGAGTGCCCATTGTGAAGCTATGGGCATTCCTCAATGCAATTTCTCAGAAGGTAATCAATCCAGAAAGTCTACAGAGGTTGCAGAATGATGTGGTCCAATGTCTTGTTAGTTTTGAGATGGTGTTCCCACCATCCTTCTTCAATATTATGACGCATCTCCTCGTTCACCTGGTCAATGAGATTTTCATTCTCGGTCCTGTGTTTCTACACAATATGTTCCCCTTTGAGAGGTTCATGGGAGTCTTAAAGAAATATGTTCATAACCGTGCTAGGCCAGAAGGAAGCATCTCCAAGGGCTATGGAACAGAGGAGGTCATTGAGTTCTGTGTTGACTTTATTCCCGACCTTAAGCCGATTGGTGTTCCTGAATCTCGGCACGAGGGGAGACTGAGTGGAAAAGGCACGCTAGGAAAGAAAGCAATGATATGTATGGACGGGCATTCGTTCACTCAAGCACACTACACAGTTCTACAAAGTTCCACCTTGGTGGCTCCGTATATCAATGTACACAAGAATTTTGTACGCTCCCAGAACCCAGGGCAGTCGGACGACTGGATTATACGTGAACACATGTCGACTTTCGGCGGTTGGTTGTAAAAACATCTCATGAATGACACTACTGTTGGAGATCAGCTGTACTTGTTGGCCCAGACACCATCTTCGACTGTATTGACTTTCCAAGGGTACGAGATAAATGGGAATATATTTTACACGATCGCCCAAGATAAAAAGAGCACCAACCAAAACAGTGGTGTCCGCTTTGATTCAACAAACAACAAATGCCAAAAGGACACCTATTATGGTTACATAGAGGAGATATGGGAACCTGACTATGGACCTTCTTTTAAGGTCCCTTTGTTTATGTGCAAATGGGTCAAGATAACAGGAGGCGGGGTTCAGGTAGACAAGTTGTATGGAATGACAACAGTGGATCTCAACAATCTTGGGTATAGAGACGAACCATTCGTCCTACCCAAGGATGTGGCCCAGGTTTTCTATGTGAAGGACATGTCTACCAAACCAAGAAAAAGGAAAAAATAAGGAAACGAATACATCATACAATGAGCCAAAGCGCCACATAGTTCTTTCTGGAAAAAGAAACATCGTGGGAGTGGAGGACAAGAAAGACATGTCAGAAGATTATAATAAGTTTGATGAAATTCCGCCCTTCTCAGTGAACATTGACCCAAGCATCAAGTTAAATGAATTCCGCCCTTCTCAGTGAACATTGACCCAAGCATCAAGTTAAATGACGAAGATGCTCCATGGTTACGGCCGAAGCGATCATAACAAGGGCATACACGAAGAAGGTCCATGGCACACATGTGTATCTCAATATGGCAATCAATTTCCCATTTGTTTTTGTGTAATAATGTAACTGTATGTAAGATATTAACGGTGGAGATGGTTGGCTTGTTTGTACTAGTTCAATAGAGGCTTTCACGAGCTTGCTGGGAAATTTTTCCGAGGCGGAGTTTCCGAAGATGCCGTAGGGCGTGTGCACCAACGACATCTTCGAGAAACTCCGCCACGGGAGATTTCCCAACCCTTTCCCAACAATGTTACGGGAGATGGAGGCTTTCACGGGCTTGCAGGAAAACATTTCCGAGGCGGAGCTTCCGAAGATGTCGTAGGGCGTGTGCACCAACGACATCTTTGAGAAGCTCCACCACGGGAGATTTCCCAACCCTTTCCCCAACACTGTTAGAGGAGATGGAGTCTTTCACGGGCTTGCAGGAAAAAAATTCCGACGCGGAGCTTCCGAAGATGTCGTAGGGCGTGTGCACCAACGACATCTTCGAGAAGCTCCGCTACGGGAGATTTTCCAACCCTCATCCATGTGGATGAATCTCTCCCTACCTTCTAGGTTGGCTTGTTGAGCTGCTTGCCATGGCGTATCGATGCTCCTTTTATAGGCACGGCGCCGCTTCTACTTCGTCTTGTTCCTCCGACAGGGCGTCGTGCGCTACATGCTTTATCTCATCGAGCAGTGCGTCCACCCACGCGTCCTTATTCTGCCGACAGCTTTAGTCCCGGTTGCACCCACCAGCCGGGACTAAAGGTTACCCACACGTCCTTATCCCACCGACAGTTTTGTTAGATGACACAAAAACCACCTTTAGTCCCGGTTGTACCCACCAGCCAGGACTAATGGTTGCCCACACGTCCTTATCCCGCCGACAGTTTGGTACATGGCTTCTAAAACCACCTTAGTCCCGGTTGCACCCACCAGCCGAGACTAAAGATTAGATGGCCAGCTCTGGCTTCCTCTTCTTCCTCCATATGCTCACCACCAGCTCTGGTTTCCTCTTCTTCCTCCTCCTCATCATCATCGGCGTCAGCCACGATGAAGCCACCAGCTTAGGCTTCCTCTTCTTCCTCCATATGCTCACCACCAGCTCTATCTTCCTCTTCTTCCTCCTCCTCATCATCATCGGCGTCAGCCACGATGAAGCCACCAGCTTAGGCTTCCTCTTCTTCCTCCATATGCTCACCACCAGCTCTAGCTTCCTCTTCTTCCTCCTCCTCATCATCATCGGCGTCAGCCACGATGAAGCCACCAGCTTAGGCTTCCTCTTCTTCCTCCATATGCTCACCACCAGCTCTGGGTTCCTCTTCTTCCTCCTCATCATCATCGTAATAGAAATTATACAAAAGATATAAATTAATGCATTTTAAATTAAAAATGGCAAAATGGTTAGTAGTTTGAATAGTTAGAATAATTATTTAAGAAAACATAAAATGTTTTAGATTAATTATCTAAATTAAAACACTTTTCATGTTGAAAGTTTTGTCACATTCAAAATTATACATAAGTTATTCAAATTCATATTCATAAGTTATTCAAATTCATATTCAAATTCAAATTCATAAGTTATTCAAATTCATATTCAAAAGTTATTTAACTTCATATTCAAATTCATATTGATCATAAGTTATTCAAATTCATATTCATAAGGAATTTAAATAGTTAAATGTTCATAATGAATAAATTATACTTTTATTACATAGAGATTTCTTTTTTGAACATTTTGATATATCATATGTTATTTTTTGATTTGAAATAAGGCGGGAACGAAATTATTTGAAAAGGCACATACAAATATGCCTTTGGTCCCGGTTCGTGCCACGAACCGGGACCAAAGGGTGTTTTACGCGCGTAGGGAACTGGGCACCCAAAAAAAGGCCTTTGGTCCCGGTTTTTGGCACGCACCGGGACCAAAGGGGGGCCTTTGGTCCCGGTTCGTGGCACGAACCGGGACCAAAGGGTCCTCCACCTATAACTGCAACTCCTCCTTCTCCGCGCAGGTCATTCGCGCGGAGAAGGATGAGTTGCGCCGCCAGGCTGCCGAACTCGCCCGCCGCCGCCCACCGTTGCCGCCCACCGCGCCGCCGCTCGCCCTTGCCGCCCACCGCGCCGCCGCCCGCCCTTGTCGCCGTCCGCGCGCCCCGGCCGCCTCTCCTCCCCTTTACCGCGCGTGACGCCGGCCACCGTTCCGCCTCTGGCCGCCTCCACGCCATCGACGCCGCCGACGCCCCCGGCCGCTGCCTCCTCCGGCGGTAAGCCTCCTCTCCCTCCTCCTCCGGCCGACCGACCGACCGGCCACATTATGCATTTTTTTATTTTTTTACTATTTTAATTTGTTTAGGGTTTAATTAGTTAGAAATAATTTTAGTTAGGGTTAGTGAAAATTGTTAGTTAGAACTCTGTAATATTAGTTAGTAAAAATTGTTAGTGAAAATTGTTAGTTAGAATTGTTAGTGAAAATTGTTAGTTAGAAATAATTTTAGAATTGTTAGTGAAAATTGTTAGTACGTGAAAATAGTTAGAATTGTTAGTGAAAATTGTTAGTTAGAAATAATTTTAGAATTCTTAGTGAAAATTGTTAGTGAAAATTGTTAGTGATAGATTTATATTAGTAGTATGTATATATAGTTAGTTTATTTAGCACAATATTATTTCGTACATAGTTAGTTTATTTAGCACAATATTATGTTTGTTTAATTATGTTACTATATATATGATTTAGTTTTCATAGCTACGATGCCGCGCCCGCCGCGTCGTGGAGGGTCTGGGCACGTTCTGGACCAGATGCTGATGATGGGGGAGGTCCGGGACTGGGTTCCGCCGGGGTGGCACTGGGAGGTGTTATCTTCCGGGGCGCGCACCTTGGTGCAGAATCCGGGTCCCGTCGTCGACCCGGATCTTCTTTGGTGGTGGTCGCGTGGGCCACGATCGGTGCGGAGGGAGTCGGCCCCCGAGGAGGTGGTAGCTCGCCGCATTAGAGAGGAGGACGAGCACGTTCGCCGTTACCTGCAAGTCTTAGACACCATGTATAGGAACGGATGGTCAGTTATGCAGGGATCTCACGTGAGCTATGATCATGTGATTGTTCCGTATCTTTGGGTGTTCACCCGGCGCGGCTCGGCACCTCGCGGCTGAGCACCCGGTCGATGTTGAGAGCTAGGTTCATGCATGGGAGTCGGTTGTAGTGATGTATTAGGGTTAAATAAAAAATGGACCCGAGCTATATATGTAACTGCAATCTATGTTTTGAGCACTACATTATCCTTAATTAATAGCTATATATATGACTCTAATCTCTGTTTTGCGCATTATCCTTAATTAATATCTATATATATGATTATACGATGGTTCCTATAACTTGCAAGTCGTTGCAGAAACTATGGACGCTAACAGAGAAGCACAAGAAGAATTCATGACGAACCTCATAGCCGACGGTGTTCGTGATGATGGCGGTGGAGATGACGATGTCACCACAACGTATTTGAATGACTCCGGTGAGGGAGCGGAGGATCTTGAGCGAAGAGAAGATGGCGCCGGTGAGGAAGAACATAATGGCTCTGCTGATGAAACCGTAGTTATTACAAAGTCCACCGAGGTATATAATTTAAGCCGTTGCTGACTAGATGCATTAACTAATATATATATATATATATATATATATATATATATATATATATATATATATATATGTTGACGATGAATTCTTTCCCTTTTAGCCCTCTGGATAGAGCAAATCTTCTGTAAAGTCGAAGCGAGGCCCGGCCAAAAAGTTGCCCGAAGGTGATAGGCATGACATTGTCGAAATCGATCAGAGTGGCCGACCGACTGCTCCCGCCAAGGCTGCAAAATTATTTATAGATCAATGCGGAGTGGTTGTTAGGGACTGCATCCCGATCACCGTTCGAGAATGGCACAAGCCGAAGGCTGCAGCGGCTGAAGCAGGTCATTATATCGATGATGTAGCCAAAAACAACATTTGGCGTCGGCTCATGGCACATTTCAACCTACCTTCAGAGGAGAATGCCGATAAAGCCAGATAGATGGAGGAGAAAGTCAAGGAGTTTGCTCTAAAGAAGATGGCCGAACTATTCAAGAACCACAAGAAAATATTGTACCATGACTTTGTCAAGCAAAAGAAGACTCCGGACTTCACTGGAGCGTATGAGAAGATAAAAGATCACTGGCCCGAATTCGTGAAGTACACGCTGTCAGAAGAATTTAAGAAAAGGTCGGAAACAAATAAGAAAAATGCTTCGTCGAAGAAATATCACCATGTTACGGGTCCAGGTGGCTACAGGGCTAACAGGCCTAAGTGGCAGGCAGCTGAGGCGGAACTGGTCAGGGAAGGGATCCAAATAGGGACATTCGATTGGACCGAATGGTCGAAGGAGTGGTTCTACGGGATTGGGGAAAGGTTGGACCCAGAAACAGGGAAGTGTATTTATAATAAAGAACATCTCAAAAACCCTTGTGAAGCCCTTATAGAAGCACATAGGGACGTGCGGGAGGGGAGGTTCCATCCCGAAAGAGAGAACGACGAGCTGACACGCGCCCTTGGGAACAAAGAACACGGCGGACGAACACGAGGCACGATTGGCTCCGTTCTGTGGAAGTATGGCTTTCCCGAGGAAAGGAAGAGATTTCCTAATAAAAGCCATGAGAGGAGAAAGGCAAGGGAAGCAGACCACATATCGTCTTTAGAGGAATCTATCAGCGTCCTTAGAGCCCAAATGCACGAAGTACTTACCGGCGAGCGATCTCAGGGGCAGCATGAAGATCCTGCTATCGACCCACAGCAATCTTAGCTCCGAAAAAGCAGCGTGGCTTCCACGCAGCTCCAGCTCAAAGCAGGTGATGATCAGGAGATGTTGGCTCCTCGCTACCCCGTGGATCATATCACAGAGAGCTGTCCTTGTGTGTGATGTCTACGCACGCTTCTATTCCTGTAGACAGTGTTGGGCCTCCAAGAGCAGAGGTTTGTAGAACAGCAGCAAGTTTCCCTTAAGTGAATCACCCAAGGTTTATCGAACTCAGGGAGGTAGAGGTCAAAGATATCCCTCTCAAGCAACCCTGCAATTAAGATACAAGAAGTCTCTTGTGTCTCCAACACACCTAATACACTTGTCAGATGTATAGGTGCACTAGTTCGGCGAAGAGATAGTGAAATACAAGTAATATGGATGATTGTAAGTAGTAATTGCAATCTGAAATAAAAATGGCAGCAAGCAAACATGTAGCAGAACTTGTTGGAAACGGTGTTTCAATGCTTAGAAATAAGGCCTAGGGATCATACTTTCACTAGTGGACATTCTCAACAATGATATCATAAAGGAATATAAATATAAGCACTTCACTATGCTATTCTGAACTACTCTCTGGCTGGATAACGAACACTAATTCACCGTGTAGGGCTGCAAAAGCAAACCTTAAAGATGTATTCCCAAGTACTAATGAACACCCCACGCTGTTACTTTGAGCATTCATAGGAGGTACTAACACACCACAATTTCATAGAGACATCCAACTCAAATCATAATTCAGTGAACAAGTATTCTGTGAAATATAGCCTAAGAGACCCACACGGTGCACACACTGTCACCTTTACACACGTGGGACAAGGAGTCTCCGGAGATCACATAAGTAAAATCCACTTGAATAGCATAACGACATCTAGATTACAAAGCTCATCATATGGATCTCAATCATGTAAGGCAGCTCATGAGATCATTGTATTGAAGTACATGGGAGAGAGAGATGAACCACATAGCTACCGGTAGAGCCCTCAGCCTCGGGGGAGAACTACTCCCTCCTCATCATGGGAGACAGCAATGGCGATGAAGATGGCGGTGGTGTCGATGGAGATGACTCCGGGGGCAATTCCCCGTCCCGGCGGCGTGCTGGAACAGAGACTTCTGTCCCCCGAACTTGGCTTCGCGATGGCGGCGGCTACGGAACTCTTCGTGGAATATCATCGACTGTGTTAGGGTTTTCGGAGACGGAGGAATATATAGGCGAAGGGGCGATGTCGGTGGAGTCCCGAGGGGCCCACCCCATAGGGTGGCGTGGCCAGGGGTGGGGCTGCGCCCCCCTAGGGTGTGGCCGCCTCGTGGCTCCTCTTCGTCTCCTCTTCGGTGTTCTGGAAGCCTCCGTGGAAAATAAGACCGTGGGCTTTTGTTTCGTCCAATTCCGAGAATATTTCCTGTGTAGGATTTCTGAAACCAAAAACAGCAGAAAACAGGAACTGGCACTTCGGCATCTTGTTAATAGGTTAGTCCCGGAAAATGCATCAAAATGATATAAAGTATGAATAAAACATGTAGGTATTGTCATAAAACTAGCATGGAACATTAGAAATTATAGATACGTTGGAGACGTATCAAGCATCCGCAAGCTTAGTTCCTACTCGCCCTCGAGTAGGTAAACGATAAAAAGAATAATTTCTGAAGTGACATGCTACCAACATGATTTTATCAATACTATTGTAAAGCATATGAGATGAATGAAGTGATTCAAAGCAATGGTAAAGATAATGACTAAACAACTGAATCATATAGCAAAGACTTTTCATGAATAGTACTTTCAAGACAAGCATCAATAAGTCTTGCATAAGAGTTAACTCATAAAGCAATAAATTCTTAATAGAAGGTTTTGAAGCAACACAAAGGAAGATATAAGTTTCAGCAGTTGCTTTCAACTTCAACATGTATATCTCATGGATAATTGTCAACACAAAGTAATATGATGAGTGCAAATAAGCAAGTATGTAGGAATCAATACACACAGTTGACACAAGTGTTTGCTTCTAAGATGGAAAGAAGTAGGTAAACTGACTCAACATAAAGTAAAAGAAAGGCCCTTCGCAGAGGGAAGCAGGGATTACTCATGTGCTAGAGCTTTTTATTTTGAAAACATGGAAACAATTTTGTCAACGGTAGTAATAATTCATATGTTTTATGCATAAAACCTCCTATAAGTTGCAAGCCTCATGCATCGAATACTAATAGTGCCTGCTCCTTGTCCTAATTAGCTCGGATTTCCATGGATTATCATTGCATTACATATGTTTCAACCAAGTGTCACAAAGGGGTACCTCTATGCCACCTGTACAAAGGTCCAAGGAGATAGATCGCATTTGATCTCTCAATTTTGATAGATCTCAACTTGAGGACATCCATATCGGGACAACATAGAAAACAGATAATGGACTCCTCTTTTATGCTTTAAGCATTCAACAACAGATAATATTCTCATAAGAGATTTGAGGATTAATGTCCAAGCTGAAACTTCCACCATGATACATGGCTTTGGTTGGCCGCCCAAAGTTCTTCTCTAACAATATGCATACTCAAACCATTCAACTCATGGCAAATCTCCCTTACTTCAGACAGGACGAACATGCATAGCAACTCACATGATATTCAACAAAGGTGTAACAGTTGATGGCATCCCCAGAAACATGGTTACCGCTCAACAAGCAACTTATAAGAAATAAGATACATAAGCGACATATTCATTACCACAATAGTTTTTAGGCTACTTTCCCATGAGCTATGTATTGCAAAGACAAGGAATGAATTTTTAAAGGTAGCACGCAAGTAATTTACTTGGAATGGCAGAAAAATACCACATAGTAGGTAGTTATGGTGGACACAAATGGCATAGGTTTTGGCTCAAGGTTTTGGATGCACGAGAAGCATTCCCTCTCAGTACAAGGCTTTGGCTAGCAAGGTTGTTTGAAGCAAACACATGTATGAACCGGTACAGCAAAACTTACATAAGAACATATTGCAAGCATTATAAGACTCTACACTGTCTTCCTTGTTGCTCAAACACTTTTACCAGAAAATATCTAGACTTTAGAGAGACCAATCATGCAAACCAAATTTCAACAAGCTCTACGGTAGTTCTCCACTAATAGGTTTAAACTACATGATGCAAGAGCTTAAACATGATCTACTTGAGAGCTCAAAACAATTGCCAAGTATCAAATTATTCAAGACAACATACCAATTACCACATGAAGCATTTTCTGTTTCCAACCAAATAGCAATAAATGAAGCAGCTTTCAACTTTCGCCATGAACATTAAAAGTAAAACGAAGAACACAAGTTTTCAAATGAAAAAGCGGAGCGTGTCTCTCTCCCACACAAGCATGATAGGATCCAATTTATTCAGAGAACTAAGATAACAAAACGAAAATAAAAACACACAGACGCTCCAAGTAAAGCACATAAGATGTGACCGAATAAAAATATAGTTTCACTAGAGGTGACCTGATAGGTTGTTGATGAAGAAGGGGATGCCTTGGGCATCCCCAAGCTTAGATGCTTGAGTCTTCTTGAAATATGCAGGGATGAACCACGGGGGCATCCCCAAGCTTAGACTTTTCACTCTTCTTGATCATATTATATCATCCTCCTCTCTTGATCCTTGAAAACTTCCTTCACACCAAACTCAAAGCAATCTCATTAGAGGGTTAGTGCATAATCAAAAATTCACATGTTCAGCGAGGACACAATCATTCCCAACACTTCTGGACATTACCCAAGGTTACTGAAATTTAATGGAGCAAAGAAATCCACTCAAACACAGTAAAGGAGGCAATGTGAAATAAAAGGCAGAATCTGTCAAAACAGAACAGTCCGTAAAGATGAATTTTTTCGAGGCACTTAACATGCTCAGATGAAGAAGCTCAAATTGAATGAAAGTTGCGTACATATCTGAGGATTACTCATGAATTTTTACAGAATTTTTAGATTCTCCTACAGAGAGAACTGCTCAAATTCGTGACAGCTAAAAATCTGTTTCTGCGCAGAAATCCAAATCTAGTATCAACTCTCTATCAAAGACTTTACTTGGCACAAAAATGAAATAAACATGATAAGGAGAGGTTGCTACAGTAGTAACAACTTCCAAGACACAACAAAACAGTAGCAAAATAAAAATATGGTTATCTCCCAAGAAGTGCTTTCTTTATAGCCATTAAGATGGGCTCAGTGATTTTAATGATGCTCTCGCAAGAAATAAGAGTTGAAGCAAAAGAGAGCATCAAAAGCAAATAAGAAACACTTTTAAGTCTAACCCACTTCCTATGAAAAGGAATCTTGTAAATAAACAAGTCATGTAAGTATAATGCAATAAGCATAGGAAAACAAGACAAGCGCAACTTCAAGATTTTCAGCAAAAAGAGAGGTGTTTTAGTAACATGAAAATCCCTACAACCATATTGTCCTCTCTCATAAAGATTTTCAGTAGCATCATGAATAAACTTAACAATATAACTATCACATGAAACATTCTTATCATGAGCTACATGCATAAAATTATTACTCTCCACATAAGCATAGTCATTACTATTAATTGTAGTGGGAGCAAATTCAATAAAATAGCTATCATTATTATTCTCATCACCATAATCATCATATATAGGAGGCATATTGTAATCATAATTAATTTTCTCCTCAATAGTAGGTGGACTGAAAATATGATAGTCATCATTGTAATCATCATATATAGGAGGTAAAGTATCATCAAAGTAAATTTTCTCCTCCATGCTTGGGGGACTAAAAATATCATGCTCATCAAAACCAGCTTCCCCAAGCTTAGAATTTTCCATAGCATTAGCAACAATGGTGTTCAAAGCATTCATACTAATAACATTGCCATTAGCATGCATATAAAGTTCCATAGGTTTTTTAATTTTCTCTTCAAACACCTCATGTCCTAATTCAATATAAATTTCATAAAGATCTCTAATTTTTTTTGTTGTTTTCCATTAAGCCTAACTAGTGAAATAAAAATAAGAAACAAAAAGATGCAATTGCAGGATCTAAAGGAAATAGCTTCGAGCACTCACACACCGGCAACAGTGCTAGGAAATAGCTTAGTAGTCGGAGGATGTGAATACCTTTTACCTTACCTCCCCGGCAACGGCGCCAGAAAATAGCTTGATGTCTACGCACGCTTCTATTCATGTAGACAGTGTTGGGCCTCCAAGAGCAGAGGTTTGTAGAACAACAGCAAGTTTCCCTTAAGTGAATCACCCAAGGTTGATCGAACTCAGGGCGGTAGAGGTCAAAGATATCCCTCTCAAGCAACCCTGCAATTAAGATACAAGAAGTCTCTTGTGTCCCCAACACACCTAATACACTTGTCAGATGTATATGTGCACTAGTTCGGCGAAGAGATAGTGAAATACAAGTAATATGGATGATTGTAAGTAGTAATTGCAATCTGAAATAAAAATGGCAGCAAGCAAACATGTAGCAGAACTTGTTGAAAACGGTGTTTCAATGCTTAGAAATAAGGCCTAGGGATCATACTTTCACTAGTGGACATTCTCAACAATGATATCATAAAGGAATATAAATATAAGCACTTCACTATGCTATTCTGAACTACTCTCTGGCTGGATAACGAACACTAATTCACCGTGTAGGGCTGCAAAAGCAAACCTTAAAGATGTATTCCCAAGTACTAATGAACACCCCACGCTGTTACTTTGAGCATTCATAGGAGGTACTAACACACCACAATTTCATAGAGACATCCAACTCAAATCATAATTCAGTGAACAAGTATTCTGTGAAATATAGCCTAAGAGACCCACACGGTGCACACACTGTCACCTTTACACACGTGGGACAAGGAGTCTCCGGAGATCACATAAGTAAAATCCACTTGAATAGCATAATGACATCTAGATTACAAAGCTCATCATATGGATCTCAATCATGTAAGGCAGCTCATGAGATCATTGTATTGAAGTACATGGGAGAGAGAGATGAACCACATAGCTACCGGTAGAGCCCTCAGCCTTGGTGGAGAACTACTCCCTCCTCATCATGGGAGACAGTAATGGCGATGAAGATGGCGGTGGTGTCGATGGAGATGACTCCGGGGGCAATTCCTCGTCCCGGCGGCGTGCCGGAACAGAGACTTCTGTCCCCCGAACTTGTCTTCGCGATGGCGGCGGCTACGGAACTCTTCGTGGAATATCGTCGACTGTGTTAGGGTTTTCGGAGACGGAGGAATATATAGGCGAAGGGGCGATGTCGGTGGAGTCCCGAGGGGCCCACCCCATAGGGTGGCACGGCCAGGGGTGGGGCCGCGCCCCCCTAGGGTGTGGCCGCCTCGTGGCTCCTCTTTGTCTCCTCTTCGGTGTTCTGGAAGCCTCCGTGGAAAATAAGACCGTGGGCTTTTGTTTCGTCCAATTCCGAGAATATTTCCTGTGTAGGATTTCTGAAACCAAAAACAGCAGAAAACAGGAACTGGCACTTCGGCATCTTGTTAATAGGTTAGTCCCGGAAAATGCATCAAAATGATATAAAGTATGAATAAAACATGTAGGTATTGTCATAAAACTAGCATGGAACATCAGAAATTATAGATACGTTGGAGACGTATCAGTGAGCTGCACGTAAAAGTTGTGAACATATCCATGAAGGCGGCGGTCGGCTATGTCGTACCTGCAACAACTTATCATTGCGGTCCGATTCCAGATGGCTATGCTGTTGCGTTGGTGGATGAAGTGATGGGAGGATATGAGCCGGTGAAGCTTGACCACCCTGCAGGTGAAGATCGGGAAATCAATGAACTTGGAGAAGCCATTAGAACCACTGTTCTATGGCGAAAGGAATACATTGTGCTTCCAGGTTCAAAGAAAAGCAGGCCACCTCTAGCTCATTCTCCGCCGCCTCCGCCGTCTCCACCACCTCCGCCATCTCCACCACCTCCGCAGTCTCCTCCGCGTGAGCATACTCCGCTGCCTCCTCCTCGTCAGGAGACTCCGCCGAAGCAGAATCGACAAAAGAGGAAGACTGCCTCGACAAGTACTACATCTCTGAAGAAGAGACCATCAGCTCCGAAGAGGTCTAAGACTCCTGAGTTGTTACCGTACGAGATGACTGATGAGCAGAACGATGCAATCGCAGATGCCGAGCTAAAGGAGCATTTTGCACCGAAGCCACCCCCGCCAAAGCTGTTTATAGCACCTCATATAGTGAGGCACTTTGCCGAGACGAGAGCAAAGAAAGCTGAGTTGGTAAGTGATTATGACCGCTCTCTTGGACAGTCCTCTAGGGCAAAGAAAGCTGAGTATGGAAGTACACCCTTAACAGGGAGAACAATTCCCCAGCTCGGACAACAGGAAAACCAATGTCTAGCCCCCTTGGTCGTGCACTCCTATGATGATCCGGAGACTAGAGAATTGATCGAACGGTCAGCTAGACAACTTGGAGCAACCATTGAGTACGATGACTACTTCCCCATGGCTGAACCTGTATACAAATACAAATACGGTATGCCTCTCGTCAGTAACGACAAGCTCCCGCTTCTACAAACTCAAATGCGAAAATTGCATGACTGGTACATGCAAGCCTCTCATAACTCGGAGGCCTACCTCGTAGTGGGAATTAAAGATGAGCATTACTTCCGGGGAAACGAGGAGATAAACATTGAGTTTGAAGAACTATTTCAGTTATTCAATCAAGACGCCCTCGACAAAAGTCTCATGAGTTGCTACTGTCTGTAAGTGATTTATGTATGTAATTAAGTCTCTAGCTCAGCTCATTCAATGCACTAACAATTATCCCCACTATATTCTTTTATACGCTATATATTGTGCAGAATGAAGATGCTCGAATGCAGAAGAGGCGGACTATATGAAATTGGGTTCATTGACCCAAACACCGTTCATGAACTTACGGTTCGAGATTACCCCAAGGACATAGAGTAAAACTTGCTAAGGTTTTTACAGAAGCAAGAAAACAAATCGGAAATATTCTTTCCTTACAACTTCGAGTGAGTGTTATAAATGTCTTACATACATTCGATTTCGCTTACTCGATGTGAAGTCTAACTAATCCGGCAAGTTATGCATGTGCAGATTCCACTATATTCTCCTAATCATTCAGCTTGACAAAGGAGTAGTACTTGTCATGGACTCGAAACATAAAGAGCATGGGCAATGGGCGAACCTGGGTGCCATGCTCCAGAGGTATCTTTTGTTCGGCATCTTCTGTTCTCATTTCATGATATCAACTAATTAATAACTCGATCATTTACTCATTTTTTCCTTTGCCAGGCAGGGCTTGGAAACGGTTCATCAAGACTGCTGTAACATCCCAAGATTTCAATAAATAAAAGAAGGAGTTTCCCAAATTCAAAATTTAGAACCAACAAAAACTTTTATTAACTTATGTGCCATGCATAGTGCTCTTTCCCAATTCTTGTGTTATTGCCATGATGATTGCTTGTGTGCTCACCAATGATACTAAAACCCTACCTTGATCAATTGAGATCACAAAGAGAAGCAAAGAAGAAGAAAGGAAGAAAATTAGAAAATTAGAAAAAAAAATGCAAAAACCTCACATATGGGCCTATGGCCATTTTTGAAAATCTTTAACCTAGGCCAATTTGACTTGTGACAATGATTGGGTAATGTTACTAAACACTTAAGAACCACGTTTGAATCAAAGAAACTCAAATCAAATCAAAATAAAATGCAAAACCTACTCACATATGATAATGGTCAAAACTGCCATTTATATCATGACACCCACTTTGAGCCCCTGTATTAAGAGATTCTTAAACCAAACCACCCCAACTCCTTGCACCTCATCCAAGACCTCATCAAGGTGAACAACTTTGGTCAAGACCATCCCTGCAAATTCTTTCTCAATTTCTTAATATCATCAAGCAAAGTAGCAACACCAAAACAGAATTAAGATTATGCCCATTTTGAAATTTCACAAATCAACTCAATTTTGCACACCACTACCACCATTGTGTTCCAAATATTATTTGAATAAACTCCACCAAAAATCTTTGCAAAATTCCAAAGTTCATCTCTTGCGGCCATTTGGTCGAGCACCATATGTGCACAATTCTGCCAACTCAACACATGCTATAATCCTTTGGGTTTTAGACTAAACCATCTTGCTCAAGTCAGCAAAGACACTCTCCTCCATCCCCTGGACCAAACCCAGCCCTTTACACCACTGTGCCAAGTACAAAATTGACCAAATGATGATCATGCCGAGCCCCTATGTCATCACCTTGCCAACTCTCCTCTCCACTCACTTCAACCATGCATCATCATGTCCTGGACTTCCCTCCCACTCTCCTGAGCACCCTGGTACTCGCCATCGATGAAGGAGAGCACGCCACTGGCCGGAAAGCACGCGCCCAGTGACGTCCAGTGAGCGCCAGAGCGCGTCACGACACGCCCCGGAGTGCGCCAGAGCACGACTCGCCCTCGTCACGCTCGTCCTCCATTTGACTTCTCCTCGCGCCAGCAGCTCTGCCACGACACCAGCTACACGCCAGACACACTCACCTGCGCCGGAGAGGACAGTAGACGACGCCATCGTCGACGACTTTCGCCGCCGTACTGCAAGCTTCCGTCAAGCTCCCGTGCGCGTCACTGCATGGTTTTCACCACCGTCAAGCCTGTCGTGGTCGCCATGACGTCGCACACCTCCCTGCGTCATCGCCCAGCTCGCCGCGCCCCTGTAGACGCATCGCCATGGGTGACCTCGCCGTAGCACCACGGCCTCGCCTCGCCGCTATAAAAGGGGCACTCCCCTCTCTCAATCCATCACACCATCAGCCTCCCCTCCTCTCACTCGACCTCCTCCACCCTCTCCCCCTCAACACTGCCCACCAGAGCCATCCAATTGCACCGTCGGAGCCCGTGGAGCCGCCGCAGAAGGAGGAGACGATTGGCGCCACCTCCAGCGATGCCGCTTGTACCTGGAGCCTCGCCGTCGACCACAACATCGCCGCGCACCTCGCCGACGACCGCCGGAGCGCCGGTGAGCTCCCCGACCCCCTGCTCACGCCGCCAGTAAGCCCGCCTCTCGCCGGAGATGACGATGCACGTGAGCCGTTAGATCGTGTTCTAATCCTACGTCCCAGAAAAGAACTTACCGTTTCGCTGGTTATGCGCCACTGACCGGTGGACCCCTCTGTCAGGCAGCCCACTCGCGCGAGACGCGCAGCTGGGCCGGCCCAGTTTTCTTTTTCTCTGTGGCACGTGTCGTTTTCCCGCGCAAGCCCAACAATTCAAATGTGGTTTAATCTTTTCAGTTTGAATTCAACCCTGGTTCCAATTTCAGATTTAAAATTAGAAAGATCCACTGGGCCAAATTTTATGAATTTGGTATTGTTGGAAATCTTGTGAAAAGCTCTAACCAACCCCACTGGCATCAACCCTAGAACTTTTGTAGAATTAATGTAGCAAAAATAACAAGGCAGAGCCTTTTGCAAATTCAAACAATTATTAAAAATCAACCATAAGAGATTTTGAGTTGATTCCAACTCTCATAAATCACATTTCACATACTCTACATGAATATGTAAAAAGATAACATAGTTGTTTGTATGATGATGGGCTAGAGCAAAATAATGGCTATGTGGCTATTTCTAGCCCATTTAAAATTATCCAAAATTATTTCTTAAATAGTATGAGAGGTTCCCTCTCATTTAAATCATGGTCCTAAGAAATTCCATATGAAGTGTTGACTTTGGTCTATAGCACCTCATAGTGGATTACTTAGAGATATTAAATTGTTGCAATAGTAGTGTTTAAATTGCATGAGGTTTAGTACCTCATTTAAATCCTTTTTCTCAAATAATAAGGGTGAAGTGTTGACCTTGGTCAACATAAGCTCACACTTATTATTTAAGTAAATTAAATCTTAATAAGATTCAATGAGAGGAAATTATTTCTCTTACAAGTTTTCTTAAACACAAAGCCAACCCCTTGTGATTAAGGGTGTGATGCTATGATGGTTTGTGTGACCCATTTGTGTGTTTTGTCTAGCCCTTAAGATTTGTTTGGTGATTGTATACTTCGTATCCGTTTATAGACGCTAGTACCGAGGAATACCAGGAGGAGGAGGTCTACTACCAGGAAGAAGAAGAAAGCTTTGACCACTGTACCAATCAAGGCAAGCTATACTCTTGCAAGTTACCCTAGTGCAAACTCAACTTGAGCAGGGCACTCATACCACACTACTTTGTGTTTTACTTTACAAGTCCCAGTTTTTATCTCTCAAAGCTTTACTTTGATTTTCCCAAGTCTTACTTTTATAGTTAACTTGAGTTTAGATAAAGAGTAGTGCAAGAACATCAAAGTTAGCCTAGAGAGCTACAAGCTAGTTAGCACCCCTCATGACTAGTTGCTAGTGCTAAACTAAAAGTGACTACTCTAGCTGGGAACATGTAAATCTTTTGAATTTGAAAACCTTGGAATGATGAGTCATTCTATTGAAAGATTTTGAAGGTGAATATGACTTGAATGGCATGGTGATTTTGATAAACACTGATGATTGGGTTCGGATGCGATACCATTCCAATTCTTGAGTACCCCCACAATACCTGATTATGGGTAAGGCTTTAGCTGGAAATTTATGTATTTTAGTATGGGTTCCCTCTGAACAAGCGTCATAGAGGTTATGCCGAGGCTGCCTACGCTGAAAGTGAAATGGCGTGAAAAGAGTTGAATGTCTTACCCAAGCCCTGTGCAGTTCCCAGGATAGCAGTTGGTTATCACTGGGAGGCCAAGCTCATGGGGAGAGGTGCCTATACTAGGATGTGTAAGTGAAAGGTTAATGGTTGATGATCCGCATACTGAGTTATGATTATTCAGGGTTATCCCTGACGGATGTAATCAAATGTTGTGGCACAAGTGTGCAACCTCTGCAGAGTGTAAACCTATTCGAATAGCCGCGTCCTCGGTCATGGACAGTTGGAAAGGCCATACTGTTCTGTCATCAGAACTTTTCCAAAAGAGTGACTTGTGTTTTGAATATGAAAGGTGATTTTGTTTTGAATCACAACAGAGTTGTGGGAATGACACTAATGTTCCCACTTGAGTTAGTTAGCAAATGAGGGGTCTTGTTTACTAAATGCTTATGAAATAAAATTGGCTTTATGCAAATAAACTTAGAGCTTAGAACCCTCTCACTAAATTGTTAGTACTTACACTAGTATTAGTTTGCGAGTACTTGAAAGTACTTACGGCTGTGTCCCTGGCTATTCGAATGGCCAGACTATGAAGAGGAGCAACAGTATCAGGATGACGGACAACAGGACGTCTATGATAACTAGGATCGTCTTCTAACGTCAAGCGTTGCATGTGGATTTGATGGACTTCTACGACTTCGCTTCCGCTATGTGTTATGTATTGATCCTTAGATCAAGTGTTGTAATGAGACTGGATCATGTGATCCTTTTTATTGTAAGACTATTATGGTGTTGTAATGAATGATGACTCTATGATATTCAACTGTTATGTCTCGCAAAAACAATCTTCCTGGGATTGCGATGTATGGCATAATAGGCATCTGGACTTAAAAATCCGGGTGTTGACAACTGCTAGGGGTGAATGGAAACCGGATCTTACATTTAAAGATTATCCTGTAAGTAGTACTATATATAGCTCTGTCCGCGAATCTCTATGTTTTTTTGTTTCATTACCATGCATTATCATGCTTGATATTAGTTTGATCGAACTATTTTTCATAAAGTGTTTGAAGCAGGAACCCGGGAATAACCTATATGGATACTACGTCTGCGAGTTTATTCGCGAGATGGCCGTTCACCGGGAGCCGGAAAAGATTTTACATGCCCTTCATGTAGGTGAACAATATTTCACAATCTTATTTTATTACCACCAATTGTATTGAGTTCCATTCATATATATTGATCTCCTTTTTTTCAAATTATATGGAACGCGTGCGGGACTCTCTCCTAACGGAGGATCGCATACGAGCAATTCAAGATGAAATTGCGGGATTCTTAGTTAGGGATGTCATAGCTCCAACTGGAGCATACCATCGGGAGATCATATATGACATTAGAGATTAAAAAAATAGAGATATGGTAAAGAGGATCGACTTAATTTATATTGTAAACATGCGTTACGTGTACTGTACATATTTCATGACGATGTCTATATATTCATGACGATGTTGTGGTTTCTTGAATGATGTATGCATTGCAGATTTGAAAGAATAACATAAAACCCTGAAACTCTGCCGCGGCAGAGTTTCTATGCCACGGCAGAGACCCTTTAATCTCAGTTTGTATGACGAACCGGGACCAAAGGGCCTCCACCACGAGCCCTCTGGCCGCACCACGTGGAGAACCCTTTAGTCCCGGTTTATTTTTGAACCGGGACTAAAGGGGGGGGACTTTAGTCCCGAAGCCGTAGTCCCGGTTGCAAAACTGGGACTAAAGGCCCAAATAAACCAGGACTAAAGGCATGTTTTCCACTAGTGGTCCTCCTCCATACATGGGTTCCTCATGCCCACCCAAAATTTTGCACCATCCGTCCACTCGAGCCACGGCCACCGGAGCCTAAGAGCACGCCTAAACTATTAAATGTGAAGCACTTCTAATCCTCAAAGGATTTAGTACGGCACACCGTCTCTCAATTAAATTTGATTTGCCCACCCGAGACCGTGCATGTGGCCGGCCAAAGAAAAGCCCTTTCAATTTTCTTCACGTTGTTGGTGACACCTGGTGGTATGTTGAGAGGTAAGGTGATAGATTCCTTGCGAGGAGAGGACGGGCTTGATGAGGGTGGTGCGGCCAGGCATGTTGATGTATTTTCCATTCCATGTTCGGATTTTACCAAAAAAATTATCCTCAAGGTGTTAAAAGTCCTCCCGTGGAAGTTGCTAAGCCAAAAGTTGAAGCCCGAGGTACTTAATGCAAAAGGAAGCTCGTTCAACCGGAAGGTCATCGAGGATTGAGTCCAAGTGAAGGTTAATACAGCGAATAGGGACATCATAGCTCTTGATGAAGTTGGTACATAATCCGGTGACATCTTCGAAAGCATGAAGAATACTCTTGAGGTTTTGAATATCATCTTTGCAAGGGGCCACAAATATCTCTGCATCATTGGCATATTAGGAGGTCCACAAAATGGTGACCTGGCCTCGGGTCTTGTGAACTAAGCCGTGAGAAGTGCCATCTCAAGGATTTGTTGGTGTGGGTCGACGCCAGTGATGACTAGAAGCTACGAGAGCGGGTCACCCTGCAGTGGCCCACGACTATGAGCAAAAGGGGGGGCCGGCCACACCATTAAGAAGCAAACACGAGGATGACGTGATGAATAAGGAGGTTATCCAATTGTGGAAGATGCTAAGAGATGCTCTTCGTTGAAGGAGAGCAATGATTTAATGCACCATATGGAGTCAAACGCCATGCGAATATCGAGCTTGAAAAGGACGCTTGGGGTTTTCCTCTATAGGAGATTATCATGGATGATTCCCTTCTTGATGAAAGCGCTTTGGGAATTGAAGACCAGATCATTAATGAAAGGCCCAAGAAAATTTTGAGCAGTTCTAAGAATCATACGAATCAAATAGGATCGTAATGCTAATTATGTGGGGTTTTATTTTAACTACTCAGTGATTAAACATTTTTTGGAATTTTAGGTAACATTTTATTAAAATAAAAGGATCAACTCTAATAAAATAAGACTCCATGCTACTATATAAGTTGCTTCCTTACCAACCAATCGCTGTTTCCGAGATGAAAGTTTCATTCCAAAGATACACCATTTTACTTCCGGTGCAAGTAAAATTTGCTTCCGTGTAACATAAGCTTATATAACTACGATTTTTTGCTTACAATGTAACAAAATGTTCTTTCCATAGATTAGATAATGTGCTTCTAGTGCAGCCTATATTTTTTTCAATCAATTTTTTTTAACATAACCCTTATTCAACACACACAAAGGTGTGTTCACGTCTAAGAGATTTTTCCTAAATAGATTTATTTTCTAATAGTCGGTTTGTACGACATCTATGCAGGATTTTCTTAAGATTTCTTTTAAGGAAATGATGCACAATTAGTAGTTAGCAATGATATCCATATGTAATGGAATTTTATATCTTAAAGATAATAGTTGTAAATGAAATTTTATGTTTTAAATGAAATGAAATTTTATGTCTTAAATGAAATGAAATTATGCTTTTTTTTCTTCCAGATCAACAGGGACCTCATCCCCGGTTCCATTGATAGAATCAACGAAACCCGAATGAAATTATGCTTTGAGTGTAAGTGAACATGGATTCGCTACTCAATTGTAATTAAGAGTTTGGCGGCGCTAACGAGAACATAGTTAGGGCAAGGGATTTACGCAGCCCGTATCCCTATATTCATGCACAGTGGAGTTTCAATCTTAAGAGCATCTTCAGCCGCGTCCCCAAAACAGCGCCGGATCGAGCGTTTGGAGGACGCGTTTTCTTCGTGCCGCGATTGGGAGACGTCGCTCCCCAGCCGCGTCCCCCAAACGCGCCCCCTAAATAAATAAAAGTGCACGAAAATAAAGGTTTTCATTCAAATTTGATTATATTTTACAAGATTGAATGAAAACGGCTAGATTATCTAACCTAGCCTACTGGCCGCCCGGCGGTGCGTTCGACGGCCCCGCCCCGTCGTAGCCTCCCCTTCGCCGCAGCTCCTGCGCCGCGCGCCGCCTCTCCCTACGGAGCGTGACGAGAAGACGCTGGTGCACGATCAGTGCGTCGTCGCCTGCCCTCCCCTCCTGCGCCGCTTGGAGGGAGAGTTCGACGGCGTGGCGAATCTGCTCGTCTTCGCGGGCACGGGCGTCGTCCTGTAGCTTCTTTTGCGACTCGAACGACTCGACGAGCGCTCGTTGCTGCGCCGCCGCCTCCTCCGGGTTTGGCCCATCATCGTCGGACCAGTCGAAGTCGTCGTCATCCTCCTCCTCCCCCTCCGCCTCCGCCTCGTCGTCCTCCTCCTCCTCCATTTGCGCCGCCAACGCATCCGCCTCCGCCGCCAACGCATCCGCCTCCGCCGCCCAGGCCGCCTCCGCTACCGCCGCCTCCTCCGGCAGCCGCTGCTCCAGCGCCTCCCGCCGCTCACGGTGAAGGAGCTCCCGCTCTGCACGCGACCGCTCGCCCATCTCCTCTGCACGGTGCCGCCGCGCCTCTTCCACCGTGGCGGCATCGAACACCTCTATGGTGTCCGCCAGCGCCACCTCCTCCCACGCTTCATTCTCCATAGCTTCCGGGTTGACGTCGAACTCCTGCGGTGGTGGAGGTGGTGGTGGAGACAGTGGTGGAGGGAACTGGCCGGCGCTGGCACGGTTCATCATTGCGTAGGTGGTGTGTGCGACGAGGGATGTGCTTGCGGCGGAGAAAGGGGTGCCGGCGGCTGTGGTGGCTAACATTGACCGGGGGAGGCCTTTTATAGACGCCGGCGTCGCGAGAAGAGGCGGGAAGAAAGCGCGGGAAGAGGCCAGAAGCGGCGGGAAGAAAGAGCAGGAACGCGCGGTGGCGTGCGAACGCCGGCGACGCGTGGAGGTTGCGCAGCGCCGATGGGACGTCTCGCCTGCCCCTCCGTCGCCATTAAGGCAAAGCTGCGACGCTTCGTTCGTGTTTCGCTAACGCATCGGTCCCGCGTCTCCTCGCCTCGCTTTTCGTTGTGTCCGGCGTGCCCGGAACATCCCCTGTGGACCGGGACGGGCTCGGGACGCCGGACACCGTATTGGGCCGCGCCGGACGGGAAGGCCCTTTGGGACGCGGGGCTAGGAAGAAAAAAATACCCGGCGCGCCCCAAATACCTTTGGGGGAACGCATCTGGAGATGATCTAATGCCGTGTACAATAGGGCGTGGCAGATACCGATGCGCAGCGCGAAAAAATGCGTCGGATCTGTAGTTTCCCCGATGGAGTTTTCCCTCGTGCCTTTTTTTTGCAGTGCTGTCTCGAGCCTTCAAAACCACCAGGGCTCGTGTGTCGTGTTGCAGTGAAACCTAAAAGATGGAAGGTATGAGCACATATGGATTATATGAATCGGCTAGTAAATTTGATCGAGACAGTGATGGTGAGCGGCCGGTGAAATAAGCCTACCGTCCGCAGCTTTGGCCGCGGATTGGAGCCTTGCAAGCCCGGTTGAGCTGCCACTTTTAAACAGAAGGCCTCATGGCCCGGCTTTATAAATAAAGTCCTCCTGGCAACGGTACATTAAAGTTATACAGATCACGCACACACAACACGCCCATGGCGTCACAAGTTCGACCCTCCCAGGTCCAGAAGACACACTAAACACCGGATACAAAGCCGATCGGAGCAACACAGAGGAGGACTTAACCAAACTAGGTAGGAGCTGAAGCAAGTCCTTGGTCGAGTCGCCGCACGGGTCCTCCGCTACTCAGCCCGTAGTCGCGCGTAGAGTCTCCTGACGTCGTCCACCGCCGCGTCCAGCATCGCCCGGTCCTTCTGTCTGACCAGAACCCTCCATGACTGCATATGAATGAGCATGTGATAAAAAACATCAGCCGGGTTCCCGATCATCTTTCCTTCAAAGATTAGCTTGTTGCGCGTGTTCCACAGAGTCCAGCACATGGCTGAAAACGTGAACCAAACTAGCCTACGAAGGGGGCCGTATAGGCCCTGGGTGATTGCAATGAACTCCCCCGGCCCCGTGGGGTTCCAGTCGCAGTGGAGGAGTTCCCTAACCCCAGCCCACATGAGTTTGGCGATGGGACAGGAGAAGAAGATGTGGTTATAATCTTCAATCTCCTGACAAAGAGCGCACCTCCCGTCCGAGGGTCCGTGGCGTTTGGCAACTTGCTCAGCGGAGGGCAGCCTTCCACGGATTAGTTGCCAAAGAAACACGCGGATCTTAGGGAGAACCCTGGTGCGCCAAGCTTCTTTGAAACAAGTGACCGTCGCTCCCTGCGTCAGTGCAAAATAAACCGAACTGTGGGTGGTGTAGGCCCCTGAAGCGTCAAGGGACCAAGACACCTTGTCCTCCTCCAGGCCCGGTTGCCAACCCATGGCATCCCGTCGTAGGTTGTCCCATTCAACCGTTTCCACCATCCCAAATTGCCGCCGAAACGTTACTCCCCATTCCCCAGGGTGCCCATCCGGTGGTCTGGCATCGAACACCGAAATCAACGGATCCGTGCAGCAACTGAACAGGTGCGGGAACCTGGCCATAAAAGGACCCCTCCCGGTCCACCAGTCCAGCCAGAACCTGGTGCGCCTCCCATTGCACGCCACGTGTTTGGCTCCCAATTTGAAGTACCATTTAATCTTCTGAATGGAGTTCCAAAATTGAGAGCCTCTGGTAGGGACCGTAACGTCGAAGAGGTCCCTGCCACTGAAACCTACTACGCTATGCAACCGGTCAGTGATGACGCTTCAACAGCGTCTCCCCGCGGCGGACCTAGCTTCATGTGTGCGTGCCGGCGCTCTAGATGAACCAGGTGGAGGCGGGCCTAGAGTGACGAGGAGAGGCGGGAAGAATAGGGCAGCAACCATCGGAGGGTCGCGGTGGCTCGACTGGGTATGCGTTTTGGGGAGGCCGGCGAGGAAGAAGTCAAGTAATGGACCGGAAATTTCGGGAATTCCGTCCGCAAATATGTGGGCATATCGGAGGAAAATAATTGATTGATGTAATTAAAACCAGGCCGTTGGATATATTGAAGAGAGATGATGGACGGAGACACGGAGTATTCTCACCAGCCGTGTGACCAAAGCTTAGGTTAATTCCATCGCCTCGTGTCGCCTGTTTAATCTCGCCGGATCCTCGCCCTGCGCTTCCCGGCCCCTTCGTGCCTTTCCCTCCCTTGTTCGGCGCGCCAAATCATCTCGTGCGATGTAAGTATCTATTCTTTACTGTTCCGGTGCTATTTATTGCTCACCGAGCTCTTCGAATTGTGCTTCCGATCGACCCATAAGTAGGGCTTTTGCCTTCTTCTTCTTCTTCTTCGTATTCTTCTTACTCTTCTGTCGTAGATCTAGTGTTCGCACTGTCGTTCGAAGAAATTAAGTAGTACCTTTTTGTGTACCCCTCTCTGTAATCGCAGCAATTCGCTCCACCAATTTTCGATTACAATCTTTGAACAGCCTTTGGGAACTAGGTATGGAGCCTAGGTCAATTCCCCCGCATACCTTATTATGATTGAATGTGGGAAAATAACAAGTAACGATGTACTGGGGACTACGATCACCTTAGTTGTACTGCTAAGCGTTTACCTCCACTTTCTGCTTCAGGCCTGCAAAGAAGACAGTTATTGATTGCACAAGAGGCTTGAGTAGGGAGGAGAGGACCATAGCCAGAAGGAACAGACTCGAGTCACTGATTTCGAGTGGGGGTGATGGCAGAAGAAAAAGGAGGGTTGGTTGGTTGGACAAACGAATAGAGAAGTCGATAAAATGTGGGTCACTGGTTTCAAGTTACTATTCTTCCTTTTTCTTGCGCATTAGCTCAGATAGGGTACTCACAGTGGTAGTTGTATCATGTTCTTTGTTTAGTGCGGAAGGAATTCGTAGCGTTAAGGGCTATCGAGGATGCTGAGTATGAACGAATTTTCAAGTTGGAACATCCTGATCAAGTTCCTTCAAGCATTCCTTTCCAAGAGAAAGAGTTTGGCATTCCAGGATCTCCTGGGGATGAAGCACTTCAAGCAGTCGGGGTCACCAAGCACATGACTGCACAACTGTCTAGCATTGTTGTCTCCCTTGCTTTGTTTGAAGGTGATTCTACTGCTTTATGTTCATGCATTCTCCACAAGTATATGTATCCGTTGCTTGTTAGTGATTTCACTCGTGATCTTGTGCAGGGGATAAGATGTTATTTGCATGCTCAGGCGTAGCTGTACCATCAGGGATGGCATGCAAACTAGACCTGACAAGATTTGTGACTTCAAGACGTTTGGTTGATGAATTTAACAAAAACAGAAATCTAGACGGTAAATTGAGGGTTGGTTCTGCTAGGTTTCTGATCATTATAATTGCATTTTTGCTTTGTTTACTCAAGCTAATTGTGATCATTCTGTGCTGATGTACTGCTTTTATGGCTGCAGATTGACGTGTGTCTTCCAAACAATAGACATAGGGATGGGTTCTTGGGATTATACGATGAACGCATTGCTATTGTCACATCTTGTAACTGCGAGGATTACGTATGTCCTGTAGATCTTGACCTTCAGGCACCGCGGCCTTCTGATGGCAAGATAATAGCAGCTGCTCGCGCCTCTGAATCTGGCCGTTTGATGGTCACGCCTGGGTATCTGACTGTAGACGGTGAAGCAAGTTGGGCACAAATCACAGAGGTACACTGTTGATTGGGTTCTTACTTTTTGGCATGATGCAAGACTTGAAACAAATAAGTGCATTATTATATCGGTGGAGTTTTTTTTTTTTGTGCCAGTTTACCTTTGTAATCCCTATCACATGACTTCCATTCTAGGCTGCACTTGGAGGACCACTCATCGATCATGATGGGAAGTTTCTTGGGGTGAATCTTCATATTGATAATGCTGAAAGTACCTCGTTCATATCCCCGGGAGTCCTTCGCAAACGCTTGGATTATTTTCAGATTCTCAAGTAAGTGTTCTACTTTATAAGCTACACATCGTTTTGAATTTCATTTCCTATATTTGGTTGAACCTTCCCCCTGTAAGGTAAGCCACTTTTAGACATTAATATGATTGGACCTGTAAAGAGTTTTCACACACACTTCATGAAGTGTCGGTTGATAACAACGTATTGCTACCCCGACCTGGTGAATACCTATGCCAGTATATCCTTGTTGCTAATTAGTCCTCTTTATTCATTGTTGAGGATATATCATGGTGGTATTTGTCTAAACAAGGAAAGAGTTATTACAATTTGTTTGGATTAAAGTATGGACAATGTAACTCATATTGTGGCATCTGCCGCTGCTCAATTCTTTCATGTCTTCTGTTGAATATTTATTATTTATAAGCCTGATTTCTAAGTCCTTTATCCTGCCATGCTTATTTTTGGACAATTTTGTAGTAGTGTTTATTATGTTTATTTTGAAGTTGGGTCAGTACATCTGTGTTTATTTTTATCATAATAAAAATATTGTGTTCGATTGCAGTACTGAAACTATCGACTTCCGTGGATATTCCTTGCCTCCAGGTGTATTTAGCATAGTACCTTCAGGTTTGAATGTTACCTGTTGTATGCACCCAGAATATTTTGTGGATGTTATCATACATATCTTTCGAGAACTAATATTGATCACCTTATTGCATCAGGTTTCTGGAGAAGAATTAAGCAGCTACAGTCCAATGGCTATCCCATGCCACCACCACTTGTGCTTGAATGTAAGTCATCGATGTTGCTGACCTCTCCCTTGTGCACTTTTTATATCTAATTTCTGTACTTATTTCTTTAACCAGTCAATGGCGAATTGCTCAATACATTTGAGGAGGAGTTTGGTGAATTACGTGCATGGAAAGATTATCCTTACAAGGTGACAAACCCTGATTCTTGGGAGTATGTTTGGGGGCTACTTCCAAGAGACGTTGTCACAAACATATCCCGAAGTGTTGTCAAACTTGCTTCATTCAATGGTGATTTCTGTAGCTGTACGCTTATTACTTTCCTGTGCTTGTATTTGATCTCCACTAACTATTGATTAAACTCATGGTGTGTAGGAAGTGTGAGGTCTTTTGCATGCATAGGCTTGATTATAAAGTGGCCTGGAACTAAAGGCATGCGCCCTGTCGTTCTCACTTCGGCCAGTTTGGTTAGAGGTCCTGATGTTCACTCTGATATTGATAAAAACTTAACGGTTGGTCCTGCTAACTGTTTTCTTTATCCTTTAAGTTAGATGATGGTTTATTGAGGTGACTGTATTATTGCAGATTGACGTGTTTCTCCCACCGGGGCAACATTCCAAGGGTACATTAATATACTACCATTTAGGCATTAATCTTGCTATTGTCAGTCTTGGTAAGGGTATCCATGGCATTCGTCCAGTTGATCTTTGCCGCAAAGAGGATTTATTTGAACCAGTAGTAGCTATAGGGCGTCAAATTGAAGAAGGATTCTTAATGGCAACAAAGGGGGAAGTTCGTTGCGTGCTTAGGTCAGATTATGGATTCTCCACTTGCAAAATCAATAAGGTACACCAAATTTTGCTTGACGTTATTGACATAGTATTCCCACCGTTTGGAGATAAGCAACTCAACTTTTCTAGATACGGATTTATCTACACATTGAAATGCATCTAAATACATCCATATTTAGATAAATTTGGGTCACTTATTTTGCAATGGAGGTAGCAGTTGCTATAGATAGTTTGGATAAGAATGCATATGAGTTATCTCTTTAGTTGATTTATCAGTACGTCTAGCAAACTGCTATGTGTATGGCATTACACCTTCTCCATTAACCGGGACATCTATTTTGTTTCTATATTAGGCTGGGATTGGAGGGCCCCTTATTAATTTTGATGGGGCTTTTGTTGGCATGAATCACTATGATGGAAAAGAAGTTTGTTTTCTTCGTAGGCATAAGATTGTCGAAATTCTAAAGAAAGAGATCAATAGGCGAGTACAAAGGTAATTTTTCCATGACTTGTTGCTATTTGGGTAGGCATATACCTATTTCTACGAACATGTGTTGACAAAAGTATGTTATCGACAGTGGATCCATGGGCATGCTTCATGGCGTGGGACCTAATGAGCATACCCGGTAGATTATATCTGCTCCTCAATACCCTTTGTGGTAGTATAGTATCTGTTCAACAACTAACTTACATCAGAAAAGTATTTTTTATCGCAGGTGGCCAGTGCCCCAGCCATACTGGCGCCATGATCTACTTGATGTCGATTTGTATGAGCTACCTCCGCATATTGGAAGAACACTCATGTAGACTTTCTGTTGTTGGCGCCTATATAGGGCGCGCCGCTGTAGATGCTCTTACTTAACTTAAAAGTTGATGTTGGCTACGGGTGCGGCATGGCATCAGGTTATCAGCATCGGTGAAGTTTCAAAGCTCTGGTGCGCCGGTGCCATTTAGCACAACTTTTGAATGGGGGTCACTCAAGTAGAGTTACTTTTTATAATTCTTGCTTGATGAAATGTTGATGCCTTTTTTATGTTGAGGTGTGTATGTTGAGGTTTGTACGTGCCTAATAACTAGATATTACTTTAAGGATGTCAAAAACTATAGCAAAAGAAGGACATGATTAGCTGTGAAAACTATTAATAAACTGAATCCCCTATTAACTTTGCTGATGTTTCCAGATGCTAATTGGTCTCCCCATGCTCATGGTGGCAGTATGCTAGACCATTGTTTTGATATAGTGGTACTTTGTTTGCTAGTGCTGGGTTTCCCTGGTACTTTCTTTTCCCAAGTGCAATGTGCACTACGGGAACAGCCAAGGTTGGCATAGCTAGAATTGACGTCGGCACAACCCTGTGCTGATGGCCGTCGGCGGCACCTCGCCGTCGGCACAATATATTCTCGACATAGATCTAGTTGCTGTCAGCACATCATCCTGTGCAGACGGCAAAGCCGTCGACATAGAACTAACAGCCGTTTGGTAATTCCGATTTGATTTTATTTCCAAAGAAAAATCATTTTTTTTTGGTTTTTAAATCTCTCACATGGACCATTTTAACTTTAACTACACTTAATATTAGGTCAAATTCCACTCGTGGTCAAACTTCCTTGTCAGTCACCCATCCTCACACTACTCTGGCCCTAGCACTTTTAACTTCCATGTTCCTTTCGGACGAGCTTCCGTGAAAGAAATGACACATTGTCGATAATACTACCATATCAATCCTATTAACCCCAGTTCCTTGATGTCGCACATCTTTATTTTTTTGAATTTCAAACAATTACTTATGTAAACTATAATAAATAAGTATATTAATCTTGAATTCAAATGACAATAAAATGATTTTATTTTTGTCCTTTCTATTTAATATGGAATTAATATCTTTAAATTTGTAAATCGGAATTTGATAAATAATATGTTTAAATCGATCATAAAAATGAGAGGAATCCAAATATGACATCTATATCATATTTTGAACCTAAAAATAATTTTTCCAATAAAAATCATGAGCATTAGATCATGTACGTGTAGTTCAAATCTGACGGACTTTCTACCGATTTGGCAGAATTTGTTTTTTTCACGAGGGGTGGACGAAAATGTTTAAGATATCCTGGTTGGGAAATTGTGCATTTAAGGTGGTATAGTATTTTTAAAAATAGGGTGGTACAAATTTGTAAAAGTATCATTTGGTGGTTGCTTCACAAAACACCCCATTTTTTGGACTCGAAAAATGGAAATATAGCTTTTTGGTGTGACAAAAATGAAATCTTTCTCCTGCAACATTATTCGTTATCCCAAGATGCACATGTGTGCACTATATGAGCACGTTATCACAAACTATGCCACGAATCTAGTCATAACATTGGTTGTTCGGCCTGAAAGCCATGAAACATCGAACATGATAGCTCATTTCTAAGAAGGTTTTTTTGAGATATTTGCAATATTCCAAGTTTGATATTTTTCCTTTCAACTATGTCACAATATGAAACCACACGAAGGTTTTTCATTGTTTCTATCGTTTTTTAATTTCTTATGCCCATTTCAAACTATGGCCAAAACGGCGGGCATGAAGATTCTTAGCTCGGGGATGAGCCTCGCTAAACTTGCAATGGATCTCTAATGACATATCATATTGTGAACCTAAAAACTGATTTTTCCAAAAAATCATGGGCATTAGATCATTTACCTATAGTTCAAATCTGATCGACTTCGTGCTTACTTGGCCAGAATTTGTCTTTTTCACGAGGGGTGGATGAAAATATTTCAGATATCTTGATTTGGAAATTGTGTATGTAAGGTGGTATAGTATTTTTGAAAAATGAATTAGTACCATTGTGAAACTTTCATTTTGTGGTTTCTTCACAAAACACACCGTTTTTTTGGACTCGAACGAAAATGAAATCTTCCTCCTGCAACATTGTTCGCCATCCCAAGATGCACATGTGTGCACAATATGAGCACATTATCACAAACTATACGACGATTCTAGCCAGAACATTGGTTGTTCGACGTGAAAGCTATGAACTATCGCACATGATAGCTCATTTTTGAAAAGGTTTTTTCAGACATTTACAATATTTCAAGTTTGATATTTTTACAAAGTAGATCTTATTTTTCTAAAAAAAAATTGATATATTATTTGTATTTTTCTGCATTATAATAATTTAGTTATAATTTTTCGAAGATTAATGTAGTAAATTGGAAAATAGCTATATTGACGGTTTTGCCGTCGGCACATGCCTGACATTGCTACCTCACCGTCACGGCAAAGAGGCTGTGCCAATGGCCAAAACTATACCGATGGTTGCCGTCGGTACATGCCTTACTGTGCCGACAACTTTCCTGTATCGATGGCTTGCCTGGTGGCCTGGCCGAAACGGGCCCTTTACCGACAACCCTGACATTTAGCCATTGGCACAGAGGATGGACGTCGACACCTTGTGTGTTTCCTGTAGTGGTGGCATCAGGTGTATTGAACATGTATAAAGTTAACTCAAGTCTTACCTCAGAGAAGGCAAACAGATCTGGCATTTATGTTCTCTGGTTATGTTTTGTCTCATTTTTTTACATGGGCGAAGTTCTGCAGTACACCAAATCAATATTATTTGCTTAGCTAACTATTTCAAGACTATCCAGGTAACAAGCTCTTCCAAAAGGAAAGAAACAACGAATCAAAAAGTGTTTTTGGCTCCCGAGCTCCAGTGCTCTCGCTATTTAAAAGAAAAAGTTTATTAGCTATCAAAAAATCTGAAAAATAATTCTGTAGATTGTCAGTGATACATCTCACAATCATGGAAAATCTCAACCTAATATTCCTTTTTCTTTGTGGTAGACAAAAATAACAAAATCTGACATGTTTTTGAAGATTTGAAGATGACTACTCAGATCTGCACTTTTATCTTTTTTGTGTAGCTTATAAAATAAGGTATTTGACATTGATATTTTACACGTTTATGAAATACATTATTGGCTATATGCAGATTTTTTTCAGGTTTTTTTGAAACTCAATTTTTTTTTATTTAAAAAATAAGATCACTGGTGCACATGTGCACTAAATCTATGTCCACAACCAACGCAGATATTTCTAGTCGTAGTAAGGCCATACAATCATTACACTTCCCGCCAATGGTTTTGTTCGAGCTCCGGTCAAAACAAATCTCTCTTTCAAAAGCCTTAAAATCCTCAACAGCAAAATGGTAACACACAGACTTGTAAAGACTCTCCTAGTAATCATGTGAGCGGCAGTGGTTAGCACCTTTGTAAGAGCAAGATCTATGACCCTTGTTTTGTGTGTTTGATAACAACACTCGAACAATTCTAACCGTGTACAAAGATTATCTTTGATGGATTTGTAGGTGTACGGTGCCCTCGCTGAACACACTATGATCGGAAGACTGAAGCGTAGATCTTAGGTTTTCTGGTTTTGTGTATCTGTCGTGAGGTAACATGGTAGGAGAGGAAAAGAGGAAAAAGTTGTTTTAGCCATAGCGGTACTACCGGTACCAGCAGCGGTAGTACCGCTACCCTACTGGTACCGCCCGAGATACCGCTCTGAGGTTTGCATATGGAAATGTCCCACAGAACCCGTTACGGTACCTTTACGGTACCATGAGCGGTAGTACCGCTTGAGAGCGGTAGTGCCGCCCACGGTACCGCTCAAGTACCGTAACGCATTACGGTCGTACCGCTGTGGTACCGCTTCGGTACCGCTTCGAGTCCAGTAAGCTCTGGACCCTGTTGCGGTACCTCGAGCGGTACCGCAAGCGGTAGTACCGCAATGTGTCCACGTGGACAAGTTCAGTGGGGATTCGAACTCAGAGCGGTAGTACCGCTTCCAGAAGCGGTAGTACCTCTTAGGCAAAAACAACAGGTAGCGGTTGGATTTGGAGGGACCTATATAAAGGCCCCTTCTTCTCCAGCCAGCTTTAGCTCTTCTCTCTCTCTCTCCTCCATTGTTGCTGAGCTCAAACTTAGTGGATCTCTCTCCCTACCCAATCAATCTTGCCCATACTTTGAGGAGTGGTGGAGGAGACCCCGATCTATCGTTCTACCGAGAGAAATTTCACCAATTCGTGGTAGTCCTTAGTGGATCTTGGTGGTAGAGTTTCTATTGTGGAATCTTGGAAGAAGTGCATCCATGGAGGCTAGCTTGGTGTTGTACTAGCTCCATGGGTTGTTGGGAGCCTCCTTGTGGTGTGGAGCTCGCCCCAACCTTTTGAAGGAATCACCGCCTCGACCGGTGCCTTAGTGGAGAAGGGGGAGCACCTTTGTGGAGCTCTCTCGAGGAAGAAGGTGAGGCCTTCCTTCGTGGTGTGGCCGTCTAGTCTCTTGTGTGAGGCTAGCACCTCCTCAACGCAGACGTACTCCCTTTTGTGGGAGGAACTGCGGGAAACAAACCTCGCCTCGTCTCCGCGCCCTCCGGTTGTCCCGCTCCTTACTCTTACTATCTTGTGATTGTTCCTTTGCTTGTTGTGCTTGTCTAGGATCATTGTAGGAACACCACCATCGCTAAAGCTATCATATTTATCTTCCGTTGCACTAAAAGTTGAAAAAGGCTAAAACTTGATGTAGCGCCCATTCACCCCCCCTCTTGTTCGCTACGATCCATTCAATTGGTATCAGAGCAAGGTTTCTTGCTCGGGCTTTACCGCCTAAGAAATGGTCGAACAAGAGAATGGAGAGAATGGGTTCCTTCCCGGTGAGCAATCACCTCCACCATCAATTGTCGATAGCACTCCGGCTACTTTGGATGACCTCAAGAAATTGGAGTCATCCATTGTATCTCAATTGAAGGCTATGATGATGGAGTTGATTGCTCCCAAATCAACCCCCAAGGCTAGTGTCAATGTTCCTCCATCACAAGTCAACACTCTTCCTCTTGTTGATTTTGTCGCGCAATCGACAAAACCACCTCGAGAAGGGGAACTTGAGGACATTGGCACTTCATCAAAAGGGAAGGATGAATCACCGGTTGAGGGACAATTAGGAGGTTATCATGCGGTGCCCCCACCAAGTGATTACTCCCTAAATGTCCCAATACCCATGCCTCGCATCTTGGCTCATGGCTCACCACCACTACTTGAATCTAATAACTTTGAAAATTGGCAATTCTTGATGAAATCTTATGTGCACAGCGCGTCTACCGAGCTTTGGCGCATCATTAAGGAAGCCTATTCACCAAGAGACCCAAAGAACTTGACAAGAAGAGAGGTCGTGGATGGTCAACTCAACACCACCGCCATTTATATGATTCACATGGCCGTCACGCCCAAGGATTGCACTCATATCCGCTCGCTCAAGACCGCCAAGGAAGCATGGGATAAACTTGACAAGCTCTTCCTCGGGAATGAGAGCATCCAAAGCTCTCGTTTCAATGAAGTGAACAACATGGCCATATCTAAAGAGAATGTGGAAGACCGTGTTGCTTGCACCCACAATACTTGCAAGCCCAACTTTGCATTGAAAATGAAGGACTATGGAGCTAGTGAAAGCCATGTGGATCCCATTGAGTGGAGTCCGGATGATCTCAAGGCCGAATATCGTGAACACATGGCTCGTGCCGTCAAGAGTTTTTGGAATGTATACAAGAGACGAAGCTCCATACAATTTTGCTACAATTGTGGCGACACAAGGCACCTTGTTGCGGAGTGTATCTATGAGAGAAAAAAGAGATCATCTTGCTACAATTGTGGTGACAAAAGGCACCTTGTTGCAGAATGTATCTATGAGAGAAGGGATGAAAATGATGGAATGCTCGTTCGCAAGAGCGGGTTTAGATCTCTCTCCAAAGGGCTCTCCAAGCTTTCTTCCAACAATGATGTCATCAAGATCTCCTCCACCGAGAAGTCTAGAACAAACATGCGAGGAGATCAAAACCATTCGGTGGACAAGCTCAAGGCAAAGAAGTGTTATCTTGAAGAAAATCATGAAAGGTCTCTTGAGGATGTTGCAACCTTTGCCAAGAAGAAAGGAGATGAAGGTCCTAATTCATGTTGTGACAAGCTCCTTGACGAAGTTTGCCTCTTGAGAAGACACAATGCAAAATTCTTGGAAGTCATATCAATTCAAGAGAAGGCCTTGAATGAATACTATCACTTGAGTAAAGAGAAGATGCAATGTTGTGATCACGAAGAAGAGATTGCCACTCTAACGAAACACGAGGCCAAGCTATTTGAAGTGAATAAGAGGCAAAATGAATCCTTGTTGGAATGGAACCGTTTGAGCAAAGACATTGCCTCTTTGGAGAAACACAAATGTTTACTCTTAAGAAGAAATTTCCTTCTTGAGGAAGCTCTATTGGATCACGAAGATGAAGTTAACCACTTGAAGTCCGAGATTGAGAGTCTCCAAGTCCAAGTCCAATTCTTGGAAGGAGTCATTGAAGCCTATGGGGACTTATGCAATGAAGGAGGAGTGGCAATCATGCCAAGGAAGATCGAGAGAGAAAGAAGGATCAATGAAAAGAAGAATGTGAAGATAGGGCCCATTGAAAAATGGGCTCCTATCTCCAACTCTTGATCCATGAAGAACCTTGCTTTCGGAGATGCTTATTGGGTGGTCAACCTTGGAGCCACAAGTCTTATGTCCGGAAGCAAGGAATTTGTTGTCGTCATCAAGTCACTTATCTCTATCTTTCTTATGGCATCAACACAAGCGAGCTTAAAGGTATTGGAGCCTTGACAAGGTGGTGACCAAGTCCTATCTTGTCAAGACTCTTGCATTTGATTTCTTTGTTCATTACGTTACACTCTTGGGTCTTTGTACCTACTATTATGAACATGTAGTGGTTCTCTTGTGGAGCTAGTCTCTTCAAGAGGCCACGGCCTAGGACTAATGGAATTTGCTTCTTTGTGTAGAGATTGTGTTTTTGTAGGGTTTGTGTTGAAGAAGATGAACCATGATGAAGTTTCTCAAACAATCTCAATACAAATTCTTGAACATAATCTTTGCAAGAAGAAGTAACGATGGAATGGAGTTTATACTCAAGATCTTGGATGTCTCCATTGGTAAAGGAGGAATCCTCTATATACTCCTAGCCATACTCTTACCCTCACCTCATGGGGGTTGCCGGAAGTGAGAAACAAACCTAAGAAGACATTCAAACATGATGATGGAGTATGAGTCCATTGTGTGGTTGGTGGTATTGTGTGATGAGACTCATTCAATGAATATGATAGTTCTTTGGAGGAGGCGGAGTGCTTCTTGTGAGAAAGGAGATGCAATTCCCCCGATTACCATAGGAAGGATGAGTGGTGGCACACGCCGATCTCAAAAGCTACCTTCTATGAGTACCGGGGAAGGACGAAGTTCCACCTTTGTGGAGCCATCTACACCACAAGGCCAAGTCTTTTCCATTGGACAACCAAGTGCTAGGTCAACTCTTCCACAACCTCAAGTTCAGCATCAAAAACAATGAGGTCAAGGCGAGGACCCAATTTATGATGAAGATCAATGAACTTCACAAGAACCTATTCTTTTGATCGTTTCTCGCCGGGGTGCTAAAGTGTCAAGACTCTCTCATAATTCAAGAAAAGAACAAGACATACTCAAGAGCAAGATATGATGGGATTCAACGGTATAGCAATCCCAAGTATCAATTCTTCCCGAATGTGCCCAACAAGACAATGAACTCACTCTCTATCGATTATCGTCAAGGTTTGCCTCTCTACCTTTGTGCTTCTCATCCGGACATTGTGTCATAAGTGGACACCTATACCATCTTGTGCCATATGTCCAGATGTAAAGCACGCATGGACATAAGGGGAGTGCGGTTTAAATTATTGAGCTATCCCTCCCCCCATGATGCACAAAGAAACCCAAAACATATGCTATTCGTCAACTAAGTGACTAATGAGCTTCATGTTGAGTTGTAGCCGTGAATCCTAGATATATCTACGCGATCTCACACTACTAAACTCTTACACGGTGGCTTCGTCCACCAAACCTCCTCCTCAAGGAGTTTGTTGTTCCTTTTGTTTTTCTTTTCTCTTCTTGTTTTTGTTTTTCGTTTCTTCTTTTCTCTTCGTTTCTTCACGGGAGATTCACCCAAGCTTGGCTTTTCTTGCTTTGATTCTTGCAAGCTTGGTTGGGTAGTACGTTAACAGTTCCACCGTCTAATCCTAAGCCATGATCTACCTCTTGAGCCAACTCAGTCTAAAAGCACAAGTCTACACCAAAATCTGAGGTTTTTGAATTTGGAGGACGGTACTACCGCTCTAAGTACCGGGCCAGTACCGGTAAGCAGTACTACCGCTTGCATCTTTTGACAAGAGGTACCGGTTGGGGTCGGGTTTACCCCAAATCACCACAACTCCTCTTCCACCTCAAGTCAAAAGCTCCTCCAAGCTCAAGACCTCGAGGAGATCGGCCCCGATCCCCTTTTCCAGCCGCCGCCGGCCAAATCTCCTCCGTGGAGAAGCTTCCCCAACCCCTTCTCCGCCATGTCCTCCGGTATGAACCCCAAATTCTCTCTCTAGGGTGTGTTGAACTCCCTAGATGCATATGCTAGGGTTTGTTGGAGTTTTGTGGTGGAGAAGCATTCATGGAAGCTATTCATGTCCAGGGATACTAGCTAGCAACAATGTGTGACTCTAGATCGATTTTTACCATGAACCCGATCTTGATTTGGCTGTGCAGAGCTTAAGCGGTAGTACCGCTCATTCTCGGGCGGTACTACCAGTCAAAGCGGCACTACCGGATTGAATTGCGGTACTACCGCTCTGTCTAAAGTCACCAATGTTGCTTGTTAGTGTCCTCTTTGATCCTTAATTTCTCGGCTTGTGCACTTATCCCCTATTCCCTCCCAAACCTTTGCTATTCACAGGAGCACCTAAGACCCGTGGTGGCAAGGTCAAGCCATCCTCTCGTCGTCATCGAGATGAAGAGCAAGAGGAGGTCATGCCAACAAGGACCACCAAGAGACAAAGAGAAGCAGCAGCAGGGGCAAGGGGACCTCAAAGATCAATGCTAGATGTCAAGAAAGGCCAGTTTTTGGAAGTGAGGGGGGCCAATCCTTATTTTCTCCCAAGAAATGCTCATCAATGCCCCAATACTTATTTTCATCATGTCAATCAAGAGAGGATCTACACTGAGGTCTATGGGGCCAAAGAGTTCAAGTGTTGCCCCCAATACTCCATAAGCATGGACAAGCTCAACTCCGACCTCGACTACTTTGGAGAAGCACTTGAGATATGTGATGAACAAGGACTTATTCCTATAATGACCTTCTCTCACAATTTCTCCCGGGAGGTGATTTGCCAATTCTATGCCACGGTTGTCTTTCTTGAGGATGAAGGAGGTTTTCGCTCCTTAAAGTGGATGACAAAGGAGCATGTGATGGAGGCCTCATGGCAAGACTTTGCTAGAGGCATTGGTTATGAGCTCCCCGAAGACGACTCAAACACCTTCCGCATTCATCTCCAAGCCAAGCTAATGGCCAAGGAGAAAATGGCCAATCTCTACATTCGAGGGAGGTGCATGAACCGCATCTTCCGCAGTACCATCAACCCCAAGCATACCAATCACGATGAGGTGCATGGGTTCCTTGTGAATCTCCTTGTGCGCACACATGAGTTGAGGGGCAGCGGCAAGCAACTGGATGTCATGGATTATATTTGGCATGAGATGCGTGATTGTGCATTCCTTCGCAAGCTCCCTCAGTACGCTCCCTACCTCATGAGGCTCATTTGTATCAAGTGGGATCAAGAAGGCCGCGGAGATATTCTGGAACAATGCCGCCCCAACGTCACCATGAACAAGGAGAAGAGTCCTCTTGTCAAGGATCATGACCTTCCAAGGTTTGGCAAAGGAGCTCCCAAGGACAAGGATGAAGACGAAGCCAATAGCGACGACTCCGACTATGTGCCCAACTCCATCAAGACCAAGGGCCTCTTCGCCAAGCTCACCGCTCTCCTCAAGAAGTCCTTTTGCTTCAAGAGGGATCTCGAAGATAGGATGTATCAAGCTCATCACGACAACAAGAAGATTCGCCAACGCCAAAAGGCCATGATGACGCACATGCAACTCCCGGTCTCCGAGGGCTCCGAGGACAACATTACTCCTCCCGGTGAGTGGAAGTCGAAGCTCGTTTGGTCAAGCTCCGAGGAATCCATCCCCGAGCCGCCTCATGGCAAGGGCCTTGCCCAAGAAGATGATGATGATGAAGGCGAGTATGAGGAGGAGGGTGATGAGAACGAGGATGATGATGACGAGGAGGATGAAGACGAGGAGTGATTCCCTTGGGACGTTAGTATGCTCCTTCTCCCTTTTTGGTGTCTCGATGCCAAAGGGGGAGAAGTTGATCTATTAGGACGGGAATTTGCATGGGGATGCCAAGGTCTTGGTGGCTTCATTTTGGTTCTTTCGGCCTTGGCATCAAATCCTTTCCCTAGTTATTCGAAACTTTATTCGTATGAGTGTTTGCTACTCTATTCGTGGATCTCCCGATCCCCCGGTTTGTATTAAGACTTAATCGTTCGTAGCTTAATGGTCTTCACTATTTATCCTTGATTGGCTACATCAATCCTATGGAGGCTTTTATTATTATGAGTTTGGGTTTTCTCTCAAGGCAAAGGTATGAAAAGTTTCACCCAAACTCTCCTATATGCACTTATACTTGCCTCCATAGTGTGCTTGTGCTATATGATCTTGTTATATGTTCTTCTTAGCACTTATGCTTGGTTTGTAGAATCTAGGGGGAGTTTCTCTCTAGGATGTGTGCATTTGTATACAAATGCATATTCTAAATATGCACACATCTAGGGGGAGCTTCGTCTACTCTTACAAATCATATACCTTATCATAATATCCTATGAATTATTGCAAATTCGTGTGTTGTCATCAAACACCAAAAAGGGGGAGATTGTAAGAGCAAGATCTATGACCCTTGTTTTGTGTGTTTGATAACAACACTCGAACTTATGCTTGGTAGTACCGCTTGAGAGCGGTAGTGCCGCCCACGGTACCGCTCAAGTACCGTAACGCGTTACGGTCGTACCGCTGTGGTACCGCTTCGGTACCGCTTCGAGTCCAGTAAGCTCTGGACCCTGTTGCGGTACCTCGAGTGGTACCGCAAGCGGTAGTACCGCAATGTGTCCACGTGGACAAGTTCAGTGGGGATTCGAACTCAGAGCGGTAGTACCGCTTCCAGAAGCGGTAGTACCGCTTAGGCAAAAACAGCAGGTAACGGTTGGATTTGGAGGGACCTATATAAAGGCCCCTTCTTCTCCAGCCAGCTTTAGCTCTTCTCTCTCTCTCTCCTCCATTGTTGATGAGCTCAAACTTAGTAGATCTCTCTCCCTACCCAATCAATCTTGCCCATACTTTGAGGAGTGGTGGAGGAGACCCCAATCTATCGTTCTACCGAGAGAAATTTCACCAATTCGTGGTAGTCCTTAGTGGATCTTGGTGGTAGAGTTCCTATTGTGGAATCTTGGAAGAAGTGCATCCATGGAGGCTAGCTTGGTGTTGTACTAGCTCCATGGGTTGTTGGGAGCCTCCTTGTGGTGTGGAGCTCGCCCCAACCTTGTGAAGGAATCACCGCCTCGACCGGTGCATTAGTGGAGAAGGGGGAGCACCTTTGTGGAGCTCTCTCGAGGAAGAAGGTGAGGCCTTCCTTCGTGGTGTGGCCGTCTAGTCTCTTGTGTGAGGCTAGCACCTCCTCAACGCAGTCGTACTCCCTTTTGTGGGAGGAACTGCGGGAAACAAACCTCGCCTTGTCTCCGCGCCCTCCGCTTGTCCCGCTCCTTACTCTTACTATCTTGTGATTGTTCCTTTGCTTGTTGTGCTTGTCTAGGATCATTGTAGGAACACCACCATCGCTAAAGCTATCATATTTATCTTCCGTTGCACTAAAAGTTGAAAAAGGCTAAATTTGACGTAGCGCCCATTCACCCCCCCCCCCCCCCTCTTGTTCGCTACGATCCATTCAACCTTGTTCCGCATCTGTGAGGTAGGTAGGTGAGAGCCCCCTCCCCTCGCTCCCCTTGTCGGCGGCGGCCATCTCGGCCCCGGCGTGCTCTTCCCCTCCGGCGCCCCCCTCCCCTCCTCATGGCGGGCGCCTCCTCTTCCTCCTCGGCCGGCTCCAAAAGGTCGGTGGCGGTCCACATCCAGCGGTGGAAAAAGGTGAGCTCCAGATCTGGTTCGCCGAGGCTTGGTGATGAGAGGCCTGTGTGCTCTGGCCTGGATCTCTCGTCGAGCTCCTCTGGCTCGGTCTCGTCGCGAGAAGTCCTAGATGGCTGTTCTGCGGCTGTAGTTGAGGCTGATGCTGCGGGCCGGATTCCGGTCAAGGACAGGCTCGTGTGGGAGGAACCCCACCTCTCCAAGAAGAAAAAGTGGCGGCATCGCAAGGCCAAGCAACGGAGGATGGTGGCCGGTGGCTCCGGAGTTGCAGGGGTGCTGCTTCAATTACGGACGCCCTGGACACATCAAGCAAGACTGCACCTTTGAGCCGCTATGTCGGAGATGCAGCAATGAGGGCCATGATACCAAGGACTGCAAACAGCCCCGGAGCCCTGACATGGAGGAGGAGGTGCTGCTCCGTCAGGCACTGGCGAAGATGGCGTGCCATGGGCCGCTAGCATCGCAAGTACCGGGGACCAATCTGCTCCGCTCCCCTCAGCGTCTGGGGCCATCGACACTAGCCCAGGAGGCTAGCGCCGGCAACTTTGGTAGACACGAGATGGTGTGTCCACAGGCTGATGAGATGCAGCTCTACGTGGTGCGCCGCACTCCGGGCATGCAAGATCTGGAGAGAAGGCTTCAGTTTGCGATGGTGGCATCCGTGGGTGGCGGAAGACCGGCAATGTCATGCGCGCTTGACGTGGGAATTACCCTTCGGGTAACTAATGTTGCACTACCTCTAGCGGCCCAACCAGGGGCCCATGAAGGCACTCGATGGCCAGGTGGGCCACTACGTCGGTTCCTAAGAAGAATTCTTGAAGAACAAGACAAGGAGACGAAGAATACAAGGAAAGTTTAGACCTAGGACTCTTTGTAACCTAGTCGTACCCGGACAGATCTCTCGAGACATGGCTCTCAATATAAGGGCCAGGAGAGGGACTTCCGAGGACACACGCAATCATAGTAGTCATAGCCACCGCAAGTCTAGAGCTAGGTCATCGCAGAACTTAGTCTCTCGAGGAGATCATTGATGACCCACAAGTATAGGGGATCGCAACAGTCTTCGAGGGAAGTAAAACCCAATTTATTGATTCGACACAAGGGGAGCCAAAGAATATTTGTAAGCCTTAACAGCGGAGTTGTCAATTCAGCTGCACCTGGAAACAGACTTGCTCGCAAGAGTTTATCGAGGTAACAGTTTTATAGCAAAGAGTGAGTGAAATATCAAAGTTAGAGTAACAAAGACAGCAGTAGTGATTATAGTAAACATCAGGATTAAAATACTGCAGGCACAGGGATGGATGAACGGGCGTTGCATGGATGAGAGAAACTCATGTAACAATCAAGATAGGGCATTTGCAGATAATAATAAAACGGTATCCAAGTACTAAACAATCCATAGGCATGTGTTCCATATTTAGTCGTACGTGCTCGCAATGAGAAACTTGCACAACATCTTTTGTCCTACCAGCCGGTGGTAGCCGGGCCTCTAGGGAATCTACTGGAAATTAAGGTACTCCTTTTAATAGAGCACCGGAGCAAAGCATTAACACTCCGTGAACACATGTGATCCTCATACCACCGCCTTCCCCTCCGGTTGTCCCAATTTCTGTCACTTTGGGGCCTCGGGTTCCGGACAGCAACATGTGTATACAACTTGCAGGTAAGATCATGAAACAATGAATATCATCATGAAACAATAACATGTTCAGATCTGAGATCATGGCACTCGGGCCCTAGTGACAAGCATTAAGCATAACAAGTTGCAACAATATCATAAAAGTACCAATTACGGATACTAGGCACTATGCCCTAACAATCTTATGCTATTACATGACCAATCTCATCCAATCCCTACCATCCCCTTCAGCCTACAGCGGGGGAATTACTCACACATGGATGGGGGAAACATGGCTGGTCAATGGAGAGGCGTCGGTGGTGATGATGGCGATGATCTCCTCCAGTTCCCCGTCCCGGCGGAATGCCAGAACGGAGTTTCTGGTCCCGAGACGGAGTTTCGCGATGGCGGCGGTGTTCTGGATGTCTTCTGGCGATTTCGTCTAACCCCCGTGCATTTTTAGGTCGAAACCCTTAAGTAGTCCAGAGGGGGGCACCTGGGGCTGCCCGAGGCGTCGCCACCATAAGGCGGCGCGCCCCCCTCCTAGGCCGCGCCGGCCTATGGTCTGGAGGCCGTGGGCCTCCCCCTGGCCTGCCCTTCTGGCTCCGTTATTCTTCTGTGAAAATAGGCCCATTGGAATTAATCCCGGGGATTTTCCTGAAAGTTGAGTTTCTGCACAAAAATAAGACACCAGAGCAATTCTGCTGAAAACAGCGTTAGTCCGTGTTAGTTGTATCCAAAATACACAAATTAGAGGCAAAACAATGGCAAAAGTGTTCGGGAAAGTAGATACGTTTTGGACGTATCAACTCCCCCCAAGCTTAGCTTATTGCTTGTCCTCAAGCAATCCAGTTAACAACTGAGTGCGATAAAAGAACTTTCACGAACACATTTGTTCATATGATGTAAATATTCTCATGATATGGACAAGTACTTAGGCAATTCATAATAAGATAGATGCAAATAAAGTCATCTAATAGCTATGTCAATCATGGAAAAGGTACCAACAAATTAATAATAAGCATCATGAATCATGTCTATCAGCAGGATTGCAATGTTCATAAAAGGATATGATAAAGTGGTATCTCGCTTGCCCGTATTTGTACAGCAAAATAAATGCTAGGGCACCTTTGAAGTTTATGGGAAGACTGGAAGTAGAGATTATCAAAGATAAAAGCATCAAAGTTATACCACATATAATCACATTTTGGGACAAGCATGTTATACTAAGAATGACAGTTGTGCTCTCAAGAAAGTGCTCAAAGAAAGGATGATGACTCAACATAAAAGTAAAATATTGACCCTTCGCAGAGGGAAGCAGGGATTGACATGTGCTAGAGCTTTTCATTTGTAAAACAGGAGTAAAATTATTTTGAGAGGTGTTTGTTGTTGTCAACGAATGATAGTAGGTACTCTAACTACCTCATCAACCAGACTTCCAAGAGCGGCTCCCATGAAGGACGTTATCTCTACCAGCAAGGTAGATCATCCCTCTTCTCTTTTGTTTACACATGTACTTTAGTTTCATTATGGATGACACTCCCCCAACCTTTGCTTACACAAGCCATGGCTAACCGAATCCTCGGGTGCCTTCCAACATTATCATACCATGGAGGAGTGTCTATTTGCAATTTAATTTGCTTACTTATAAATCAGGGCAAAACATGTGAAGAGAATTATTGATGAAAGTTAATTAATTGGGGCTGGGAACCCCGTTGCCAGCTCTTTTTGCAAAATTATTGGATAAGCGGATGTGCCACTAGTCCATTGATGAAAGTCTGTCAGGAGTAAATGACAAGATTGAAAGATAAACACCACATACTTCCTCATGAGCTATAAAACATTAACACAAATTGAGAAGTACTTTGAAGGTTTTAAAGGTAGCACATGAGAATTTACTTGGAATGGTTTGAAATGCCATGATTAGGTGTTTATGGTGGACACTTTGGAATAACTTGGTTTTCAGGGGTTTGGAAGAACGAGCAGCGTTCCCGCTCAGTACAAGTGAAGGCTAGCAATAGACTGGGAAGCGACAATCAAGAGAGCAGTAACTGTCATAATCATGCTTGCGACAAAATAAATTAACAGAGGCATAAAAGTGATACAAGAACTCTGAGGTGAAATAAATCATCGAGGCTTAATTGACTTTTGTTCAGTCATATGCATGCGTGAGCATGTGCCAAGTTGATTCAAGTGAATTATTCAGAGGAGGATACCACAATGTCATATCTATCTATGAATAAAACAATGCAAGCAAATATTTATGACATGCTACTCATATTAATAGATTGGAGCTAATCATGAGAGATCATGAACTACTAGACTTTCTTAAATGACATATACCTCACATGAACCAACTAAGCATGTGTTGCCTGCCAAAACCCACCGGCGAGCAGCGACGAGCAACACGGAGAGCCGGGAGGCTCCCAGGACGGCTGGTGGGCCCTGGTTCCTCGGGCAACGGCCCGCAATGCTCTGGCACACGTCCCGACGGTCGCAAGGGCGTGCCACCTGACCTATACCTGGTCAGGAAGGTGTTTGATCGCTTCGATTAGTTTCCTGCATGGTAGACACGTAAACATTAAATGAGCCTCGATCGGCTCTCAGGTTACCCTGCTCATCGGCTCAAAGAGCCGATTGACCCATGGTCCATATTAGATCTTGCAATAACATGGGTATCCTGCTTCATTAATATTAAGCTAAAACGATCTACGACAGTTTAGGGTTTTCACCGTATAACCAGAACGTCCTACACGTAGTTGAGCCTAGCAGATACGAAAGATGATGGAAAACTAACCCTAAAAGAGGCCTAAAAACCAACACGGGGTCGATTCCCGGAACATCCCTTCTAGGATCGGCAAACCATACCTAACGCACTACCGGATCGTTCAACCCGTTTGCAAGGCCTAACCATATGGATATTAAACTAATCCTTGAAGAACAAGGAGCTACTATAACAGATCAAATCTACTAAATAAAGACGAAGCAAGATGCCGCCCTTACACCTAAGATAGGTGTAAGGGCAGCTAGATATCGAGGGGCAGCATAGCTAGGCAAGCATATCAGAAGAACAACGATGCAAGCCCCAAAACATCTACGATAAGTAGTGTTACTCGCCATCAACAAGGCTTCAGTACGAGCAACACCAGATAACGAATAAACCTATACTGCCTAGAGCAGCATGATGCTTACCCGGAAGAAACCCTCGAAACAAGGGGTGGCGATGCGCCTAGATTGTGTTTGTTATGAACGTGGTCGTCCTCCTTTCTCAATAACCCTAGGTACATATTTATAGTCCGTGGACTTTCTAATTCGGGAATAAACCTAACCGTGTACGAGCTAAACTCTATCTCTTAATTCTAATCTACCATAATATACAGATACACGGGCAATCTAGCCCAAACTCTCGTACAAAGCCGCTTCAGAGACACTTTATACGCAAGTCCTCTAAGCCCATCTCGATCACGGCCCATCTCTTGATCCGGTTAAAACCTGGTGATAACAAATGCCCCCCTGGTTTTGGTAATGATAATTTCAAAACCACTCTGTTTTTTCTTCGTAGGGTCACGTCGTGGCAGAGCAGAACCGTCACAGTATCTTTCCAGCATGATGCCCTGTCTTCTCAGCTCCTGCACGATTGACAGTCTTGGCACCGCGCCCTCGAAAACTGCTCAAGCATTAAATCTCCACTATATCCCCTTTATTTAACCGCGTCGAGCAGTTCGCTTCTTCATCGCCTCCTCATCCATACTAGCCATCGGCAAAGAACCCTCCCCTGCGCCATGGAATCCTCCTCCTCCTCTGCCTCCTCAGGCCTATCCTTCCAATCCTCCTCCTCCAGCGAGCCGGAGCCGGAATTCAACCTGATGGCAGCATACGAGGCCCTCGCCCCAGAATGGTGGGACGAGAGGGATTGGATCTTCACCGACGGGTCAGAGGACGACGCCTCCTGACCGACGGGGAGGATAACCTCCAGTTCCTTGTGGATGGGGGGTTGGAGGAGGAGAGTGACGACGACCTCTTCTCCTGGGACGGCTTCTCCTCTTCCGACGAGGAAGACGAGGAAGCGGAGGAGGACACCTCCTCCGACGAGTACCCGCCGGCGAAACGCTTCCGCGCCGGGTCGGAAGACGACGACGACGACGATGATGAAGATGAAGACGAAGCTCCCGCCGAGGGCTTCAGCAGCGACGAGGAGGATGTCGCCGGCAGCAGCACCGACAGCGGCGCAGACGGCGACGACGAGGGCAGCGATGGCCCGTAGATTAGGGACTAGCAGGGCTAGAAGTAGTGCATTAGGCAGTAGATCATCCTTTTGAGAGCAATCGGCTCTTACTTGTAAAAAAATCCTCCTATCAATGAAGAATATTTCCCAATTTGATTTCTCCAATTTGTCCAATTTAACTCTTCCGATTGCCAAAGTAAATCCACGCACCAAGAACCGATAGCAACGCATCGGTCTTTCACCAAAAACAACGCCAATAAGGCCAAATTCAGTTACCTAATTTGACAGGTCCAAGCAGACTTTTCCCAAATTCAAACGGTAACCTCTAGAGTCGATGGCTGTGCATCGGCTTTTTTATTCTAAAGTCGATGTCTGTGCATCGGCTGTACTTTGCGAAAAAAATTTACCGGCCGATTTCATACATCGGCCCCCATATTTTACTGCCCATCATCCCACATACTTGGGAAATACTTCTTGAGATGCTGGCCATTGACAGCCACTGGGAACTTCTCGCCGCTCAGCTCCTCGAGCATGTATGCGTTACCCTTCAAAACTTGGTCGACTCCGTACGGCCCGTGCCAATTTGGAGACCATTTACCATACACTTTATCCTTAGTCCCCAACGGCAACACAGCTTCCCATACTAGATCACCAACGTGGAACTCCTTTGGTCTCACCTTCTTATTATACGCGCGAGCTACCTTGGCTTTGTTCTCCTTGATTTTCTCAAGCGACCATAGTCTGAGTTCCGTTACATCCTCAATGCTGTCACTCATTAGGGCTGCATATTCTTCAGTTGTTAAATGATTCTGAAACGTAATCCGTCTCGACCCAGCCGTGATTTCCCAGGGTAATACAGCTTCTTGTCCATAGACCAGATGGTATGGCGAGGTTTTTATTGCTCCATGACACGACATGCGATAAGCCCACGAAGCCTCTGACAATACCTCGTGCCAACGTCTAGGATGCTCGTCGATCTTCCTCTTAATCAGCTTGATAAGACTCTTGTTGGACGCTTCAGCTTGCCCATTTGCTTGAGCATAGTATGGAGACGATCGGATCAGCTTGATTCCCATGTCCTCGCAGAACTTTCTAAACTCCTTAGAAACGAAAACCGAACCTCCATCGGTCGTAATAGTCTGGGGAATCCCGAATCTATGAATGACATGCTCCTTCACGAAACTGATGACATCTTTCGATGCTACTGACTTCATAGGGACGGCCTCCACCCATTTAGTGAAATAATCTGTAATAGCCAGAACCCACTCATGGCCTTTGCTCGATGGAGGATTAATTTTGCCGATCATATCCATGCCCCAACCTCAAAATGGCCAAGGCTTGATGATGGGGTTCATTGCTGACGCGGGTACCATCTGAATGCTCCCAAACCTCTGACATGCTTGACACCCTTTATAATACTTAAAACAATCTTCAAGCATGGTGGGCCAATAAAATCCCGATCGCATGATCAGCCATTTCATCTTATGAGCCGATTGATGAGTTCCACAGGCGCCTTCGTGTACCTCGTGTAAGAGCCGATTTGATTCGGCTGGTCCCAAACATTTGAGGAGTAACCCTTCCAAGGTCCTGTAGAACATGTCATCCCCAATCAGGACGTACTTCATGGCCTTGTATCTTATCCGTTTAGGTGCCCCCCGAGCCAAATCTTTCAAGTAATTGAAAATATCGGCTCTCCAGTCGTCTGGCTCCATGAACTGCACCTGAACATCGGTTCCATCCGCTACGTCCTTGTATCCTGATGCCATCTGTGCGAGATCGTTCGCCTCGGTATTCTGCGACCTTGGGATCCAATTGAAATTCATATACCTGAACTGTGCCATCAGCTCACGGCCTTGTATCCATAATGGGAAGAGTGACTCGCTCTCACATTTGTATTCCTCCGTGAGTTGGGAAATCACCAATTTGGAGTCTCCAAAAATTTCCACGGCTTCTGCCCCGGCTTCCAATAGCAGCTCCATTCCCTTGCAAATTGCTTCATACTCAGCGACATTGTTGGTGCAAGGGGTAGATAACCTGATGGAGAAGGAATATGTTGCCCCCCGAGGCGACACGAGTAGAACGCCGATGCCGCAACCATCATCACAAACCGATCCATCGAAGAACATGGCCCATGCACGCACAGACAATGCTGCTCTATCAGTGTTGATTCGTTCAGCAATAAGATCGGCCAACGCCTGTCCCTTTACTGCTTTCGCAGGCTGATACCGGATATCAAATTCCGATAATGCAAACATCCACTTACCGAGTCAGCCTTTCAACACAGGAGCCGACAGCATGTGTTTGATGACATCTGATTTGCATATGACGACAATTTCCGCTGACAGCAAGATGTGATGTAGCTTGGTGCAGGTAAAAAATAAACAAAGGCACAACTTCTTGATCTCAGGGTACCTCGTTTCTGCATCCAACATCCTTCTGCTGAAGTAGAAAACCACTTTCTCCAGGCCATCATGAACTTGCACCACCACTGAGGCGATGGAGGTGTCAGCTACTGACAGGTAAATGTAGAATGGCTTGTCTTGCTGGGGCGGAACCAACACAAGTGGCTTCGTTAGATACTCCTTAATCTCGTCAAATGCTCGCTGTTGCTCTGCCCCCCAGCGAAACTCCTCATCAGCTTTAATTTTTACCAACCCCATGAACGGCTCGATTCGCCCTGACAGATTAGAGATGAATCTTCTGACGAAGTTGATTTTGCCGATGAGACACTGGAGTTCTTTCTTCGTGGTAGGTGGCTTCATTGTCCGCACTGCCTCCTGGCTTTTCAGGCCGATCTCAATTCCGCGTTCATGAACCAAGAAACCCAAGAATTGACCGGCCGTTACACCAAAAGCACACTTCTTTGGATTCATTCTTAGTCCGAACTTTCTAGTTTGGTCCAGGACGTGTCGCAAATCTTCCAAGTGTCCTTCCACTGAAACGGACTTGACTACCACATCATCGATGTAAATCTCCACCAACTTGCCAATCAGATCATGAAAGATGTAGTTCATGGCTCTTTGATACGTTGCACCGGCATTCTTCAGTCCAAATGTCATGACCACATATTCAAACAAGCCCACCGAGCCTGGTACTCTGAATGCAGTCTTGTGTATATCTTCCGGAGCCATAAATATTTGGTTGTAACCGGCATTGCCATCCATGAAACTCAAAACCTTATGACCAGCAGCTGCATTGATCAACGTCTCTGCTATCGACATCGGGTACTCATCCTTTGGAGTGGCTCTATAGAGATCTCGAAAATCTATGGCGACGCGCCATCGGCCATCCTTTTTCTCTACAAGTACGATACTAGAAATCCATTCAGCATACCTGCATGGCCTGATGAACCCGGCGTTCAACATTTTCTCGATCTCTTTCTTGACTTCTTCTAAGATTTCGGCCTTCATCTGTCGTGCTCGCTGCTGGAACGGCCGAAATCCTTTCTTCAGCGGGAGACGATGCTCAATGATGCTCCTGTCTAACCCAGGCATCTCTGTGTAATCCCATGCGAAGCAGTCTGGGTACTCTTTCAACAAGGCTATCATCAGGCTCCTTAGCTGCGGATCTAACTTTTTGCTGATAAATGTTGGTCGTGGCTTATCCCCAGGACCAATGTCAATCTCTTCTAGCTCATCAGCCGATGTAAACCCATATCCTAGCTTTCCGTCGCCTGCTAGATCAATGCTGAACACAGGCAAAACATATGGTGAGGATATTTTGGGCCGATTGCTGGAATCGGCCTCCTTTTTCATTGCATTGCTCAATGAGGGTTTACAACTTATTGGTGCTCTATGACGACTACGTGACATGCTTGAGATGAGATCATTGTTTTTTATTTTTTGGGGCCGATCGCAGGGATCGGCCTTGCCACGTACGTCCATTGATTTTGGTTTTGCTACTCCGTCAGGCCGGTGGATAAGACCAGCCTCACCCCGTTTTTTGAAGCTTCGATGCGCTCACAGCCGTCCAAACTAATTCCAGAGATCGGCTCTTGGTCGTCTGCATCCCAAATATTCATGCCAGCTAGTGAGATCTCGATCGAGTCATCTGCATGAACGACCTCTACTTCATCTCCATCCCACTGTATCAGGCATTGGTGCATCATGGATGGAATGCAGCAGTTGGCGTGAATCCAATCCCTCCCTAGCAGGACAGCGTAGGTGCTTTTGCTGTCGACGATGAAGAACGACGTAGGGATAGTTTTTCGGCCCACGGTTAGATCAACGTTCAGAACGCCTTGCGCTTCTGATGCTTGGCCGTCGAAATCGCTTAGTGTGACGTTGGTCTTGATCAGGTCTTCGTTAGAGCGTCCCAAACGCCGTAGCATGGAGTATGGCATTATATTGACTGCCGCTCCCGTGTCAACCAACATCTTGTTGACAGGCTGCCCATTGATATAACCTCTTAGGTACAGGGCCTTCAAGTGCCTGTAGCTCCTCTCTCGTGGCTTTTCAAATATAACTGGCCGTGGACCGCAGTCAAACTGTGCTACTGGCACTTCTTCAGTTCTTGGAGCACAAAACTCTGACGGGAGTATGAACACCATGTTTGTATCAGCCGATGTCTTTGCATCGGCTTTTGTCTGCTTAGGGTGCCATTCTTTCTTGTGTGGACGCGTCTCCGTTTCCAACGTTTGCTGAATTTTCTCGGCCAGATCGGGCCGCGCCATCCTCAACGTGTACAGGTACTGCGCCTCTGCTTCCTCCAAGTTACGCAGCCTCTGAACCCTCCGCTTTTGGGAATGACTGAGTCCATCAGGGCACCACCTTGGCCGGTGGTATCTATCTTCTTCTTCTTCTGACTCCTCGAAGTCTTCCTCTCGAGATGGCTCAGCCCGTCGGTTCTGAGGTGGGAGAGGCCCTAGACGCTTGAACACTGAAACCTCACTTGCGCCCTTCTTCTGCTGTCTACATTCTGGGCAGTTGTTGATTGTAGGCAATCAGCTCACTCCTGAGTCCCAGCAGTGTTTGAAGAAAGGACAATCCCAGTGTCTGTCCACGTCCTCCTGCTCTCTTGACTTCTCCTTAGCGCAGCGCTCATATCTTTCGTCGTTTCTATTATACCGACGATATTTTCTGCTGTCAACATCAGACCGACAATATCTTTCGTCATCCACGTCGTACCGCCAACGTCGGTCGTACTGATGCTCATATTTATTCAGGAGATGCGCGGAGAGCGGACGTTGGTACCGAACGTTTCTCACTTGTTCCTCGGTGAGGTACCGTCTGTCATCATATCGGGGCCGGTCACGTGGAGCGGCCTCCTCTTTATCCTTGCCACGGGAGTGACTGATGTCTTCTTTATCCTTGCCATGGCGGTCTACAGGCCCTGCCATGTTAACCTCGAATGAGAAACCTGGCTCGCACCCCGTGGAGTGATTGAGTTCCACCATGTTAACACCAGGAAAGGGGTGCGTGTCTACTTTCATGGCAAACTGACCGAGGATCAGACGGCCCTGTTCTATCGCCATTTGGATCTGCCGATGCAACTCTTTGCAGTCATTGGTGGCGTGGGTGAACGAGTGATGCCACTTGCAGTACGGTCTCCCGTTTATCTCTTGCGCCGTAGGGAATTTATGGCCTTCGGGTAACTTCAGCTGCTTCTCTTTCAGCAATAAATCGAATATCTGCTCAGTTTTGCTTATATCAAAGTTGAACCCTTTCGCATGCCCTAGTTGTTTCACCCATTTGCAGGACACGGGGACTCCCCCCCGAGTCCATTCAGCCACGGCGACTTCCTGATCTTCTGCAAAGTCTTCAACTTCATCTGCCTCGACCAGGCCTATCGGGTGCTTGAACTTGTCTTGGTATAATTCTGGATGGCGCTGTTCATATAATGTTAACTTTTGAACCATGTGTGCTAGTGAATTGTATTCCACTTGGAAAGCCAGATCTTTGATCGGCGCCGCGAGGCCTACCACTGCCAGATCGACCGCTTCTTTCTCAGTTTAAACGAACCGAATAGCATCGGTTCTTGACAGTCCTGAAACGCTGAATGTAATCAGACACCGTCTCTCCCCGCTTCTGTCGTACCTGCATCAGATCGGCAATGCCAGCTTCGGTAGCTTCTGAGTGATATTGCACATGAAACTGCTCTTCCAGTTGCTTCCACGTCCGGACTGAATCTGGTGGCAACGAGGTGTACCACCCAAAAGCTGGTCCTGTGAGAGATTGCGCGAAAAACCTCACACGTAACTGGTCTGATGCCGAAATCATGCCCAAATGTGCTAGATATCGGCTCACATGCTCAATGGAGCTAGACCCTTCTGATCCACTGAACTTTGAAAACTCAGGGAGCCGGTACTTGGGCGGCAGCGGGATCAGGTCATATTCGTTGGGATACGGCTTGGAATAGCCGATTGTTCTCCTTTTTGGCAGGATACCGAACTGGTCTCTCAAGATTGTACTAATTTGATCCACGGTATGAGCTGCAGGGGTTGAGCTTTCATGACTCGTTCCGGTGGCATATTTAGCTAGCCACGCCTGTTTATCAGCGTCTGCTCCAGAACTCCCTCCTGCTCCAACAATTGCTCCTGCTGTAATCCAGTTCGTGCGCGCCCAGTTATTGCAGTCCGGCACGTATGTGCGCACGTATCCATGTGGGATCTCTTTGGGCGGCTCGTACAGGAATTGGTAATCGCCAGGATCACCTCCAACCTTGTAGACGACGTATGACGGTGAACCTTGTGGCTCTGGAGCTGCAAGTGTGAATGGCAGTTGTGGTCTGGTGTGGAACGGCACTTCTCCCTGGTGAGTTCCCAGGACAGCACCTGACGGGGAGTACTGATGCTTCATGATTTCCTGAACCACGTGAACCGCAATCCGCTCCAAAGTGTTCACCAGGCTCTCAGAATGGCGGTGTAGAGAATGAGCCACCATATAATTAACTTCTTGGCGCAGAGCTCTGGTGCGCTCCTCCGAAGGGAGAGATAGATCTACTCCATCGAGTACGCCTTCGGGTGTGAATCCTTTGAACCTAATGCCATGTGCACGGGTCCTTTCGAAAGAGCCGATGAGATCGGCTTCGAAGAGAGCCTTAAGCTCATCATATTTCTTCTTGTGCTCCGCAGGCAGCTCTTCATACTTGACTGGTTCGTCCGACATCGTAGCTGCAGATGTTGACGTAGTTGTTGTAGTGTGTCCCACCGGGCGTGCCAGAATGTGTTGCCTGCCAAAACCCACCGGCGAGCAGCGACGAGCAACACGGAGAGCCGGGAGGCTCCCTGGATGGCTGGTGGGCCCTGGTCCCTCGGGCAACGGCCCGCAATGCTCTGGCACACGTCCTGACGGTCGCAAGGGCGTGCCACCTGACCTATACCTGGTCAGGAAGGTGTTTGATCGCTTCGATTAGTTTCCTGCCTGGTAGACACGTAAACATTAAATGAGCCTCGATTGGCTCTCAGGTTACCCTGCTCATCGGCTCAAAGAGCCGATTGACCCATGGTCCATATTAGATCTTGCAATAACATGGGTATCCTGCTTCATTAATATTAAGCTAAAACGATCTACGACAGTTTAGGGTTTTCACCGTATAACCGGAACGTCCTACACGTAGTTGAGCCTAGCAGATATGAAAGATGATGGAAAACTAACCCTAAAAGAGGCCTAAAAACCAACACGGGGTCGATTCCCGGAACATCCCTTCTAGGATCGGCAAACCATACCTAACGCACTACCGAATCGTTCAACCCGTTTGCAAGGCCTAACCATACGGATATTAAACTAATCCTTGAAGAATAAGGAGCAACTATAACAGATCAAATCTACTAAATAAAGACGAAGCACGATGCCGCCCTTACACCTAAGATAGGTGTAAGGGCAGCTAGATATCGAGGGGCAGCATAGCTAAGCAAGCATATCAGAAGAACAACGATGCAAGCCCCAAAACATCTACGATAAGTAGTGTTACTCGCCATCAACAAGGCTTCAGTACGAGCAACACCAGATAACGAATAAACCTATACTGCCTAGATCGCAAGATGCGATCTAGGCAGCATGATGCTTACCCGGAAGAAACCCTCGAAACAAGGGGTGGCGATGCGCCTAGATTGTGTTTGTTATGAACGTGGTTGTCCTCCTTTCTCAATAACCCTAGGTACATATTTATAGTCCGTGGACTTTCTAATTCGGGAATAAACCTAACCGTGTACGAGCTAAACTCTATCTCTTAATTCTAATCTACCATAATATACAGATACACGGGCAATCTAGCCCAAACTCTCGTACAAAGCCGCTTCAGAGACACTTTATACGCAAGTCCTCTAAGCCCATCTCGATCACGGCCCATCTCTTGATCCGGTTAAAACCTGGTGATAACAGCATGCTCACATGGATGAGTATATGTACAAAAATGAAAACAAATAGAGTTCATACCAGCCTCTCACCACAGTCGAGTTGTCGTAGATCATCATTATTGCCTTTCACTTGTGTAGCTTGAATAATATGGAATGAAAACCAAGCTCCAACCACCAAAAACCGTTGAACTCCACAGTGAACTTTACAAAACCAGAGAAGAACAACAATTATTTTTGGTGTTTTCGAATTGGAAACAAGAACAAAAGGAAACAGGCAAACTAAGCAAAATCTTTTTGGATTTTCTCATAGCAAACCAACGATAACAAATAAAGCAAATAAGAACAAGAAACCAAAATAAACAAATGGTAAAGAGAAACAACATAAATATTTTTGGTATTTTTGTGTTTTAGGAAAGAAACAAAGCAAAAACAAAAAAATGAAAACTAAAAGAGTCGCATAAACACAAAGCAGCAGAAATTCATCAAACTTGACAGCAGTACAGTAATCGATTTTTAAGAAATTCTTCCGCTGCCCAGCTCGAAAAGTGTTAAACTAATGAAAGTTAGATAACACCCTGGGGAACATGCACAAAAATTGGCTTCATAAAATAACGTTCTGGCTGTTTTTGAGAATTTTTTTGGTATCAGTCCAGAATCTGTTTTCAAACAGCACTTCCCCAAATATCATCTCCCTCTTATTAGAAATCACCTTAAGAAGTAAAACAAGTATATACAAGTATCCGGCAATTGTAATATGCAATGAATGAGTGATGTCGGTATACCTCCCCCCAAGTTTAGGCTTTTGGCCTAAGTGGAGATCAATCCCATGGTGCCCATGCACATTTTTGGGTGTTAAAATTATTATTACAGGGCAGAAAAAGATTTTCAAACTTCTAAACAACTTAAACATCTTGCAAAACAAGTAGTGCTACAGCAAGTGAAACAATTGGAGAAAGAAAAAAATGTTGTTTAGCTCTTCTATGCATATAAAATATACTTGTTAACAAGGTTGATCAAGTCTTGCCACCAAATAAATTTTACATGTCATAAGAAGAAATAAACCTCAAATCAATCATGTTACCTTATATTGTATTGCTATGGATCCAATCACAAGAGTTTGATATTCTTCTTTAGGCTCATATATTGGACAATCAATATCTCCCACTTTGATAGATCTCAAATTAGAAATTGTATTAACTCCATATACTTTATCAATCCTCTTGGAAAAATAAACAGTATGTTCCTTGTCATCAACATTGAAAGTAACTTTTACTTTATTGCAATCAATAACAGCCCCTGCAGTATTAAGAAAAGGTCTTCCAAGAATAATAGACATATTATCATCTTCAGGCATTTCCAACACAACAAAATCAGTTAATATTAAGCAGTTTTGAGTAACTTGAACAGGAACATCCTCACATACACCAACAGGAACAGCAGTGGATTTATCAGCCATTTGCAAAGATATATCAGTTGGTATCAATTTATCTAATCAAGTCTCTTGTAAAGAGAAAAAGGCATAACACTAACTCCTGCTCCCAAATCACATAGAGCAGTTCTAACATAATTATTCTTGATGGAACAAGGAATAGTCGGTATACCTGGGTCGCCCAGCTTCTTTGGAACTTTGCCATTGAAAGAGTAATTAGCAAGCATAGTGGAAATCTCCTCATTAGGAATTTTCCTTTTGTTAGAGATAATATCTTTCATATACTTTGAATAAGGAGGCAATTTAATAGCATCAGTCAAAGGGATTTGCAAGAACAAAGGTTTCATCCAATCACAAAATTTATTATAGTGTTCTTCTTCCTTTGATTTTAGTTTCTTAGCAGGAAAAGGCATTTGCTTTTGAACCCAAGGTTCTCTTTCATTACCATGTTTCTTAGCAATAAAATCTTCTTTAGTGTACTTTTTATTTTTAGCATGCTTTTCAGGTTCATCCTCAACATCTTCTTTATCAGAAGCATCATTCTTATCATTATCTTTATCATGTTCATTACCACTTTCAGTTTCAGCATCAGAAATAGAAATACTATTAGGATCATTAACAGGCTCAGAGGATTCTACAACAGTTTTATGTTTCTTCTTCTTTTTCTTAGAAGGAGCACTAGTTTCAGTTCGTTGAGAATCTTGTTCAACTCTTTTGGGATGCCCCTCAGGATATAGAGGATCCTGAGTAGAAACACCACCTCTAGTTGTTACTTCATAAGCATGTTTTTCTTTAGAACTATTTTTTAACAAGTCATTTTGCACTTTAGTGAGTTGATCAATTTGAGTTTGAACCATATGAAAATGTTTAACAAGCATCTTAACATCATTGGAGGTTCTCTCCACAATACCATGCAATTCACTAATAGCTCGAGAATTTTCCATTAAATGATTCTCTACTCTCATATTAAAATTATCTTGCTTAACAATATAATTATCAAACTCATCTAAGCATTGTGCAGGAGGTTTTGAATACGGAATATCTTCCCTAGTAAAGCGTTGAAGAGAGTGTACCTCAATCATGGATGAAGGGGGAGTTATCTTACATAAATCTTCTATGGGAGGTAAATTCTTCACATCTTCAGATTTAATACCCTTCTCTTTAAGAGATTTCTTGGCTTCCCTCATATCTTCATCATTTAATTTAATCATACCCCTCTTCTTCAATATTGGCGCTGGAGTTGGTTCAGGTGTAGTCCAATCATCATGATTCCGGCCTATTCTAGCCAATAATTTTTCAGCGTCGTCTGGAGTTCTTTTCCTGAAAACACAACCAGCACAACTATCCAGGTATGCCCTAGACTCAATGGTTAGTCCACTATAGAATATATCAAGTAAATCATGCTTTTCCAAATCATGTCCAGGCCGAGCTCTGATAAGAGAGCAAAATCTCGCCCAAGCCTCAGGTAATTTCTCTCCATCTTTCTGGTCAAAATTATAAATTCTCTGCAAAGCAATATGTTGAGCACTAGCAGGAAAGTATTTCCAAAAGAAAACATCAAGCAAACCACTTGGACTATCAATAGAATCAGGAGGCAAACTATTATACCAAGTTTTAGCATCATCCTTTAATGAGAAAGGAAAAAAATTAGCAACGAAATAAGTACGTTTCTTTATATCATCAGAAAACAAGCTACTCAAAGTTGAAAGCTCATTCATGTGTTCTACAGCACTTTCTTTTTCAGTACCACAAAAAGGTGTTTTCTCAACAATAGATATATGAGATAAATCAAGAGAAAAATCATAATCCTTATCCTTAATGTTTATAGGAGATGTAGCAAATTTAGGATCAGGAGACAGTTTATATCTAACAGTATGTTGTGCAAGAAGCTTTTTAATATTACTTGTACCAGTAGTAGCATTGCATTTATCAATGAAATCATCATCAAGTTCTACATAATCTTCATCAAGATCATCACTACAGTATTCAACAGACTCAGGTGAATTAACAGGTGTAGCAGCATTTTCATTAGGAATTTCAGTACTTTCAATTTGTCTAGACCTAGCAATCGTAGCATCTAGAAAAGATCCTAATGAACCATCATTATCAAGCACAGCAGAAGCATCATCAAAATTATAAGAGGAATTTTCAGATTCAGCAGAAGTACCAGCATTTGAAGCTTGTGGTGGTGAAACAAGTTTACTTATCACAGATGGTGAATCAAGAGCAGCAGAGGTACTCAGAATTGTACCTTTTCTTGTAGTGGATGGTAATATGGCGACTTTAGTATCGGGAGGTTTACCCATGATGGAGAATTTGCAGCGAACAATATCAATCCAAGTGAACTTGCAAATAAAGCTATGCTCCCCGGCAACGGCGCCAGAAAATAGTCTTGATGACCCACAAGTATAGGGGATCGCAACAGTCTTCGAGGGAAGTAAAACCCAATTTATTGATTCGACACAAGGGAAGCCAAAGAATATTTGTAAGCCTTAACAGCGGAGTTTTCAATTCAGCTGCACCTGGAAACAGACTTGCTCGCAAGAGTTTATCAGTAGTAACAGTTTTATAAAGCAAAGATGGCTTGATAGTGAAATATCAGCAGCATAGTAACAAAGACAGCAGTAGTCATTATAGTAAACAGCAGGATTAAAATACTGTAGGCACAGGGATGGATGAATGGGCGTTGCATCGATGAGAGAAACTCATGTAACAATCAAGATAGGGCATTTGCAGATAATAATAAAACGGTATCCAAGTACTAAACAATCCATAGGCATGTGTTCCATATTTAGTCGTACGTGCTCGCAATGAGAAACTTGCACAACATCTTTTGTCCTACCAGCCGGTGGCAGCCGGGCCTCTAGGGAATCTACTGGAAATTAAGGTACTCCTTTTAATAGAGCACCGGAGCAAAGCATTAACACTCCGTGAACACATGTGATCCTCATATCACCGCCTTCCCCTCCGGTTGTCCCAATTTCTGTCACTTTGGGGCCTCGGGTTCCGGACAGCAACATGTGTATACAACTTGCAGGTAAGATCATGAAACAATATCATCATGAAACAATAACATGTTCAGATCTGAGATCATGGCACTCGGGCCCTAGTGACAAGCATTAAGCATAACAAGTTGCAACAATATCATAAAAGTACCAATTACGGATACTAGGCACTATGCCCTAACAATCTTATGCTATTACATGACCAATCTCATCCAATCCCTACCATCCCCTTCAGCCTACAGCGGGGGAATTACTCACACATGGATGGGGGAAACATGGCTGGTCGATGGAGAGGCGTCGGTGGTGATGATGGCGATGATCTCCTCCAATTCCGCGTCCCGGCGGAGTGCCAGAATGGAGTTTCTGGTCCCGAGACGGAGTTTCGCGATGGCGGCGGTGTTCTGGATATCTTCTGGCGATTTCATCTAACCCCCGTGCGTTTTTAGGTCGAAACCCTTAAGTAGTCCAGAGGGGGCACCTGGGGCTGCCCGAGGCGTCGCCACCATAAGACGGCGCGCCCCCCTCCTAGGCCGCGCCGGCCTATGGTCTGGAGGCCGTGGGCCTCCCCCTGGCCTGCCCTTCTGGCTCCGTTATTCTTCTGCGAAAATAGGCCCATTGGAATTAATCCCGGGTATTTTCCTGAAAGTTGAGTTTCTGCACAAAAACGAGACACCAGAGCAATTCTGCTGAAAACAACGTTAGTCCATGTTAGTTGTATCCAAAATACACAAATTAGAAGCAAAACAATGGCAAAAGTGTTCGGGAAAGTAGATACGTTTTGGACGTATCAATCATAGCCAAAACCTTCGGCACCCCATTGTAACTCGATATTTTCATAATCAAGATCAGACAGGCAGGACGTACAGTAAGGAAAGCTTCGAGAGGTGAAGCAAAAAAATAGCAGGCAAAAAACTTCGAGAGTTGGAGCAATACATGGTTGAGAAAAATATTCGAGAGCTTATGTCCAGATGCAAGCACATGTTCATATGCTCGGGGGCTACTCTTATCAGAAGTATTATGCATACTTCTGATAAGATAATGATGTAAAGGAAAAAAGTACAGAGTTGATCAAAATAACAGAAGTTGATTCTACAACCATGTGCAAACACTCGGCTGTAGCCTCGGGGGCTAGTCCCGTCGGGAGCGCTGGTCGCGCACCCAATGAAATAATAGAGAAGAAGAAGAAAAAATAGCAAGACAATATGAAGTTACAGTCGAAGGATCTTTTTTCTTACATCTTCGAGTTCCATATAACTCGTCATGTACTGCCATCGGGAGGTCAGCATATTGCTTTTGTTGTCAACTCGAGAAAATGGAGAATTCCATCACCCGAAGAAGGCACTCGACAAAATATTCTCATAGCGCGTCCGCCGCGGTTAAAACTCTGAATGCCGTTACTCAAAAAAGAGTGCGAAGGTAAGACCCCATGATACGTCATGTGTGGCGTGGTATCGCACCCGAATGATCTCTCCCACTTTATCCACATCAACAGACGTGAGGAAAAATCCTGACGGACGTGTTAGGTACTTAATAAAAACAAAGCTAGAATTCGATTACGGTAAGTCCTTAAGCGGCGCGTGTCGAAATACGCCAGTATCCTGGGTTTGAGTCCAGGTACTTGAGCTTGAAGTAGGTTTATGCGGGTTTGCCACAAGAGTAGTTAACAGGTACCTGATTCGTTAGATGAACCAGCCCCATTTACCATTATCCCTGTACAAAATAGATATTGAGAAAATATTCATTATGATTCGAAAGTCTTATAAACATGCGACTCAGTTTTACGATGGAGATTTTACTCGACTCTGCGATTCAAGCAAAATCTTGGGGGCTACTGATATAGGTATGCCAAACAGGCATGCCGAACAAGGTACACGGTTATCTGAAGAGGACAAGAAGCCCATGTACCCGAAGATTGAGAAGCCCAGAAGCCCAGAGAATTTCGAGTAAAGAAAGTAGAGTTGTGATAGGAATATGATAGCAATATAGGAAAGGCCCAACACGCCTCTCGTATTTTGTAACTTATACGGCACGAAAAGTCTCGGCTCCACCTCCTATATAAAGGGGAGCCGAGGGAAGAGCAAATCATCGAATCTATTGTCAACAGAATCACCGTAACCTTTAGTCGAGCACGTTTTCGACTGAAACCTTCGAGATCTACTTGCCCTCTACTTCTTACGAAACCCCAAGTCTACAATCTGTAGGTATTGACAAGTTAATCCCTTGTCAGCGACCTTGATTCGTAGTGGCGCCGTAGAGACGAGATTGGTCGAAGGTATCCTCTATTGCCCTATCACAGAGTTCCCTATTCGATACGTAGGATTACAGCTAGCGCTACGGCCGCTCACGAGAGCGCAATGGCAACCTATGATCGATGCGGTTGTCAGGATTGTACCGGCTTGGCAGAGGGGCCTAGTGACTAAGCCAGGGAGACTTGTGCTCGTCAAGGCAGTGATGGCTGCAAGGCCGGTACATCATCTCCTGATCTCGGAGGCCCCATGCTGGTTGATTGATGAGATTTACAAAGGGCTGCGCGATTTCTTTTGGGGTGGCAAGGAGTGTGCTAATGGAGGTCAGTGCTTGTTTGCTTGGGAGAGGGTATGCAAGACCTTGGAGTTTGGAGGGTTGGGAGTCAAAAACCTGCGTTTACAGGTCTACCCCTTCGAGTACGATGGCAATGGTTACAGAGAACAGACCTAGGGAGGCCATGTCAGGGGCTGCCTATGATCAAGGACACCCAGTCTCGGGAGGTGTTTGACAGCTTGGTGCGTATCAAGGTTGGTGACGGCAAGAACACTCTTTTCTGGCGAGATCGGTGGATCAATGGGCGTGTGGCAGCTGATTATGCCCCAGGCTTGTGTCAGACCATCAGTGCCAGGACGCACAATGCAAGAACGGTGGAGCAAGGGATGTATGAGAACACCTGGATCACTGAATTCTCAGGTAATCTGGCCACGCGAGGGGTTTTAGAATGCATCGTCCTCTGGGTTGCAGTTTCTGGAGTGTCGCGTGATGTCTTGGTGGCGGACACCTTCTCCTGGCCGTGGGCTGCTACAGGGGAATACTCCGCAAGGTCAACATATGATATGCTTTATCAGTGTGAGGTTAGTTTCCCTTTGAGAGAGGCAATTTGGCGATGCCGCGTCACACCAAAGAGTAAGCTATTCATGTGGTTGGCGATTCAGTATCGCATTTGGACCTCGGACCGGCGAGCTAGGCACGGGCTCCAAGAGAACTCCTCAGCTTGCTTCGTTTGTCTCCAGGAGGAAGACACAGCGGACCATATTCTGCTCCAATGTGTGCATGCAATGCATGTTTGGCTACGGTGTGCGCATCGGCTGGGTGTTGTCATACAGATACCCATGCCTGTGAGCTCCATCAATGCTTGGTGGTCTACGGGGCGCGTCAGATTTCATGGAGGTGCACGGAAGTTGTTCGACAGTTTGGTGTGCACGGGCAGTTATGCTTTATGGAAGAACAGAAACCCATGGTGTTTCTGAAACACTAGCAAGCAATGGAGTGTTAACCGTCTATCCGAGATGATCATCAGAGAGTTCGAGGACATCAAGATAGCCAGGAGAGTAGGGATAGGAGTAGGAGTCAACCAGAACATCGCGAGAGAGTAGGCTTTTTTTTCCTGGAGCTTCTTAGCTTCTGGAGTTTCTTAGCTTCTGCTGGTTGCATCAGAAGCTAATCTTGTAAATATTTCTGCCTTCTACAAAATTAGGGTTCGCGTTCGCGTACTCTAAAAAAAAAATCCCGTGAGCTGGAAAAAAAAATAATCCCGTGAGCCCTCCAGCTCACGTGGCCTCAGTGGAACCACACATGCCACCTATCAGCCAAAAGCCTAAGGTTTCCACACATGATCATCCTCTAATGCAAATCCATCTGGTTTATTTCCAAGCCTTGTGATCTTTATGCAACATGTTAAAGATTTAAACAACTTGATAATAACATTTGCCTCTCCTTGGTTTTTAATTAGGATCAGTTGTTGCAAACGATATTCTCAAATATCCTTCTTCCAAGCCATGTCACCAAGTTTGTCCATTGGTCCTTCTTATCGCCTTGGCAAGAATGGTACGGATTTAGTCGGTGCTGCCGCCATGCATGTCTTTGTTGCGGGGAGACATGAGGTGCAACTAGGCACTACGGATCTAACGAGGACGACCTATACTCGTCCAATGCATCATCATCCGCACAAATATCAGCCCTAAACAAAATTCTTAATTTAACATGATTGCTCACTTCACAAATTTTGCTAGCCATGAGAAAAATATCGTGGATCACACGGCTTGCTGAGTTGGCTAGCCTCCCAACCAAGAAAAATATACCTTCTGGCCACACTGTGTCCCAGTTGAGGAAGATCTCCAACGGGAAGGAACATGTGTGTCTTGTGATATCAACTTTTGTTTTGTTTCCATGACGAAACATTACTTTTCTATTTCTATGTAAAATTTCGTTTCTTGATTATATTGTTTACAGTTTTTTACCATAACATAATGAAAGTTTTCACTCCATTTGCATGCCTACAAATCACCAAATATGATATCAAATCAAATCACAAATAAGATAAAAGATAGACATATCTTTACAAGTAACTATGTTATCTTTTTCTTGTCGATATATTTGAATTAGATTTCTCAAAAAAAAGGTTCCAAAATGTTTTCACAAATTGTTGACTTGTTGTTGAATTTTCTTATGGAATTTCATATGTTTCATTTTTGTAGACATTTCATTTTATTCACTGGAAAATCAATTCTAAATTTTGGGGCTGAAATTCTCTTTGTTTGGCCAGCTTCAGCACTATTCTAACAATTGAGCTGGGTTGGCCGGCTTTATGGGTCACTCTCAAAAAAAAACGAGACCCATGGGCACTAGCACCCAGGGCTTATTCTTATAGAAGAAGCTCAATGAGCCGCAAATCCGCATCCGAGAAGATTCGAACACGGGTTGCGGGGTAGCCACCAACTCGAGCTAACCATCTGACCCTCTGGTCATTCTCTCTTTATGGGCCACTCTCATTCGGTGGAAGAAGAAGATAAGAAGAGAGACAAAAAAAAAGGATGGTGGGCTCTGATCCCTAGTGCAGCATATTTGTCAGCCTCCTGTAGACAATGAATAAGAGCGAATGAAGAACCCCTAAATATAGTGCCAATGAAGAAAAAGGCTAGTATGATTTTCGATGTAAATTTATATTCTCGTGTTGGTATTTTGGCGCATTGTTGTTTACCATCTATATTGTATTTTGTTTTTCTTGATTAGTATCAGATATGAGATGCTTTGCATGTCTGTTTTCTAAAAAGAAAAACTATTGTCATTACACATGGGGTACCTCAGTGGTTCATTGTCATAGGCATTTCATGCACATCCATAATTTAGAGTTTCTTGTACATTTTAGTTTTGTGAAATGAAATTTCTAATAATTTTGGATACTAATAAACATGATCATAACTACGTCGCAGCTTGGTCCAGATGTGGAATTTTGGAATTTTAAGCTTGTAAACCAAATCTCTTCACATGGTTTGCTCATTTTTCTTATTTAGATTTGAATGAAATGGGTATACCACATCATGCTAGCCACGCTAAATCAGTGGGTCTCATTGGTCCCACATGTCTGTAGGTCTGACCGTCCGGCAAGTTGGACCCTCGCATCGGTGGTTTAGGTCTCACCACAACTCAAGTAGACATGCAAATTAACATGTTCCACACGTCATTGAAATTTCATTGTGATAGATCCCGATTCCAAATAAAGGCATACCATTGTGATAAAGATTCCACAAGAAACCTTTTCGTCATCGTATACCAAAAAAAAGACCCTCACAAAAATGACAAAATAGTCTATGCCGAAATCATGCATTGAATTCACCATAATTTCAACAAAACGGTCACAAAGTTAGCCAGACAAACATGTTGTTTAGGCAACTAAGCACGAGTCATAACAACATAGTAAAATTCGTCAAATATTTATGAAAGAGTAGTTGACACTTTTTGGAGTGCATCATTTTGCAATGTGGTTTTCTGACACTTAGTTTGTTACGAGTTTTCTAAAAAAAAAAAGATGAAACACAAAGTATTCACCACGTTCATGCATATAGACGTAGCACGGGATCATGATTTTTCTTTCATCACACAAAAAATCATCATAAGTTATAAGCAATGCAACGAGAGCAGTTGCAGTGCTCGGACCCAAACTCCATAGCTCGATCCATCTTTCGGTTTGCCTTTTTTGCGCACCGAATCGCCACTAAGTTTTATTATATGGCGTGCCATAGCACCCAGCTAGGGTGCAAGTGGACATCCTCCATAATTAAGCCCGCTAAAGCAAAAATAGTATAAACTAGGCAAATTTGCTAAAAAAAATTATAATTAATCTAATAAATTTTGAAAACGAAGCGGGACCAATCGCCGGCCGCCCTACGCCCAGACATCAACATCATTAAAATTCCAAGCTCTAGTGCGCCCGTGAGATGTGATGTGAACACGTACAAGTGGCACCGACTAGATGCTTTCCCTTGCAGCGTGTGATGATGATGATATATCAAAATAAAATAATATCTGGATTTTTTTAACCGGAATAATATCTGATTTGTGTGGATAGGAAGAGACAATATAGTAGGCAGTGTCCGACGTGCTCTCTCCACTAAGAAAAATATCAGCCGCACATCAGGTTTTGTGGATCTTGAGCCTGCCGAGCTGGTTGGCTTCCCAGCCAAGAAAAAGATACGCTGAGGACCGTGGGAGAAAGGCCTTTGTCTGCATGCCCACTTGGCTAGCTTGTGATCTTTTTGCAACTTGGGAAGGCTAAAAAACTTGACAATGAGAATTTTCTCTACCTGACAGGATCAATAAAAAACGTGTATACTCACCATATATGACCTGGCCTAAACATCAACTTCCATAGTTTCTACTGTTTGGAGAAATCATATAATATCGCATACACTTTTCTTACAACTTTCACTTCCAATGCATGAGTATTTAGTATCCTGTAATATTTTAGCTTAACATGCGTCAAACATAAGTTAGGCAGCATATAGATTCAATTGTACTAAGTGGTACAGACTACCAACATGTATAATCGTAAACCCCTTTGGCTAATCGAGTATCATGTACTGATGTACCTATCGTACTACCTCTACAATGTATTGTATTATCATTCATATAATAATATCATAGTCTCTTCATATTTATGTATTTGTAGGAGTACAATGCAAATTACGTACAAAATGTATGCCAGTATATAGTGTACCAATATTGAAGCATATGAGCCCTTTGATCTCTCTCATCCGTCGGCATACATTCAATGGTTTAAAATCAGTAACAACACGGCGGGATGTGCATCATTAGATCAGGTTATCTAAGGACCAGCGTCTCAAGGATCATTAGATCAGTTAAATGGCGCCACCACCCACCTACCTCCGGCCAAGCAATAAATACGCACCACCGCCCCCACCCCCGCCTCCTGGTATAAAACGGGGTGTTCGCGCACTGGCTCCTCTCACACAAACCCTCTGGCGCCGACATCCACCTTCTCCCCCATGCCATCCATGGACGGTTCTATGGGCCGTGGTCGTGGCCGCCGAGGCAAAGGCCAGGGTGCAGGATAGCCATCGCCTGAATGCTCGCCGTCGCCGTACTGCTTTCCACCTCGAGTTCTTCCGGTTCGTCATCCTTATCAAGGAGGACCCTTTCGGTTCAAAAAGGCTCCCAGAGAATTCATGCAATATCTCGCCGGCCGGGAGCCGGCCGGCGTGCACTTTCGGGAAGCTAGCTACGGTTTTTGTCGGTGGCCTGCCGAGGTATTGTTCGACGAGGAAGGCCACATGTTCCACCACACTTGTTGGGAGAAGTTCGCTCGCGCGCACAACCTAGAGGTCGGTTGCTTGGTGAAATTCAAGTGGGAAGGTGATACGTCTCAAACGTATCCATAATTTCTTATGTTCTATGCTAGTTTTATGACAATACTCACATGTTTTATACACACTTTACATCATTTATATGCATTTTCCGGCACTAACCTATTAACGAGATGCCGAAGCGCCAGTTCCTGTTTTGTGCTGTTTTTGGTTTCAGAAATCCTACACAGGAAATATTCTAGGAATTGGACGAAATTAATGCCCAGGGTCTTATTTTTCCACGGAGTTTCCAGAAGACCGAAGAGGATACAGAGTGGGGCCACGAGGTGGCCACACCATAGGGCGGCACGGCCATGGAGGGGCCCGCGCCGGCCTATGGTGTGGGCCCCTCGAGCGCCCCCCGAATTTGCCCTTCCGCCTACTTAAACTCTCCATCGCGAAAACCCTATTACCGAGAGCCACGATACGGAAAAAGTTCCAGAGACGCCGCCGTCGCCAATCCCATCTCGGGGGATTCAGGAGATCGCCTCCAGCACCCTGCCGGAGAGGGGAATCATCACCGGAGGGCTCTACATCACCATGCCCGCCTCCGGATTGATGTGTGAGTAGTTCATCCTTGGACTATGGGTCCATAGCAGTAGCTAGATGGTTGTCTTCTCCTCATTGTGCTATCATGTTAGATCTTGTGAGCTGCCTATCATGATCAAGATCATCTATTTGTAATGCTACATGTTGTGTTTGTTGGGATCCGATGAATATTGAATACTATGTCAAGTTGATTATCAATCTATCATATATGTGTTGTTTATGTTCTTGCATGCTCTCCGTTGCTAGTAGAGGCTCTGACCAAGTTGATACTTGTGACTCCAAGAGGGAGTATTTATGCTCGATAGTGGGTTCATGCCTCCATTGAATGCAGGACGATGTGAGAAAGTTCTAAGGTTGTGGATGTGCTGTTGCCACTAGGGATAAAACATCAATGCTTTGTCTAAGGATATTTGTGTTGATTACATTACGCACCATACTTAATGCAATTGTCTGTTGTTTGTAACTTAATAATGGAAGGGGTGCGGATGCTAATCCGAAGGTGGACTTTTTAGGCATAGATGCATGCTGGATAGCGGTCTATGTACTTTGTCGTAATGCCCTGATTAAATCTCATAGTAATCATCATGATATGTATGTGTATCTTTATTTGTAATTTCCCAACTATAATTTGTTCACCCAACATGCTATTTATCTTATGGGAGAGACACCACTAGTGAACTGTGGGCCCCGGTCCATTCTTTTACATCTGAAATACAATCAACTGCAAACTCTGTTCTCTACTGTTCTTTACAAGCAAACATCATTCTCCACACCATACGTTTAATCCTTTGTTTACAGCAAGCTGGTGAGATTGACAACCTCACTGTTAAGTTGGGGCAAAGTATTTTGATTGTGTTGTGCAGGTTCCACGTTGGCGCCGGAATCTCTGGTGTTGCGTCGCACTACACTCCTCCGCCAACAACCTTCACGTGGCCTTCATCTCCTACTGGTTCGATAACCTTGGTTTCTTACTGAGGGAAAACTTGATGCTGTACGCATCACATGTTCCTCTTGGGGTTCCCAACAGACGTGTGCTTCACGCGTTATCAAGCTCTTTTTCTGGCGCCGTTGCCGGGGAGATCAAGACACGCTGCAAGGGGAGTCTCTCACATCCAATCTCTTTACTTTGTTTTTGTCTTGCTTTACTTTATTTTATTTTCTTTTTTGTTTGTTTTCTTTATATCAAAAACACAAAAAAATAGTTACTTGCCTTACTTATTTTCCGTCTTGTTTGCTTCTTATATCAAAAACACAAAAAATTAGTTACTTGCATTTACTTTATTTACCTTTTGTTTATTTCATCATGCTTCATCCTAAGTTCACTCTGAAAGATATACCGGTAGGGCAAGGATCTATCATTGGAAGAGATAATATAGAAGAATTTTTCACTCATGTTAGTATGGTTGAAGATTTTGAAGATAGACACTTGGTAAAAGTTGTTCCTACTTATGAAAGAGCTACTGCCTCTTTAGTACACATGTTGGAAACTAGATTCGTTAATCTCAATCCTATAATGCAACATATGTTTCTTACACTCTCTGATATGGAAAGGGGAGAAAAGAGAGATTTTGTTTTAGAGGTCCTCCTTAGAGAATTTGGTGATATAGCTAAAGAAGCTAGAAAAGTTTTTATTAAGCATAAGAGGCTTGGCTTTTATACCGATTTTGCAAAAACACTTGAAAAAATGGACATGGATAGATTAAAGTACACTAATAACGTCAATGGTGAGGGGAGATTAAAGTACCAATACCTCATAAACTCATGGGAATGCATGAAGCTCTAGAAAATAACTATGCTTGGCTTGTTCCTGAAAATTTGTTTGATGAGGATAGCAAGTCTAGGAGCAACGAAAGAGGAGTTACTTATATAGACAAGATACAATGCATTGTTGAGAAAACTCCCAACTCCCCTGGTAATGATGTTGATGCTTCATCTCTCGATAATACTTGATTCACACTTTCTGCGCCTAGCTGAAAGGCGTTAAAGAAAAGCGCTTATGGGAGACAACCCATTATTTTACTTCTGCACTTTTGTTTTATATTTGAGTCTTGGAAGTTGTTACTATTGTAGCAACCTCTCCTTATCTTTATTTTATTGCATTGTTGTGCCAAGTAAAGTCTTTGATAGTAAGGTTGATACTAGATTTGGATTGCTGCGCAGAAACAGATTTCTTGCTGTCACGAATTTGAGTAGAACTCTCTGTAGGTAACTCAGAAAAATCTGCCAATTTACATGCATGATCCTCAGATATGTACGCAACTTTCATTCAATTTAAGCTTTTTCATCTGAGCCTGTTAAGTGCCCCTGAAAAATTCGTCTTTACGGACTGTTCTGTTTTGACAGATTCTGCCTTTTATTTCACATTGCCTCTTTTGCTCTGTTGAATGGATTTCTTTGTTCCATTAACTTTCAGTAGCTTTGGGCAATGTCCAGAAGTGTTAAGAATAATTATGTCACCTCTGAATATGTGAATTTTTGATTATGCACTAACCCTCTAATGAGTTTGTTTTGAGTTTGGTGTGGAGGAAGTTTTCAAGGATCAAGAGAGGAGGATGATACAATATGATCAAGAAGAGTGAAAAGTCTAAGCTTGGGGATGCCCCCGTGGTTCATCCCTGCATATTTCAAGAAGACTCAAGCATCTAAGCTTGGGGATGCCCAAGGCATCCCCTTCTTCATTGACAACTTATCAGGTCACCTCTAGTGAAACTATATTTTTATTCAGTCACATCGTATGTGCTTTACTTGGAGCTTCTGTTTGTTTTTTATTTTTGTTTATGTTTGAATAAACTCGGATCCTAGCATTCTTTGTTTGGGAGAAAGACACGCTCCGCTGTTTCATATGAACACTGGTGTTCTTAGCGTTACTTTTAATGTTCATGGCGAAGGTTGAAACTGCTTCGTTCATTGTTATTTGGTTGGAAACAGAAAATGCTTCATGTGGTAATTGGTATATTGTCTTGAATAATTTGATACTTGGCAATTGTTGTGCTCAAATAGATCATGTTTAAGCTCTTGCATCATGTACTTTGCACCTACTAATGAAGAACTACCATAGAGCTTGTTGAAGTTTGGTTTGCATGATTGGTCTCTCTAGAGTCTAGATATTTTCTGGTGAAGTGTTTGAACAACAAGGAAGACAGTGTAGAGTCTTATAATGTTTGCAATATATTCTTATGTAAGTTTTGCTGTACCGGTTCATACTTGTGTTTGCTTCAAACAACCTTGCTAGCCCAAAGCCTTGTACTGAGAGGGAATACTTCTCGTGCATCCAGAACCTTGAGCCAAAACCTATGCCATTTGTGTCCACCATACCTACCTACTATGTGGTATTTCTCTGCCATTCCAAAGTAAATTACTTGAGTGCTACCTTTAAATTTTCATTCCTTGTCTTTGCAATACATAGCTCATGGGAAAATAGCTTAAAAACTGTTGTGGTATTGAATATGTTGCTATGTATCTTATTTCTTATAAGTTGCTTGTTGAGCGGTAACCATGTTTCTGGGGACGCCATCAACTATTATACCTTTGTTGAATATCATGTGAGTTGCTATGCATGTTCGTCTTGTCTGAAGTAAGGGCGATTTATCATGATCAAATGGTTTGAGTATGCATATTGTTAGAGAAGAACATTGGGCCGCTAACTAAAGCCATGAATCATGGTGGAAGTTTCAGTTTGGACACTAATCCTCAATCTCTTATGAGAATATTATCTGTTGTTGAATGCTTATGCATTAAAGAGGAGTCCATTATCTGTTTTCTATGTTGTCCCGGTATGGATGTCCTTAGTTGAGATCTATCAAAAATGAGAAATCAAATGCGATTTATCTCCTTGGACCTTTGTACAGGCGGCATAGAGGTACCCCTTTGTGACACTTGGTTGAAATATATGTTATGCAATGATAATCCATGTAAATCCAAGCTAATTAGGACAAGGTGCGAGCACTATTGGTATTCTATGCATGAGGCTTGCAACTTATAGGATGTCTTATGCATAACACATATGAATTATTACTACCGTTGACAAAATTGTTTCTATGTTTTCAAAATAAAAGCTCTAGCACAAAAATAGTAATCCATGCTTCCCTCTGCGAAGGGCTCATTCTTCTACTTTATGTTGAGTCAGTTTACCTACTTCTTTCTATCTTAGAAGCAAACACTTGTGTCAACTGTGTGCATTGATTCCTACATACTTGCTTATTTGCATTCATCATATTACTTTGTGTTGACAATTATCCATGAGATATACATGTTGAAGTTGAAAGCAACTGCTGAAACTTATATCTTCCTTTGTGTTGCTTCAAAACTTTCTACTAAGAATTTATTGCTTTATGAGTTAACTCCTATGCAAGTCTTATTGATGCTTGTCTTGAAAGTACTATTCATGAAAAGTCTTTGATATATGATCAGTTGTTTAGTCATTGTCTTTACCATTGCTTCGAATCACTTCATTCATCTCATATGCTTTACAATAGTGTTGATCAAGATTATGATAGCATGTCACTTCAGAAATTATCCTTGTTATCGTTTACCTACTCGAGGGCGAGTAGGAACTAAGCTTGGGGATGCTTGATACGTCTCAAACGTATCCATAATTTCTTATGTTCCCTGCTAGTTTTATGAAAATACTCACATGTTTTATACACACTTTACATCATTTATATGCATTTTCCGGCACTAACCTATTAACGAGATGCCGAAGCGTCAGTTCCTGTTTTGTGCTGTTTTTGGTTTCAGAAATCCTACACAGGAAATATTCTCGGAATTGGACGAAATTAATGCCCAGGGTCTTATTTTTCCACGGAGTTTCCAGAAGACCGAAGAGGATACGGAGTGGGGCCACGAGGTGGCCACACCATAGGGCGGCGTTGCCAAGGAGGGGCCCGCGCCGGCCTATGGTGTGGGCCCCTCGAGCGCCCCCCGACTTTGCCCTTCCGCCTACTTAAACTCTCCGTCGCGAAAACCCTATTACCGAGAGCCACGATACGGAAAAAGTTCCAGAGACGCCGCCACCGCCAATCCCATCTCGGGAGATTCAGGAGATCGCCTCCGGCACCCTGCCGGAGAGGGGAATCATCACCGGAGGGCTCTACATCACCATGCCCGCCTCCGGATTGATGTGTGAGTAGTTCATCCTTGGACTATGGGTCCATAGCAGTAGCTAGATGGTTGTCTTCTCCTCATTGTGCTATCATGTTAGATCTTGTGAGCTGCCTATCATGATCAAGATCATCTATTTGTAATGCTACATGTTGTGTTTGTTGGGATCCGATGAATATTGAATACTATGTGACATAGGCATCCCCAATGGGCCTGCCAATGATGGTACCCGGGGTACATCTAACAGTCTTGATGATTCAGAAAGCTAGGCCATCTAACAGGGCGCAGAAAGTAATTTCGCGGCAAGTATTCATGGCAGAAAAGATGCCTCCACCAACAGTTGACTACCTAAATTGGTCGGGACAGGATATCGGCTTCACAAGTGCGGATCACCCGCAGCAGGTTCCTCGACCTGGGCAATCCGCACTTATTTTACCCGCAGTAATTGCTGGCTTCGACGTGTCAAGAGTTTTCATAAATGGCGGCAGCAGCTTAAACCTTATGTACGCAGATACACTAAGGAAGATGAACATATCCCTAGCAAATCTAGCACCAACTGACACACGTTTTCACGGGATCACGCCAGAGAAACCAAGTTATCCGTTGGGCAAGATTAATCTCGACGTTCAGTTTGGGACCCGAGAAAATTACAGGATAGAGAAATTGGAGTTTGAAGTTGTGGATTTCCCGTCGCAATATCATGCTTTGTTGGGACGACCAGCGTATGCTAGGTTTATGGCGGTACCTCATTATACGTATTTACTGTGGAGGTTACCTGGACCCAAAGGACCAATCACAGTCAAAGGAAGCTTTGCGTTAGCTGACAAATGCGACAGAGATTTTCATCAACTGTCAGAAACCTTTGGGATGCAAGCAGAATATATGGCGCCAAGGCAAACTGATTATGATGTTTTGCCAGACACAGGGAGGCCGCTCAGGGAACCAACCTTTAACACAGCGAAGGACTCAAAAGAAGTGCAAATCCACCCGACGGACCCGAAGAAAACGACGTCCATTGCAACAAATATGGACCTCGCATAGGAAAGCGCGCTCGTCAAGTTCCTCCGTGAGCACTGGAAAATCTTCGCATGGTGTCCAGCTGACATGCCAGGAGTACCCAGGGAACTTGCCGAGCACCACCTCAACTTGGATCCTCTCGCGAGACCAATCAAACAACCCTTGCGGCGTTTTTCGGAACCAAACCGCAAAGCTATGCTATCAGAAATAGATCGACTTAAGGATGCTGGTTTTATCAAAGAGATATCTACAGAAGCCACATGGGTAGCTAACCCAGTGATGGTGCCGAAGAAACACACGAAAGTCCTTCGCATGTGCGTCGACTTTACGTGTCTCAATAAACATTGTCCTAAGGATCACTTTCCCCTCCCAAGGATCGATCAAATCATCGACTCCACGGCAGGATGTGAACGTCTTTCCTTTTTGGTTGCATACTCTGGTTATAACCAGATCAGACTAAAAGAAGATGATGAGGCCAAAACAGCGTTCATAACACCTTACGGCGTGTTTTGTTACAAAACAATGCCCTTTGGTTTGAAAAACGCGGGAGCAACATATCAGCGGATGATGCAGAAGTGCCTTGCAACACAGATTGGGAAAAATGTACAAGTCTACATCGACGATGTCGTGATAACATCAAAGAAGGGGTCAACACTGATCGAAGATTTGAAGGAAACCTTCGACAACCTTGACAAGTTTTGCCTCAAGTTGAACCCGACAAAGTGCTCCTTTGGCGTTCCTGCGGGAGAACTTCTTGGATTCTTAGTATCAGCAAGAGGGATTGAAGCTAATCCCGAAAAAATACAGGCCATCGTAACTATGAGGAAGCCAACAAAGTTGAAAGAAATACAACAGCTGACGGGGCGAGTCGCAGCTTTAAGCAGATTCGTCGCCAGGCTAGGAGAAAAGCCGCTGCCATTCTACGCATTGATCAAACAAGGGGAGAAATTTCAATGGAACGAGGAAGCAGATAGGGCCTTCGAGAACCTCAAGCGCACAATTTCGACACCACCAATTTTGGTAGCGCCTAAAGAGAAAGAACCTCTCCTACTATATATTTCAGCCACACCCCAAGTGGTCAGCACGGTTTTGGTAGTCGAGAGAGAGGAAGAAGGAAAGCTCCATGGAGTTCAGAGGCCGCATATTTCATCGTTGAAGTACTGTCGCCGTCAAAACAGCGGTACCCTCGCACTTAAACTGGCGTATGGAGTATTTACGACAGCAAGAAAATTGCGACACTATTTTTCGGCGCACCCGATAATAGTGGTCAATGAAGCTCCTCTGTCAAATATATTAAACAACCCAGAAGCTATGGGTCGTGTCTCCCTTTGGGGAATAGAACTTTCTCCTCGGGACATCACGTATGAAAAAAGAAAGGCAATAAAATCGCAGGTCCTACCGGATTTTATCGCAGAGTGGATGGAGCTACAAAATACGGGACCTCCAGATTTATCGAGAACCTGGACTATGAACTTCGATGGGTCTAAAAGGTTAGAAGGCGCTGGAGTAGGCGTGATATTGGTATCACCTGAAGGCGACAAGCTGAAGTATGTATTGCGGATGACGTTCCCAAACGCGTCTAACAATGAAGCAGAATATGAAGCTCTCATACACGGGATGAAGATGGAAAAGGCTTGCGGTGCAACCCGACTGAAAATTTTTGGCGACTCACAGTTGGTAGCACAGCAAGTTATGAACCAATGTGATGCAGTCAATGAGAGCATGATAGCATACAAGGAGATGTATAATGAGCTGGAAAAATTGTTCGATGGATGCGAGGTCAACCACATCAGCAGATTGAGCAATGATGAAGCCGATGTCCTTGCAAACATCGGGTCACAATGTCTCGCGATCCCTTCAGGCGTGTTTTGGGAAGAAATAAGTGAGAGATCAACAAAGCCAATGAAAACAAAGAAGAAGGAGAAGGAAGAGAAACCTTCGGATGTCACCAAAAAATCACTGGAAGAAGAAGAAGAGGAACAGGAGCTAGTCATGATGGTACAAATTCCATGGATGCAGGCATACATATCATACATCCTAAGGAAAACAATACCCGACGATCCAGTTGAAGCAAGGCGAATCATTAGGCGATCTAAAGCTTTTACTGTGGTAAAAGGGGAGTTGTATAAGCGAAGTATCTCGGGCGTGCTACAGAGATGTGTCACACCCGAAGAAGGACGGATCATCCTGAAAGATGTACACGAAGGAATATGCGGGCACCACGCAAGCAGCCGCGCTATCGCGGCCAAAGTCTTCAGAGCGGGATTTTATTGGTTAACAGCAATTGAGGACGCGAAGGAAATAGTGCGAACTTGCGACGCGTGTCAAAGATTTGCCGCCAAACCTCATTCTCCGGCAGCAGAATTGATGCCAATCCCATTGTCTTGGCCCTTTGCTCAGTGGGGTCTCGATATGGTGGGAAAACTACACAAAGCTTCGCCAGGTGGATATGAGTATATGCTCGTTGCTGTCGACAAATTTACTAAATGGATAGAAGCAAAGCCGATAAATTCACCGGACGGCGCGTCAGCAATCAAGTTTGTGAAAAGCATCGTTTTTCGATTTGGAGTACCTCACAGCATCGTCACGTGCATAACGCAGTAACTTTACTTCCAAGGAGTTCAAAGCATACTGTGCAGAAGTAGGCATCAAACTGAGTTTTGCGTCTGTCGCACATCCACAGACCAATGGTCAAGTCGAGAAAGCCAACGGCATTATCTGCAATGGTATCAAGAAGCGCTTGTTGGGACCATTGGAAAAAGCTCGACATACTTGGCCAGAGGAGCTGCCAAGTGTGTTGTGGAGTATTCGAACAACACCAAACACGGCGACGCAGGAGACGCCGTTTTTCCTGGTCCACGGAGCTGAAGCAGTATTGCCGATAGAAATAGAACATGATGCTCCAAGAGTTACAGAATACGATGAAGAAACTTCGAGAAAAGCCTTAGAAGATGATGTCGACGCACTTGATGAAGCTCGAGATGAAGTCCTGTCACGAGTTGCCAAGTATCAACAGGACCTGAAAAATTACCATAGTCGACGACTGCGACCGAGGTCTTTCCAAGTTGGCGACTTGGTTTTGCGACTAAATCAAAAAAGTCATGAAAAACTCGAGTCACCATGGCTTGGACCTTACATAGTCACAGAGGTAATCGAAGGAGGAGCATACAGACTCAAGGACAAGAAGACGGGGACTGCTGAGCCAAATCCTTGGAACGTGGCACAGCTCAGGCGTTTCTACGCCTAGATGCCGAAATATAGTCTCCTCTGTAAACATACAATGTACTGAAACGCTCGCGAGTTTTCATACGCACTCTTTTCCTTTTTCGGGGCACCGAGTGGAGCCGGGAAAGGTTTTTAATGAGGCGGGCTCGCGGTGCTGCAATATAATAAAGATAGTGGAATTATATATCTTTTCGACAGGCTCGGGGGCTCTTACCCAGAAGATGCAATATATATATCTCGCTTTGGTATAAAGTACCTCGCCAAATAAAACTACGTCGCAAAATAGCAATCAACAGAAAAGCTCAGGGTTCGCACCCGCAAAAATAGTGTACAAATATAAATTATCTTGCCCTGGGACAACCTCGCATTATAACAAGAGGAAAATATCACCATCAAAACGCCCGGGGGCTTGGCACTGAAAAACAGAAAAATAGTAACTTTACAATATAGATTATCTTTACTACACACAAGATACAATCCTTGGAGCAACAAAACTTCAAGAGCTACCCAGTATATTATCTATCGTCAGCCGTTCATTATTTATAGCGCGAGTACTATGTTCCGCATAACTGCCTTTTACGAAGAATTCAGCGTCCAGTCGAAGAAGTTCATCCATCATATCTTCGGCAACAGGAGTCACAACGTCATCATATTTGCCGAAGTTCCTTTTTCTCTTCGCCATCTTCGCTAGACATTTCGGAACAATTTGACTCATATCTAATTTCGGACAGCAGATTTTTATCATAATCATGGCGAACCTCGCGCCAGCAGCTAATTGGGCTCGCACAAATCCATGGATTCGAGGAGCATCTCGAAATTGTTCCATCAGAGCGGGAAGCGTCTCTGGCATCTTGTTACGTGGAAACATAGTCCCGTAAACTAAAGACAAGGTCCTCGTGCAAAAGTCGAGAAAATCGCGGACCTGAAGAGCACGATCTTGAAATCTGACGATTTGGCGAGTCCGTTCAGGTGTGCCCCAAAAATTTGAACCATGATCACGTGCAAGCCTCAGAAGAGCATTAGAACGAGCTTCAACACGTTCATCTTCCGTAGTAGCATTCAAAAAGGCACCTATTTCGATAAAATCAGCGGGCAACAAGAAGACAAGTAAAAAAGAAAGATAAAGTGTGACAAAGATACCGAAGCATACCTGCCATATCCAAGCTAGCATCTGTTAGCAGTTGAAGCATGAAATTTTCTCGAGACATAGCTGCAGTAGCTTCAGCAATGGCGGCATCTTTCTCGATTATAACATCTTGAGCTTGTCGGAGTGCTACTTTTTCCCTCTCAGAGGATTTCCGAGATTGTTCCATAATCATAAGTGATTGCTTCTTCATAGACTGGAGCTGTTGTTGAAGCTCTTTCAAATCTTCTGCCGAAGTCTTACTCGCAGAATCTTCGACAAAATTAATGTAAATGATGTGGGTTTTCTTCGAAGGAGGCGAAGGAAAAACCTCGGAAGGACCAGGAGTTGACGTATAGTTGTCAAAAATTAACTGGAAAAAAGAGAAATTTCGACATCAATCATTGAGCAAAGATAGATTTCCATTCATTCCCATAATATATACATGTCTATTACAAAAGAAGGACCTCTAGAGACCTACTGAAGCAGTCATCGCCAACAACACTATGGCAACAGTGCCAAAAGAAGGAGATAAGCTAAAAAGAAAAAAGCAAAGGGGCATTCAACTAGACCTCCGGCTTTGATGAGCTAGGAGTCGAAGATGGCTTGATCCCGAGATAGGACAAGATTTTCTTCGTATTGGGCTTTGCCGCCTTGATCAGCGATCGCCATTTTGGCTGTTCTATCTGCTCCGTGTCGCCTACTTTCGCCCAGTCGATAGTTTGCTGACTATCAGCAATCAAGGCAACAGTGTTTTCAACAGCGACCTTCATATTTTCCTGGCGCATCTTCAGCCCAAGATCTTCTGGTGGATTAAAGCACTTATCCAGAGCAAGGAAAGTTGCGGGTTCCTCTTTCTTCGGGAAGAAGTAGGGGAAGAGTCGCGACAACCCTGCTTTAGCTTGATCAATGCCCTCGCGTGCTTCTGTTCCATGAAATTCAAGGAACGAAACGGCGTCAAGAAGAGGATCATTGTCGGGGTCTTCAAGTTCAAATTCTTGACATGTTCTATCTGTCAAGATAAAAACTTAATGATCAATAAACGAGCGAAAGAAAGAAAGTTCAAGGGATATGAAGTGGTTCAGATACTTACTGACAAAGCGACGATTTTGCGTCCTTATGCGCTTAAGGACCGCTTCCTCGCGAGCAGATTGTGCAGCTATATGCTCACTCAGCGAAGTCTCGGCATCATGAAGTCTCTTCCTAAGATCTTCGACACCAAGAAGATCGATCTTGGCTTTGTCAGCCTCTGCTCTAGCTTGAACAGCATCTGATTCGGCCTTCTTACGAGCCTCTTCACTTTGCTCTAATTTTTGAGCAAGAGTGTTGGCACGCTCGTTGACCTCTGCCAGTTTTTCTGCCAAGAAAGCAAAATTTAGTTAAAAACATCGACAGCAAAGGAGTAAGAAGGCAGGTGCAAAAAGAAGCAGCAAGGCTTTACCTTCAGTCTTACTAGCATATTCACGGTACCCAATGAATTGGGCACCGATACGAATAAGTTCTTTGATCATAGGCTGTTAAAAAAAGAAAGGGACAAAGAAAGAAAATGTCGGTACAAGAAAAATATAATGGCACACAGAAGCAAACAGAGGAAGTATAGATAGTGACAAGAAAATTAAGAACTCACATCATCCAAGAGAGAGTTAGAGGAGCTACTCAATTGGAGAGTAGGCTCCAGGATTGTTTCAGTCCTTGCCCTTTTCGGTGAAGGAGCAAGGGGACTTGGAGGAGGAGTAGAAGCACCAACGTTTTGTTGAGGAGGCGAGGATTCCTCTCCTTCAAATGGCGGCTCCGAAACAACTAGAGTATGTGACGTACTCGTTCGAGCAGCCACATCAGTAGCTGGTATTTCTTCCTCATCATCACTACGATCAAATGTTGGTAGCATAAAAAGCAAGATAGACAAAAATCTTCGAGTAAAAAAAAAAGAGAAAGAGAGGGGACTTACGAACTGATGAGGCTCTCAAGGTATGGATCATAAGCTGCCTTCTGATGCAAAGGAACAGCTTCTTCGGGTTTGGAGGTACCGGAATCTTCGACATCATTCCTTTTCCTTTTGTTCTTTGGAGAAACAGCAGGAGGAGGAGATTGTGCCGATGCAGTGCCTTCAGAGGCAGCTTCCTTTTCAATAGATCCCGCAGATTTCCGAGAATCTGCGGGTTCATTCACAAAAGAGGGGGCATCTTGGTTGTCGTCGGTAACAACGGCCCTTTCCTCGACTTCTCCATCTTCAGAAAGGGGAGGAAGCGAGACAAGATTTGGATGGTTCTATATAAAACAGGGGAAGATGTCAATAAAAAGGAATTACAGGAAAATAGCAAGGCAATAACAAATCAACCGATAAAAATTACCTCGGGAAGTGCATTGGTGGCGCTGTACGGTTTTACACGACAGGACGAAGGGACAGAAACTTTTTTGCTGAGAGAAGAGATTTTTCGGACAAGCTTTTCTAAATCCTTGACCTCCAAATCCACCGACAGCCGATCTACATCCTCGTCACCAGCATACTTCTAGAGAGGATTTTTACGAGCCTGAAGCGGCTGCACTCTAGTCCTAAGAAAATAAGCCGTGATTTGGATACCAGACAGCTCTTTGCCGCGAGTATTTTGCAACTCGTGGATACGAGCCATCAAGGTTTCTGTCGATGCCTTTTCTTCTTCGGTAGCCTCTGCGTCCCAGGAGCGGCGGCGAAGGATTTTTTTGGCGCCATCAAAAGGAGGGATGTTGTCTTCAGGACATCCGTGGTTCTCCTCCTGAATATACAGCCACTTCTTGCGCCACCCTTGAACTGAGTCAGGAAGTTTGACGTTGAAGTAGTCGACAGTGGGCCGAACAGAAATTACAACGCCGCCTATATTATAGGCGACATTGGGCGAGCCATTACGGCGGCAGAAGAAAATGCGCTTCCATAACGCCCGCTAGGGCCGGACGCCAAGGAAGGCCTCGCAGAGGGTGATGAAAATGGAGATATGGAGGATTGAATTTGGCGTGAGGTGGTGGAGTTGCAAACCATAGATAAAGAGCAGTCCGCGGAGAAAAGGATGAATGGGGGCGGAAAGACCGCGGATGAGGTGGTCGACAAAACTTACCCGGTACCCCATTGGAGGGGTTGGGTAGCTCTCCTCACTAGGGAAGCACAGAGCTTTGGGTTTCTTGCTGATCCCCAGTTTCTTCAACATGTTGATGTCTTGGGTGGAAATCTTCGATCTTTCCCACTCCGCCGTCCCCAGATCCATGGCGGCCATGGAGGACTCCGGCGTGTTGTGCCTTGTCAATCGACACGGTGGCATCAACAATGGCGCAGGGTTTGCAGCTTGGAGACGAGGAGCTTAGGTGGTTGTGGGTCGCAGGAGCAAATTTGCAGATGAGAGCAGGAGAACGGCGCGAGCGGAAGTGCTCGAGGAGGAAGAAGAAGATCTTATATAAAGGTGCAGTCAAGCGGCGGACCGTTGGATAAGAAAAATGTGTGGCAGATGGTAGCCACGTGGACACGAGGGTAAAAAAGTAATTCAACATTAAAGAAATTACGGTACGTGTGCCAGAAAAAGTGGAGGACGCGTGTCCCCCACTTGCACGACGTGTCAAGATAGTGGATCAATTGGGCCCGCAAAGCAGCGGGAGAAGACTTCTCGAAATTTTTTGACTAGCAATCGTGGCTATCGTCAGCAATAACGTCACCTTGGCAGAAGGAAAAATTCGACTCAACAGCTTCATAAAAGGCGACATGGAAAATAATGCTGAGCCTTTGATCAAATACAAGTTTTTGATCAAATGCTCGGGGGCTACTTTGGAAAAATGAAAAGGTCAAGAAAAGTAAAATAGAAATGGCATGAACCTATGATCAAATACAAATATTTGTTCATAGCCTCGGGGGCTACTCCCATCGGGAGCGCTGTTCGCGCACCCGAGAAATTATAAAACTTCGGGAGAGAAAAAAATATATCGGCATAAAGCATGGAGCCTACAACCAAGCACAAGTCCTTGGCTGTAGCCTCGGGGGCTACTCCCATCGGGAACGCTGTTCGCGTGCCCGATGAAATCATAAAAAACAAGAAAAAAAGAGGAGAGAAAGAAAAAGAAAGAATGCAAAGAAGAAAGATAGAAGAGCCAAAGAGTATATTTCGAGTTATAAATAACTCCGCATATACTCCCATCGGGAAAAAATATAAGTCATCTTTGACTCAATAAAATGTGCCATTCCAACAGCCGAATAAGCACTCGACAATATATTCTCAGAACGCCAAAGTTGCGATCAATTTCTGAATGCCGCAGAACTTTGCGAAGGTAAGACCCCAGATCCGTTCTGTGAGGCGTGGCGCCGTCTCTGACGTCGGTTTGCTACTTTTACCCGTATCAACAGATACGAAGAAAAATCCTAACGGACGCGTTAGGTACCCGATAAATATAACTGGGACTCGACAGAATGGTAAGACCTTAAGCGGCACCTGTCGAAGTTTGCACCAGTATCCCGAGATCATGTCCAGGGACGTGATTTTGAAGTAGGTTTTTGCGGATTGCCACTAGAGCAGTTAACTAGTACCTGATCTGTTAGATGAACTAGCCCCAACTACCATTATCCCTGCACAATATAGAAACTTATGTGAAGAAATATAGAAAGGTTTTTGAATTGTCGAGTAAAAATAAACGGTGGAGATTTTCCCTGACTCTACGATTCAAGCAAAATCTCGGGGGCTACTGACATAGGCATCCCCAATGGGCCTGCCAATGATGGTACCCGGGGTTTACTGAAGGCCCACTACCCGAAGAATAAGAAGGTTCGGAAGCCCAAGATATTGTTAAGGAAAGCTAGAGTTGTAATAGGAAGCATTGTTTGTAATCTTGCGGGAGGCGTTAGAAACCTACCCGGACTCTGTAACTTGTACAATACGAAACCCTCGGCTCCGCCTCCTATATAAGGGGGAGTCGAGGGACGCAGAAAGGATCGAATCATTGTCTCTCAAACCCTAGTTTTTACATCGTCGAGTACTTTTCGGCTGAAACCTTCGAGATCTACTTGCCCTCTACATCTAACGAAACCCTAGTCTACAATCTGTAGGCATTGACAAGTTAATACCTTGTCACTATGTCAAGTTGATTATCAATCTATCATATATGTGTTGTTTATGTTCTTGCATGCTCTCCGTTGCTAGTAGAGGCTCTGGACAAGTTGATACTTGTGACTCCAAGAGGGAGTATTTATGCTCGATAGTGGGTTCATGCCTCCATTGAATCTGGGACAGTGACAGAAAGTTCTAAGGTTGTGGATGTGCTGTTGCCACTAGGGATAAAACATCAATGCTTTGTCTAAGAATATTTGTGTTGATTACATTACGCACCATACTTAATGCAATTGTCTGTTGTTTGCAACTTAATAATGGAAGGGGTGCGGATGCTAACCCGAAGGTGGACTTTTTAGGCATAGATGCATGCTAGATAGCGGTCTATGTACTTTGTCGTAATGCCCTGATTAAATCTCATAGTAATCATCATGATATGTATGTGCATCTTTATTTGTCAATTGCCCAACTGTAATTTGTTCACCCAACATGCTATTTATCTTATGGGAGAGACACCACTAGTGAACTGTGGACCCTGGTCCATTCTTTTACATCTGAAATACAATCAACTGCAAACTCTGTTCTCTACTGTTCTTTACAAGCAAACATCATTCTCCACACCATACGTTTAATCCTTTGTTTACAGCAAGCCGGTGAGATTGACAACCTCACTGTTAAGTTGGGGCAAAGTATTTTGATTGTGTTGTGCAGGTTCCACATTGGCGCCGGAATCCCTGGTGTTGCACCGCACTACACTCCTCCGCCAACAACCTTCACGTGGCCTTCATCTCCTACTGGTTCGATAACCTTGGTTTCTTACTGAGGAAAAACTTGCTGCTGTACGCATCACACCTTCCTCTTGGGGTTCCCAACGGACGTGTGCTTCACGCGTTATCAGAAGGTGCCGGCGTGCTCAGGGTGAAGGTGTTTGACGACATGTCATGTCGCCGGCGCTACCATTACGACATCAACAAAGGCAACGATGATGAGCAGTAGGTTTCCGGATGTTCTTTATTTGCAGTGAAGATGGGAAGGCAATCAGAAGCCTCGAGTGTAGGTTTTTAGATATTTTTCCTTTGCAGCAATGAAGCCGATGACAATAACTCTTTTAATTTGGATGACTGGGTGTTCTTTCTTCGTAGCGAAGAAGGCGAGGGCCAGCAAAAGACTAGTTAATTACATTTTGCAACTGCATAATATTTCTATCTCAATTTTAATGAAGGCTATGTAATATTTAATACCTTAATTAAAATTATTTTGTTTATTACATTTTCTTGTTACATTTTCAAGGTTTCTTATTGGAACCACCGGTGTGTGCAACCTCTCCCCAAAATTGGTAGCAGGTGTTGACACCCACCATAGCGCATTGCGGGCCACCTGCTGGCACCTAATTGTGGGACCCCAACACCATATTATTCCTTTGTTGAAACTATTTTGATTCGCCCATGTTAAAAAGAGAGCATAAAAGGGAAACTATGAACCTGGTCAATTTTAATCATAATAAACACCTTTTACTTGCATTTACATACATTGACAATTTCAGCACTTAATTAGTATGAATACAAAAAAAACTTATCACACTTGCATTTAGTTATTTCATATAGTTTTTACATCACTACCATTACCATACCACTTTACTTTTGCGTAACATTTAGTTTACCTTTTATATTGTATTTAGTTTATTTTACTTATTGTGCTTTACAAAATTGTTTTCAATTATAATTGTTTGACAACCACTTGGTGGTGTTGGGGACACAGGGCAACACTACTTTGTTTGTAGGTTGTTTGAAGAGGAAAGATGACTAAAATTCCACTGTTTCAACGAAAGTTAGATATAGACCCTTGTGCCACCCTTGTGTGGAAGAAGCCCTTGACACATTACTTTGCGTTTGGAGTCCTTACGAATTAGTAAACACGAGGTAAATTGGTGCCATTAGATGCATGCATTGAGGTGATGGTGATGATGTACATTTTGGTGAAGCTAGTGCTTAAAAACTTCTTGTGGCCTGCAACTATCATGAGGTGGTGTATACTAACCCCTCATGTGATGGTGACCTTGCGGTTCTAGGATGACACCCACTTCTGTTGTGGCGGTAGGTTGACACCATAGTTATAGTGGTAGGATGAACTTGTGATTTTCCTTTGGTAATGATCATGCATGCTCCTCTTAGTTTATGATCTGGTGTGAACATTTTGATGCTCTCTTATGACTTTTTTGATGCTTGTGATCAATAACCTTACTTGTTTATCCCTTGCCATGTTAATGATATCTGGTCTTCAAAGGGAGGCATCCATGTATCTATAGTTCATGGAGGATGTGCCAAGAGCAAGTTAATGATTTCTCCAACAACAACTACAGAGGGTATGAAACTTTGTAAGGGAATGAGTGGAGTATGAGCTTCTTGGTTATTGAGGCTATGGGTATTTAGGAAATAGCTCATTAGCCAATGCATCATCTGCCAATGCCTCATCAGTCAATGCATCATCAGCCAACGCGTCATCGACCATTGCCTTTAGAAGAAGTAGCACCTCATGTACGAGAACGTAGGGTGAAAGATTTCATCATCGTCCTCCTGATCATGGTGATCGTCAGGTTTTTGTTCTTCCAATTCATCTACCTTCGGTTTCAACATGCAATGACATGGTAATATCACCATATTTGAACCACTGCAAGAGTATGGTAGCCTCATCCCTCATGTGTGCAACTCAAACAACAGTAGTTTGCACCACCATAACCAAAATGGGCTATGTGCAGGCCACCAAACGAACACGGCTTAGTTGCCCAACCAGTGCACGAAATTCCCTCACGGGTAACTAAACAAATCGCCGAATTTGGCACGGATCTCGTTTCTAAATGGGCTAAGACAACCAAACGTGCCCTTGATGTCTTACATTGGAATTGCCTTCGACGACTTCGAGGGATCACTAGGAGTACTAGAACCTCTAAAAAGACTACGAGTACCATCCCTCATAGAAAGTCTCCAAGGCAAGCTAGGTTGTGATACCCACAAGATTTTTGTGCGGCATGTCGCCACGAGCCTATGCCAGATCCTCCTCATGGAGAAAGCCCAAGACACGATCAGGACAATGACACCTTGTACACCATGCCAATGTCGTCTTTCGAGGACCCCGACGGCTTCACGGCCCTTTAGCCGACTACACCACCACGACCATGTTGTCCAACTTGTTGGCTTTTTCTCAGCGTTGCCATATCACCAATTTTGTCCACTGGTCATCTTATTGCATGGGCCAATAATGTACACGGTAAGGATTTAGTCGAAGTTGCCGCCATTACTGTGTTACGGGAGACATGTGCTGCAACTTGGCACTGCGAATCTAATGAGGACGACCTATATGTGTCCAGCATATTGTCGTCTACAAACATATCAGCCATAAACACAATCGTTAATTTACATGATTGCAAGCTTCGTAGCCATGAAAACTATATCGGATCACATGAATCCATTGAGTTGGCTAGCCTCCTAACCAAGAAAAGGATACGATGTGGCCGCACTGGGTCCCAGCTGAGAAAGATCTACAACCGGGAAGGAACATGGGTAGATTCTATGATACCAACTTTCTGTTTCCTCCAATAAACTTTGTTTTTTTTTCCTGTAAAGACTCTTTTTCTTATACACTTTTTTTTTGGTTCTGACCTGAACAAATGATTTTTTCGCTCCGTTTACATCCCTTATCTTTATGCGTAACTAGGTCTGCTTTTTTCCTATGGATATATTTTAGTTAGGTTTCTCACAAAAAGTTATGTTCCAATTTTGTCACAATTTGTCGACTTTGTTTTGCATTTTCTTATAGATTTTCAAATATTTAATTTTAGAATATTTTATTTCTTTTATTAGAAAATCAATTCTAAAATTTGGGGCTAAATCTCTGTCCGTTTGGGTAGCTTCATACACACCAGCCCAACAACTAGAGCTAGGTCGGTCAACTTTTGTGGGTCATGGGCTCATGGCTCATTTGCTGGGCGAAAAGAAGAAGTAGAGAAAAAGAAAGAGAAAATAAGCTCCGACCCATCTAGAGGAAAAGGATGAACTGAAGAAGTTCACCCCAACCTCGGTTATCAGTATCATATGGACTAAATAAACATATATTTTTCTCTTTTGCAAGTTTATGGATTAACTAAACTATTGTTTAGGTGGTGAAGTATTGCAAGCCCGTGCTATATGAGGTGTTGGCCCAACTGATGTTCGTTCAGTGACTACTAGATCTCTTTGTTGGCGGCGAGTGGCTATTCGGTTTTCAAAACCTTATATGGCCAGAGTGTTTGCATGTGTTCTTGTCCTCTACTGTAGTGTATTTTCGGTCTCCTCAACGAACGAATGAAGAAAACGGCTGACATGGTTTTTTGATGTAATTTTATTTTTTCTTCGTCGCATGTCGAAAGTTTGTCTAAATTCGGACGTATATAGATACCAAATAATAGTGACTAGACACATTCAAATTTAGATAAACTTCCGAAATGTTTGATGGTAATGGGGGGGGAGTAAAACATTCCACAAGGCACCTCTTTGTCACGGTATACTGGAGATAACCTCACAAAAAAGAGTATATAGTCTATGCCCAAATCAAGCACTAAATTTAACGTCGGTTTCACCAAATTAGTGAGACAAACGTGTTGTTTAGTCACCTAAAGACACTTCATAACAACATAGTAGAATTCATCAAATATTTATGAAAGAGCCGTTGACATGTTTTTTTGTAGTGCATCATTTTGCATAAGACTTTGTGACATTTATTAATAAGTTGGATTTGTTTTTTTTTTAAGTTTTTTCAAACGCAAAGAATTCGGCACACTATGATAATTACTGGGTGAGGATTTTTCTTTCACCATAGAAAAAGTCATCATAATTCATAACCAATGCAACAGCAAACAGTAGACCGCAGAGAGACTCGAAACTCCATGTTTCGTCTTAGAAAGCTGGGTCCATCTTCCGGTAGGCCTTTTTTGTGCACCGAATGGGCAGGAAGCTTCATGATGTGGCGTGCCATGGCACCAAACCATCGGTATCATTAAGCGTGCGTTTGGTTGCTGACTAAAAGAGGGATGGGATGGGATGGTCCCTCTTTTGCTGATGTTTGGTTGTAACCCATATGGATGGTACCATCCACTGGTAGGGAATATTCCCTCAAAAAGGTGGATCAACTGATCCGGCAAAATCGGCCGAACCTCCTCATCCACCTTTTGCTAATCGGTGGACCACCTACTAATCTTCTCTCCTCGCCTCTCATATTTCCCTCATCGCTGATGTTGTATCTTCCCCGTCGCCACCGTCGCATCTTCCCCGTCGTCGCCATCGCATCTTCCCCGTTGCCGCCGTCGTATCTTCCCCGTCGCCGCCGCATCTTCCCCGTCGCCGCCGCATCTTCCCGTCCGCCGACCGCTCCCACCGTCCGCCTTCCCCTCCTCGAGCTCCCCACCTGCACGCTCACCTCGATCCCACCCGGTAGCTCCCAGCGGCCTCCCCCACCAGGCCACCATGGGCACATCCTTCATGGCGTTGACGAGCGGTGGCATGAGGTCCAGTTCCGGCTGGAGTAGGTGCGAGCTCACGCGTCGGATTGCCCGGGACCAGGACCTCAACTGCCAGACCCCTCCCCCACCATGGCCAAGATCTCGCCGGGCCCTTGGTCGTCATGGCCGCATCCGGCGGGAGTGGGGTAAGGGCTCAGAGGCCGGGGTAGCCAGGGCCGCCGTCGTGATAGTCAGGGGTCTCGCGACGTCGGCGGGCTGTTCCTGCGGCATCTCCCCCAACGCTCTTTTAATTGCAGTATTTTTGTAGTTAATCACCTCCAAACCAATTGCCATTAAAGATTATATGCTAAACACATCCCATCCCATCCCTCAGATTCTACCAACCAAACAAAATGTGGGATCAACATAATATAGACCATCCCATCCACAAAATGTAGACCATCCCATCCCATCCACATTAGTCCATCAACCAAACGCACGCTAAAATTCCAAGGTAGACATGAATCATGTGCACACATACAAGTGGCACCAACTAGATGCTCTCCCTTGTAGTGCAAATTAAGTCCATGATCAAAATGAAATAATATCTGGTTTGTGTGGATAGGAAGGAGCAATATAGTTGGCGGCGTCCGACGTGCTCTCCACTAGGAAAAATATCAGCCGCTACCAAGTCTGTGGATCGCGAGCCTGCTGAGCTGGGTGGCATCCGAGCCAAGAAAAAGATACGATGGGGAGAGTGGACCCATGGGAGAAAGGCCTACAACCTTCCTGGAACAGCATCGCCCACTTGGCTTGTGATCTTTTTGCAACTTGGGGGAGGCTAAAGAACTTGACAGTAACATTTCTCTCTCCCTGATATTAAGGATCAATAGAAAAAAAAACGTATATGCCCACCATATATGACCTGGCCTAAACATGAGCGTCTTGGCCAGGTTCACTGAACTTCCATAGTTTGTACTGTTTGGAGAAGTCATAAAATATCCTATACAATTTTTCTTACAACCTCCACTTCTCATGCAGGCGTATTTAGTGTCCGGTAATGTTTTAGCTCAAAATTCCATCGGTTCATGCGTCAAACAAAAAATAGGCAGCACATATGGCAATGGTGTTGCCAGAGGGTCCCAAAGGAAAAAGATCTACAACCTGGAAGGTACACGCATAGATTCTACCGAATTGGCTTGGAATAGTTGCAAGTTGGCTTGTGGTCTTTTTTGCAACATGAGGCTACTGATTTAAAGAACTCAACAATGAAAATTTTCTCTCCTTGATTTTTAGGATCAGAGCCACTTGGGTTCACTCGACTTTAAAAGTTCACACATAGAAAAATGGCATCAAAAGTCCTAACCCCTTTTTTACATCCCTTTGCATGTGGGACTGTGTGAGTAGTTAGTGTGTAGTAACATTCCAGCTCAAAATTCAATCCACACTCTTAGAAATTAAAAATAGAAATTCAAACAAATTTAATCTAGGGTGTGAACATTGTTAAAAAATTGCTTAGCTTTTGGATGGTAAATCAGGGGCATAGTGCATGAGCATGCCCGGACCTTCTACTGCATGCACGGGAATTTCTGCCTGTGCCACAACAGATTTTTCCGAGGATTAAATACCCACACGTCGTTCTCAAATATAGTCCTTCCTTTCCTCGTTCTCCTTGATGTCTCCTTTGACCAGATAGCAAAGCTGCCACTTGAGGATTTTTTTTGTCTGTCGTTGCAGTGTCACCGATTTTTTTCAATCTTAACATGTTGCGGATTTAGTTGAAGCCGCTCTCATGTATGTGTTGTGGGAATCATTGGGTGCAACTAGACATTGTGAATCAAATGAGGACGACCTATACGGTTCGGTGTGTCTTCATCCATGAAAATATCAGCCAAAAACTCAATCAAGGAACTATACATGCTTGATGACCTGTCAAGCTTGGTAGCCATGAGAAAGATATATGGTGTAGGTCCCACCCAAAGAAGCCATATTCGAAAAACAAATATCCATATTGTGTGGACAACAACACCTGGATTTAGGGATTCTTGTCACTTGGCTGGCAGCCAGATCTTTTGCAGCATGGAGAGGTGAGCGAAATTGAAAAAGGACACATGGTATACTTGACTTTTAGCCTGAATTGTTGATAAGATGCATACACGATTGCCAAAAGAGTCATTGTTTAACCAAGCTTCCTTGGAACTATGATTCCGATATAAAACTATCTTGAAACTCTTAAAGAATTAATGCTCCAACCTGCAAGAACACACTTGTGGTGAGCTTAAGCCAATATTGTCATGTACTCGGCATTCTCATAAAGGGAAAAGACATGCATACATCAACATTTTACAACAAACACCATTTTTGGGGATGTTTTGATGTGAAAACCAACTTTTTGGCGTCAAGCTATATGTGTGGTTTTACATGTTACAACTTGAATCATACTACTAATATTTATGCACACAAGAATTCATCTTTATATATGGCGAGTTCATCTGCATATGCACAAGTGCCTAAGGAAAAATGCGCGCTGGCCTGACACGGTTTTTTTTAAGGTTTTCACATGATAGGTAATTTTGGGAAAACACTGCATGTGATTTGAACAAGTTATTTTTAGTTAAATCACTTTTGTTCATGGAAACTTCAGCCAAGACACATATTCTTTTCTAGAAAAAAAAGACACATATACATTCCATGTGCCATGTAAAAAATATTCCTACAATGTGGGCAAATTCTAGATGCTTGGCTATCGAGTAGGCAAAAATCATTTCTTGCAACGGAACAAGTGAATAGAATTGATAGCGACACACTTCTTCGCCCCATTTTAAGCATGCGCTGTTGATAAGATGCAAGCTTTTCTCACAAAAGAGGCTTTTCTCAATATTTCATATCCCTTCTCTTTGCTATACTTGCGTGTTGAACCCGTTTGAGCAACCAAGAATGTAGAGGAGGATGAAACAAAAAAGCGAATGGTGGTGTCTTTAGTCCACTCTCCTCATCCCTTAGGTCTCAAGCACATATTGTCACTTCTCTAACCACTGCCACAGATGGCACTCGGTCTTTGCATGTGCCTCATCTTTGCAAAACTTTCTATGAGTGTGTCCAATTGTCATTAACTGGTCTTGCACAAGCAAATAAGAGGTGTCGAGGCTTGGTGGGTGTATTTTGAGTGTTTCTGGCCGTCTCTTCTTATTGCAAAAGTAAAACCTCTTTCTTTTGTTTTTGCCTTAAATTTTCATTTTAATTGTTGAAAAGTTTCTCCTAGCTTCATCGTAAAATATATGTCAACCATCTTAGCAACACGATTATTTTTACAATGAGGATGTGATGCTAGTTAACGAACCCCTTTTGTCATTGTAGCGTTGTTATTTGCTTGCTTGCATTGTTGCATCCAAAAATGTATTGTACATGGCTGCTTGGAATGGATGTAAAATTAGCGTACCTATCGGCATTTTGCTCAACGTTGGACTAAATACTGGTTTGCACGCTAATTTACCCCGGTTCAAGTAAGGCCTATTAATCAAGGAACTAGTACATCCTACCATTTTCCGTTTAGGCAGGATCGAACTATTGGGTGGCATCTCAATTAGGCATACATATACAACCCATAGGAGCTGCCTAATTTTTTTCCGAGTGTGATGGGGGGGGGGGGGACCCCACCGTTTGTTATATTCCTCGAATGACTAGCAGTCAGTCCAATACACAGGGTATTTCAGATACAAGGGATGGGGGAGGGGAAGAGAAGGGACCGGATCCCGGGACATGAAGGGGGGACGAGAAGGATTCGATGAATCGCCGGTCCGGCTCATCGCCGAGAGTGAGCCCGATGATGATCAGACGGACCTGGATCCGCTCTGCGGCAGCCACCCCAAACAACCGAGGCTGCAGGGCGAGGCCGGCGACAAAGACACACGCCATCGAACCGTGCGTCCTAGTGCAGTGTGAGAACAACGCGGGGAACCTATCCACCAAGTTATCCCCGGGAAGCCACCTGTCAAGCCAAAAGGCAGAGTGCGTGCCGCGAAAGATGATGCACCTCGTCATCGCCCGGTAGAGGGGAGGGCATTCTATCACAATTTTGTCGAGGAAGCGAGGCGAAGAAGACATGTCACCAAGGTCGCACCCACCGCGGTGGTACCATTCGATCAAGGGATTTGCTCATGTTGGTGGAGTTTGTGGATGAAGTTGAGCAGGAGACACCTATGCTACCGGTGGAGATCCTTGAAACTGAAGCCGCCTTCTTGTGTAGATAACAAAACCTTGTCCCAAGCAATTAGACAACGAGCACCTGAGCAAGTATCCTTGCTGGTCCAAAAGAAAGCACGACACCTTTTATCATTAATCTCAATGACACAATGGGGCAGTAAGTAGGAGCACATATAATAAGCTGCGAGATTATTAAGCACAGCGCTGCAAAGCACCCGACCCCCCCCCCCCCCCCCCCCGATGAGAGAAGCGCATCCTTCCAACCAGAGAGACGGTGGTCAAATGAGAGAAGAAGAGGGGCTTTGGCCGAGGATGGGAGGTTCATGGGGGAGAGGCGGAGGCCGAGGTGCGGTTGGGAGAAAGAGGAGATGGGACAACCGAGGGTGTTAGCCATATCCCTAGCATCTGAATCAGAGACGTGCATGGGAAGGAAACAAAGACTTGTGGAAATTAATCGTGGGCCCCGTTGCAGCGGCAAAGTCATCCAAGATAGTTTTTAGGCAGGACACCGCCTCAGTAGCTTTACAAAGGATAAGCATGTGGTCGGTATATTGGAGAACAGGGTAGGGGAGATCTGAGGAGAGAGGGTGGTTCATGCGGCCATCGAGCCAAGATTTGCGGATGAGCCGCTTGAGCACGTCCGCCACAATGATAAAAATGATAGGGGGAAGCGGATCGCCCTAACGAAGCCCATTGCGGCAACGGATCCAGTCACCTGGCACCCCAGGCAGTATGCCCCGTAGAGAGGACACGAGTCAGCTAGTTGCACCAGCGATCATCGAACCCATGAGTTTAAGGATCCTCATCAGACTCTCCCAGTTAACGGAGTCAAATGCCTTCTTGAAGTCTATCGTAAACACAATATATAGTAGGGGCCTTCTCGAGGTGACAACATCTAATGAGGTCAGTCGCGTAGACAATATTCTTAGAAATACATCTACCGTAGAGGAACCTGGTCTGGTCAGCATCCACCAACGAGTGGATAGCGGATTGGAGCCGGGTGGTAAGGACTTTGGTGCTGGCTTTTGTGATGCAATTTTGGAGGGAGATAGGCCAGAATTGAGATGGGTGGTTGGCCCACTCCGTTTTCGAAAGGAGGACAAGGTAGGCTTTGTTAATACGGGTGAGGTCAATGGAACCATCATAGAAGGACTTGAACACGTTTTACTCCACTTTTTACAGCAACCCATGCACACACGAGGGCGAGCTACGAGCTGCGAGGTCGGGTTAGGTCTGTTGATAGAAGACGAAGTAGAACGGATGGTAGCCCGAAACAAGGCATGGAGGTTCCATGCTGGCTCAAACCTGAAGATGTTGCGTTTTGGAATGGAGGTGGAGATCGTATCAAGCAAGGGGATGTGGTCAGAAGTGTCCCAATCGAAGGAAGCAAGGGAGGAGGGAACCCGATTATTCCAGGCAGTGTTGATAAAGACCCGATACATGCAAATCAGTGTGGGGATCTCACGACGGTTGGACCAAGTAAACTTTATATCTCGAAGGGGAAGCTCGATGAGACCAAGCCCGTTAATCGTATCGTTAAACTTGGAGGGGGAAGGAGAAGTTTGCGTTGTTCTTATTCTCATGTGGTGGGGGAAAAGAGAGAGCGGGTGAGGGGACATGGCGAGGGCTTAGGTCTAGCAGGGGAGGGAAGAGCTCGCGCGCTGCAGAAACCAGTGGATACAACACCGCAGGCGCGAGAATCCCGGCCGTAGGGGATGGAGGGGAGCTAGGATGTGGGGAAGAAAGAGGGTGGGGAGTAGGGGAGGTGGGAGGTGGGAGGAGCTAGGGGGTTGTGGCTTGGAAGGATAAGGGGGGAGGGGGGAAAGCCACCACTCTCCGAAAGGTCAAGAGAAGGCTAACAGATGGGCCCAAAGACGTCCCAACACATGTGGTCCAAGGTCAGGGCTAGTCAAAACGTCTAAAGAAGCCACATGCGTCTCCCTTGGCTCAGTCAAAGGGTCCAACGTCGCAAAGCTACCTCAGCCAAAACAGCTACTGGTGCAGGGGACAACGCGGCGGCCAAGTAGGCAAGCATGCGACCGCCGCCACAACGTCCTCAACGGAGCGATGGATGAAGTAGGAGGATTTTCCCAGCCGCACCCATTTATGCGCGAGGATGAGGGATCGGATAGCAGGGACACAACGAGAACGAAGAAAATGGCAGGTTCATAGTGGACGATGGCGAAGCCATCGAGAGCGGAGAGCTGCCTAAAATGGACACATTGAATAAGATAAAATGCCAAATTTTATGATTTTTGGGACGTGGCTAATTCACAATCAACCAGGAATTAGCTTAATTCTCGATCGCATGGTTTCATGTGCAATTCACGTGCAACTAGGGTAAAGAATATGCAATTACATATGCATGTGCAAATTTGTATTCTCGTATGCACGAAGCACGATGCAAATCTAAGGGTTGTCAAGTTGATCTAGACTAACTTGATTCCTGGTCAACCTGAAATTAGCAAAATGGTTTTCTAATTTCAACGAAATTTCAATGGGCCCACACAAAAGATCTAAATTTCGTGGACAGGAACGATTCTGTCCACTTGCCTTGGCAGTAGGCTAGCGAGATCTTTTGCAGCACGGAGAAGTGGAACACATGGGGTATCGCCGGGACAGTGACCCCATCCACCGCCGCTATAAACCTCCCCCCTCGCCGCCTCTGTCTCCCCATCGCTCACCTTGACTCCAGTTTCCAATCTCCCGAAGAGCACTTCTCGATAATTCCGTTCTCTTCCCGTGTAAATCTTGCTCCTTCTCGAGTAGTACTGCCACTAGGGCCCTAACTGCCACCGGCGACGGAGAAAGAGATCAGCTTTTTATTTATTCCAAGAATGGAGCACGGCGGCGACGAGGTGGTGGAGGTGAGCTGTGCCCGCGCCGGCGGCGGTGGAGATCCCGGGGAGTACGCCGCGGGGCTGAAGAGGAAGCTGGAACTGTACTGCGCCGCCGTGGCCAAGTCCATGGTACGGTTCAATTCCCTTCTTGATTGAGATTTGGTTCGATTTGTAGCCTCTCTTGTAGATTTTTAAAGTTCCATGACAGATCCTTTCTAGAGTAGTTCTACTGCAATCTTGCAGTTTAGTACTGTAGGAAACACACACGAATCTGCTTTCGGTCTTCTGACAAACAATCTGGCGAGTTCAATTTCCGAAGGTCATTTTCCTTGGTGGTCTAAATTGCTGCCGTTATTAGAGATACAATATGCTATGAGTGACTCGCCAGATTCGTAGTACTATAATTTACATGAAAATGGTACCAGTTGAACTTTCGGATCAGGCTTCAGGAAAAAAAACATGGCAATGATGTTCCTTTTGGTCCTTCAGACAGGCCAAGGGAGATGAATCCTCAGAGGTATTTTGGTGCAGGGACACGTAGGATAGCACAGATAGTGTGGTGTGACATGTTGCTAGGGGGGAATTTTATTTCAACCACATATGCAGTCTATGAGCATATTCTGATGGAGTTTCATTGCCCAGAAATGCTTACAATATTAAATGAGTCTTATGTTGTCGGAGAGTATGAAACAATAGGGATCTTCTTTCCTAAGCTAGTATGAAAAAGTATGTTCTGATATTTTCCTGAAAGTGATATGCAAGCACCAGGGGTGTTGAAATATGGGTTGGTACAAACTCATTTAAACCGGAAGCTCCAAATTCTAGTGGCTGATTATTTAAAAAAGTTAGTATGGAAACCTTATCTAATTTAGAATGGTTTGAGGAATCCGTTGTTGAACACCCGTAGCAAGCACACAAGGGTGTAGTTATCTGCCTTAGTTCTTCCTAGACCACCGAATTCACTGTTGGTGCCCTCGAGTAGCCGTGTCTAACATGAGCGATTGAATCAATCAGCACTGGTTTTCTACCATTGCGTAGCATTCTCACCTCATTATTTCTCTTGTCCCATTTACGACTTGATTTAACTGAAAACACAAAAGAATATCCAGGCAATACGCCTAACTTGCAGTGCTCACTAACCAAATCATGATTTGGCAATCTACCCTCACAAATAGCATTTAAGTGTGATGTCCATGAGCTAATTTTGCATGTAATTCAATTTCAGGAAGTTAAACCTCAAGAATCTGCTTTAAGCTACCCCAGTTCACAAGCTTCAGAGGCTTCACAGTTGGTGTCTCAAGCTTCTTTTGATGGTATTTATGAACGTCCATAATCTCATTCATTTCAGTCTATGAAGCAAGTTCAGCAAAATCGAAACAGATGTGTATCTAACATGAATTTATCGAAAGGAAGTACTGTCTTCGATTGATAAAATATTATATCTATCTTGACAGTCCTCCACAGTTCTGCTAGAGCAGATGTTATCTTGTGTGTTTTTATTTGGTAGTCTCCTGCTTCTGTCTGCTGGCACTCCTGAACCATCAGAAGAGTCACATGTCACCAGTAGTTCCTGTAGAATATCTTAACTGGTGTCCTGATAGTCTAGAAAATGAGGAGAAATGTCAGTTCTGGTTTGGCAACATCATGTTATGTTGACAAGTGAGAAAAGAGCTAAACTACATATAATTTTGTTGGGGTCAAATATGTAAAAGATGAGAGCAGAGTATTCTGAACCTGCTTCAGCGGTGCTGGATGCTGACATACAACATAAAACACGCAATCCTGTCAACACTGATTTGCATTCTGACAGTCGCCTGACATTTGAGCGTTTAACTCTTGTGTGCTATCCTCATATTTTCACACCATCTTATATGTTTTAGAAGAACGAATACAAGTGTGTTTCGAAAAGTGTATAGGCAACTTTTGTAACATTTGAATGTTTAACTCGTGTGCTATTATCATTAAGATTTTTTCTGTCTTTTCTTCTGTAATAGGTGATGGTACTGTTGTTCAAGGCAAGCCAGCTAATAGTTGTACGTCAAAGGAGCACTCAGATGATGAGGGTGATCTTGAGGAAAATACAGACCCTGCTAGCGCGAAGCGGGTGAAGAGGTACTGCAGAATTTTCCATCTGCAATTATCTTGAACATGCAATTGAAAGTAGTTACAATACAGCCTCCGCCCTCAATTACTTGCCGTGGATGCAGAAGCAAGCTAGCTATAAATCTGCTCACAGCCGCGGCAAGTAAATGGGGCCGGAGGGAGTAACAAATTTCATACTTGAGCTTGCAGTAATTTACTCATTATGTTCTAGCTATCATCCAAAAATCTTCTGCTGACATCATGTAGCAATATATTTAAATTATGTAGTTTGAAACTATAACCTGATACTAATGGGGGAAAACTTATTTTTCTTTTGAGAATATATATCCCAATCTTTTTACTTGTCCTGCCAATTTAATGGTTCAGGACAGGTGAAAAGGCAGAGGGTACCAGAAAGGATCCAATCCCACGAAACATGTATGCTCGACCCTTCGTTTAAGATCTTTTTGGTACCAAGTTAATATTTGATATTCCCAGCATATTTCTCTATAAAATCAAAAATATCGTTGCATTTATATTTACACCAATCCCACCAAAGTCTCAAATAACTGGAGGCAGTTGTTTGGCACTTGATTATTTTCAAGTAAATTTGCTAGTCGCTAACTTTATACTTGATATTAAGTGTGCCATGTTCGAAAAGTAGTGTAAAGTTTGAGTGTTAATTTCTCAGTTTTAATTTTGTGATAGGATGCTGTCAAATCGAGAATCAGCCAGGAGGTCAAGGAAAAGAAAACAAGCTCATCAGGATGATATTGAATCAGAGGTCTGAAATTGCGACCAATGATGTTTAAGTTAAAGTCTTACTGAAATTAAGCTGACTGTGCTAATTACTACTCTGTCATCTAGGTTACACAGTTAAGAGTTGAGAATGCATCTTTGCTAAAGCGCCTGACTGACATGACTCAGAAATACAAGGAATCTTCTCTTGACAACAGAAATCTTACAGTTGATATTCAGACTATGAGGAGAAAGGTATATCCTTTAATTCTTGTAAACTCTTAATTGCGTCCTATAATTTGCTTTGTTACAATTTGAAGGGTTTTTGATGGTGAATATGTTGATATAGTGTTATGGATCATTAATCGGTAGTTACTTTACTAAGCTTTGTATGCATACTTGTTCATGTGCTTTCTCTTTTCTTTGGAGAACCCAAACATGACAAATGAAGTAATCCTGGATTTGACATCCTTGCTTTACTTGATCTGTAACTTCCTAACTGTATTGTCAAAAATTACAACACCATTTTTTTTTGCATTTGAGCTTGTATTTCTCATGAGGAAGGCAGGTATATCCTCTCCTGTTAGTGAAAAAATGATTGTTTAGTTCTATATTTCACAACTTTATTTTTTTGGTGTTACGAATAATAACAATGTTTTCTTACAGGTGTGGGCATTGTAAAAATGAAACAAAATATTAAAAAGGGCTCATACCCTGTGAGAGTGTGTCTCATTAAGCCTGTGGTTTTGGCTTATGGGAGGTCTGTTCTGTCTCATACCGCACATTGGGATTCCAAACAGGCACAATCATTCATACATTTCTTAATGCTTGTTTGTGAGTACATGCAAAACTCTGTATTTATGTCTTGGCAAAGGTGCTTAAAAACATTCATTTTTTTAGTCGTTACTTGCTCTCTTTATCTGTACAGTCAGTAGATACATAATTTAAACCATGTGTTTGCAAACATGCATATACAGAACATACAGTGATATCTTTACTGTTATAAACTGATTTGTGCTTTAACTATTGCATAGCTGATATTTTATTTTTGAAAAATAAAAAAATAGTGAAATTTATTTGTAGATGAGGTGCTAGTGAGACACTACGGGTGTGTTTGGTAGCCTGGTCCAACAGAGAATAGCTATCTGCCCTCATACAAGCTGGCCCTAGCTTAGTTGAACTTAGATTTTCTTGTGTGTTTGGTAGGTCGGGCCAAGGGAGATATGTTGAGTACATCTGTTGTTTGGTAGGTTGTATGTGCTGAGAATAGCTGAGGGTAGCTAAAATTTGCACAAAGACCACTGCATATAAAAATGAAACGCGATTGGGTCACTGTGTACAAAATAAAAAGCTATCAGGTCCCAGTAAGCAATCGGGTCCCTACAAGAGGAGCCCTGGCTGGAGCTCCCTCGCCCTCGCCGGAGCTCCTTGCTGCTGGCTGACATGGCGACGCGAGGCTGTGGCGGCGCTCGGCCTTGACCGCGCTCGGCTGTGCCGGCGCTCATCCGTTGTCCGTCGTCTGTCGCGGAGCTCGGCCGTGTCGGCTCTTGGTTGTGGCTGGCGCTCGGCCGTGGCGGAGCTATCCCTCGAGGAAGCACGGCGCTCGTCCGTTATCCGTCGTCCTCCGTTTGTCATCTGTCGCGGAGCTCGGCCGTGGCGGAGCTGTCCCTCGAGGAAGCGGCAGCGCAGGCCCTCTCAGTGGCCGTGGAGGCGCTCGTCTGCGGCTGTGGTGGAGCCGACCCTTGCCGTGGCCGTGGCGGCGCTTGTCCTCGAGGAAGTGGCGGCGCTGGCCGGCGTCAAGGAAGCTGGAGCGGGGCATAGGCGTGGAGGTGGGAAATAGAGAGTGGAATGAGGGCTGGGCGGTTTGACCCCGCGCGGGGGGTTTTCCGGGCGAGGTCAGCCCTGCCCAGGTGTGAAGCTCGATTTCGTCTTCTCTACCGGGCAGGGCTGAGAGGCTATTTTCGCATGAGGTGGGCAGTGTCCAGTTGGGCTGAGCTGACCTACGAAACAACAAAAGTTGGAAAAAAGTGGGATGAGGAGGACCTGTCTACCAAACAGACCCTACATCCTTGAAATATTCTCTTCCGCAGGGTCCATGAATTAAATAAAATAGGTGCTATATTTTTGTTTCTTTGTCTTGACAAAGTATTTTTGTTCAGGTGAATATAGCTGAAGAAGCTGTGAGGAGAGTAACTGGAACAAGCCTGCTGTTCTCCACTCCATCAGACACGCCGGGAATTATTGTGCCCTTCTCTTCATGTGTATCAGATGCAGCTTCTGCTGATGCTGCTCCCACTGAACAGAGCATGAGCCATTTCCTCCAGGGTTTACTCGAAGACGATTGGATCAAGCCTGACCTCCAGGAGGCAGCAACTCCTTTGGCCAGTGGAGAAGAGATGGCTTCAGTTCCAGGCTCTCTGCGACGCGTCACGAGCCTGGAGAACCTCCAGAAGAGGATACATGGAGACTCGGTACATTATGAGGATGTGTCGACCTTCTCGGATCATGAAATCCCTGCCAATGCTCAGTAACTGACTTATAATCAGTTATAATGCTCCAGTGACTGAGCTAAGTTTTGTTGGTAAGATGATGGAGCTTGTGGCATCTGTGTATATCTGGATGCTGAATCTTGTATACCATCTTGAAGATAAATAAATCTGCATCTTCTGATCCTGCTGCTTTGTACTTCTCAGCCTTGTTAATATCATGTACAGTCACACACAAATTGAGATTCTCCAAGGTCACAAACAAATTGTCATTCTCAGCCTTGTGAACGATTCTGGAATTTAGTTACTCTTTAGGGAATTCAGGCTATGTTGCCGTCCTCGTAGTACATGTAGCCCTCTAACGTGTGCAAATTAGCAAGTGCACACAGAAAATATTCAAGCTGATTAACCTAAGCTGCTGAGTACGTTTTGGTGGTAGGTTCGCTGGGGCTCTGCCCTCTTTTCTTTGTGCTCTTTGGCATCTTTCATAGATGACAACCGTGCATCTGCCCCTGGTGACAATAGAGATGGTAGGGTTAGAGCATCTCTAGCAGAGCCTGTAAAAATGGAAACTGAAAAACTCAAGTTCAGGTCACTGAACTCGTGTTTACGGGTCAACAAATAGCTGGCCTAGAACAGAAAATGGAAAACCAAACTGTAAAAAAGCATCTTCTAAGAATATCCTATTTTCTTTTTTTCTTCTCTTTTTCATCATCTTCTTCCTCCCGTCGCGCGAACAGCCACCAACCCTCGGCCGCACAGCGCCCCGCCCGGGCGTGCACCAGCCCCGTCCCGTCCAGCCGTGCGCCGGCCTCGTCCCACGCTGCCGCGTCCCGGCCCCGCCCCGCCATGCGCCGCCGCGCGCCAGCCCCGCCACGCGCCGCCCTGCCCCGCCGCGCGCCACCATGCACCGGCTCCGCCCGCCAAGCGCCGCTCCACGCCGCGCCGCCCGAGCTCGCCGGCCCCGTCCCAGGCCACCCTGCGCCACCACGAGCTGGCCCCGCCCTCGCCGCCCCACACCGCTGCGAGCTCGCCGCCCACAAGCTCGCGCCGGCGATGAATTTGACTAGATTCCGGCGACTGTACTGGCGGAAGCAGTTGGTCCCAACTGAAATTGCAGTGCGCCAAAAATATAGTTTGGTGTTCATTTCACCCTTCCAGCCCCTACAAATACAGGTTGAGTTGGGTTTTCAGTCTCGACCTGAAAACATTTTTTCGGTTTTGGCTCGTCTACGGTAATTGATCTGCGCCATTTTTCAGTCCGAACCCGTAAACTGGCGGTTATTTTTCGGTTTTGGCCCAGACTCTGTTAGAGATGCTCTTACTTATGTCTAATAAACCGGCCACGAACCAGCCCAAGAAGGCTTCTGAGGCAGGCAATTTTTTTTGGAGAGTACATACACCCAACTTACAAGCCTCAAAGAAACAAGTACACAAAAAATAGGAAAAGAAGCCGAAGGGGATTTTTGGCTCTCGGGTGCAACGCACCCCATAGACTAAAAAATTATATTATATTAATAAAGTTAGAAAAAATGAATCTTCCTGGAAACCAAGGATGATCAAGTTTGTTCTCTAAAAAAATTGTTTAGAAACAAAATGATTCCCATGGTCTCCAGAGAAAAAAGACAAAATTATGACAAATATAAAGTGAATAGTACATGGTTATAGGCGTTTCGAGTTTGTTCTTTTTACCCAGGATACAATAAAAGTAATTTCCTAGGAAAATATTTTGTTTCAAGTACAATACTGATCATCTTTGATTCCCAAAAAAGTTTGATCTTTTTGAACTTTTTAAATTTTAAATTTTTATTTTTCCAAGTATAGGGGTGTGTGGCACCCGAGAACCGGTCTGTATTTCCCAAAATAAGCCCCACTTAAAACCTTTACCAAAAAAAGGTCCACTTGAAACGCTGAAGCAATCATCTTCCAAAACGGACACTAGAAGAGGAGTGAGGATTGTAGAAAGCTTCATCAGCAGCAGAACGTGCCTTCAATGCCTCCAGTGTACCATTGGTGACCTGGCTCACCATATCCAACTCCAAAGAGGGACATCACTCTCACTCTGGTTTAAAGGGCACCACACCATCGGCAGGCGGAGAGGTTCACCAGAGTCAACCAAAGGTGCATGGGGGAGAGATTAAAAGCTTGGCTATCGCGCAAGATATCACCCTGCAAGCACCGCCAACACCCATGGGACCACCACCAAGCAAGATGAAGTTATCGAACGAAGGCACACAAGAGAAGACCGGTAATAAAAAAATAGAATCACTAAAAAATAGGATGGAGCTCGCCGTGTCTGGCGGTAGCCACCACTGAATGCCACTGCAGGTCTGCAGCCGTAGAGGGGACCGAAAGTGCATGGTGCCCGCATGTGTGGTTTTGGTAATTAATGATAATCTCTATGAACTATTGTTTGCATTGAATTATCCATCTGCAATGCTTGAACCATATGTTGGCTTCAAGGTTGAAATAATAAGAAAGTAAAGAAGATGAAGTGATGCATAAGCCATTAATAAAGGAGTGATCCAAAGATTCGTCATAAGAGAGTTGAGGCAATGGCAAGTATATCTTGAAGAAGATGGAGTGAGCTTCTCATGTGTATCTTCAAGACATCAAAATAATGAAGAAAAGAGAAATTAAGTGCAAGTTCAAGATAATCCATCTCGAAGATCATATGCTTGAAGCTTGCCATCCATATGATGATCATGCATATATGGAGATATGCCAAAAAAGAGGCTCTCCCATAGTGGAGTATGGGGGATGATACGTCTCCAACGTACCTATAATTTCTGATGTTCCATGCTTGTTTTATGACAATACTTACATGTTTTGCTTGCACTTTATAATGTTTTTATGCGTTTTCCGGAACTAACCTATTAACAAGATGCCACAGTGCCAGTTCCTGTTTTCTGTTGTTTTTGGTTCCAGAAAGGCTGTTCGGGCAATATTCTCGGAATTCGACGAAATCAACGCCCAGAACCTTATTTTTCCCGGAACCTTCCAGAAAGTCAGAGGGGGACCAGAGGGGTGCCCTGGGGGGCCCACACAACAGGGCCGCGCGGGCTCCACCCTGGCCGCGCCGGCCTGTGGGGAGGAGGCCCCGTGGCCCCTCCGACTCCGACTCTTCGCCTATTTAAGCCGTCCTGACCTAAAACATCGATACCGATTGACGAAACTCCAGAAAGACTCCAGGGGCGCCGCCACCATCGCGAAACTCCAATTCGGGGGACAGAATCTCTATTCCGGCACGCCGCCGGGACGGGGAAGTGCCCCCGGAAGCCATCTCCATCGACGCCACCGCCTCCATCATGCTCCGTGAGTAGTTCCCCCATGGACTACGAGTTCTAGCTGTAGCTAGTTGGTATTCTCTCCCCCATGTACTTCAATACAATGATCTCATGAGCTGCCTTACATGATTGAGATTCATCTGATGTAATCGGTGTTGTGTTTGTTGGGATCCGATGGATTGTTACATTATGATTAGTCTATCTATAAAGTTTGTGAAGTTATTGTTGCTGCAATCTTGTTGTGTTTAATGCTTGTCACTAGGGCCCGAGTGGCATGATCTTAGATTTAAGCTCTATACTTATTGCTTAGATTGTATCTACAAGTTGTATGCACATGTCTATGTCCGGAACCAAAGGCCCCAAAGTGACAGAAATTGGGACAACTGGAGGGGAAGGCTTAGATATGAGGATCACATGTTTTCACGGAGTGTTAATGCTTTGCTCCGGTGCTCTATTAAAAGGAGTACCTTAATTTCCAGTAGATTCCCTAGAGGCCCGGCTGCCACCGGCTGGTAGGACAAAAGATGTTGTACAAGTTTTTCATTGCGAGCATGTATGACTATATATGGGAAACATGCCTACATGATTAATAATCTTGATGTTCTGTCTTAATGCTATTTCAATCCTATCAATTTCCCAACTGTAATTTGTTCACCCAACACTTGTTATTGGAGAGTTACTACTAGTGTAGATAGCTGGGAACCCCGGTCCATCTTTCATCATCTTATACTTGTTCCTACATGTCATTGGAAGTAGTATCAACTATTTTCTGGTGCCATTGCTCTCATATTACTGCTACTGCTACTGTGTTACTGTTACTTCTGCTCTCATATTACTGCTGCTTTCACATCACCCCTGCTACTAGTGCTTTTCCAGGTGCAGCTGAATTGACAACTCAGTTGTTAATGTTTATAAGTATTCTTTACCTCCCCTTGTGTCGAATCAATAAATTTGGGTTTTACTTCCCTCGAAGACTGTTGTGATCCCCTATACTTGTGGGTTATCAAGACTATTTTCTGGCGCCGTTGCCGGGGAGGCATAGCTCTACTCATAAGTTCACCTGGGGAGTACACTCCACCTCTCTCTCTCTCTCTTTTATTTCATTTTGTTTTGCTTAGTTTACTTCTGTCTAGTTTATTTGTGCTTAGTTTATTTCTGTCTAGTATTATTTTGCTTAGTTTACTTTTGTTTAGTTTGTCTTGTTTTATTTTCCCTATATACCCGAAAATCCATAAAAATTTGAAAAACCTAAAAATTAAAAACTGTTGCTATGTGAGAACCTACAACCTATTTGGAGCTTATTGAATTATATAATAATTATAGAGAATCAAGAACGGGAAAAGTTATGAGTGCTGTGATAGAAAAAAATGAATACAATTGCTAAAATCTTGCTTAAACGCCATGATATAAACTGTTGCTCTAAACAGGATACTAAACATCTTAAATTTCAATGTGGCTTTAGTGAGGAAGTTTTAATTAAGAACTATAATTGGAATAACTATATTCATTTTGGGTTTGAAGAGGTAGAACAATTTGTCATATTTATGGGAGCCTCTGAGATAGAATCCTTCATTGCTAAAAATTATGAAACTTGTGTTGTTTGTAAGGACCTTAAAGATTATGTCTCTTCTATCCTTAATTTTTGCATAGAAAGTTACAGTGATAATCCTTATATCATTGATTATAAAGAGAGACTCATTAATGCACAAGAATGCACTCACAATTTGCAGGAACCTGTGGAAGAAGAAATTGATGAACCTGAAAGCTCATTGGATGAAAAAGAGGAGGAAATTGATGAACCTGAAAGCTCATTGGATGAAAAAGAAGAGGAGAGTGATGAACAAAAGGAGGAAGAATGGATTAGCTACCCATGCCAACCTTCTAATGAGAGTAACTCTTTATCTCTTACACTATTTGATTGTCCTCCATGCTTACCAAAGGAGGATGAATGTTATGTTCCTGTGGATTCTCTTGAAATATTACCTATGAGTAAAACTTGTGAGAATGATTATGCTACTGTTATTTATGATAATCCATGCTATTTTGATAAATCTTATGATAATGCTTTGTTTGTGCCTGGTGTCGAAATGCATGGTACTAAAGAGTTTTGCTTAGCAAATGTTTATGATAAAGCTCTAGATGATGGTCCTATGTTACTTGATAATATTAATTGTACTACTAATGAAAATGGGATTGGAGAGTTCTTGACTTTATCTATGAGTCCCATATCTTTTGAGATTGATCAATCATCTTATTATAGTATTGATAAAAGTGGTTTTGAAAGTTTTAATCCTATTATTTTTGAGCTTGATAAAAATTGTGTGTTTGTGGATCATGGAAAGCATGCTTTATGTGATAGTTATATTGTTGAGTTTGTTCATGAAGCTACTGAAAATTATTATGAGAGAGGAAAATATGGTTGTAGAAATTTGCATGGTACTAAAACACCTCTCTATATGCTGAAAATTTTGAAGTTACTCTTGTTTTATCTTCTTATGCTTGTCACTTTGTTCTTCATGAATTTATTTGTGTACAAGATTCCTATGCATAGGAAGAGGGTGAGACTTAAAATTTGTTTGATACTTGCTTTTTGATGCTCTCGTTTGCTTCAACTCTCATCCTTATGTGAGCATCATTAAAATTTCTGAGCCCATCTTAATGGCTATAAAGAAAGCACTTCTTGGGAGATAACTGTGACGCCCCGAAACCGGTACCATGAGGATTCCAGCGATCCCGCCGAAATCCGCACGATATCGATCCAGAGACGCCCTCCGACACGACGTGCACGACGAATCACACACGTGATGCCAGAGGAATTAACTCGAGCGGTAACATTACAACAGGATTACAATAGAGCCCACAAGAAACATATATTACAACAACGACTCCAACGAGTCAAGATACAAATATACAACTCAAGATCCGAATCATACAGAAGATCAAATGCGTCCGAGTACGGACAAGATACAAATTGGACTAAGAGTCCTGAAGATAACCAGCGGCGTCCATAACCCTGCCCAGGCCAAGCCGGAAGGGTAACCTTGCTAACGTCGTCTTCATCGAACATATCTTCATACCTGCTCGGTTATATCCCGTAGAAGCAGCAATAAGTACGGGTTCGTACTTAACAAGACTTCAAGACGTATAAGCATTCGTCAACCAGTCGTCCTTTGTACTTGAGGCACGCAGGGGACTTAGAGGACGCAAGAGGAACGTCATAGGCAATATGGTGGAGTTAAGCGGCAGCGCGCAAGCACTAAAAACCTATAGAGACACTCTACAACATTCGTCTAAACAGAGAAGGTGAGAGAGCGCACAACTAACAGTTCTATACTCTGCAAACATAACACAGCCGATGCGTTCCCCCTTCGCAAAGAGGTACTTACAAAGGCACTCACACGGTTGACAAGTTTTAACCAGTTATTATTTAAGTTGTTCTATCTTACTACACAAGTTATTAATAATAAACAACAGGTGTAAGTTGTCAATGGTCGAGTCATACAGCTCCAAGTTGTCCATAACCGCGGACGCAGCTTATCGATAAGATTGTAACCCTGTAGGGGTGCCCAAATGTGCCCACACGCACGCTCAACCCACTTGCGACAGGTGGATATCACGACTCGCACTCTCCTTCACGACAGCAATGTCCAGGAAGCCACCTAACTAAGTTAAACCGTATCGAAGTCCGGCCGTGCTCCGAAGCGGACTTAGCTGTTTGCGTCTACGGCTTTCGGATGGAAACAGTGCCCGCAGGGTGAATCCATCTTCAGCAATACGTACCGCATCCTACGAGCGTGCAAGAGACAACGGGGTTACAAGGCAACATGGCTTCCCCAAGAGTAACATCATATCATCCGACCACAAAGAAACAAGCTTGCACGCCCGGGAGAAACAAAACAAACATCCAAACTAGTTGTGGCCACTGGACAAAGCTGTAGATTCCGGCAGTGGTCGAGGGGAGACCCGGTAAGCATACCCACGTGTGGTTAGAGCGCTCAGTCTCGGAACAGATAACAAGAACTCGGGGTCCTAAGATATTTAGGAAACACAAGTGAGCCGTCATAAAACGATCAGCTGACCCACCAATGCCTCCGCTAAACAAATGTCAACAACTAAAGTAACCATGATTCTTCCCAGCATATAACCCGATAAGATAGCAGTAACGGTAACGAGGTAAAACAGCACTAGCATGCACTACGACTCGCAAGGCAGACCCAATAACCAAACAATAGCCGTGGGAGGTGATGGTGGCAATATGGGCTGCTTGAGGTAACAAGTGGAAAGGACACGTGACAAGAACGCAACTTAAGGATAGCATGAGGGAGAAGGCAAAATAAAATAGGTGAGCGACTCCTGCAGGGACAGGAGTATAGGGAAAATGCTTGCCTGTTAAAGCTTGCCGAGGAACATCCGGAGAACTTGTCGTATCTCACCAAACCACTTCGCGATCCTATCCGGGAAGAAGCAAATGCTGGAACACACAACGGATGCACATCTTACTACTACGGCAAAAGAATCAGCATGATCATGATATGATATGCATGGCATGGCAAACATGATGCGGCGATGCAACTTATCCAATTTAAGCGGAATTGGAATTCCGACACACAATTATTAGGTTCAAGTTATTTATCTACCCCGCATATTAAATGTTATTAGCATGGCAAAGACATGGCATGGGTGAGCTACGCAATTTAAATGGAACCGGGATAAGAGATAAGTAGTCCCGCACAATTCCATATTTAATTAGGTGATTCGCTATTTACCCCGGAACCACAAGATGCACGATGCGTTGTAACATGTATGGATGATGTTGATGCACAAGATAGATGCACATTTAGAAAATATGTATAGGTTTGGTTAGGGTTTGGGTCTCACGGTATCGGGTCGGAGAGCGGACGTCGGATGGAACAGGAAGTAGACGAAGCGGCAGGTTCGGCCTTGGAATCCGAGAAGGAGAACTTGGGGTACCGAGACGAAGGTCTTCGTGTTCGTAGCATCACTGCAGTACCATAGCACCGTTCCACACACAGCACCATGGCATCACCAACAACAGCACAGCTCCAATTTCAACACGAACACCACCACAGCAAACGAGCACCAACATCTTCGCAGCACCTCACCAAAACCACCGAGAAACAGGACAGCAACATGTCCTGGCAGAGTTTAGGACAACGCCTTGTCCACGGACAGGAGCTTCGCGAGCACGAACAGCAAGGTCGCGGGTGAACTGCGACGGGCGAACTCCAGGCCAAAACGGAGGAAGACGCGCTCGGGCTGAAGCCGACGAGAAGAGCGTGAGGTCGGCGCGGGTGCGAGAGACGAGAACAACACGGCCAGGGTGGTGCTGCGGCGCGGTGGCCGGAGCCTGGGGAAGGGCGAGGGCCGCACGGAGGCTTGCAGGGATGCGGCGGGGCGGCGCGCTGCAGCGTAGAGGAGCTGGCGACGGCGGGCTGGAGGATGGAGAAGCGGGGCCGACAGATGGAGGTGAAGCAGAGGTCGGCCGAGCGTCGAGGAAGGGAGATGGAGGCGGGGCGCGGCGGCTGCCAGCGAGGGCGAGGACAGCGCGGGCGCTGGGGAGGAGGCACGCGGCCGGGCGAGGAAGCAGGGCGGCGCGGGATCGAGAGGGGCACGGGCGGCGCGGGATCGAGAGGGGCACGGGCGGCGCTCGCAGACGAGGGGGCCGTGTCGGGCTCGGGGATGGAAGGAGAGCAGAGAGACTGAGAGAGAGGTGGGAGGACTCGATCGCGAAAAGAAAAGAACGAGGGGTGTTTCTGCAAAAGAGGGGGGCCGGCGGCGGAGGGGGTGGAAGGGAAAAGAGCCAGGGAGCTCGGTGGGATTAGGGTTTGGCTGGGGGCGGCCGAGCTGGGCCGGAGCTGGGCCTGGCCAGTGGCTGCCGGCTGGGCTGCTCTCTCTCCTTTTTTATTTTAAAAATGTTTTCTTTATTGTTTTCTGTTTTGTTTGAAAGCCATTTCAAATAGTTTTTATATAAAAAAATAACTAGAGAACGATATATTTTTATTTGGGATAAAAGGAGGGGAGTAATTGTAAAACAAAATAGGGTTTAATAAAATAATTTTGGGATCCAAATATGCATGATGCACATGATGATGCATAAAAGAAAAAACAACAGACAAAATCTATTAGGGGTATATCCGGGGCCGTTACAATCGACACCACTAACAAGGAACCTCGCCCCGAGGTTCCACGTCCGAGTACGGGGGAGAGAGGTGGAACTATCGGGTCTTCAGGCAACGTGTCGATCTCCTCGACACCACTAACAAGAATTGTTACTCCATGCTGATTGGGCGACACCACTAACAAGAAGTCGTTGCCCCGTCGGTGATGATGCACTCTGTCGGATCCTCCGAAGATCGGACCTATTAGGATAAGGCAAAGATCGTCCAACCCACGTCGGAACCTAAGACTCAGAAAACTCAGATAAGAGAGAAGACTCAAAACTCGTAAAGATAAGAGGAGAAAGAATAGAGGTAAGGAGAAAAATCAGAACTAATCAGATCTATCCAACGAATTTTAGAAAATAGTTTTGACACTAGACACAACAACGTTTGTTGGCAAGGTTATCCTACAGGCTGGACTAGTGGGGTACCGTCAACCTGAGGCTCTGATACCAACTTGTGATGCCCCGGAACCGGTACCATGAGGATTCCAGCGATCCCGCCGAAATCCGCACGATATCGATCCGGAGACGCCCTCCGACACGACGTGCACGACGAATCACACACGTGATGCCAGAGGAATTAATACGAGCGGTAACATTACAACAGGATTACAATAGAGCCCACAAGAAACATATATTACAACAACGACTCCAACGAGTCAAGATACAAATATACAACTCAAGATCCGAATCATACAGAAGATCAAATGCATCCGAGTACGGACAAGATACAAATTGGACTAAGAGTCCTGAAGATAACCAGCGGCGTCCATAACCCTGCCCAGGCCAAGCCGGAAGGGTAACCTTGCTAACGTCATCTTCATCGAACATATCTTCATACCTGCCCGGTTATATCCCGTAGAAGCAGCAATAAGTACGGGTTCGTACTTAACAAGACTTCAAGACGTATAAGCATTCGTCAACCAGTCGTCCTTTGTACTTGAGGCACGCAGGGGACTTAGAGGACGCAAGAGGAACGTCATAGGCAATATGGTGGAGTTAAGCGGCAGCGCGCAAGCACTAAAAACCTATAGAGACACTCTACAACATTCGTCTAAACAGAGAAGGTGAGAGAGCGCACAACTAACAGTTCTATACTCTGCAAACATAACACAGCCGATGCGTTCCCCCTTCGCAAAGAGGTACTTACAAAGGCACTCACACGGTTGACAAGTTCTAACCAGTTTGTTATCACCGGATTTTGGCCAAATCAGGAGATGTGCCGTAATTGAGATGGGCTTGGAGGATATACACGTGGAGCGTCTCTGAAGCGGCCTTGCACGAGAGTTTGGGCTAGATCGCCCGTGTATCTGTATATTATAATAGATTGCATCTTAGTTTAGAATTAAGAGATAGAGTTTAGCTCGTACACGGTTAGGTGTATTCCAAAGATAGAAAGTCTACGGACTATAAATATGTACCTAGGGTTATTGAGAAAGGAGGACGACCACGTTCACAACAAACACAATCTAGGCGCATCGCCACCCCTTGTTTCGAGGGTTTCTTCCGGGTAAGCATCATGCTGCCTAGATCGCATCTTGCGATCTAGGAGTATAGGTTTATTCGTTATCTGGTGTTGCTCGTACTGAAGCCTTGTTGATGGCGAGCAACACTACTTATCGTGGATGTTTTGGGGCTTGCATCGATGCTTTTCTTATATGCTTGCTTAGCTATGCTGCCCCTCGATGTCTAGCCGCCCTTACACCTATCTTAGGTGTAAGGGCGGCATCTTGCTTCATCTTTATTTAGTAGATTTGATCTGTTATAGTTGCTCCTTGTTCTGCAAGGATTAGTTTGATATCCGTATGGCTAGGCCTTGCAAACGGGTTGAACGATCCGGTAGTGCGTTAGGTATGGTTTGCCGATCCTAGAAGGGATGTTCCGGGAATCGACTCTATGTTGGTTTTTAGGCCTCTTTTAGGGTTAGTTTTCCATTATCTTTCGTATCTGCTAGGCTCAACTACGTGTAGGATGTTCCGGTTATACGGTGAAAACCCTAAACTGTCGTAGATCGATTTAGCTTAATACTAATGAAGCAGGATACCCATGTTATTGCAAGATCTAATATGAACCATGGGTAAATCGGCTCTTTGAGCCGATGAGCAGGGTAACCTGAGAGCCGATCGAGGCTCATTTAATGTTTACGTGTCTACCATGCAGGAAACTAATCGAAGCGATCCAACACCTTCCTGACCAGGTATAGGTCAGGTGGCACGCCCTTGCGACCGTCAGGACGTGTGCCAGAGCATTGCGGGCCGTCGCCCGAGGGACCAGGGCCCACCAGCAGTCCTGGGAGCCTCCCGGCTCTTCGTGTTGCTTGTCGCTGCTCGCCGGTGGGTTTTGGTAGGCAACACAGTTATTATTTAAGTTGTTCTATCTTACTACACAAGTTATTAATAATAAACAACAGGTGTAAGTTCTCTATGGTCGAGTCATACAGCTCCAAGTTGTCCATAACCGCGGACGCGGCTTATCGATAAGATTGTAACCCTGCAGGGGTGCCCAAATGTGCCCACACGCACGCTCAACCCACTTGCGACAGGTGGATATCACGACTCGCACTCTCCTTCACGACAGCAATGTCCAGGAAGCCACCTAACTAAGTTAAACCGTATCGAAGTCCGGCCGTGCTCCGAAGCGGACGTAGCTGTTTGCGTCTACGGCTTTCGGATGGAAACAGTGCCCGCAGGGTGAATCCATCTTCAGCAATACGTACCGCATCCTACGAGCGTGCAAGAGACAACGGGGTTACAAGGCAACATGGCTTCCCCAAGAGTAACATCATATCATCCGACCACAAAGAAACAAGCTTGCACGCCCGGGAGAAACAAAACAAACATCCAAACTAGTTGTGGCCACTGGACAAAGCTGTAGATTCCGGCAGTGGTCGAGGGGAGACCCGGTAAGCATACCCACGTGTGGTTAGAGCGCTCAGTCTCGGAACAGATAACAAGCACTCGGGGTCCTAAGATATTTAGGAAACACAAGTGAGCCGTCATAAAACGATCAGCTGACCACCAATGCCTCCGCTAAACAAATGTCAACCACTAAAGTAACCATGATTCTTCCCAGCATATAACCCGATAAGATAGCAGTAATGGTAACGAGGTAAAACAGCACTAGCATGCACTACGACTCGCAAGGCAGACCCGATAACCAAACAATAGCCGTGGGAGGTGATGGTGGCAATATGGGCTGCTTGAGGTAACAAGTGGAAAGGACACGTGACAAGAACGCAACTTAAGGATAGCATGAGGGAGAAGGCAAAATAAAATAGGTGAGCGACTCCTGCAGGGACAGGAGTATAGGGAAAATGCTTGCCTGTTAAAGCTTGCCGAGGAACATCCGGAGAACTTGTCGTATCTCACCAAACCACTTCGCGATCCTATCCGGGAAGAAGCAAATGCTGGAACACACAACGGATGCACATCTTACTACTACGGAAAAAGAATCAGCATGATCATGATATGATATGCATGGCATGGCAAACATGATGCGACGATGCAACTTATCCAATTTAAGCGGAATTGGAATTCCGACACACAATTATTAGGTTCAAGTTATTTATCTACCCCGCATATTAAATGTTATTAGCATGGCAAAGACATGGCATGGGTGAGCTACGCAATTTAAATGGAACCGGGATAAGAGATAAGTAGTCCCGCACAATTCCATATTTAATTAGGTGATTCGCTATTTACCCCGGAACCACAAGATGCACGATGCGTTGTAACATGTATGGATGTTGTTGATGCACAAGATAGATGCACATTTAGAAAATAGGTATAGGTTTGGTTAGGGTTTGGGTCTCACGGTATCGGGTCGGAGAGCGGACGTCGGATGGAACAGGAAGTAGACGAAGCGGCAGGTTCAGCCTTGGAATCCGAGAAGGAGAACTTGGGGTACCGAGACGAAGGTCTTCGTGTTCGTAGCATCGCTGCAGTACCATAGCACCGTTCCACACACAGCACCATGGCATCACCAACAACAGCACAGCTCCAATTTCAACATGAACACCACCACAACAAACGAGCACCAACATCTTCGCAGCACCTCACCAAAACCACCGAGAAACAGGACAGCAACATGTCCTGGCAGAGTTTAGGACAACGCCTTGTCCACGGACAGGAGCTTCGCGAGCATGAACAGCAAGGTCGCGGGTGAACTGCGACGGGCGAACTCCGGGCCAAAACGGAGGAAGACGCGCTCGGGCTGAAGCCGACGAGAAGAGCGTGAGGGCGGCGCGGGTGCGAGAGACGAGAACAGCACGGCCAGGGTGGTGCTGCGGCGCGGTGGCCGGAGCCTGGGGAAGGGCGAGGGCCGCACGGAGGCTTGCAGGGATGCGGCGGGGCGGCGCGCTGCAGCGTAGAGGAGCTGGCGACGGCGGGCTGGAGGATGGAGAAGCGGGGCCGACGGATGGAGGTGAAGCAGAGGCCGGCCGAGCGTCGAGGAAGGGAGATGGAGGCGGGGCACGGCAGCTGCCAGCGAGGGCGAGGACAGCGCGGACGCTCGGGAGGAGGCACGCGGCCGGGCGAGGAAGCAGGGCGGCGCGGGATCGAGAGGGGCACGGGCGGCGCGGGATCGAGAGGGGCACGGGCGGCGCTCGCAGACGAGGGGGCCGTGTCGGGCTCGGGGATGGAAGGAGAGCAGAGAGACTGAGAGAGAGGTGGGAGGACTCGATCGCGAAAAGAAAAGAACGAGGGGGTTTTCTGCAAAAGAGGGGGGCCGGCGGCGGAGGGGGGTGGAAGGGAAAAGAGCCAGGGAGCTCGGTGGGATTAGTGTTTGGCTGGGGGCGGCCGAGCTGGGCCGGAGCTGGGCCTGGCCGGTGGCTGCCGGCTGGGCTGCTCTCTCTCCTTTTTTTATTTTAAAAATGTTTTCTTTATTGTTTTCTGTTTTGTTTGAAAGCCATTTCAAATAGTTTTTATATAAAAAAATAACTAGAGAACGATATATTTTTATTTAGGATAAAAGGAGGGGAGTAATTGTAAAACAAAATAGGGTTTAATAAAATAATTTTGGGATCCAAATATGCATGATGCACATGATGATGCATAAAAGAAAAACAACAGACAAAATCAATTAGGGGTATATCCGGGGCCGTTACAATAACCCATGTCTTTATTTTGCTACTGTTTTGTTGTGTTTTGGAAGTTGTTACTACTGTAGCAACCTCTCCTTATCTTTATTTTATTGCAATGTTGTGCCAAGTGAAGTCTCTAATAGAAGATTGATACTAGATTTGGATTACTGCGCAGAAACAGATTTCTTGCTATCACGAATCTGGGTATGATTCTCTGTAGGTAACTCAGAAAAATCTGCCAATTTACGTGAATGATCCTCAGATATGTACGCAACTTTCATTAGTTTTGAGTTTTCTGATTTGAGCAACGGAAGTACCTCTTAAAAATTCGTGTTTACTGGCTGTTCTGTTTTGACAGATTCTGTCTCTGTTTTTTTGCATTGTCTCTTGTGGACTTTAAGTAAGGCTTTCTAGACGTGGAGAGCTGTAGCTAATGTTTTATTGAGTTCTTGCAATGTGTCACTACAGGACTAAAGTGGATTAAAGTTTTTTGAGTACTAACCCCTCTAATGAAGTTTATGAGAAGTTTGGTGTGAAGGAAGTTTTCAAGGGTCAAGAGAGGAGGATGATATATGATCAAGAAGAGTGAAAAGTCTAAGCTTGGGGATGCCCCCGTGGTTCATCCCTGCATATTTCAAGAAGACTCAAGCGTCTAAGCTTGGGGATGCCCAAGGCATCCCCTTCTTCATCAACTTATCAGGTTCTTCTATTGAAACTATATTTTTATTAGGTCACATCTTATGTGCTTTACTTGAAGCGTCTGTGTGTTTTTATTTTTGTTTATGTTTGAATAAATTCGGATCCTAGCAATCCTTGTTTGGGAGAGAGACACGCTCCGCTTTTTCATATGAACACTTGTGTTCTTCGTCTTACTTTTAATGTTCAATGATAAAAGTTGGAAGCTATTGCATTTATTGCTATTTGGTTGGAACAAGAAAATGCCTCATATTGTCTTGGATAATTTGATACTTGGCAATTGTTTTGAGCTCTCAAGTAGATCATGATTAAGCTCTTGCATCATGTAGTTTAAACCTATTAGTGGAGAACTACCGTAGAGCTTGTTGAAATTGGTTTGCGTGATTGGTCTCTCTAAGGTCTAGATATTTTCTGGTAAAAGTGTTTGAGCAACAAGGAAGACAGTGTAGAGTTTTATAATGCTTGCAATATGTTCTTATGTAAGTTTTGTTGTACCGGTTCATACTTGTGTTTGCTTCAAACAACCTTGCTAGCCAAAGCCTTGTACTGAGAGGAAATGCTTCTCGTGCATCCAAAACCTTGAGCCAAAACCTATGCCATTTGTGTTCACCATATCTACCTACTATGTGGTATTTCCTGCCATTCCAAGCAAATACTTCATGTGCTACCTTTAAACAATTCAAAAGCTATTATCTCTTATTTGTGTCAATGTTTTATAGCTCATGAGGAAGTATGTGGTGTTTATCTTTCGATCTTGTCATTTACTTCGGACAGACTTTCACCAATGGACTAGTGGCTTCATCCGCTTATCCAATAACTTTGCAAAAAGAGCTGGCAAAGGGGTTCCCAGCCCCAATTAATTAACTTTCATTAATAATTCTCTTCACATGCTTTGCCCTGATCTATCAGTAAGCAACTTAATTTTGCAAATAGACACTCCTTCATGGTATGTGAATGTTGGAAGGCACCTGAGGATTCGGTTAGCCATGGCTTGTGAAAGCAAAAGGTTGGGAGGAGTGTCAACCATAAATAAAACTAAAATACATGTGTAAACAAAAGAGAAGAGGGATGATCTACCTTGCTGGTAGAGATAACGTCCTTCATGGGAGCCGCTCTTGAAATTCTGGTTGATGAGGTAGTTAGAGTACCCATTACCATTCTTTGACAACAACAAACACCTCTCAAAACTTTACTTTTATGCTCTCTATATGATTTCAAAACTTAAAAAGCTCTAGCACATGATTTAATCCCTGCTTCCCTCTGCGAAGGGCCATTCTTTTACTTTTATGTTGAGTCAGTTTACCTACTTCCTTCCATCTTAGAAGCAAACACTTGTGTCAACTGTGCATTGATTCTTACATACTTGCTTATTTGCATTCATCATATTACTTTGTGTTGACAATTATCCATGAGATATGAATGTTGAAAGTTGAAAGCAACTGCTGAAACTTAAATCTTCCTTTGTGTTGCTTCGATGCTTTACTTTGAATTTATTGCTTTATGAGTTAACTCTTATGCAAGACTTTTGATGCTTGTCTTGGAAGTACTATTCATGAAAAGTTTTGCTATATGTTATCTATTTGTTAGCAACTATAGATCATTGCCTTGAGTCACTTCATTCATCTCATATGCTTTACAATAGTATGATCAAGATTATGTAAGTAGCATGTCACTACAGAAATTACTCTTTTTTATCGTTTACCTACTCGAGGGCGAGCAGGAACTAAGCTTGGGGATGCTGATACGTCTCCAACGTACCTATAATTTCTGATGTTCCATGCTTGTTTTATGACAATACTTACATGTTTTGCTTGCACTTTATAATGTTTTTATGCGTTTTCCGGAACTAACCTATTAACAAGATGCCACAGTGCCAGTTCCTGTTTTCTGTTGTTTTTGGTTCCAGAAAGGCTGTTCGGGCAATATTCTCGGAATTCGACGAAATCAACGCCCAGAACCTTATTTTTCCCGGAACCTTCCAGAAAGTCAGAGGGGGACCAGAGGGGTGCCCTGGGGGCCCCACACAACAGGGCCGCGCGGGCTCCACCCTGGCCGCGCCGGCCTGTGGGGAGGAGGCCCCGTGGCCCCTCCGATTCCGACTCTTCGCCTATTTAAGCCGTCCTGACCTAAAACATCGATACCGATTGACGAAACTCCAGAAAGACTCCAGGGGCGCCGCCACCATTGCGAAACTCCAATTCGGGGGACAGAATCTCTGTTCCGGCACGCCGCCGGGACGGGGAAGTGCCCCCGGAAGCCATCTCCATCGACGCCACCGCCTCCATCATGCTCCGTGAGTAGTTCCCCCATGGACTATGGGTTCTAGCTGTAGCTAGTTGGTATTCTCTCCCCCATGTACTTCAATACAATGATCTCATGAGCTGCCTTACATGATTGAGATTCATCTGATGTAATCGGTGTTGTGTTTGTTGGGATCCGATGGATTGTTACATTATGATTAGTCTATCTATAAAGTTTGTGAAGTTATTGTTGCTGCAATCTTGTTGTGTTTAATGCTTGTCACTAGGGCCCGAGTGGCATGATCTTAGATTTAAGCTCTATACTTATTGCTTAGATTGTATCTACAAGTTGTATGCACATGTCTATGTCCGGAACCAAAGGCCCCAAAGTGACAGAAATTGGGACAACTGGAGGGGAAGGCTTAGATATGAGGATCACATGTTTTCACGGAGTGTTAATGCTTTGCTCCGGTGCTCTATTAAAAGGAGTACCTTAATTTCCAGTAGATTCCCTAGAGGCCCGGCTGCCACCGGCTGGTAGGACAAAAGATGTTGTACAAGTTTCTCATTGCGAGCACGTATGACTATATATGGGAAACATGCCTACATGATATAATAATCTTGATGTTCTGTCTTAACCAAACAGGCACAAGCTTATCGCCAAATGTCCCTTCTATTAAGAAGACCCCCCCGGCCGTGAAGCTTATCCCGGGGATGTTTTTTATTTGCATTCACGCCTTTTAGAAAGAGCCGCGAAATTAAATTCTCTTTTAGGCGAAGGAAGTATGACCGCTTTACCAATAGTTGAGACTCAATCTGGAGACGTTTCTGCCTATATTCCTACTAATGTACCTTTGTTTGCTCTGTGCTGCATCTTCTTTAAAGATGCATTGCATCCAATGGAATCCCGACTCCCTTCTTTTTTGATTTCCATTCTATTTAGATATGGTGTAGATCTAATTCTTATATAAAGAAAACTCTATCGCTTCACTTGTTATTGGAGAGTTACTACTAGTGTAGATAGCTGGGAACCCCGGTCCATCTTTCGTCATCATATACTTGTTCCTACATGTCATTGGAAGTAGTATCAACTATTTTCTGGTGCCATTGCTCTCATATTACTGCTCCTGCTCTTTGTGTTTATTACTTATACGCTCTCATATTACTATTTGCTTTCACATCACCCCTGCTACTAGTGCTTTTCCAGGTGCAGCTGAATTGACAACTCAGTTGTTAAGGCTTATAAGTATTCTTTACCTCCCCTTGTGTCGAATCAATAAATTTGGGTTTTACTTCCCTCGAATACTGTTGCGATCCCCTATAGTTGTGGGTTATCAGGGGACCAATCCGCAAGTCTTCACCAGGAAAACACAATCAAGAAAGGCGTTTCATCTTGGTGTGATCAAGATTGTCATCATCTAGCACAAGTGGAATGCACAAGGTTAAGATTTGCTCTTGATAGGCTTTCTCTTTACCGGTTTCTTGTGGTTATCGAGACCGGGTTTTCAAATCAGTAGCCGTACTATCAAGAGGGCTCTCGAGTGAGTAACTTGATCGTATAGTTTAGAGAGAGCTCAAATCCTTGCATGCTTTGCATCATCTTTCTTGGTTGTTATTTGGATCTTATCCATGTTATGTTTTAGAGCTCTTTGTCATTCTCATTACAAGCTCTAGTTCAACTAAAACGGATTTCGCATGAAATACTTGTTACGTTCTAATTATTGGAGTTTTTACCGGTTCTAAGAGGTTCCACCTCTAAATTCATGGAAAAAAACTGCCCACTTGTTCTTCAGATTTTGTGGGGTAGCGATCGTTGTTATGTTTCCAACCAAATTGGTTTCATCCTATTTGGAGTTCAGATGTGGAAGGTCTCATTGTTTGTGTTTCATTAGTTTTTGTAGTTCTAGACCAAAGACTCCGGTGTCTCTTAGACCGGGGACTACAACCCTCACAGGTCGGAGAGTCCAACCCTGGTATGTTCGCAAAGATGTAAGGTCCAGAGACTTTGTCTTGACATCAAGGACTCTAGTCTAGAGACTCTGGCTCTTGGCACATTGAAGCCTTTTAGGCTGGAGACTCAGCTCCTTAGAGTTTGGAGACTCCTGTCTTTCTTGTTGCTGACACAGTGAATGCCAGAGACTCCGGTCCTCCAAGGACGAAGTCTTCAGGGTAAGTTGTCCGCATTGGCTAGATTTTGAAAAATAGTATATAAATCCTTATTCTTCCCCAAATGGGGGCAATTGTTCCATTTTCTCTCTCTTCCATTGTTGACCTTGAGCAGCTTGCCCTGGCTCGCCATTCCTCATATGCTTCTTGAATTTTTTTTGAGGAAAAAGTGAGAGGAGATCTAGATCTACGTTACCACCAATCAATATCCTCTCTAAGTGAGGGTGACATAGTAGATCTAGATATTGGAGTTCTTTGTGGATTTCCTTTGTTCTTCCTCTCTTATTCCCCAATATCTTTTTTAGCTAGTGGGGAATTTGAGAGTGAAGGATTTGAGCACCTTGTGTGTTCTTGCCATTGCATTAGGTGCATCTGTTTGAGTTGTACATGGTGATACATGGAAGTGAAAGTTTTTGAGCCATTTCCCTCAGGTGCATATACTTGGAGATTTTTCATGTTGGGTCTTTGGGCCCTAGATGGCTTGGTGACCTTAGCGGTGTTCTTGAGGCTTCCAATTAAGTTCCGGAGATTCCTCAACCTTGAGGCCTTTTGTGGCTGATTTCCGGGGAGACTCCAATTAAGTTGTGGAGATTTCCCCAAGATTGTGCGGATTTGGTGACCACCCTAATGGGTCCCCTAGTGTATCGTGGCATCTTGCATTGTTCAGGGCAGTCGAGGGACAAAGAAAGGATCAATCTCATTGTCAACTCAACCCTAGTTTTTAGCAGTCGAGCACCTTTTCGGCTGAAACCTTCGAGATCTACTTGCCCTCTACTTCCGCGAAACCCAAGCCTACAACTTGTAGGCATTGACAAGTTAATACCTTGTCACCTGGTTCTTGGAAGTAACATCAAAGGTGATGCCTGCAATTAGATATTTAGCTTGATTCATGTTGCCTCCGGTCTTTTCCAAAGATGATGGTGCCCAACTCGGCTTCTGGGCTATTGTTGCCGTCCCCGGATCCGAGTGCCCTAGGAAGGGATTTCTCGGCTTTTGAAGAGGAATTTTCCATGGAAACGGATGGCATGAGTTTCCAAACTTTGTTGGGCGGGACTGGGCCTCCTCGCTCGGATGGGAGCTTGCTGGCCTTGCTCAGGTACACATGAATCTTGTCTCCAATCTTCACTCGCCCCTGCCAGGACACCGACTGCTACTCATGGCACATGATCTTCTAGTGCACTCGTCGTGGCTGGCGAAGGAGGTGCCGCATCCCAGTCGAATTGGGGCGCTGTCCACACACAAGTTAACGAAGCTTGGTCCTTGGCCCAGAAAGCCATCGAGGTGATTGGAAGCATGCAACTAGCCCTCCACATCTTATCCGCCAAAGAAAGCTCCAATTCTATCGGAGAAGGAGAAAACTTGGCGCCAAAGAGGGAGCTTGAGGATTTTTGGGGCGATTGTGCCCAGCTAGAAGGCAAGGTGGCCAAGCTGTCAAGCGCCGGGGATGTGTCGGCGGCCCGCAAGCGGGAGTCGGAGGCTCGAGAAGTCGAACTGCAACAACAACTAGCGGCTTCCCGCCTGGACGTTCCTCGATTGGAGGAGAGGGTTAAGCATATGTCGTACTAGCTGGAAGACACCAAGAAGGAGACGGTGCAAGTGTTGCAGTCACTCCAAGTGGAGAAGGCAGATAGTTACACGCATATGACCATGTTGCTACAGGTGAACTCTTGGATGGACGAGATACTATCCTCTCTCGGTTTGCCCCTAATAGACATGCCTGGGCCGGATGACACCGGTGTCGGCGCCCACTTCTTTGAGGTTCTCTTAGACCGCTTCGAGGGTCTTCGCTTCTCCATAGATGTGCTGCTAGAGGAGGAAGGCAAGGATGTGGTGGTGAAGACTACCCAAATGATTATGTCCAAGCTCGACTATCACATTTCGGGCTTCGACGCCAAAATGATCTTCCAGCCTCTTGTTCCCGACAAGGACCTGGAGGACTCTAGGGTTGCCGTGGAGCCTGTGGTCAACACGGTGACGACGAAGATGATTTGCAAACCGTTGGGTTAAGAGGCTATATCATCGTCCATTGTATTTGCTCTAAGAGCGAATACAAAATAGATTTTAGTGTACGGATTAATCGGGCCAGCTTTTGTACTCGGTATTTTAAATAACACATGTACTGCCATGGGCCTGTCCACGGGTATTCTCAGTCACACCTCCCGGAGGAGTTGATCAGGTATACACTTAATGAGGCCCCGGATACAATCGATGCTTAAAATACTGAAGTCTTTGCGAACAACTTATCTATACGAGACGACCACTCCTGTTATAGTCCCCAAACGAAGCCTGCGTTGATCTTTGCTTCCTATTCGTGTCATAGATGCGAGTCCACCTTCCTATTTCACCGGTGTGGCAAGGAACACCACTCTTCCGGCCACATACCGGGCGACCAGAAAAAAGCAAGGCACCATTCACATATTTTTCATCACTACCTCTCTCCGGGCCACATAGCAGGGAGGTGCTCAACCCCAGTTGCCCCTCGGGCACCCTGGGCCACGCCTTCATTTCTGAAGCTTGGGCGCCCCTCTCTCCTACTGCTCCACGGGGAGGCACTTGACCCCGGTTGCCTATCAGGGAGACTGAGGAAGATAAGCGACAAGAAAGATTTTCTCTTTAATACTCCGATCATCGCCCCTCTCTGGCCATGTGGTGAGGAGGTGCTTCCTACCGGCTATCCCTTGGGAATCCCGAGAAAGGTGGGTGGCGATTGGGTCTTCATTTCCGAAGCTTGGTCGTTGCGTCTCTCCGATCGCGCCGCGGGGGAGGTGCTTGATGAAAGAAAGCGAATGCCGCCTAGAGGGGGGGTGAAAACGTGGTTTAGAACTTTTACGAACATGGCTTAACAAATGCAGAATAAAACTAGAGGAATTTTCCATGGAAACGGATGGCATGAGTTTCCAAACTTTGTTGGGCGGGACTGGGCCTCCTCGCTCGGATGGGAGCTTGCTGGCCTTGCTCAGGTACACATGAATCTTGTCTCCAATCTTCACTCGCCCCTGCCAGGACACCGACTGCTACTCATGGCACATGATCTTCTAGTGCACTCGTCGTGGCTGGCGAAGGAGGTGCCGCATCCCAGTCGAATTGGGGCGCTGTCCACACACAAGTTAACGAAGCTTGGTCCTTGGCCCAGAAAGCCATCGAGGTGATTGGAAGCATGCAACTAGCCCTCCACATCTTATCCGCCAAAGAAAGCTCCAATTCTATCGGAGAAGGAGAAAACTTGGCGCCAAAGAGGGAGCTTGAGGATTTTTGGGGCGATTGTGCCCAGCTAGAAGGCAAGGTGGCCAAGCTGTCAAGCGCCGGGGATGTGTCGGCGGCCCGCAAGCGGGAGTCGGAGGCTCGAGAAGTCGAACTGCAACAACAACTAGCGGCTTCCCGCCTGGACGTTCCTCGATTGGAGGAGAGGGTTAAGCATATGTCGTACTAGCTGGAAGACACCAAGAAGGAGACGGTGCAAGTGTTGCAGTCACTCCAAGTGGAGAAGGCACATAGTTACACGCATATGACCATGTTGCTACAGGTGAACTCTTGGATGGACGAGATACTATCCTCTCTCGGTTTGCCCCTAATAGACATGCCTGGGCCGGATGACACCGGTGTCGGCGCCCACTTCTTTGAGGTTCTCTTAGACCGCTTCGAGGGTCTTCGCTTCTCCATAGATGTGCTGCTAGAGGAGGAAGGCAAGGATGTGGTGGTGAAGACTACCCAAATGATTATGTCCAAGCTCGACTATCACATTTCGGGCTTCGACGCCAAAATGATCTTCCAGCCTCTTGTTCCCGACAAGGACCTGGAGGACTCTAGGGTTGCCGTGGAGCCTGTGGTCAACACGGTGACGACGAAGATGATTTGCAAACCGTTGGGTTAAGAGGCTATATCATCGTCCATTGTATTTGCTCTAAGAGCGAATACAAAATAGATTTTAGTGTACGGATTAATCGGGCCAGCTTTTGTACTCGGTATTTTAAATAACACATGTACTGCCATGGGCCTGTCCACGGGTATTCTCAGTCACACCTCCCGGAGGAGTTGATCAGGTATACACTTAATGAGGCCCCGGATACAATCGATGCTTAAAATACTGAAGTCTTTGCGAACAACTTATCTATACGAGACGACCACTCCTGTTATAGTCCCCAAACGAAGCCTGCGTTGATCTTTGCTTCCTATTCGTGTCATAGATGCGAGTCCACCTTCCTATTTCACCGGTGTGGCAAGGAACACCACTCTTCCGGCCACATACCGGGCGACCAGAAAAAATCAAGGCACCATTCACATATTTTTCATCACTACCTCTCTCCGGGCCACATAGCAGGGAGGTGCTCAACCCCAGTTGCCCCTCGGGCACCCTGGGCCACGCCTTCATTTCTGAAGCTTGGGCGCCCCTCTCTCCTACTGCTCCACGGGGAGGCACTTGACCCCGGTTGCCTATCAGGGAGACTGAGGAAGATAAGCGACAAGAAAGATTTTCTCTTTAATACTCCGATCATCGCCCCTCTCTGGCCATGTGGTGAGGAGGTGCTTCCTACCGGCTATCCCTTGGGAATCCCGAGAAAGGTGGGTGGCGATTGGGTCTTCATTTCCGAAGCTTGGTCGTTGCGTCTCTCCGATCGCGCCGCGGGGGAGGTGCTTGATGAAAGAAAGCGAATGCCGCCTAGAGGGGGGGTGAAAACGTGGTTTACAACTTTTACGAACATGGCTTAACAAATGCAGAATAAAACTAGCATTTAATTTGCTAAGCACAAAGCCTATATAACTAGGGTTCACCTATGTGCCCCAACAACTTATGCTAAGCAATATAAGCAACTATGTGATAGCGAGATATATAACTTCAAGAACGAAGGCTATCACAAAGTAAAGTACATAAGTAAAGAGCTTGGGTATATGAATAATTGAGGTGACACGAAGACGATGATATATCCTGAATTTCACACTCTTGCGAGTGCTACTCTCCATCAGAGCAGAGCGGAGGACAAAGCGATCCAAACGCCACGAAGGCCTCACCGTATTATCCTCGAGCCTTCCCACCAAAATGGAAGTCCTCGATCCACTATGGAACCTTAAGGGTGGTCACCGAACCCGCACAAAGCTTGGGGCAATCTCCACAACTAAATTGGATGCTGCCAATAAATTGCCACAAAGTACTCTTGCTTGAGGAATCTCCACAACTTAATTGGAGGCCCCAAGAACACCACTAAGCCACTAAGACATCTAGGGTCCAAGGACCCAAGAGGATCAAGCTCCGGGAACAAAATCCCGAAGTATATAACTTTCACCTCCACGTATCACCGCGGAGAGGTCAAACCGATGCACCAAATGCAATGGCAAGAGCACCACTATGTAAGGGTACATTGCCCCTAAGTGTGTTTTTGGTAATTAATGACAATCCTCTATGGACTAAGGGTGAAGATTGAATTCAAGTTGGTCAACACATGAATCATAAAGAGTGTACCACTTTGGATCATGTGATCTTGTGGTATGGTAAGCCTTATCAATTATGCTTCATGAGCTAACCCACTATATATGTGATTTTGTGTTGTCTCTGTGGGTTAGGTATCTTGCCATGGGCTTGCATCGAGAATATGATCTCATATAGCCCATTTGAGGATGGCATCAAGGTTGAGAAGGGCAAGATCAATGTGTGCATATCGAGAAGATCATGCTTGAAGCTTACCGTCCATTTGGTGATAATAGACCTGTGATGATGTGCCTCAATGAAGCTATCCAATCATGGTGTATGGGGGAGCATTTGTGTGTCTTCACGAATGAACAATGATCAAGTGAGGCATTCCGGCTTGAGTGGAGCTTGAAGCGTTGTCATCAAGATCAAGCGGGGTGCGCAAGGCAAAGGTATGGCCTTGCTAGGTTTTCCTTTTACCGGTCTCAAGGTGGTTGTTGGGAGACCGGGTTAAAGGATAGATAGCCGCACTATCAAGAGGGGCTTTCGGTTGGGTAACTTAATCACATCGTCTTAGGGAGCTCAATCATTTGCATCCTTTTCATCCTTTGCATCCCTATATTCTTTTTTCTTCTTAGTGTTTCTCTGTGTGAGGTTCTTGAGCTTGTTGCTAGCTTTTCAACAAGCCCAAGTTCATCGAAAACGGAATCCATATGCATCTTCTATTGCGTTTTCTAGCTATTTTGGATGTCTTTACTGTTTCTTGACGTTGGGAGGCTTCCTCTCTAAAATCATCTAAACATATTCTGTGAGGAGTCTCAATACTTAGTCGTTATCTTTCCAACAAAATTTGATTCATCTCAATCGGAGTTTCGGAACATCGTGAGAATAGCTTTTAGTTCTTGGAGAAAATGATCTTTTGAGCAAACTCGAGCAACCCAGCATATAGCCCGGCCTGCCGGGTGCTGCTACCGGGTAGCCCAACATATAGCCCGGCCTACCGGGTGCTGATTCCAGGTAGCTCGGCCACTGCCGAGATGGCTGCCGAGTTGCGCGAATCAGCCCTAAAACGGCTAGTTTTCTCCTTGGACTATATATATGCCTTCTACCTCCTTGAGGAGGTAAGGTCAACCATTCTATTTTCTCTCTCTCTCTCTCCTTACACCATTGTTGAACCTCAAAAGCTTGCTTCCTCTCCATCCCTCCTACGATTCTTGCATATTATTGAGGGATTTGAAAGAGGAGATCTAGATCTACAACTCCACCAATCCTTTCCTCCTCTTTGTGAGGGGAACTCTTGGAATCTAGATCTTGGAGTCATTTGTTGATTTCCTCCATTCTTCTTCCTCTCTAATTCCTCCCTAGCATTTGTTGCTTTGGTGAGATTTGAGTGTGAGAGATTTGAACACCTTTGGTGTTCTTGCTTTTGCATCCTTGCATAAGTGTTGAGCTCTCCATTACCATTTGTTCGAGTGAGAGACCGTGAGCTTGTTACTCTTGTGAGGGTGACCTCCTAGTTGGCTTGGTGGTTGGTGCTCCAGTGACCTCTTCGTGGAAGATTGTGAAGAGGCCCGGGCTTCTCCTTCGTGGAGCTTGTGAAGTGGTTGTGGAGCTTGCCATCTCCGGAGTGGAGAAAAAGCTAGCCATAAGGGAAAGGCCTTTGACCTTCGTGGTATTGGCTTGGAGAAGAAGGTGAGCCTTCGTGGAGTTCGGGAGACCTTCGTAGTAGCCCGCATCTCTCCAACATGTCGTACCTTACCTTGTGTGGGGGAACACAGGAATACATCTTCGTCTCCGTGTGTTTCGGTTATCTCTATACCCGAGTTTACTTTCCTTGTGATAGCCATCATGCTTGAAGTACTTATATCTTGCTATCACTTGTGCTACATATATCTTGTGACTATCTTACTTATATTATTTGTTGTTGCACTTAGTTGAGCTTAGCATATTTAGGTTTTGTGCTTGTAAAATAATCGTTAGTTAATTCCGCATTCTTACAAGCCAAATCTGTAATAGTTTTTTAAACGCCTATTCACCCGCCCCCCTCTAGGCGACTTCTCGTCCTTTCACACTAAGATGCTCAAATCCTCCACTCCCAAATTCCACGAAAGCTATAAAAGCTATTGAGGAAATAAGAGAGGAAGAATAAATAGGAGGAGGAACACCAAATTTCTCCAAGATCTAGATCTAGAGAATTCCCCTCACAAAGAAAGGGATTTGATTGGTAGGATTGTAGATCTAGATCTCCTCTACCTTTTCCCTTAAATAGGAGGAAGAATCATTGAGGGATTAGAGGTAGATGAAGCTTCTCAAGGTCAACAATGGAATATAAGGTGAGTAGAAGAAGCAACCATCCCTTGGGGGATCAAGGGGGCTTTTGTAGGCCCACCCCACGAAATATGACCGTCACAACCATTTTAGACCGAACACTATGGTTTAGAACCACAGACTCTGTAACCCCAACCAGAGAGCTAGGAACACTTTAAAATAGCAAGAACAGGGTCTTTACCAGAGTCTCCGGCCGCCCCAAGACCGGATACTCTGTACCCCCCACCAGAGAGCAAGGCACAACCAAATAAAACTGAAACGGGCATAACTTGAGCAGCCGGACTCCGATTTTGATGAAATCAGGCTCGTTGGGATTAAACAAAGAGCTCTAAAAGATCATGCAGAGAACCATCATAGTCCAACAAGATAGATAAAAAATGGGGAAATGTTTAACCTATCTTATAAGAGACAAACCGGTAACACCTCCAATATGAAAAATGCAACAACTTGAGTTAGTAAACTAGGATTTAGGTGAAACCAATTTTGTTGGCAAGAGGATGACAAGAGCTACCCAGAAAAGGGTGAAGATCTAAGGAATAATTGTGGTAATTCTTTTCCACAATTTATAGGTAAAACCTCTCAATATGAAAAACCGAGAAAACTCTAATATCGAAAACGCAACAAGTGATTCATGCGGAATCAATTTTTGATGAAGTAGAGCTTGTCATGGAAATAACCACAAGCTCTAATAAAACATATGTATAAGATCCAAATAACAACCAATAAATATGATGCAAGGATGCAACGGTTTGAGATCTCTCCGAACGATACGATCGAGTTACTCACTTGAGAGCCCGACCTTTTGATAGAATGGTAGTATCCTATAAACCAGCCTCCCAAATAAACCAAGAGACCGCTAAGAAAGAAACCCTATCAAGAGCAAATTTTAACCTTGCGCACTCCATGATACGTCCAAAACGTATCTACTTTCCCGAACACTTTTGCTATTGTTTTGCCTCTAATTTGTGTATTTTGGATACAACTAACACGGACTAACGCTGTTTTCAGCAGAATTGCCCTGGTGTCTTATTTTTGTGCAGAAAATCAACTTTCAGGAAAATCCCCGGAAATAATTGCAATGGGCCTATTTTCACAGAAGACTTACGGAGCCAGAAGCCGAGACGGAGGGGGGCCACGAGGTGCGCACACCATATGGCGGCGCGGTGGGCCCCTAGGCCGCGCCGCCCGATGGTGACGCCGCCTCGGCCAGCCCCCGACGCTCCCCTATGGACTACTTAAAGCCCTTGACCTAAAAACGCACGGGGGTTTGACCAATTTGACAGAAGACATCCAGAACTCCGCCGCCATCGCGAAACCCAATTTCGGGATCAGAAACTCCGTTCTGGCACCCTGCCGGGACGGGGAATTGGAGGAGATCATCGCCATCATCGCCACCGACGCCTCTCCATCGACCATCCATGATTTCCCCATCCATGTGTGAGTAAATCCCCCGCTGTAGGCTGAAGGGGATGGTAGGGATTGGATGAGATTGTTCATGTAATAGCCATAAGATTGTTAGGGCATAGTGCCTAGTATCCGTTGTTGGTACTTTTATGATATTGTTGCAACTTGGTATGCTTAATGCTTGTCACTAGGGCCCGAGTGCCATGATTTCAGATCTGAACATGTTATTGATTCATGATGATATTCATTGTTTTATGATCTTACCTGCAAGTTGTATACACATATTATTGTCCGGAACCCGAGGCCCCAAAGTGACAGAAATTGGGACAACCGGAGGGGAAGGCTGTGATATGAGGATCACATGTGTTCACGGAGTGTTAATGCTTTGCTCCGGTACTCTATTAAAAGGAGTACCTTAATTACCAGTAGTTTCCCTAGAGGCCCGGCTGCCACCGGCTGGTAGGACAAAAGATGTTGTGCAAGTTTCTCATTGCGAGCACGTACGACTATATACGGAACACATGCCTATGGTTGTTTAGTACTTGGATATTGTTTTATTATTATCTGCAAATGCCTTGTCTTGATTATTACATGAGTTATCTTATCCATGCAGCGCCCGTTCATCCATCCCTATGCCTATAGTATTTTAATCCTGCTGTTTACTATAATCACTACTGCTGTCTTTATTACACTGCTGCTTATATTTCACTACTGCTACTGCTATAAAACTGTTGCTACTGATAAATTCTTGCGAGCAAGTCTGTTTCCAGGTGCAGCTGAATTGACAACTCCACTGTTAAGGCTTACAAATATTCTCTCCCCTTGTGTCGAATCAATAAATTGGGTTTTACTTCCCTCGAAGACTGTTGCGATCCCCTATACTTGTGGGTCATCAAGACTATTTTCTGGCGCCGTTGCCGGGGAGCATAGCTTTATTTGCAAGTTCACCTGAATTGATATTGTTCGCTGTAAATTCTCCATCATGGGTAAACCTCGCGATACTAAAGTCGCCATATTACCATCCACTACAAGAAAAGGTACAACTCTGAGTACCTCTGCTGCTCTTGTTCACCATCTGTGATAAGTCAACTTGTTTCACCACCACAAGCTTCACGTGTTGGTACTTCTGCTGAATCTGAAAATTCCTCTGATAATTTTGATGATGCTTCTACCGTGCTTGATGATAATGGTTCATTAGGTCCTTTTCTAGATGCTACAATTGCTAGGTCTAGACAAATTGAAAATACTGAAATTCCTAATGAAAATACTGTTACACGTGTTAATTCACCTGAGTCTGTTGAACACTCTAGTGATGATCCTGATGAAGATTATGTGGAACTTGATGATGATTTTATTGATAGATGTAATGCTACTACTGATGCAAGTAACAATAAAAAGCTTCTTGCACAACGTGCTGTTAGATATAAATTGTCTCCTGATCCTAAATTTGCCACGTCTCCTATAAACATTAAGGATAAGGATTATAATTTTTCTCTTGATTTATCTCATATATCTATTGTTGAGAAAACACCTTTTCGTGGTACTGAAAAAGAAAGTGCTGTAGAGCACATGATTGAGCTTTCTACTTTGAGTAGCTTGTTTTCTGATGGTACCAAGAAGCGTACTTATTTTGTTGCTAAATTTTTTCCTTTCTCATTAAAGGATGATGCTAAAATTTGGTATAATAGTTTGCCTCCTAATTCAATTGATGGTCCAAATGGTTTGCTTGATGTTCTCTTTCAAAAATATTTTCCTGCTAGTGCTCAACATATTGCTTTGCAGAAAATTTATACTCCCTCCGGTCCTAAATATAAGCCATATAATTTCTGGCACGGAAATTAAGAAACGCATATTTAGGAAAAATTACACCATGTTTGACTAGGGTTAACCGTAAGTAATTGCCGTGAGCTAATAGAGGACTTTGCATAAGATAAGTAAACCTAATCAAATCTCCAAAAATATTGTCCATACAAGTAGGGCAACGCAATAAACCTTATATTCTGAAATTTTTCTCAAAAAATTATATGGCTTATATATAGGAACAGAGGGAGTAGTTTTGACCAGGAAGATGGAGAGAAATTTCCTGAAGCTTGGGCAAGGTTTTGCTCTCTTCTTAGAGCTCGACCTGGACATGATTTGGAAAAGCATGACTTACTTGATATATTTTATAGTGGACTAACCATTGAGTCTAGGGCATACCTGGATAGTTGTGCTGGTTGTGTTTTCAGGAAAAGAACTCCACACGAAGCTGAAGAATTATTGGCTAGAATAGGCCAAAATCATGATGATTGGACTACACCTGAACCAACCCCAACACCAATATTGAAGAAGAGGGGTATGATTGAGTTAAATGATGAAGACATGAGCGAAGCCAAGAAATCTCTTAAAGAGAAAGGTATTAAATCTGAAGATGTGAAGAATTTACCCCCCATAGAAGATTTATGTAAGATAATTCCCCCTTCATCCACGATTGAGGTACATTCTCTTCAACGCTTTGATAAAGAAGATATTCCTTACTCAAAACCTCCTGATCAATGTTTAGATGAGTTTGATAATTATGCTGTTAAGCAAGATAATTTTAATATGAGAGTAGAGAATCATTTAATGGAAAATTCTCAAGCTATTAGTAAATTGCATGATATTGTGGAGAGAACCTCCAATGATGTTAAGATGCTTGTTAAACATTTTCATATGGTTCAAACTCAAATTGATCAACTCACTAAAGTGCAAAATGACTTGTTAAAAAATACTTCTAAAGAAAAGCATGCTTATGAAGTAACAACTAGAGGTGGTGTTTCCACTCAGGATCCTCTATATCCTGAGGGGCATCCCAAAAGATTTGAACAAGATTCTCAACGAACTAAAGAAATTAGTGCTCCTTCTAAGAAAAAGAAGAAGAAACATAAAACTGTTGTAGAATCTTATGAACCTGTTAATGATCCTAATAGCATTTCTATTTCTAATGCTGAAACTGAAAGTGGTAATGAACATGATAAAGATAATGATAAGAATGACGTTTCTGATAAAGAAGAGATTGAAGATGAACCTGAAAAGCATGCTAAAAATAAAAAGTACACTAAGGAAGATTTTATTGCTAAGAAACATGGTAATGAAAGAGAACCTTGGGTTCAAAAGCAAATGCCTTTTCTTGTTAAGAAACTAAAATCAAAGGAGGAAGAACACTATAATAAATTTTGTGATTGGATGAAACCTTTGTTTTTGAAAATCCCTTTGACTGATGCTATTAAATTGCCTCCTTGTTCAAAGTATATGAAAGATATTGTCTCTAACAAAAGGAAAATTCCTAATGAGGAGATTTCCACTATGCTTGCTAATTATTCTTTCAATGGCAAGGTTCCAAAGAAGCTGGGAGACCCAGGTATACCAACTATCCCTTGTTCCATCAAGAATAATTATGTTAGAACTGCTCTATGTGATTTGGGAGCAGGAGTTAGTGTGATGCCTTTTTCTCTTTACAAGAGACTTTATTTAGATAAGTTGATACCAACTGATATATCCTTGCAAATGGCTGATAAATCTACTGCTGTTCCTGTTGGTATATGTGAGGATGTTCCTGTTCAAGTTGCTAATAATTGCTTAATATTAACTGATTTTGTTGTGTTGGAAATGCCTGAAGATGATAATATGTCTATTATTCTTGGAAGACCTTTTCTTAACACTGCAGGGGCTGTTATTGATTGCAATAAAGGAAAAGTTACTTTCAATGTTGATGACAAGGAGCATACCGTTTATTTTCCTAAGAAGATTGATAAAGTATATGGAGTTAATACAATTTCTTATTTGAGATCTATCAAAGTGGGAGTTATTGATTGTCCTATATATGAGCCTAAAGAAGGATATCAAAATATTATGATTGGATCCATATCAATACAATATAAGGTAACATGATTGATTTGAGGTTTATTTCTTATTATGACATGTAAAATTTATTTGGTGGCAAGACTTGACCAACCTTGTTAACAAGTACATTTTATATGCATAGAAGAGCTAAACAACATTTCTTTCTTTCTCCACACTTGTTTACTTTCTGTAGTACTACTTGTTTTGCAAGATGCTTTAGTTGTTTAGAAGTTTGAAAATCTTTTTCTGTCCTGAAATAGTTATTTTAACACCCAGAAATGTGCATTTTTCAAAGTTTTCAAAAATTTGCAAAAATTATATCACTGGTCCTATTTTTCAAAATGCAACCTGTGAGTGCCTGAGGCTGACCAGTGGGGCACCCCAGGGCTGCACCCCATGTGCCGGTGCGGCCAGCAAGGGGGGGGGGGGCGCACCACCCTGTGGTGAGGGCCCCACCTGGCCCTCCACTCACTCATCCACCTACCACTCCACTCTCTTCCACGGGAAAACACGACACCATTGTTCAAACCCGAGTTTCTTGCTGTTCTTGCTCGAGATTTTCGATCTCCTTGCTCAGCCCATCTTTGCTACTGAGATTTGGAGCATTTGCTCTCCGGTATGTGACTCCTCCGATTATCCAAATAGAATTTTGTATAGTTGAGTATATCTTGAGTAATTTGCTGCTGTAGGTGACATGTTAAGTGAGTTTGCATGCTTGATTCAAGTTGTAAAAAATAGTTTTGATGCATGTTTAGTACTATATCAAGTTCCTATAGTAGTCTCCCTCATTTATATGTCTCAAAATCAACTTTTATAATGATTGTTGAAAAATTTCAGAAAATGGAGTGGAATAGACATCAACTCAATCAACATGAATTGGAGGTGCATGAACTTATGAGAGTACACCGTGAAGAGGGGGTATTCCCCTCCTACTACCCATGCACCGATTTCATGAAGAGTGCAGGAATTTTCCAGGATGTTCAAAATCTAATTTCTAATGCAGGGTTAGAAGATTTTGTTGTTGGTGAACCTTACCAATATGCAAACCTAACCATGGCAGTGGTGCAGGATTTTGAATACCATTGGTCCCAACCTAATCCCATGGTTCAATATAAAATCTACAATAAAACTATCAACTTGCCCTTTGATGATTTTTGTGCAGCTATTAAAGTGCCACAGTGGGGATCACGTGAGAACATTAGGGGGCTGCCACCGCGACTCTTGAAACTATACGAGATGATCTGTCAAGGGAGAAGTTTCTCGGATGAGAGCGGTAAAATTCGCAGTATTCAACTCCCATCTATTCGCTATTTTGCTTACTTTATCACCAAGTGCGTTCTTGCTAGAAAGAATGCAAATAAGTTATCCATCCATGATTTGGTTTTCTTAGCTGCTGCATTGCAACGTGATAGAACTTATAATTTGGGTGCTTTGATAGCATTTAGGTTTGCTACTAACCGTGATAAAGGAGAAATTTGTGGAGGTCTCATTGCCTCTCGTTTGCTAGCTATGCATGGTGTAGAACCGCACCCTCTTGATGTTCAGCTCTCTGTAGAGAAACTTGATATTGTTACCATGATAAAACATGACTTTGTTTCTAATCGATCTAACTTTAATAACCTGTCCTATGAGATAACCCTTTTCAAGAAAAAGTGGAGAGTAATTAAATCCGAAAGGCTAGTTGGATTGCCTGCACCTGCTTTGTTTAACCTTGATTCCAGGAACGGTTGGTCGGTCACACAAGATGAACTTGATGCATACATAGAGAGTTGCGGCCATCACGCAGGGGACAGCATGGAGGAGGCCGAGGATCCCCTCGACTTGTCGTTCGACGCACCAAGTTCTTCACATCAGTATTCCAGGCATGTGGAGCCTTCATCCTTTTCTTCGGAACAGGGATCTTATTACGACCACGCCATGTATGATCCACCGGCGTGGAACCCTGACCTTCGCTGGGGTTGATCTCCACTTAGGCCAAAAGCCTAAGCTTGGGGGGAGGTACGCCGGCATCACTCATTCATTGCATATTACAATTGCCGGTCATTTGTATATACTTGTTTCACTTCTTTTGGTTGTTTCTCTTTCGGTTATTTTTATTTCAGTAGGTTTCTTATTTTAGTTTTTGAAGGTTGTTACTACTGTAGTAACCTTTACCTTTACGTTTTTATTTCATTTGTGTGCCGATGGTTGCCTCTAATATGAGGAAGATGATATTTCGGGAAGTGCTGTCTAAAAAACAGATTCTGGACTGATACTAAAAATATTCCTAAAAATAGCCAGAACGTTATTTTGAGCTGCCAATTTTTGTGCATGTTCGCAAGGTTATTATCTAACTTTCATTAGTTTAGCACTTTTCGAGTTGAATAGCAGAAGATTTTTGAAAAAAATAATTACTGTACTGCTGTCAAGTTTGACGGATTTCTGTCACTTTGCTTTTTTTTTGTGACTCTTTTAGTTTTCATTCTCTTGTTTTTGCTTTGTTTCTTTTCTAAGACACAAAAAGATCAAAAATATTTATGTTGTTTCTCTTCATCATTTGTTTATTTGGTTTCTTGTCCTTATTTTGCTTTATTTACTATCGTTGCTTTGCTATGAGAAAATCCAAAAAGATTTTACTTTCGTTCTTGTTTCCAATTCGAAAACACCAAAAATATTTGTTGTTGTTCTTCGGTTTTGTAAAGTTTACTATGGAGTTCAGCGGTCTCCGGTGGTTGGAGCTTGGTTTTCATTTCATATTATTCAAGGTACACAAGTGAAAGGCAATAATGACGATCTACGACAAGTCGACTGTGGTGAGAGGCTGCTATGAACTCTATTTGTTTTCATTTTTGTACATATACTCATTCATGTGAGCATGCTTAGTTGGTTCATGTGAGGTATATGTCATTTAATGAAATTCTAGTAGTTCATGATCTCTCATGTTTAGCTCCAATTTATTAATATGAGTAGCATGTCATAAATATTTGCTTGCATTGTTTTATTCATAGATAGGTATGACATTGTGGTATCCCCCTCTGAATAATTCATTTGGATTGACTTGGCACATGCTCACGCATGCATATGACTAAAAAACAAAAGTCAATTAAGCCTCGATGATTTACTTTGCTTCAGAGTTCTTGTATCACTTTTATACCTCCGTTAATTCTATTTTGTCGCAAGCATGATTATGACGGTTATTGCTCTCTTGATTGTCGCTTCCCAGTCTATTGCTAGCCTTCACTTGTACTGAGCGGGAATGCTGCTCGTGCTTCCAAACCCCTGAAAACCAAGTTATTCCAAAGTGTCCACCATAAATACCTATGCATGGCATTTCAAACCATTCCAAGTAAATTTTCATGTGCTACCTTTAAAACCTTCAAAGTATTTCTCAATTTGTGTCAATGTTTTATAGCTCATGAGGAAGTATGTGGTGTTTTATCTTTCAACCTTGTCATTTACTCCTGACAGACTTTCACCAATGGACTAGTGGCACATCCGCTTATCCAATAATTTTGCAAAAAGAGCTGGCAACGGGGTGCCCAGCCCCAATTAATAACTTTTATTAATAATTCTCTTCACATGTTTTGCCCTGATTTATCAGTAAGCAACTTAATTTGCAAATAGACACTCCTCCATGGTGTGAGAATGTTGGAAGGCACCCGAGGATTCGGTTAGCCATGGCTTGTGTAGGCAAAGGTTGGGAGGAGTGTCATCCATAATGAAACTAAAATGCATGTGTAAACAAAAGAGAAGAGGGATGATCTACCTTGCTGGTAGAGATAACGTCCTTCATGGGAGCCGCTCTTGAAAGTCTGGTTGACAAGGTAGTTAGAGTACCCACTATCATTCGTTGACAACAACAAACACTTCTCAAAACAATTTTACTTCTGTTTTAAAAGTGAAAAGCTCTAGCACATGTTAATCCCTGCTTCCCTCTGCGAAGGGTCAATCTTTTACTTTTATGTTGAGTCACCATCCTTTCTTTGAGCACCTTCTTGAGAGCATAATTATCATTCTTAGTGTAATATGCTTGTCCCAGAATATGTTAACTGCGGTATAACTTTGATGCTTTTATCTTTGATAATCTTTACTTCTAGTCTTTCTCCATGAATTTCAGAGGTGCCTGGGCATTTATGTTTTGCTGTACAAATACGGGCAAGCGAGATACCACTTTATCATTTCTTTTTATGAACATTGCAATCCTGCTGATAGATATGATTCATGATGCTTATTATTAGTTTGTTGGTATCTTTTTCATGATTGACATAACTATTAGATGACTTTATTTGCATTTATCTTATTATGAATTGCCTAAGTACTCGTCCATATAATGAGAATATTTACATCATATGAGCAAATGTGTTCGTGAAAGTTCTTTTATCGCACTCAGTTGTTAACTGAATTGCTTGAGGACAAGCAATAAGCTAAGCTTGGGGGGAGTTGATACGTCCAAAACGTATCTACTTTCCCGAACACTTTTGCTATTGTTTTGCCTCTAATTTGTGTATTTTGGATACAACTAACACGGACTAACGCTGTTTTCAGCAGAATTGCCCTGGTGTCTTATTTTTGTGCAGAAAATCAACTTTCAGGAAAATCCCCAGAAATAATTGCAATGGGCCTATTTTCACATAAGACTTACGGAGCCAGAAGCCGAGACGGAAGGGGGCCATGATGTGCGCACACCATATGGCGGCGCGGTGGGCCCCTGGGCCGCGCCGCCCTATGGTGACGCCGCCTCGGCCAGCCCCCGACGCTCCCCTCCGGACTACTTAAAACCCTTGACCTAAAAACGCACGGGGGTTCGACTAATTTGACAGAAGACATCCAGAACTACGCCGCCATCGCAAAACCCAATTTCGGGATCAGAAACTCCGTTCTGGCACCCTGCCGGGACGGGGAATTGGAGGAGATCATCGCCATCATCGCCACCGACGCCTCTCCATCGACCATCCATGATTTTCCCATCCATGTGTGAGTAAATCCCCCGCTGTAGGCTGAAGGGGATGGTAGGGATTGGATGAGATTGTTCATGTAATAGCCATAAGATTGTTAGGGCATAGTGCCTAGTATCCGTTGTTGGTACTTTTATGATATTGTTGCAAATTGTTATGCTTAATGCTTGTCACTAGGGCCCGAGTGCCATGATTTCAGATCTGAACATGTTATTGATTCATGATGATATTCATTGTTTTATGATCTTACCTGCAAGTTGTATACACATATTGCTGTCCGGAACCCGAGGCCCCAAAGTGACAGAAATTGGGACAACCGGAGGGGAAGGCTGTGATATGAGAATCAGATGTGTTCATGGAGTGTTAATGCTTTGCTCCGGTACTCTATTAAAAGGAGTACCTTAATTACCAGTAGTTTCCCTAGAGGCCCGGCTGCCACCGGCTGGTAGGACAAAAGATGTTGTGCAAGTTTCTCATTGCGAGCACGTACGACTATATACGGAACACATGCCTATGGTTGTTTAGTACTTAGATACTGTTTTATTATTATCTGCAAATTCCTTGTCTTGATTATTACATGAGTTATCTTATCCATGCATCGCCCGTTCATCCATCCCTATGCCTACAATATTTTAATCCTGCTATTTACTATAATCACTACTGCTGTCTTTATTACACTGCTGCTTATATTTCACTACTGCTACTACTATAGAACTGTTGCTACTGATAAATTCTTGCGAGCAAGTCTGTTTCCAGGTGCAGCTGAATTGACAACTCCGCTGTTAAGGCTTACAAATATTCTCTCCCCTTGTGTCGAATCAATAAATTGGGTTTTACTTCCCTCGAAGACTGTTGCGATCCCCTATACTTGTGGGTCATCACTCCACTTGAGCTCGATGATGATGGTCTTGACCCCAACAAGATGGAACACCTTTCTTGATTGTGCTTGCTTGATGAAGTCTTGCGAATTTCTCCCCATACACTCCACTATGGGAGAGCTTCTTCTTCGGCACATCTTCACATATCCATGAACACCACATGAAGGGAAAGCTTCAAGGATATGATCTCTTCGAGTTGGCCCATCTTGAACTTGCACCTCATTTCTTCTTTCTCCATTATGTTGATGTCTTGAAGATACACATGAGAGATCACTTAATCTTCTTCTTCGAGACATACTTGTTACCTAATCTTATTTTTATTGCAACCTTGAAGCCAACATATGGTTCAAGTATTGCTTATAGAGAACTCCTACAAATATAAATCAATGCAACCATTAGTCGATAGAGATTGTCATTAATTACCAAAACCACACATGTGGGCTCCATGCACTTTCACTTGAACCCGGTCGCCTCCTGGGGAGACGGGGGAAGATAAGAAACAAGCAAGATTTTATTGTTAATACTCCGATCTTCGCCCCTCTCTGGCCATGTGGCAAAGAGGTGCTTAATCCCGGCTATCCCTTGGGAATCCTGGGAAAGGTGGGTGGCGGCCGAACCTTCTTTCTTGAAACTCAGCCATTGCCTCTCTTCAACCGCGTAATGGAGGAGGTCCTCGATCATAGATACCTCTCAAGGAACCCGAGAAGGAGAGGCGATGAGAGCTGTAGGTTCTTCCGGAGTGGTTTGCTCCGTGAGGAGGGATCCTATGGGTCGCACTCATGGGAGATCCCATTGGTTCTAGATAAGTGTCCATCCACGGGATCCTTACCGGATGAACGAGCACGATAAAGACTCAATAATCGAGACTCTCCATTAACAAAGCAGCCCAGATGAACGATAAACAAAATGAGTGCGACAAATACCATCTCATTTGTATTCATCCATGGGGCTTGCTCCTAGAAACAATGTTTGCGCTATGGGACCCATACGACGTGCAAGGCTTTTCATTACAAGGAGGATAGACCCCGAGTAGACTGCTCCTTTGGCAGCCCAGCTGCTAAAAGAGACCAACCGCAAACAATTCCGGATAGGAAGCCACGCGGTGGTCCGTGGCCGTCGCGCGGCCGCACTTTGGCAGGCCGTGCCTGGCCATGCACGTTTGTGTCGGGGTAAGCCAAGACGCGAAGCCATGGTATTGGTGTCACCTAGCGGGAAAAGTGGCGGCGTCGAGCTGGATCACCAGGTGGCACCCTGGGGATGACCAGTCGAAGCGCCATGCTTCCCAGGCTGGTGATTGTCGCGGGGAGAGCATAATTTTTGCAGGGAGAACACCCTTTGTGAGTATATATGCTAATTCCGGGAGGGGGAAAAGCGAACTGCCCTGTTTTTTTACTGCCTAGTCCATCTTCAATGTTGAACGGTTGGTAGCACTCTTGTGTTGAGGGTGATTTTTCTCTCCCTAGGGAAGCAACCCTCGCCATGTGGTGTCCCGAAGGGGGTTCACTAGCCGAAGGCCATGGGCGGTGCGAGCACAGGATGACCTGGTGGCCGCTTGAGATCTTCTTCGGGGGACTCACTCCAAGGCGGACAACCACCCCACCTTCCATCTTCAGGGGGTAGGAGGAGGTGAACCTTGTGCACTCGGACTCTGAGTCGTAGTCTCATTGCCTCAACCTCCGTCCTTGTCTTCGTCAGCTCTAGGCGGCGCCCATGGCGCTACCATAGCCCCTGGATTTCATCTTGCTCACTTTCTTCTGTGCGGGCGCAAAGTTCCGCGATAAGGAGCATGTCCAACACGCTGTCGAAGGTTCTTTTCTTCAGTTCTTGTCTTTGCGCCGTGATCGCATGCTTCTTCGAAATGCGTCAAAGACTAGCTTGGGTCTTGTTTCGAGTTTGGTGCTAAGGGTGATGATGAAGCGCCGACTGTTGTCGTGGAGACCCTCTTCGGGCCCTTGCACAAGCCCGAAGAGGAGAGCATTTCTTGGTGTGTGCCATTATATATCGTTTGGGCGAAGTCACTCGTCCGCAAGAGTGGAGTAGAGCGGGGGAGAGAGAGCTCGTCTCGTATGATAGCAGTTGTTCCATCTCACGACCGGGTGGTGTTTTTTTGGTGTGAGTGCAGGAGCGTGCGCGTGCCGACATCCTTCAGCTAGGTGGTGCGAAGCGCGTGGTGTTCCTCGCTTGGAGTCGGCGACGATGGGCACACCGCCATGAGGCGCTCGTTCAGGAGGCTATTCTGGCCGTGCTCCGGGTGGCTCCTCCTAAGCCCCTGGGCATGGCCAAGGTTGACGACGGAGTTATCGAAGAAGGCTTCCGTTAATGCGCCCCTACCCTGGCGCGCCATATGTCATGTTGTATATTTCAACACCGGGGAACATAGCTCCCCTTTTAGTTCGGTGGGCCGGGGGGGGGGGGGGTTACGAACGAGACGCTGGATCAGAGGCACTGGTTTTTTACCCATGTTTAGGCCGCATTGTGCGAAAGCAACTCTTGCAACTATGTTGCATATGGTGGATCTCAACTGATACAAGGTTTGTTCCTGGGGAAGGAGTGATACGTCTCCAACGTATCTATAATTTCTGATGTTCCATGCTAGTTTTATGACAATACCTACATGTCTTTCTCACACTTTATAATGTTTTTATGCATTTTCCGGGACTAACCTATTAACAAGATGCCGAAGTGCCAGTTCCTGTTTTCTGTTGTTTTTGGTTCCAGAAAAGCTGTTCGGGCAATATTCTCGGAATTCGACGAAACAAAAGCCAAACCTCCTATTTTACCGAGACGGACCCGGAACACCGAAGGAGAGACGGAGAGGGGCCAAGGGGGCCCCACACCACCTGGCGGCGCGGCCAAGAGGGGGGCGCGCCCAGCTATGGGGTGGGCCCCCAGGTACCCCCTCGCGCCGCCCTTTCGCGACGCGAAAACCCTACATCAATCGACCATATTCCAGAAAGACTCCAGGGGCGCCGCCGCCATCGCGAAACTCCGTTTCGGGGGACAGAAGTCTCTGTTCCGGCACTCCGCCGGGACGGGGAATTTCCCCCGGAGTCATCTCCATCGACACCACCGCCATCTTCATCGCCGTTGCTGTCTCCCATGATGAGGAGGGAGTAGTTCTCCCCCGATGCTGAGGGCTCTACCGGTAGCTATGTGGTTCATCTCTCTCTCCCATGGTGTGATATTTATGTGATCATGAGCTTTGTATCACTATTAATCTATGTGCTACTCTAGTGATGTTATTAAAGTAGTCTATTCCTCCTCCATGATGTAAAGCTGACAGTGTGTGCATCATGTAGTACTTGGCGTAGGTTATGATTGTAATCTCTTGTAGATTATGAAGTTAACTATTACTATGATAGTATTGATGCGATCTATTCCCCCTTTCATAGCTATTGTTGACAGTGTGTATGCTATGTTAGTACTCGGTCTAAATTGCAACGGTCTATTATGCACTATAGAGGTTACTTTAATATGAACTCCGAATTCACTCTCCACGGTGTGACGGTGACAGTGTGCGCATCGTGTGTGATTCCTTTATGAAGTTGTGGAGCTTGTTTACTCCGGCTTGAGGGCGCTCTTGTAGCCCTACACAATGAATGGTGTTTGTTATCCAACAAGAGAGTGTTGGAGAGTAGCACAAGTGAGGAGAAGTTATTTATTTATTATGTGATCATTGTTGAGAGTGTCCACTAGTGAAAGTATGATCCCTAGGCCTTGTTTCTAAGCATTGAAACACCGTTTCCAACAAGTTCTGCTACATGTTTGCTTGCTGCCATATTTATTTCAGATTGCAATTGCTACTTACAATCATCCATATTACTTGTATTTCACTATCTCTTCGCCGAACTAGTGCACCTATACATCTGACAAGTGTATTAGGTGTGTTGGGGACACAAGAGACTTCTTGTATCTTAATTGCAGGGTTGCTTGAGAGGGATATCTCTGGCCTCTACCTCCCTGAGTTCGATAAACCTTGGGTGATTCACTTAAGGGAAACTTGCTGTTGTTCTACAAACCTCTGCTCTTGGAGGCCCAACACTGTCTACAGGAATAGAAGCGTGCGTAGACATCAAGGAGCAACTGGTTCCTTCCCTCGTAAGCCTTCTCCTCTCCTCCTCCTCTCGCTGCCAGTGTTGTTCTCATTTTTTAATGTCAAGGGGATACAACAGATGTCGGTTCCACGCGGTGGGGCAGTTGTCGCTTATATGTAATGTGGCCTCGGAGCGCCGCATGCCTTGCAGGCTGGTCAAGGGGTGCAGAACTTTGTTGCACAGGGATAGCGTCCCTTCGGTCTGTCCGCCTTGCAGAGGTTGCGTGGCAGACGAGGACCTTTCCCTGGAAGAACCCGTTCACGGGACGTGAACGTTCGGTAGAGCGCTCCGCCAAGGATCTTCTCAGTTCTCGAAGGTTGTGGCTCACTTGGAGGGATCAGATGGTAACTATGGGATCGCTAGATCTGACGTCAACGTTTATTTTCCAGTTACCTACCTCCCACCACGTCTACCCGACCTTCCTCCAACTGCCATCCAGGATTTCAGTGCCACCACCTGGGCTCCCCGGCGACCAGGAGCCCGACGTAGCCCAACTCCCTCAGCTACAACTGTGTAGGCCCCCCTACACCAACGCAGCCAGATCTCCAAACCCACATCCACGGGCTCCAGTAACTTCCCCGTTGCCGAATCCACGAGCTACCCCGCCACCGATGCACGGGATCATTGCCATGTCCCATCCACATCCCCGGGGAATGTCCGTCGAGTGAGGAAGGAGAGGAGTTGGCTTGGTAACCTTGGGGAATGCCGCTACCCATCGCGCAATGTCGATGACCCGAGCCTGCAGATCACCGCAAAATCTGGCTAAGTCGTGCCCATGGAGGTAGGACGGCGCCGTCGAGCATCATCCGAGCCTCTCCTCGCGTCTTCTGCAGTTGTCCCCATTGCCCGATGACCTGCAACAATTTGTGCGTAGAGGGGTAGCACCAGGTGACTGGCGCAACACCGTTCACGTGTGGGGGAGACCGGTGATTTGCGAGCACTAATCTCTTAATGTGTTAATTGTTAATTACGAGCGGGTGTATTAATGATGTTTGATCAAGGGGACATTTGCTGGTTGTAGAAGGGGCGCGCTGTTACCTATCTGGGTAGCAGGTGAAATGAAAGAATTTTGTAAGAAAAATGGAATGATACAGTTTTTAAAATCACAATCTACTCATTTTATATACATATTAGTAGTCAAAGTCGTGCATCAAAAACCATGCATAGTAAAGCGTGTCTTATATTTTAGAACAAATCGACTATTAAATAAGAGTTATTGGTTGCCATTCAACCCACCTCTCACTCTTTCCAACTCCCCCAAAAAGGAATGCAATAGAGAAATGAAATAAATATTTGTCTTTAATTGCAAGGAAAAAAATCTTTACTATTAAATAAGAGTTGATGGTGGTTAATCATCTCACCTCTCACTAGTCCCATCTCATCCCTCCCAAAAAAGGAATACAATAAGGAAATGAAATAAATGATTGTCTTCAATTGCAAGGAATTTTTGTTACTAGTATTAACTAAGAGTTGGTGGCGGTCATTCATCGGACCTCTCACTCGTGCTCACAATCGAAAAAGGGCAAGAAATATGTGATGCAATTTGGCATTTAAGTGCCCTAGGCGTGGCCCACAAAAGATATAGTTTTTACCATCAAGTATATATATATGTTATTATATGTAAATACACATTAATGTAAACTATGTAAATGATTAAATCACTAACACTACCTTTAGAATATGGCATGCCTGGATCGTTAGTGAAATATGACATAATTGGAAAAGATAATTTTTTGATCGCAATGCCTAGATTTCACGTTTATGCTCTAGATATCTTTGATTGCAAGGATTTTTTCTATTCCCTCCATTCCAAAAAAGCTGCTCAACCTTTTCTAGATACAGATATAAATTAACAAATGTATATGTACATCTATATCCAAAAAAGGCTTTTTTTTTTTTAAAAAAGGAGAGAGTATTAAATAAGAATTAGTGACGGCCATTCATCTATCCTCTCACTCATCCCATCTCCCCTAAAAAAGAAAGGCAATAAGGGCTGTCAATCATCCCACGTGTCACTCGTCACATCTCCTCATAATCCCACCTGTCACTCTTCCCATCTCTTAATAAAAATAAAAGCAATAATTTCAAGAAAAAGAAAAAAACATGATTTATTTTTTAGTTTAGGTAGGAAAAAAGTTTGAAAACATGGATAAACAAGGTTTATTTTGAAAAAAATAAGCATGTAGACCATATATACACAGACTCATGGCATTCATCATTTTCTCACGCAAGCTAGCTTAGTACAAAACGCCATGAAATGTCTCCCCGTATACTTTTTTCCAATTTTTTTTTCCTTAGCATCACATAGTAATTTAACTAGTTATTTTTACTTCATTCGTGCGCACATTTACATAACGTACTTGTTTATCTTATCTATCTTTGACCATTAATACATGAGAATATCTCACAAAATATACGAGTAGAAGCTTCATTTGAGTACAAATTCGACCGTATAATTTTTACCATCCATAACCCACATTTTATTGGCCTAAATGACGGTCAGAGTTTGGAGGCATCGATTTACAAAGTTGGATGTGGTCCATAAGATGTTTTTTTTACCTGTCTCGTTTTTGCTGGAACTAACATGACGGGTATATTTTCCCTTAGAACGTCCACTGATTTAGCTAGTTATTCCAAAAATACTCTGTGACTACAAAGTTACATCTTTACTTTACGCGATATAAATTTGACCCATAACACTTTAGAGAAATGTCATACAAATTACGCCAATAGAATCTTTAACCAAGTAAAAATCCAACGGTATGATTTTTACGTTGCAGACCCATATTTTGTTGACCAAAATAACGCTTAAAGTTAAATCTGGTGACAAGTTTGTTGACCAAATTACGCCAATAGGTACAAGTTTTACCAACAATTTATACTACCTACCACCAACATGCATGTTGACCGGTCAAAGCTGATAAATGGTAATGGTGGACAGCTAGTTCCAGTCTGTCTCCATTATTATGCAACCAAACTGACGATCTACACACTTCTCCATTTCTCTCTCCTCCCTTACTTTACGCATTGAGATGTGCGCTGCGCACAGGCGCTGTGTAACCAGCCCTGCGTGCAGCCGCGCATCAGAAGAAAGCACCACGCCCGCACTAGTTTCCGCTTGAAAACAGAAAAAAAACCGTTTCGCGTACACGGCCGCAGCCGCAGACTTTTGTGTTTTGTGTTGTGCCGCGCATCCTCGATCGCCTGCCCCCATTGTCTAAAGCGGAGACGGGGCCGGAGGAGCCCGGGCAGTCGCCATCGCCGTTGCGCTCTCCTCCTCGTGCTCGCCCCCTTCCGCCGCCGCCGCCGCCGCCATCACGCTCTCCTCCGCCTCCGCCTTCGCTCTCCTCCGTCGTCGCCGTCGCGCTCTGCTCTGCCACCGCCTCTGCTGCTCTGTTCTTCCTCTTCACTGCAGAGAGGGAGAGAGAGGGAGGGGGGCCGGAGGGGGCGTAGCTTCTTGCATCAACAATGGTGGTAAATTCTTTCTTCTCTTCTGCAATTTTTTTGCCCCCTGATTCAAACGGTTCTCTTCTGCAATCCTCCGGTGAAGATTTTTTCATATGAAGATTTTTTTTTCCACATGAAATAGTTCTTTTGCACACCGCATTCAGTTCCCACTGGCTCAAAACACTCGGAAAAGATTCCTCTGTTTCCCCCCTTCCTCGATGTGAGCTGGACCGGTGGCTGTATGCAACAAAGCACCGCCAGCAGGCCACTAGTATGCAACAAAGATGCCTTGTTTGGTAATAGTAGTTTTGTGGGGATTAGTGGGGATAATACTCTAGAGTATTGGATGAATCTGTGCTGTCATCCAATCCCCACAAAACCCCATCCCCAATCTACTAGGTAGGGATAGAGTATTGAGGATTGAAAAAATTACACTAAAATTTAGAAAAAAAGTGAGGAAATGTGGGAATTAAACTCGCTCATACTCTAACACCAAACATAACATGTATTTACAATAAATGAGGATTTGAAGTTTGGAGCGGATTATCCCACTAATCCCCACTAAAACTCTAGTACCAAACAAGGCCTGATGCAACGCTCAGCAAATAGATACAGAGTAATATGTCGGAGGTAGCTGAACTGAACTGAAACTAGCTGAACCAATTGCTTACATGGCATTGGTGTGCTGATTCTGCCGCATAGCAGTTACCGCACTTCATGTTTCATTGGCTGGTTAGCTCTTCCATCTGTTTCTTATGCTACCTGATCAGTTTACTCGCTGTTCAAGCATCGACTGAACATCTTCTTCATAGGGCACTCTCATGTGTATTTTTTTTATGTGGTTTATTCAGTTTGATGTATGTTTTCAATATGCATTGTGGACCCAGTTGAAGGAGGCAGTGCTGATTTTTTTTTTCCTTTTGGAATTTGAACTGAATCTTGCTGTTCTGGTTTCAGTTGTGGGATCTTGTGGTTGTTTTAGTCTTATGGCGCAATTAATTTTCCTGCTGTGTAATTTTCTTCTCTGCAATTTTATTGCTGGTGGTTTGCTTTTAATATCGATAAATGCATGCTTAACTCGTGGCACAGGATAGTGACGATAGTTTTGAGTGGGAAAGTGATGGTGAGGCCGAACCCTCATCAGCCCCGGCCTCGAGGAACATGGATGCTGCTGGTCTGTCAACATTGGTACGTCAGATAGTAACTGACCGAAAATTGTATCTTTCAGCACAAGAGCTAATCATGACTTGTTATTATTATGATCTGAGTGTGATATTTGTTCATCTGCCTGTCTAAAGGATCCTAATGGGCGGGCCAATGGGGAAGCACCACCTAATTCCTTAGTCGAGGGATATGTGGGAATGGGTTTCAAAAGAGAGATGGTCGTGAAGGGCATTGAAGAGATTGGTAACAGTAAAAGTGATGAATTCATTTCATTTTTCATACGTGTTTGCAACTTCTGTTTCAGCCAAGTATTTTGCTTTCAGGTCACAATGATTCAAATGCATTGCTTGAGCTACTTCTCACATATAAGGTACTTGTATATGTGCTTATGTTGTTTTATTTATCCTATAATTCTTTTGCTGCATGGTGGCAAGGATTGCACATAACAATTGGTCATATGAAATGCAGACACTAGGCGATGAGGCTGCGGGCAATTGCTCTACTTCTGGCCTCATCCCCCGTAGCACTGAAGATGACGATGATTTTGATTTTGAAAACTGGGATGGAGATGATGATGCTGATGGGAGAGAACCCAACTCCGATGGTTCTGGTCGTGAGGTAGATGATTCATTGTCCTTAATTCATGAACTAAGAAATCTTTGTTCATATATTTATGCTGATGCCTGTGACATCGTTGCCATGCATACCTTCTTTTTAGAACATGAAGCTTTTTTCATATATTTATGCTGATTTAGGCTGAGGCTTTTTTGCAAGCTTCAGTCCATCTCCGCAAGCTAAAGCTTCAGCTGTAAACACATTCTGCACATCCACATATCTCTTCGCCTGAACCCCTTCTGACAAAGCCTTGGTCATCCTGGATCACCACACCCGTCGCCCCATGTTCTTCCAACATAGAGAAAGCAGCATCGGCATTAATCTTCAACCTTTCTTGTACAGGAGGCCTCCAATTGGCCTTTACAGATATTTTATTTCCCCTCTTGCTCTCCAGAGACAGCTGAATGAGATCAAAGGCAGTGTCCCACTCCCATTTACACGCTTTCTTCAGATTCAGGGGCACTTCTCCATGTCAATGCCCACTGCGAGCTGTCCAGATAGACCACATACCACAAAAAAATAGCACTTGCCACACCGGGTTTGCAAAAAGCAGCATCTAATAGATCACTAGCCCAGGAAAGAGGATGAAGCCTTGGCAGTTTAACATTGTAAAGCTCATTAAAAGAAATCCAGAAAAGTCTTTCAAAGATACATTCCATCAAAGCATGAAATGTAGTATCTTCCTTGGCATTACAATCAGTACAAACATTATGTGGTTCCATGATTCTCTTGTGTAGAACATTTGAGAAATATTTGACCTTCAAGACTCTAGCACAGAGAGAGAGAGTTTGGATTGGTAATAGGCCGCCAACCTTGCTTGCCAAGCATTGCAATATTGAACATTTCAACATCTCGAAAACCCATACTACCAGCATATTTAGGTTGATCAATTTCAGACCATTTACGCCAATGCATTTTCCTTTTGTCCTCACCTCCTCCCGAAAAAAAGCAGAGCCATAGCCGATAAGTGGCGCTTGCATGTTGTTTTGGAAAGAGCAGAACAACTCATTGAGTATGTTGGGATTGATTGAGCCACATCTTTATAAAACACCTCTTGCCCTGCCGAACTCGGTTTCATTTCACACCCACCACTAACTAAAGAAAACACCTAGGTATACACCCTCTCAAAGGCCTCTGTAGTGCTTCTTCCCAGGGCACTAGGGAGTCCTAGTTATTTTTCTTCAAGGGCCTCACGATCAATATCGAGGATCTGAAGAAATTCAGTTTTGCGATGCAGGCCTGAGAAATCTCTGATCACATGTAATTGAGTTTTGCGATGGCTGTGAAATCTTTGCCATGCATATACCTTGAACACCCTTTTACGTATCTTTTGATCTCTTTGTTTATTTTGCTCCCATCCTTACATCATTGTAGAACTGCATTGTGAAGTTTGAGCACTTGATGTTGTTTACATAAAATTCTCATCGTGTTAAATATTTTTATCGTGTAAGAGTGCAATATTTTGAGAAGGTTGAATACCATCAATTTACCTCTCACAAAGTAATCAAACAAACTGGAAAAGAGTATAAATGAGTGTATTATTGTCCTGCTTGTTTGTGATTGTGACGAATAAAATGAATATTTCTTTTTAAGCACCACTCACTTTCCCTTCAATTCTTATGCGTTTGGATATAAGTTACAGCTTTTATGCATTTTGAATATCAACCATCAGTTTTGATAATGAAAACAACATTCTAAGACCACATAGTCATGTTTCATCACTGCTATGCATCCAGTCATCAATACCATCATATGAAGCTACAAATTTGGACATGTACCTTCAGTTTATGCAGAACCTAAAGTGCTTTCTATTGTTAGTGTAGTTAATTGTTTCAAGTGTAAGGTGAGTAGGTGACAAACATTTGTGTTCATGCATACATTTACTCTTGTATTAGTGCCATGCTCAAACAGCACATGAGAATAACTTGTTGTGTTCCTAAATTATGTCATTGATTTAATTCTCGATCAGTCTTGAGTACCGTGCTGTATATTTCGTGATCTCTCCCCATTTTCCTATCACTAGTCACTTAGCATTAAAAAGGAAGTAAGATGTAGCAAGTCCTTTCTAATCTCTGTTTTTGTTTTGCTTTTGCGCAGGAGTTTCTACGAGAGATGTCAGAGAAGGACAACAAGATCAAGTCCTTAGTAGACATGGGTTTTCCTGAAGATGAAGCAAATAGGGCTATTACCATATGTGGTATGCCTCTTTTTTAAGTTGTTACCTCGTGATCATGCTTCCATGGATAAAAACACCTTATATGATATATTTTGGTCAAAACTAATTAGGTGTGGATACTGCTCTTTCTGTATTAGTCGATTCGATCTATGCAGCCCAAGCTGCAGGAAATTGTAGTTATATGAATCCATCTGAATATGAGGTAACTATTGGTTTGACTGTACATTTGAATAACAAAATTATTTCCTCTTTTAACTTGATTTAAAGTCCCTGGAAATTTGTGTATAATTTGGCAGGTTACCGATAGGGGCTTTGATTCCTTTGGAGGGAGAAAGAAAGCAAGACTGATGGAAGATGGCAAGAAAAAGATGAAACGTTATGGAGGTGGAGCACAAGGAAGCCGAGCCCCCTTGGAAGGTTACCATGGTGAACGAATGCCTCTCCCACATCCGATGGTTGGATTCAACCTACCTACTGATAGGTTACGGTCAGTGACAAGAAGTCTTCCTAAACAAGCTATTGGGGCACCTTATTTCTACTATGAAAATATGGCTCGAGCTCCAAAAAGTGTATGGATGGAAATTTCCAGATCCTTGTATGACATAGAGCCTGAGTTTGTGGATTCTAAGTATTTCTGTGCAGCTGCTCGGGAAAGAGGCTATATCCATAATTTGCCAATTGAGAAAAGGTCACCTCTCCGTCCTCTCCCTCCAAAGACCATATTTGAGGCCTTTCCTCATTATAAGAAGTGGTGGCCTGCCTGGGACCACAGAGAGCAGCTCAATTGCTTTGAGACCCGTGTGGCAACTCCAAATCAAATAAAACAGATCGAATGTGCTCTTGCAAGAACAAGTAATCCACCACCTGTAACAGTTCAGAGGTATGTAATGGACCAGTGCAGAGAATGGAACCTTGTTTGGGTTGGAAAGAACAAGGTTGCCCCTCTAGAGCAAGATGAGATGGAATATTTACATGGTTTTCCAAAAAACCATACGAGGGGGGTTGCCTGTAAAAAGAGGTACATGTGTCTTGGCAATTCTTTCCAAGTTGATACTGTGGGCTACCACTTGTCAGTGTTGAAAGACATGTTTCCCAATGGTATTAATGTCCTGTCCTTATTCACTGGCATTGGAGGAGCAGAGGTAGCCTTGCACAGGCTTGGAATCCACATGAAGACAGTGATATCTATTGAGATAAGTGAAGATAATAGAAGGATTCTAAAGGGTTGGTGGGATCAGACCCAAACTGGCACGCTAATTGAGATTGCTGACGTGAAGTCTCTCACTAATGATAGAGTTGAATCATTTATTAGAAGATTTGGTCGCTTTGACTTAGTGATTGGGGGCCTGGAGGGCGAGCAACCTGCTTTGTTCTACCACTATTCTAGAATCTTGAAAGCCGTCAAGTCGGCTATGGCAAGGATTTAGCCGAAGCTATTACTGGTGATCAGTCAAAAAGATCTTGTTTCTTGGATCAGTTGCTGTCATTATGTGAGGTTTGTTCTGCTCGCTGTGTATAGTTTGTTTTGATCCTAGTGATAGTAGATACCGGTTGATACTTTGTTGGTGTTCTATCCTCTGTGTATGGTTTGTTTTGATCCTAGTGATAGTGGATGTTGGTTGATACTTCTAGGTTTGAGTGATTCAGGTTTTATGATCACGTTAATGTATGCAGTATTCCTCACAATGATCAGGCCCCTTTTCATATTCACATAGCACAGAAATAGGATCCGGTATATGGAAAGTAATGTCTTCTAATTTACTGATTCTGATTTCATTGACCAGTTGAAGCATTTAACTATATACTAAAAATATAAGCATCAGGGCAGTGGGCTTATGGATTTATAGTCCATTTTCTTATTCTAGTTGGAGTAGTATTTGCACAGTGTCGTTTCAGGATGTCTGGTTCTTATGGTTATGGTAGCGCATGCACACTGTGCATTTTTAATCTCTTTTTTTGTCCTAATAATCAATTAGTTGGTCCTGTTCGTTTCCTTGGAGCTCCTCTGATTGTAATACATGCATACATAGAGAAACTTGCGATCTAATCACCAGTTAGTTTGGTCCTGTTTGCTTCCATTTATTGTTTACTTTTTGCGTATATAATGTTCATTTGAGGTATTCCCTGGTAGCCAGCGTTAACTAAAAGTTCATCCTAGGTTGGACTGGGATGCCTGATGCCCTTGTCAATCCCCATGTCTAGCATTTATATGATATTTCAAAAGTAGAAACTATGTGCATAGTGATTTTATAAGGTCCATTTTTCCTGAGGAAAAAGGAACAGCGGTTCTAACATTTCAAGGGTTTGGCACAGCTTTTCTTTATTTACTTCATTTGTTTATTCAATATAAGGAAACCAAAGGTGCCTACTGTGTACATTGTTTTTTGGTTTTGTATGTGTACTATGGCCAATCTTGACGGTGGTGTCTGGTTGTTTAATGAGGACCCTAACTAAGATGGTACCTGGTTGTTAGAATATTGTAGCAATGTACCTGTCTGGGCAGTACATCCTCCTTGGTGCTTATACTATTCAGTTTGTGAGTGTTTATTTGATCAAACTCAGTAGAAAATTGTATTTTTCATGTCATATCCCACTACCATTTTCTACCTTAGCTAATTGTCTAGAACATGCTTTTCCAGCCCCAGAGGACATCAGTTTGGAAAGAAGTTTCTTCCTGTTTCATGTCACTTCTTGGATATCTGGGTGCAAACCAACTACTGCTTGGAGCAACAATTACCACTGTAAACAGAAAGCTTCAGGACACATGGTATTCATGTAGGCAGCATATGATGGTGTAATAAAAAGCTAGATGCATTTTATATATTTCTTTTGACATTGACATCAGGCTTGTTTTTCTGAGTTCCTATGGCTGATCATATATCCTTGATGTGTAGGACTGTTCTTCTGTGATTCTGACAAGTCGTCTTTGCACTTTTTGGACTATAAGGTTGATAACTTGTTCCTTTGTACTTCCAGTGAAAGAGGATGACCAAGTAGATAGACTAGTTAATACGATAGCTACTGGTAGTGTGGATCATTCCTGGATACCATATTTTGGATAAATCCTGGACTATTATTGCCTTTTTCCACACTACTTGATAATATACTGAAGATCCTGTTTGACATGTTCCAGGAATTTTAGCTATACATTTTCCCATTGTCTATCTGTAACTTGACAGCATGCATTTCATTGGCAAAAGGAAGCCTTAGCTTGCGTTTCAGGAACACTTGATTCCGTCTGGCTATCTAGCCAAAAAGAAACGCCATCTGTGTGCTGATATAGAACAATGCATCTGTTCTTACAGCTTTGCTTGGCGTTGTTCTGTTCTTGTGGCCTAACAGGTTACATGTCCAGTCAAACACTGATTTCCTTTTCAACACTTTAGAGAGACGAGCCACCGTAGATTACCATCTTAGTTCACAAAAAAAGCATCTTGTTGTGTCCTGATTCTGCAACAAATGGGGAGATGAGCTAAATTTCTGAGCTACCTTGTTTGTCAGTACTAGTTGTTCCTTTCTCTGCAGTCCTGGTAAAATCACATAATTTTTGACAAAGAATTGGAGCATTGCATCTCCTGGTCGTAACAGCTTTGGCAATTTGCATGGGGAGCAGTGATATCCTCTGTATTCTGGGATAACCGATAACAGCAACTGAATATTCGGTTTTTTTTGTCGTCAAATTAGCTCTGAGATTGTATTTGGTTATTTGCATCGCACAATGTAGAGGCCTGGAGGATGATCTTTCCATTATCTGGGAAAAAACTCCGAGATTATGAATTCCGATGTCTATGTTCTGAAGAAAGTTGCTGCCACTGAAACATGATATTTTTCTGTGATTTTGACAAGTTGTCTTTGCACTTTTTGGAGCATAAGGTTGACCACTTATTCCTCTGTACTTCCAGTGAAAATCGAGGAGGATAATGTAGTAGATTGGGTAGTTAACTTAATAGGGTAGATAATGGTAGCATTTAGGAACAGACACCATGTTTTGGACCATTCCTGGAATATTGGTGCCTTTTTCTCCACTGGAGTGGGATGCCTTGAACACAAGTCCTCTTTGACATATCACTACCACAATCTGAGATATGTATCTATCTGCTTATCCACAATCCTCACTACGGCACACCATACAGATAATGTATCTCCCATTTCTCACAAGATAGTAGACACAATGCTATATGTTTGGGAGCACATACTATGTTGTGGTCTTACAGGAACATTCTGCCTCTGTCAAAGAACTTGTCTGTGACTTGAGAATTTGTACTTCGTTGGTAAAAGGAAGCCTTTTCTTGTGTTTCACGATTGCTTGATTCCTATCTGCTATCTGACCAATAAGAAACACCATTTTTGTGCTGATTTAGGGCAATGCATTGTTCTTCAATTCTCTTGTTGCCTAACATGTTGAGTCAAGCACTGTTTTCCTTTTCAACGCTTTAGGTCGCTATAGATAGTAATCTTAGTTCACACAAAAGAATAGGCATCCTGTGTGTGTCTTGGTTCTTGACCCAATGAGGAGGTGAGCTGAGTTTCTGGGTTACCTGTTTTTGTCATTACTGGCTTGTTCCTTGCCTGATGTCCAGGTGAAGTCACATAGTTCTGCACAAAGAACTGGCAGATTGCATCTCCTGAGAGTAACAGCTTTGGAAATTTGTAGGACACCAAATTTCAGTGACAAGCAAAGTTCAGTTAGTTGAATTTAATCCAGTACCTGATGACAGTAACTTAATAGTATGGTACTTCCCTTTTTTCTCTTCATCGGGAAAATTAGCTCTGAGATCGTGTTTGGTTGTATGCATCGCACAATGTAGAGCCTGAGGGGATAATCTTTCAATTATATCAAGGGAAAAAAACTGCGTGTGGCGTCTATGTTTTGCAAGAGAAACCTGCACTGCTGTTCTGAAGAAAATTGCTACCGGTGACAGTAAGCTGCAAATTAGAGCATCTCCAGCCGCGTCCCCCAAATCGCGCCGGATTGAGCGTTTGGGGGACGTGTTTTGTTCGTACCGCCTTTGGGGGACGTCGCTCCCCAGCCGCGTCCCCCAAACGCCGCCCCCAAACATTTAAATTACTTTTTTTTAACACAGAACCATTTATCAAATATAGCATATGAATAAAAATGTTTGCGAGAATTGTTTTCAAATTAAATTACAACAAATAATAAAATAAGTAAACAAATATAATAAATAGGGGTAGATGCTACATCAAGGTGCCACGGTATTTCCTTTGATCCTCCACAAATGCTCAACGAGATCAGCTTGAAGTTGCTCATGCACATTGCTGTCACGGATCTCTGCGTGCATGGCGAGAAAATCAGCAAAATCTGCAGGCAACTCATGATCAACCTCCGCAAGAGGGCCTTGACACTCATAGGGACCAACATGTGACCTAGCATGATTCTTGCGGTCATCCTCGATGATCATGTTGTGCATGATCACACAAGCCCGCATCACCTCCCACATTTGGTCGTGAGATCAGCTTAGAGCAGGGTACCGGACAATGGCAAATTGTGCTTGAAGCACACCAAATGCCCGCTCGACATCCTTCCTGCAAGCCTCCTGTCGCGTAGCAAAGTGAGAATTCTTCAGACCTGATGGATTCGAGATTGTTTTGACAAAAGTGGCCCATTTTGGATATATACCATCGGCTAGATAATAGCCTTTGGTATATTCGTGGCCATTGATCTCATAGTTGCATGGTGGAGCATGCCCTTCCACTAGTCTGCTGAACACCGGAGACTGCTGCAACACGTTGATGTCATTGTGTGATCCCGCCATGCCAAAGAAAGAATGCCAAATCCACAGGTCATAATCTGCCACAGCTTCAAGCACCAGACTGCAATATCCATGACGGCCTTTGTATATACCTTGCCAAGCAAACGGGCAGTTCTTCCATGCCCAGTGCATGCAATCGATGCTTCCAAGCATTCCAGGAAATCCTCTAGCAGCATTTTGTACCATGATCCTTGCAGTCTCTTCCTCATTTGGCCCTCTCAAATAGTATTTGCCAAACTTTCCCACCACAGCTCGGCAAAACTTGTACATGCACTCAATGGCAGTAGACTCACTCACTGGCGGACCTATGTTAGGGCAAAACCGAGCCATGGCCCGCCCAACCCAGGATATTTTAGCCTATATACCTATAAATTTTGGCTCAATAATAGCCCATTTTGTCCATGTTGAGTGTATTGGCCCGCCCAACTTTTTTGGGCTTGTTCCACCGCTGGACTCACTCATGCGAAGGTAGTCGTCCTGTGTATCGGCAGGTGCTCCGTATGCAAGCATCCTCATGGCGGCGGTGCACTTCTGAATCGACGAGAACCCGAGACCTTGAGCTTGAAGTAGGGGTCGAACTCTCGAACGCCGTGGAGGATATTCATGAACAGCCCCTTGCTCATCCTGTACCGGCGCCGAAAATTGTCGGCCTGTGTTGCGTCGTCGGCGAAGTAGTCGTTGTGCAGCATGGCATGCCCCTCCATCCTCTGCCGGGGCTTCGACTTCTTTCTTCCCGGCCTTGATCCTCCGCGGCGCGGCCTCTTCCTCTTCTCCGCCTCAGCGTCGAGCAATTCCTGGAGGGACGCGATGATCAGCAAATGCTCCCGCAGGTCGTCGTCGAAGGCTTGCTCGTCCTCCAGCAGCAGGGCAACCATCTCATCGTCGCTGTCCATGGCTGAAGCAAAATCAATGGTTAAATTTGCGCCGAGGCAGACGACGCAACAAACAGCGGCCAATCGTGCCTACCTGGCAAGTCGTCGAGCACCTTCTGTGCGCGGAGGTGGGGCGGATTTGACGGCGCGTTCTGGGACGCGCTGGCGACGCTGCGGCGGCGACACGACCGGCGGGAGCCCCAGCCGCGACAACGGTTCCGACTCTCAGCAGAGATCAGACGCCCAACCGGCCGGGAAATCCAGCGGCGGCGGTGGGGTGGGAGGCGCGGGAACGAAGGAGCGACGAGAAAAGAGGCGCGAACCAACAGTTTATGCAAATAGTCGCCGACATGTGGGAGCCCGCCTCGCTTTTCGTTGTGTCCGGCGTCCCCGATGCGTCCCCTGTGGGACGGGGACGGGCTCGGGGCGCCGGACACCGTATCGGGCCGCGCCGGACAAAAATGGGCTTTGGAGGACGCGGCTGGAACGCATTTTTTGTCCGACGCGCCCCAAAACCCTTTGGGGGACGCGGCTGGATATGCTCTTAGGGAATCAACCACCCGCTACTACTTTACAGTGTGCACTTTTGGGAGCATAGGGGGAATAGCTTATTCTTCCAATGAAAAGTTAGAACGATGATCAAGCAGATAGATCAATTGATTTAAGAAATTATTCTAGACAAGCACTCCATGCCTGGGATTTCCAGGAGTATTTGGGTTTTTTTTCCTACACCACAATGTGTGAAATGTGTTGCCTTGAGCTTTGGAAGAACACCATCTTGCTATGTCCAGGAACTTCGTATAGTATTTTGCATACTCATCCATAGTCCTTGCATCACACATCTTGCCTTGATCTTGGGCAGAACTGGTAGTCCTCTGCATCACACATCTTACTGAAAATGTCCCTGATGCTAAAGAACTTATCTGTTTTTTTTTCTATTCATTAAGGAAAGAAAAAGAACGAAAGTTACTCCCTTTCTTCAGAAATAGATGCTGTCTTAGAAAGCATGTGCTCAAACTTCGGTATTTTCGAAACTGGTATATAATGAACTTACTGAAACTGATTTGGTAAAACGCAAGATTTGTTATTAGTCTTATACTAGTATATTCAGAAAAAAAAACTGAATGGTCAGAATTCAGTATTGAAGACAGTGTCAACACTGAAAATATTATCTGTTTAGAAACAAAGAGAGGGTACCTACTTGGTCTGGCAAGTCATCGATTGTATCCGATGATCAGTTGGCAGAAAAGAAAAAAGATTTTGTTGGTTCAGAACTTCAGATCAGCACTATCTTTCGAGTGAACCATATGTACCGTGCACTGTCTACTTTGCTTACTGTTCTTCACATCATGTGTTGTGAGTAGTGACTTAACCGGCTGGCCTGGAATGGATAATCTACTTTTTTTTTAGATATGGGAGCATCGCTTCAGCCTCTGCATCAATAGATGCACACGGCTATCTTTATTTAAGCATCGTACCAGTTTACAGAAGAATCTCGTGTGCGTGAGTGTCTTGATTGTTGAACCAATGGTGAGATGAGCTGAATTTCTGAGCTACCTGTTTTTGTCAGGGCTTGTTCCATTCCCTGGTGTCCAGGTCAAGCCACATAGTCTTGCACAAAGAACTGGCAGATTGCATCTCTCTCCCGAGAGTAACAGCTTTGGACAATTGCAGAACTGTTCTATCAGCTAGAAGCAGTGTTCAGTAGGTTGAACTTCATTTAGATGAGCTGAACTCTGACATATGATTGTGTCTGCTGATAGCAACTGCGACGGTAAGGTGTGTTTTGATGTGTGCGTAGGACAATCCTTCAATCAGCTGCTGCACATTAGGGAATCAAACCATCTGCTGCTACTTTACAGTGTGCATGCATAAATATCTTCCCAAGAAGGAATCTTAGCAGCAACTTGTTTCTAGTTAACTTATACATTTGCTTGATTACGAGTCGATGCTATCGACAGAAATCCACCTATCTGTCTATCTGTCTATGGTCAGTTGGTCACGATCTCTCTGAATATTGTCATGGACCTGGCAGCTTAAGGCAACCAACGGCTGCCATGGACGCAGGTCTCCCTCGCGCTTTATGCAGGATATCATATCTTTAGCAAAAGTGATCACCAGAGACGGAGCTCACAGCACCCAGCCATGGGTAGATAGGGACTCCCTGTTTTCCCATGAATTTTCCTCCTCATACTTATCTCGTGCATCAACCTTTTTCTTTGACATAAACATGATAGAAGAAGAGAACGGAGCAGAGAGGACTCCTTATTTGATGGATCTGAGGTTGAAACTCGAGCAGCCATTTCTGTGCCAGCAGGCCGCAGGTGAGCCAAACATGTCACTGCTCTGACTGCTACCAGTACCACCGTGACTGTCTTACCATGTTGGCAGCACTGACCGAATGGGGTTGTAGCTTATATATCATTGTGCCTTGGTGTCGAAATTCTATGGGACAACAACAATTCAGATAGTACCACAAATAGAAAGCAGCTAAACTGTCACTAGAGTGCTGCCATCCATGTCAAATGATTAATCCGGCCGTATAAACCAAGTCATTAGAACGGTTAGTTGACAGTGTTCTCCTTTAAAAACTTGTTCTTAACTGGTATTTATTAGGTATTGTCCAGCTTACTAGCCAAAAAAAAGCACTGTGTAGATGAGGTACGAACTATAAATACTATTTGTAGAGTTATAATTTACCATAGTTTTGGGGGATATCATGCCTTTCTTTTTAGAAGTTTGATCAGAAGCCTTTCACTTAACTGATATGCAAAAGACATAGTACATCAGAATCACATTGAGCTACTCTTGGTGCTTACATAGCTGAACATCAAATAGAAGTTTGTTCCATTTCTTTAAATATATTTACTTAACCAAACTTAGATCATTGCCTAAAAAACTTGAACCCTCGTTGGGTTGTAAGAATTTCATACGACTTCTGTTTGATTTCAATCCTTGTGATTTACTTCTTATGAATGCTCTTGCGATTAAAAAAATGATACCATATAAATTTCTTTTTATGGTTTTGTGTGCGTCAATTCCACATAAATTTGAACATCTACCCCAACCTCCTCTCTTACCTTTTTTACGGTATTCTAATTTGCACTTGCGTAGCTGTTAAACTTACATGTTTTCATTACTACAATTTCTTGTGTGCCAGAGGGATTTACATGACACCGATGCGGAGTAATAGTAATACCCCAAACATATACAAGCTAGATTCACAAATTGATTTATTAGAGTATAACCATTTGCACCTCCATACAAACAACTGCTCCCATAGTACAATGTACTGAACTTCTGATTGAAAAATATACTAAGCTTCTTACACCCCCATAGTACAATGTACTTTCTAGTACAAAAATAATACTCCTAATAAACAGGAGCTAGCTTCACATATTGACATTTGGAGTACTACCTTTTTACACTTGACACCAGTAGTAATTAACACCAACATATTCCCATCTAGCTATTTTTTTAAGAGAAAAAACTAGTGTAATAAGATACTAGTAAAAACTAGGAAACTTGTGGCAGATCTTCACAGCTATGCCAAGCCCTAACAACATCCCCTAGCTCAACCCTCAACTGTTCCCACCCGAACACTTGAACCTCCCCGTCTCCATCGACGTCGTCTGTCTCTAGCCGCATCTCGACCAGCATCAGCGGCGGCGCCAGCTCCGACATCTCCACCGATATCGCCGGCCTCCCTAGCAGAGGACGGCGCTGGCACTCGCCTCCTTTCTTCCCCACTACCATGTACCCGAGCTTCCCACCGGCCCGGCCGAGCTGCTCCAGCGTCTGCTCCGGCGACGCCGTCGTCATGAACCGCTTCTCCCTGCTCCTCTTGCTCCCGCCGAATAACCCGGACAGGTCAAGCCCCGGCGACATGGATATGATGTCGAACGCGTTCGCCACAGCGGGCGCCTGGAACTGCAGCACGCGCTCCGGCTGGCCGTCGATGAGGCCGCCGAGCTGCGAGTCGAGGCTGAGGGACCGCTTGACGAACCACGGGTGCGACGCCGACAGCGCCTCGATGGCGACGCGGGTCTCCGGGTTCGGGTCGAGCAGGCGGTGCAAAAGGCGGCGCGCCGGCGGGGACACCGACGTTGGGATCTCGTACTCCCGGTGGAGCGCCTTGCGGCACATTTCGACGATGTTCGCGTCGTCGAAGGGCAGGCGGCCAGAAAGGAGGACGAAGAGGACGACGCCGCATGACCACGCGTCCGCCTTGGCGCCGTCGTACGCCTTGCGGCGTAGCACCTCCGGCGCCGCGTACGCCGGTGTGCCACAGGACGTGAGGAGGAGGGATTCGGCTGAGCCTGGGACGACGGGCGCCGCCGAGAGGCCGAAGTCGGAGACCTTGAGACCGCCGGCGGCGTCGAGGAGGATGTTCTGCGGCTTCACGTCGCGGTGCGCGACGCCGCGCGCGTGGCAGTGGGCGAGCGCCGTCGCGAGCTGCACGAAGATGCGCCGCGCGGTGCGCTCCGGGAAGCCCTTGCGGTTCGCAGCGAGCGCGGTCTGGAGGTCACCGCGGGGCGCCAGCTCCATGACGAGGTAGATGCGGGAGCGGGTGGCGAGCACCTCGTGGAGGCGGAGCACGCCCGGGTGGCGCAGGCGGCGCATGGCGGCCACCTCCCGGAGCACGCGCGGCGCCATGCCCGGAATGCCCAGCACCTCCGCCTTGTCGATCACCTTCACCGCCACCGGTTCCCCGCCGGCCGCCGGGTGCGCGAGGTACACCTTGGCGAACGTGCCGCGCCCGAGAAGGGGCCCCAGCTCGTACTTGCCCAGCAGCGGCGCCATGCTCTTCTTCTTGCTCTGCTTTCCGTTCATGGCGCTCTACGTACGTACGTGCAGCTAGCTACCAGAACACCTCAGGTTAGCATTAGGTGAAGGTGTTGGGGTGCTGGGTTTTATATGGCTGAGTTGGCTATCCAACTTGTGCTTTTAAATTGTTTAAGTATTGATCAACTAGAGGTCAGGTTCTTTGTACTGTTTTTGATGAGGTCAAGGTCTTTTTTAACCATGGTTAATATTGTTAACTGGGGTTTTTTTTACACAACTGCCAGCTCAGTTTAGTTATTATTAGAAATCTAAGGAGTATTTTGACTAACCCTTTTAGTGTTTTAAAAAATGTAATATTTACAAAATGATAACGAGAAAAGATTTTTTTTTTCATACGAAATAGTATAAGGGAAAAAGTTTACTATCATGTAAACCCCCTATCGTAAAACAACTCGGATATTAAAAATGGGAAAACACTCCCGATCATCCCGGAGAATGGAATGTTCCTGCCCCACCCCTCACGTGCTTGACACGTGGCATGGGTGGGTTCCGCACAAGTTTTTTTTTTTTTTTTTTTTTGCGGGAATCCGCACAAGCTTGTGCCCTCCCACCTTTCCCCGCACATCGTGATAGCACAACTCCGTGCTGGATGCCACCCACCTACCCTGGCAGGCCGATGACCCGCTCTAGATCTCATGTCGCCTCCACACCACTTGCTCCACCGCTAAGGAGCCCGTGTGTCGCCCATGCCACCGCCTCCAACCCTCCCATCTCGTCCCACATCTCTAGCGCCACAATGGTTTCGATTACTAGCGGCTCCCCCGTTCGTACGTCGGCGAGATCGCGAGGAGCTTCATCTTCGCGAGCCTCCCGCGCAAGACGCACCCCACGGGGAACTTCTCCCACCATCGCCCAGGTCGCCAGGGGCTCTAGCTCCGCAAGCACGCTGATTAGCAAGGAACAAAACTAGAGACGTGGTATATCTGACCTTTTGGTTACTATAACATGAGCTAAAATAGATCAATTTTCTCTTTAGCTTTAGTATATAAACAAAAGTACATTAGTGGTGAACATGATAACATCCGCACAATAATTCTCTTGTTTTTTTTTCTTAAAGTAGTGAACCACAAATGCTTGTCCAAACAATAATTTACATAATGATAAGCTAGAATCGTATATAATAATGAGCATAAGTCATTTATCACATGTCTGGGTAAATAAGTATCACTGAGTGATCTAAGATATACCTACACAAGGCTGAACCCACTTCGTTATTTTTTCGTGCTGTGGAAATTTAGCAGGCTGATTGGAGCAGGCCGATAGGGCGATGGTGCAATATTTTAGCGAAGCATCCAGAAATCGCCGGCTGGAGGCGGTTGTATGGACAACGGTGTTGAAGGAGTGGTGATAAATCCGTTCAATTTTGGGCCTGTAAAACGGCATTCAATCTATATTAATAGGGGTCGAGTGTGAAATTTTTCGGGGCCGTGAAAATGTTTTTTGGGCCAGGCAGCGAGTTCAGTATTTGTTCTGCGCCACTTTCAACCTGTACCCGTAAATCGGCTGAAAAATACGGTTCCGGTATGATTTACGGACTCTGTTAGAGTTATTCTTAGAGAAACTCTAACATAACCCGTAAATGATGCCGAAACTGATTTTTTCGGTGGATTTACGGGTTCGGGCGAAAGCGTCGCAGAACAGAGTCCCAATCGGTGGGCCGACCCGTAAAAGTTTTTCTGGGGCCCGAGAAACGCGAGGCTCGCCCCATATATATACAGGCCGCAAAGTGAAGTAGAGTTCCAAAACCCTACTCCCCGCTGCCGCGTCCGCTTCCTCCGCCGCACGCGCTTCCACTTCCGGCGAGCAATCACGCCCTTGCCGCCGCATCATCTCCACTTCTGCGACCTCCACCGCGACCGCATGGCTGGCACCGGCGGGAGGGGAGGCGGGTGGATTGGCGGGAGGAACTCGCCACCGCACCACCGCCCCCACACACCGTCTTCCACTCCGTGGCCGAGCGGCGGAAATAGAACCGCTCGGTGGGCGCGCGGAAGCGCAACGCGCGCCGCCGGGGAAACTAGCCCGCCACGCCAATAGCGGCGAGGGGTCTTCCTCCGGTGCGTTGGGCCGTGCGCTGCCAGTCACCGACCGCAGCAGCAAGGAGGAGGAGGAGGCGGCGCCAGCGCGGACCGTCTTCCAGTCGGCGGATTACGTCCTCAACAATGAGGAGGAGGCGACGGGTGATCCAACAGGTCACCGTCATCTCGGAGACCGGCCCACGTGCTTCCGCCGCGAGGAGGCGGAAGCCGTCCACCGCGTGAAGCAGGAGGTCATCGACCTCACCTCCGAGTAGGCCACCGACGGGATGTAGCTCTCCATTTCAAAAATAAAAGTTCGAGCTATACATCAAATGATCGAAGGACTACATGGTTTCAAATGAAAACAAGATCGAAGACCCACTGCCGTCTACAAATACAATACATTTAGTGGTACTGAACTGGAGACGGAAATGGAAACACAGGATCTTCCGAATTTGCTCTCCAGGTACGTCCCTTCTGCACTCGTCTGCCCCAGGCCGCCATCGTCCACACGTTCCACTCCATGCGCGTGCCCGTGTCGGCCGGAAGCGACAGAGCATGGTAGGCCTACAGAAAGCATCACTCCAGATTTAGATTCCAGTGGAGCCGTACCGGCTGCAAATCAACGGAGCTCCGAGCATCGGGACGTCGCTCTCAAATTCACGAGATGGTCACCAAGAGGAAGAAAACAATCTCAGAATTGGGTAGGTCATTATATAGCTGCGCAAGTGACCCTAACGGTGGAGGAAGCTTTGTTGCGAGTGGTGTTGGAAGGGACCTTGATTATTGCTTGGAAGGGACCTTGATTATTGTTTTTCACATTTTCTGAGTTGTTTGATAGTTTAATCTCTAAGCATGCTTAATATCAGGTCGATCACTTATTAATAGTCAAATTTTCCAATCGGTCACCCATCCTGAAACTACTCCCATCTCAGAACGCTTAACTTGTTCGTTCCTTCCGGATGATCTTCCTGCCATGAGTCGGGGCGGAGGGCTTGATGGCACCGAATCACTGGGAATGATTAAAGCCCCGAGAAGTTATATTTTGTTGACAATAGTACCCTATCGAAACTTAGCATGTTCTTAGATAAACAATCTACCAAGTGGTGTAGCCATGAACCAACCATTTAGCTAGTTATTCTAAACGGTGAGAGAAACAATTGTGCCGACGGTAATCCTAACGATGTTGCCTCGCCGTCACGGCGGATACCCGTGGAGCCACACTATGTCCCAGTCTATGCTAACATCGGCGGTTTCCTGTGCCAACGGCTGGCTTTGCGGCCTGCCCTGTTCGAGCCCTGTGCCGGCGGCCCCAATAAAAAGCCGTCGGCACAGCGGGCCGTCTATACTTTGACAGTTTCCTGTAGTGGGAGTATGTAATCTGCATCAAGGACCTGGGACATTCACTTATTGTATGTACTTCCGGGACCGAGATGTTTTGTTTGTAAATACCAAGATCTAAGTGTAACTCTAGTAATAGTTTGGGGACCCCCCGATGCAAACTCTTCTGAAAATAAAGGAGGTACAATTGTTTCGATACAGTAAGAAAATCAGCTATTTGGTAGACACTGGTAGAAACCTAGCTGTGAGATGGGTGCAATAGCATAATTATCAACACTGACCTATATATGCTCATGCATGTACATAAAAAACGATCTGTCAAGATCTACGCATGACGGCACTACGGTCACAAAATGCTTGGTTACAAACAAGTACCCATCACTCCATCAGCAACTTGAAACATTTAGTTTTACAGCTTCAACATGTATACAAAATCTTAGCTCTCAAGATATGCACAAGAAGGGTCGAATAGTCACGCCAATATCACATTAATGTCATCAAGTTGGTTTACTATATATCAAGTTAGTGACCAGAGTTCATTGTCCCAGGTTCAAGTAGGAAAATCTAGGATTAGGCCCCGGTCCACGCTCCAGGTTTTCTTGGACATATATAGCTTAATTATATTCCGCTGATGTTGAAATACACAAAGCAACCGGCGTCGGCACAAAGGCACTGTGAGGTTTTCTTCATTTCTTGGCCATATATAGACCCAACGCGCGCTGATCGAGACTGTCCGGCACTATGGGGCCTGGTGTCAAGACCCGTTCTTATAACACTTAAATTACGTGCAGCAAGGATTAAACAGACTCCTGGAGCAGTTCCTGAGCAAGGACGAACGGACGACAATGGTCCAATATCACATCAGTGGCATCGGATAAATTATCAGGTGATGGTCATGGCTAGTTTGTCCAGATTAGTTGGCACAAGAAGGGAATCTAGGATTTGATCAGCTTTTGTCGCTATAGTTTTCTTTTGAGTAAAATGCATCCGCCGTACATGGACTTGCCTCGAATGTACACCTCAGTGCATCAAGCTATGCAAATGCTCTGTTGCAGGGCTAGAACTTACATTTTTAGTACTGTATTATCTGGGTGCACGGTGCTCAGTTATGTACTTGAGTCCAATCAAATTTACCCGCAAAGAAAGAGTGCAATCAAATTTACTATAAGCTGTGTGCACGTGTGTGTAAACTGTAAAGTACGGTCTCTCACTCTGTTCTTGGTAAATATAGAGAGTACCGTTGGGGAATCCAAATCGGCTCACGGGTGCATATGAACTCGTTGTGTGAAAATACATTTTGAAATGTCAAAAAATTCTAAAGTAATTTTTGCATGTATTGATAGATATTCTATGTTCATACACAAGTTTTCAGAAAAAAATAATATTATGTCTCATGTAAAAAAGATAAATTTTGATGCTCCAACGCGACTACATACATGCCATTTTTTTTGTATTTTTTGTATATGCTACATAAAATATTGTTTCCCACAAAAACTTATGTACGAACATAGAATGTCACGATGAATACTTATTCATTTATTCATGTAGATATATAATCCATTCACATAGAAGGAGAAACAAAAACACCTGCATCATTTTCCCAATCCAAATGTACATATCAAAATACTGCAGTACACAGTCGCAAATCACAAGTGGTAGACAATAAATGGCAATACAAACATAAACAATGGGATCAACATCGTCTACAAAAAATACATTTTGTGGTATATTCAAATGGAGACCGAAATGGAAACATACGGCCTTTCCCAATACGCGCTCCATTTGCAGCACTTTTCAGTAAACAATTTCTTACAAATAATTGGTGGGCCCACTTGCCTGTCCATGGGCGCCGTCGTCCACAAGTTCCAGGGGTGTGGAGCCGCCGAAGAGCATCATGCAAGATTTAGATTCAAGAAAATGAACGGATCTCTAGGCACGGGAAGCTGCTCTCGACGTACGTCTCACTTTTGGAGCTGATCACCAGAAGGAACAGAACAATCTAAGGATTTTGGACTGGTTAGTCGTGGGTCATGTGTTCCTGTCCTAACAAACTATAGTGGCGCAGCGACCTTGACGGTGGAGGATGCATGGAAGGGTTGTACCCAAATTTGCGTTGTTTCCTGTCAAAAAAAATTGCTTTGTTTTGGTTGGTTGTATGCTACTCATGCACTATATATACTTTGTTTTCCCTCGTAACTGTCTTCCTTCCCCTCCTAATGTTATATAAAAAAAATGTTTTCTATTGTTGAAGTGGACCAACTTGAATATCAATGACACAAACAATAGAAAACATTTTTTTGGATATAACTAATATAAATTGGTCCACTTCAACCAAGGAATTTCTGTTCTTGACACTAGATCTAAAACACCAAAAAGATGTACATAACAAGTTATTTCACGCTCGAACTAAGGAGAATCAATAAAAAGGCTTCTGGTTAATGTATATCTCTCTCCTTTGGTCATCTGAATTTTTATTTTTGATTAGATGTTTGGTTCGAAGAGGATACATACTTTGTTTTCAGGAAGGGAGTAAATATCCGGCAAATGAATTGGTGGTGGCGCATCATGCTGCTTCAGTCTTTGATTGCACCTTGGTCTTGTGCACCTTTTCTTGTCTGAAAGAGGGGATTCTGCATGCGGATCATCTTTGATGCGCCTTCTCATTTTCTCCAGAAAAATTGGATTATCAAAGCACTTATAAGCACTTACAAGTACGTTTTAACCTAGCCTCCTCATCCTCAGGATCCAAATTGTTATCAGATTAACTGTGGTGTCGTGTAGTAGATTCACCATTGTACGGTAAGTACGCATCTCGGTGACGTCCACTATAATCATCAGCTTTATTTGGGTGCTTCAGGTTAACACTTCCGTTATTTGTACAGCCACGGCAGTGACCATTATCATTGGTTTTAAGCATGTAGAAGCAGCTGATTGCAAACTCTTTATATGCTCCAGATTGTTCTGAAACATCGTCTCCTCCTTTAGTCCTTCAACAGATTCAGTCTCTATTCTAGACGGTGCGAGTGGCAAAGCGCCATTGTCAGCCAATTCCACTCTCCCTAAGGAGCCTGAACCGCTTCGGGTCCCTAACAATAGTACCACTTATCAGGTCTGATGAAAAATACCAGATGCCAATCGTAAGGTCTCCGGGATAGAGCAACGCAATGGTGCCCATGCATGCGTGTAACACAATATCTCAATATTCACCATGACAATACCACAAAATAATATTATCGAGAGGGTAGGTACCAATGAGCGAGTTGGAACCACCCCAGAAAACAAATCAGCAAGTTGGAACGTTTAGTGATTGCAGCCATGCTTTGCTAAGTTTTCAGATATGTACAACATGGTTAAATAGTCTCATGGGCGGGCCCATGTGTATTCATGGGTATGCAAGTGAATACCCAAAATATTTGTCAAACTTTTCAAATCATATGAACAGCTCTCAATTTATTTTTAGATTGTATAAAATCTAATCCAAGTTCTAACACATTAGTGTAGCTGGGTTGTTGGCTAGACCAAGTGGACTTGTGTAAACATGTCTTGGGTTCAAACCATGGTTTTGTCACATTTTCTTCTACTTTTCTTTGTATTGTTTTATATTTTGAATACCCATTAACAAAGTCCTGTGCCCGCCCATGAATAGTCTCCTAGAGTAGTTCCAGAGCAAGAACAAACGAACGACAGTGGCCCAATTAATATCAATTCGATGCGTCATCGGAAAAATTATCATGTGATATTAGATCTCGGTAGATTTGTCCTGATCAGTTGGCACAAGCAGGAAAATCTAGGTTAGATCTCGGTCCACGGTTGAGGTTTTCTTGTCCATAGTTTTCTGCTTGTGGGCATTTTTATGTTGATATTTATAGAACTGTTGACACTACAACCAGTTCGGGTTTCGCTGACGATTTAACTATGTCAACGAATGTCAAAAAATCTTTACGGCCAAGTGATGCTGACGGTTTGAACAACTGTGGGCAATTTCACGTCACAGATGGCCGGGCTGACGGTTTGGGCATCCCGTCAGGGATCCGTGACGATACACCGAAGCCTGAAGCCCACCCGGCCCATATCTTCGTGACGCGAAAACTTCGTCATGATGTCGGTTCTCCCGTTCGGCGATCATTGCGTCAGGTATGCCATGTTAATGATTGAGGTGTCCGATCTGTCGGGTGACATCATATTTTTCGTTTACGATAACGTCAGTCGAAGCGTGAACGAACCAAGATTTGCCAAATGGGACAAGCATAGTAAGACTCGCGCGAGCGTCAGCAATGTCGCCACGTGATCCTATTACGGGTTGCCACGTGGCAGAATTTCCTCACAAAATGGACCAGTAATATGCTAGGAAAAATTATCATGTGAGATACATTAAATGACGGGAGATTTGTCCCGATCAGTTGGAACAAGCAGGAAAGGAAAATCTAGGTTAGATCTTGGTTCACGGTTGAGGTTTTCTTATTCATAGTTTTATTTTTGTTTGCATTTTTTGTGTTGATATTTATAAAACGATTGGTTAGCGTTGATTGACCCAATTGCAAACATGTATTTGGCGAAGGCGATGGTGATATTTTGCTATGTACTGACCGAGTAGTGTCTGTCTTGATATGGCTGTACTTGGTATCTATCTGAAATAAGAAAAACTGTTTGAAATTAGAAAATGATCATGGTATTCCTATGCCTGCTACTTCCATATGATTGTACTTATTTGTATTCCTTCTTATTGAGCTATAATTTCTCTTCTTGGCAGTGTCCATGTTTTGGAACATGGGTGCATATGCTCCCTATATTTTGAAATGTATATTATGTATATTTTAAATTTCAAAAAAATTGAAACAAAAAATTTGTACGTACATCTTCACGTGCTACGCGCTCACAAAGTCGTTTCATAAAAAATCGACTTATCATGTGACGTGTGTAAAAAAAGATAAAATTTAGTGCTAAAAATAATGCTTTTCACAAGATAAAGTTTCTCCTTTTTTACATAGACCACAAAAAATATTGGTTTTTCGTGAAACTTAGCGAATGCACATACATTATGGAGATGTACATGTAGAATTTTTTATATAAATTTTTTGACATGTTGAAATATATATTTTTGGTAGAGGGAGCATACGCACCCGGGAGCCGAATTGAATTTCCGCCACGGTTGCATCTACAAACCTTTCAAAGTATATCACACAATGCTCAAGTAATAGTAGGCATGTGTTTTATTCGATTTATTATACTGAACTAGCTAGGAAATCATATTTTATATCCAGACTGACCTCAGTGAGTAGCAGGAGACGATTGAGAATACTTCTGCTAGAGAAGAGATGGATTGCCACCATGGACAGTTACAAATCACAGCGCTTTTGGGTACCGTAACAGTTACTACGTGTGATAAAGTCATACAGGCGGGGCGAAGCTCATCTGTTCATCTACTCCAGTATAATTATAGCGGCACATCGAGCGCCTGACTCCGTGGACAAGTGTGTGTTGGTAACCTGAATCGTAGAGGGCCGCTGCTGCCGCCATTGCGTTCGCAGGTCTGTAGCTTTTGCGTGCAGATTGGGCGGTCGGTTGTCAGTTTCCGCAATTTTGGTGGGCGTCAAAGAAGCAAGGGAAGCAATACTTCATCTTTTCTTAATACTTCAGCTAGTTACGACCCTCCCCCTGGTCAGCTATAGTAACACAATGGACACCATCCATGTATATGACACAATCTCTCAATATTTACCCTGAAAGCACCACAAAATCACAAATTTCTATAAACGAGTTGGAAGGTACCAATCAGCGAGTTGGAACCACCCTAGCAAAAAAAAAAAAAAAAAACGCAGATCAGCAAGAAGCAACGAACAACAAGAAGGGTTAAATAGTGTCCTAGACTAATAAAGCGCCCCTTATGAGAAAAAAAGTGTCCGCAGTTCCTGAGCAAGAACCAACGGACGGCAATGGTCCTATTAATATTACTCAAATCAATGCGTCATCGGATACGTTATCAAGTGATGATCAGGGTGAATTTGTCACGATCAGCTTGCACAAGCAGGCAGATCTAGGCTCAGAATCTCTGTCCGCGGTTGAGGTTTTCTCTGCAATAGTTTTCTTTTTGTGGCCATCTTCGATGGTGATATCTACAAAACCATCGGCTGGTAGTCCATCCAGTTGGAAACATATAGTTGGTGTGAAGATGATGGTGATATTTTGATATGCACTGATCAACCAATGGCATTGATGGTAACAAAGTTTTTGAAAGGGACCAAATCTTTAAAGAGGAAGGTCTAATAAGTTACTTAATCTCTCATATATTCTTGACACTTATTATGGATCGAATGGAGTAACTGAATTAGAAAATCCAATAACCTTCCATCCATGCTTGGCTAAGTTTGATAATAAAGAACGTACAATCTAGGGTCCGGCAGTACATAGTATTTTCGTCAGGTCTAAACAATCACTAGCTCATGGATAATAAAGACGCTTGTCATGTTTGATAGGCACCAACACCTGCGTGTTGAAGTATGCCGGCCATACTTATTTAAGTGACCCTCGCGATTCCTAAGGGACATAGGGTTTCCATGCAGGTAGATGCAGGCATCCTGCTCCATTGGCTCTAATAGTGGTAGTTGCTGGAATTTTGGATATTTGGCCTTTGGCCCATGGCCCATTATTAAATTCTGAAACTCACATTGCCCATTCCAATAATTAGTGGCAGCACTAGTGGGGGCTAAAGTTTAGTCCCACATTATTAGTTGGGAGAGAGTTGGAGTGGTATATAAGGTGGGCTGTTCTAGTCCTAGTAAGTGAGTGAGAAGAGAGAGAGCCCTCGCGCACTCCTCCTCCGCCGCCCGCCTCGTCACGTCACGTCACGACGCGCCGCGGGTTGCGGGAATCTCGCCGAGCCGAGCTTATCTTTTTGCTGTTTGGGAAATTAATTGTGTAATCAATTTCGAGTCATTAACGGACGCGTTACTCAGCCGTTTTGCCTACCGGTTTTCTGGATCGTGGCTGTGCCGACTCGGACGTGGGCTGCGTCCCACGACCTTCCCGAACCGCACTATATAAGCGCGGACGTCAACCCTAGTCTGTACGAGACGTATGCGACTACCTGTTTCCAGTTCATTGCGCCGCCGCCTTCGTCTTCCTCATCCCGTTCTTCGGCGTGCACCGACTGCCGGGACAGTAGGCTTCCGGAACCCTGCCTCTCGTGAACCTGTACGGGTGAGGGGCAATCAGGTTTTTGGGGAGCGCTCCGGCGCGACTACTGGCATCACGACGTCGTCATCGGACGACGAGTTCCTCCACACCGACAATTTCTTCCCGAACCTCAGCAACTTCTTCGACAACCTCAACATGGGCGACAACGACGCTGCTGCGAAGTATGTGATCTTGTCGTTTTTCTTTCAGTTTCTGTTAGAGTTCCTTCTTCTAGTTTCTGTGGTAGATGCGATCGATTTATCTTGTTTAGATATGATCTGTTCATCTATCTTACTAGTCTACATGATTAGTTTATTTGTTATTTTCATAGTCATGATTTATCAATTACTTGTACGGATTATTTCATATGGATATTTGCTTATATACTCAACATTCCAAAAACCTGATTTTAGGCAAATCAATTCAAGCAGCGTTGCTGCCGCTACTCGACCTCCCCTCTTTGATGGTATGCATTACAAGAGGTGGCGCACAAAGGCAGTCCTATGGTTTACAAACCTAGGCTGTTTTAGCGCCACAGATGCTAGACCTGAGGGGCCTCTCTTTGCAGAGGAGCAGGAAAAGTTTGAGAAGGTCGACGCCATGTTTAAGGCGGCCTTGTTCAGCATTCTTGGGGACAACATTGTTGACCCGTACATGGCTTTCGACCATGGTAAAGATGCGTGGGATGCGCTCGAGGCTAAATTTGGGGTCTCGGACGCTGGCACTGAATTGTATGTCATGGAGCAATACTATGACTACAGGATGACTGATGAGCGCTCCGTGGTTGAGCAGGCCCATGAGATTCAGTCCCTTGCCAAAGAACTCGAGCAGTTTAAGTGTACCTTACCGGACAAATTTGTGGCCGGTGGCATTATTGCCAAGGTTCCTCCCTCGTGGAGGAACTTTGCTACTTCTTTGAAACATAAGAGACAAGAGTTTTCCGTTTCGGATCTCATTGGCTCGCTTCATGTGGAAGAGAAGGCGAGAGCAAAGGACACACGCGCTCGTAGTTTTGAGGGAGGTTCTAGTGCCAATGTGGTACAGAAGAAAAACTTCCAATCTCACAAGTCTAAGAATAAGAACAATGGAAAAGGCAAGTTTGACGAGAAGAACAAAGCCTCTAACTCAACCAACTTCAAGAGGAAGACTCCTTATAAGAAGAAAGAGAACTGCCATGTTTGTGGCGCTCCTGGACATTGGGCTCCTGATTGCCCAGAACGCCATGATCGGCGTGGGAACAGCAGCAAGTCCGCGAATGTTGTTATTGGTGTTGATACTGAGATGAAGGACGTTGGGTACGGTACTTCTCCTACTGTCCTTTCAGTATGTAATTCTCCTGATTGGTGGATAGACACCGGAGCCAATACACATGTATGTTCTGATGTCTCTATGTTTTCTTCTTATCAGGTCGCAAGGACTTGCTCCGTGCTGATGGGAAACGGCTCACGTGCTTCTGTTCGTGGTGTTGGTACGGTGGATCTGAAGTTTACTTCGGGAAAGACCATCCAGCTGAAGAATGTGCAGCACGTTCCCTCCATTAATAAGAATCTCGTCAGCGGATCGCTTTTATGTCGAGATGGTTTTAAGTTAGTTTTTGAGTCCAATAAAGTTGTAATTTTCAAGTGTGGACAATTTGTTGGAAAAGGTTATGTGTGCGGAGGCTTGTTCCGCTTATCTCTGTCAGACTTATGTACTCAAATTATTAATCATGTTTGCAATAATAGTGAGTCCGATATTTGGCATTCACGACTTTGTCATATTAATTTTGGGTGCATGACGCGGCTAGCAAATATGAATATAATTCCGAATTTTGCTATTGTCAAGAAATCCAAGTGCCAAGTATGCGTGCAAGCTAAGCAACCACGTAAGTCTCACAAGACTGCGGAGGCAAGAGACTTGGCACCGCTGGAGCTTATACATTCGGATCTTTGTGAAATGAATGGTGAATTGACAAAAGGAGGGAAAAGATACTTCATGACTTTAATTGATGACTCTACTCGATATTGTTATGTGTACCTCCTGAAATCTAAAGATGAAGCTCTTAATTACTTCAAAATCTTTAAAGCTGAAGCAGAAAACCAACTTGATCGAAAGATCAAGCGGCTAAGGTCTGACCGTGGTGGAGAGTATTTTTCCAATGAGTTTGATTCTTTTTGTGCGGAACATGGTATTATTCATGAGAGGACGCCTCCCTACTCACCTCAGTCAAATGGGGTGGCCGAAAGAAAGAACCGTACTCTAACTGATTTGGTTAACGCCATGTTAGATACATCGGGTCTATCCAAGGCATGGTGGGGGGAGGCGATATTGACTGCATGTCATGTCCTAAACCATGTCCCCACAAAGAACAAAACCATTACCCCGTTTGAGAAATGGGAAAGGAAAAGGTTGAAACTCTCTTACCTACGAACTTGGGGCTGTATGGCGAAAGTAAATGTGCCAATACCCAAGAAGCGCAAGCTTGGACCAAAAACCGTGGATTGTGTTCTTCTGGGATATGCATTTCATAGCATTGGCTACAGATTTTTGATAGTAAAATCTGAGGTATCCGACATGCATGTTGGTACAATTATGGAGTCGAATGATGCGACTTTCTTTGAGGACATCTTTCCTATGAAAGAAACGTCTAGCTCATCAATTCAGGAGATGTCCAGTTCATCTACTCAGGAATTATTTCTTGAACCTACCATGGCTATAGAACACTTTGATAATCCTGTGGAGGATGACAATGAAGTTCCCAGAAGGAGCAAGAGACAGAGGACTGCAAAGTCTTTTGGACATGATTTCATTGTGTACCTCGTGGATGATACCCCCACTTCTATTTCAGAAGCCTATGCGTCTCAGGATGCTGACTACTGGAAGGAAGCTGTCCGTAGCGAGATGGATTCCATCTTAGCTAATGGAACTTGGGAGGTTACTGATCGTCCTTATGGGTGCAAACCTGTAGGATGCAAGTGGGTGTTCAAGAAAAAGCTTAGGCCCGATGGTACTATTGAAAAGTACAAGGCACGACTTGTGGCCAAGGGTTATACTCAGAAAGAAGGTGAAGACTTCTTTGATACATACTCACCTGTAGCTCGACTGACCACTATTCGAGTACTACTTTCCTTGGCTGCCTCACATGGTCTTCTCGTTCATCAAATGGATGTTAAGACTGCTTTCCTAAATGGAGAGCTTGAAGAGGAAATTTATATGGAGCAGCCTGATGGATTTGTAGTAGATGGTCAAGAAGGAAAGGTATGTAAATTACTGAAGTCTTTGTATGGGCTTAAGCAAGCACCTAAGCAGTGGCATGAGAAGTTTGAAAGAACTTTAACCGCCGAAGGCTTTGTTGTAAACGAAGCTGACAAGTGTGTATACTATCGCCATGGTGGGGGTGAGGGAGTTATTCTTTGTCTCTATGTCGATGACATATTGATATTCGGGACCAGCCTTACTGTGATTAAGGAGGTCAAGGAGTTCCTATCTCGCTGTTTTGAGATGAAGGACTTGGGAGTAGCTGATGTGATCTTAAACATCAAGCTGCTGAAGGATGACGATGGTGGGATTACATTGCTTCAGTCCCACTATGTGGAAAAGATCCTGAGTCGCTTCGGGTATAGCGACTGCAAATCTTCTCCAACGCCTTATGATCGTAGTGTGATAATTCGAAAGAATAAAAGAATTGCTAGAGATCAATTGCGATATTCGCAGATCATTGGCTCGCTTATGTATTTAGCCAGCGCCACTAGGCCTGACATCTCCTTTGCTGTAAGTAAACTCAGCCGTTTTGTGTCTAGACCTGGAGATGTTCATTGGCATGCTCTTGAGAGAGTTTTCGCTATTTGAAAGGCACTGCGAGTTATGGCATTCACTATACTGGGTATCCAAGGGTACTTGAGGGTTATAGTGATGCAAATTGGATATCTGATGCTGATGAGACTAAGGCCACAAGTGGTTATTTGTTTACAGTTGGAGGTGGCGATGTTTCCTGGAAGTCTTGCAAGCAGACCATCATTACGAGGTCAACTATGGAAGCAGAACTCACAGCATTAGACACAGCCACTGTTGAAGCAGAGTGGCTTCGTGAGCTTTTGATGGACTTACCTGTGGTTGAGAAACCAATACCCGCTATTCCTATGAATTGTGATAATCAAACTGTGATCGTCAAAGTAAACAGTTCTAAGGATAATATGAAGTCATCAAGGCATGTGAAGAGGAGACTGAAAACTGTCAGGAAAATGAGAAACTCCGGAGTTATAGCGTTGGATTATATCCATACGTCTAGAAACCTGGCAGACCCCTTCACAAAGGGACTATCACGAAATGTGATAGAAAATGCATCGAGGGAGATGGGTATGAGACCCACACTATGAGCTGCCCACGGTGGTAACCCACTCTATGTGATCGGAGATCCCGTGAATTAGAGCTGGGAGACAAGCTGTTGGTCAGCTGAGAGGAGAGTATCTATCCCTATAGCAATTTTACCACTCCGTAAGATGCAATACTCTCCTAATCTGCATGGCAGGTTGATAATTATCTTAATGTGTTCTAAGTGGCTTATTTTAGCAGAGATGTTGTCCTGCAGAACATCTTTTGAAGAACACACCTATATGAGTCTGATTGTTAAACGTCGCAATCTATGAGAGTTGGGTGCTCTCTAGTAAACTCATGAAAGGCCCTGGAGTATGACGTATAAGCTCCAAACCGCGAGGAAGTCTCGTGGCAGCCTAGTATCGGTCTAGGCTTTGTATGAAGCTAGTGAGCAGAAAACTTGTAGTTCAAGGCATAGTCCACTATCCAAGTTGCAATCTAGTGTAATATGAAGCTTTAAGTGGAAGTTCAACTTAACAGTCTCCACGACATACCGGTATATAAAACAATGTTCTGGAAACTTACTGATGAGATGTGCCAATGAGAGTTTGTGGGGGATTGCTGGAATTTTGGATATTTGGCCTTTGGCCCATGGCCCATTATTAAATTCTGAAACTCACATGGCCCATTCCAATAATCAGTGGCAGCACTAGTGGAGGCTAAAGTTTAGTCCCACATTGCTAGTTGGGAGAGAGTTGGAGTGGTATATAAGGTGGGCTGTTCTAGTCCTAGTAAGTGAGTGAGAAGAGAGAGAGCCCTCGCGCACTCCTCCTCCTCCGCCGCCCGCCTCGCCACGCCTCGCCTCGCCTCGCCTCGCCTCGCCTCGTCACGACACGTCACGACGCGCCGCGGGTTGTTGTTTGGGAAATTAATTGTGTAATCAATTTCGAGTCATTAACGGACGCGTTACTCAGCCGTTTTGCCTTCCGGTTTTCTGGATCGTGGCTGTGCCGACTACCTGTTTCCAGTTCATTGCGCCGCCGCCTTCGTCTTCCTCATCCCGTTCGTCGGCGTGCACCTACTGCCGGGACAGTAGGCCTCCGGAACCCTGCCTCTCGTGAACCTGTACGGGTGAGGGGCTATCAGGTTTTTGGGGAGAGCTCCGGCGCGACTACTGGCATCACGACGTCGTCATCGGACGACAAGTTCCTCCACACCGAAAATTTCTTCCCGGACCTCAGCAACTTCTTCGACAACCTCAACATGGGCGACAACGACGCTGCTGCGAAGTATGTGATCTTGTCGTTTTTCTTTCAGTTTCTGTTAGAGTTCCTTCTTCTAGTTTCTGTGGTAGATGCGATCGATTTATCTTGTTTAGATGTGATCTGTTCATCTATCTTACTAGTCTACATGATTAGTTTATTTATTATTTTCATAGTCATGATTTATCAATTACTTGTACGGATTATTTCATATAGATATTTGCTTATATACTCAACAGTAGTGTCCAAGGAGGGTGCTTCACCTCAGTGTAGCTTTTACCGCAGTGCCACATAGTTCCTAGGTTCTCTAGAAAAAAATGTGTTGGGTATGCATATGATAGAGATGGCTTCACTCGATTCCTCATCCGATTCCACCGTGAGCCACTCAGTTACGAGGCTTGAAATCATACACTGTACAATCTGTAAAACCTCCCCGGTCCCTTTAGTGCTCTCGGACTCATAATGGTGATAAATCTCTTTCGAGGTCACTTAGGTCCAACGGTACAAGGTAAATGTGATTCAACGGAAAAAAGGAGTATTCTTATCACCACAAAAAGCCACTGCACCCTGGAATATGTTGTGGCACATCAGCTCTTCCCGATTTTATGTAATTCAAAAAATGTTGTTTGCTAGATTTAATATCGCATTGGATGGATAGATCCTACCTGGAGCTGAGTGCAAGCAAGATCTCTCAACATTTTTGTAACATTCCCAAATAGTTTCACGTTCTAGTATATATTTGAGACCGCTAACCAAGGAACGGTATTTATTCTTCACCTCCTACTTTGGGCACCAACCTGCCAAGACTTCTTCAGCAATAGATCAAATTCCTCGTCCGCCTCAAGCATTACCTCATACCATAAGTTGTGCCCTTATATTGGAGTACGGGTTCCCCGGGCTTGATCCATATGTAAATTGTTGAATGATCTGACTGTTGTCTAATGCTGGAGGGTCGCCAATGGGATAACGTGCATGAGCTCCACAAAGGTTGAGTGTGTGTTATCACCAGAATTTGACCAAGTTAGAGGTGGGCCACGATCAAGATGGGCTTGAAGATTATATACGGAGAAAATACGTAGATCGGCCTTATATGCAAAGTTGGGCTAGATTGCCCATATATCTGTAATATAATAGATCGTATCTTAGATAGAGTTTTACCCGTGCACTGTTAGGTGCACGCCTAAATTAGAAAGTCCGCTGGACTATAAATATGTATCTAGGGTTTATGGAATAAACAACAACCAACGTTCAACCAAACAAATCAATCTCGGCGCATCGCCAACTCCTTCGTCTCGAGGGTTTCTACCGGTAAGCAACATGCTGCCTAGATCGCATCTTGCGATCTAGGCAGCACAAGCTCCACGTTGTTCATGCGTTGCTCGTACTGAAGCCTTGTTGATGGCGAGCAACGTAGTTATCATAGATGTGTTAGGGTTAGCATAGTTCTTCGCGTAACATGCTATCGTAGTGCAACCCTTGCATGTCTAGCCGCCCTTACACCTATCTTAGGTGTAGGGGCGGCACCCCGCTTGATCATTATTTAGTAGATCTGATCCGTTACGATTGCTCCTTGTTCTACAAGGATTAGTTTAATATCTGCAATAGTTAGGCCTTACAAAGGGGTGGAGGATCCAGCGGCACGTAGGGTGTCGTTCGCTAGCCCTAAACAGGATGTTCCGGGGATCAACCTCGTGTTGGTTTTTAGGCCTTGTTTAGGATCGGCTTACGATCACCGTGCGTGGCCGCGAGGCCCAACCGTGAGTAGGATGATCCGATTATGCGGTGAAAACCCTAAATCGTCGTAGATCTCATTAGCTTTATCTTGATCAAGCAGGACCACCATATATTCGTGCACCTCGTACGAATCATGGGTGGATCGGCTCCTTGAGCCGACTCACAGGATAACCTGAGAGCCGATCGAGGCTCGTATTTAATGTTTACGTGTATGCCATGCAGGAAACTAAGTGAGGCATCTCCATCACCTTCCTGACCAGGTATAGGTCAGGTGGCACGCCCTTGCAATCAGCATCGGACGTGTGACCAGAAGGCTTTGCGGGCCGTCGCTCGGAGGGACCTCAGCCAGCCGCAGCTCTAGGTTGTTCCCGGCTCTACGGTGTTGCCCGTCGCTGCCCGCCGGTGGGTTTCGGACGTCAACACATTCTGGCACGCCCGGTGGGACCAGCTTCTACATCAACCACATCGCCATCTACATTTGAGATGGCGGACGGCACTCTTGTCACATACGAGCATCGGCCGCCAAAAGGGGATTATGACGCGCCAAACGAAGGGAAGCCGGTGATGAGACATTGGCCGGCACGACGAGGTTTACACCTCTTTTGAGCAGTGCCGTCGAAATAGAGGCCAATTCAGCAGCCGCCCCGTGTTATCCGGGCCATGCGTTTTCGCCGGCATTCAGCATCAATCTAGCGGGTGACGGAAGACTGAAGTATGGGTTTACATCGGTTTGCAAGGGCAGGGAAATCAGGATTGGTCCATGACTGCAAAGCCGATGTTCAGGCATAATCCTATCAACAACCGCAGAGCCGATATCCGCAGTTACCTGACAGATTCGGCTCGAGGGGGCACATGAGCAGACAGACACATAGGGGCAATGAAATATTAGGAGCCGGTGGAAAACCGGCCAGTACCGGCCAGTAAAAAAAAAAATGTAGCAAGTACACCCATAATTCACTCGAGTTCAGCAAGACATTTGTCCCTACTGGAGAAATACGTCAAGGGCATGAAGGGCGTCAACACGGATGCGATCTACCTCAGCGATCTCAGCTTCGTCGTCCTCGTCTTTACCTGTCACCAGCTGACTGCTCAGGGTACGAATTTCAGCCAGATCGGTCTTCAGATCGGCTGTGAGGCCTTTTGCTTCATCTTGGGAACGGGCAATAAGGGATTCCTTGTCTTGAATGAGCTGCTTGGTCACCCTTACCCTCTCTTCAAGGCTCTCCAGCTCCTTGCGCAAGGTCTCGAGCTCGGCGCGACTGGCAGAGGTATCCGTCTTGGCGTCTAGAGCAGCCTTCTTCTCGTTGAGCCATCGACACTTCTCGGCAATATCGGCTCTCAGTGAAAGCTGGGTGTGGCGAATAGTAATCCTTCGTCGAGCCGATTGCACCCTTGACTTAAAGACCGATAGGGTAACAGCGGGCCAGAGCTTCACCTGCAGTATCATGGGGAGATAGGGCTGGATATCCTCGAGGATACCTTTGACTTCCTCGGAATTTTCGATCAGGGTCTCAGTTGAGGAAGAAAGCAAGTCTTTGAGACGCTGGAGCGGACCATGGACCGTACTAGGACTCGGTTCTCCACTTGCCTTGGAAGAAGTGGGTTCGATGGATTCTGGATCGAACGTCAGCAAGCTCGAGAGATCACAACCCTGATAGGGCAAACAAAGTGAGTTAGCAGGCAGTGAAGAAATTGATGGAACCAAGGCGGAGGGGCATACCTCTCCCAATGTAGGAGGAACAGCCGATGTCGTGACGATCGGCTTTTCTGTGGACTTGGATAGGTCAGCCACTTGGGCAGCCGCGATTGTCGAGGTGGCTAGGCCCAGGGTGGCGGACGGCTTCAGCACCTCCTCAACGTCTCCGCTAGAAGTTTCTTCGGCCTGCAAGAGGAAGTGATTAGCCGATCCAAATGACGACGGGAAAGCATGAAGTATGACCAGGGAGATAATTACGTTTGAGACCTCCTGGCTTGATGGAGAGGCGCGTGGGTTCTTACGAGCCCTTTTGACGCAGCGGCGCTTCGTGCGTGACCCCGATCTGGTCGAGGCTTGAGGAGCAGGAGGTTCAGTGATCGACCTTTTCTTAGAAGCCGGCGCTGGTGAAGCCGTCTGGCTCTGGGTGGTGGACCTCTCGGAATTACCCGAGCTCGAGTCCCCCTGACTGGTTTCTTCGGCCCCGCTCGAGGTTCCTTCGGTGGAGGTCTGTAGAAAAGAATACGAGCGTGTTGTAAAAGATTTGAAAATGGATAAGTGGGGACAGGGTCTGAACCAACTTACACGCAAGCTTTCTTGGGCCGGAGCTTTACGCTTCAGGGTTTTCCTGGCAGCCACCTTCCTCACTGCCGTCCTCGCCTGAGTCGAGGCTCGGGGGGCAACTGGCCCCGAAGATGCTTTACTCTTGGGAGCCGATTTCGGTGAAATCGGCTGGCTCTGCATTATGACTTTCTTCAGGGGTGGCGAGCTCTGGCAGAAGAGAACCACTGGTGCCGGAGGAAGGAATACGAAAGGGGAACCGTCGGCTTGTGTGGGAGCCGGGCCATCTTGTTGCTGCCACGGATTGGAGTCAGGTCACAAACAATCACCATAATGCTGTTACAAGGAATGTTTAAGTGATGGTACCTGGTCTGCAGGGATGTCATACTCGGCGTCAAGTTCTCTCAGCCGCGGTCCTAGGGCCCTCCTGAAGACGTGGGTCTTCCACATGGACCACCAAGTCTCAAAGCCGTCGGTAGTGAAGGAGAAACGGAGGTCGCGGGGAATTGGAATGGCCAAAGCGTCAAAGAAGGTATAACACCTTTGGGCAGTAAGGATGTCAGGCAGTTCAGCTCTACTTGCTGTCAGGTGATGTAAGAAGAAGTGTGGAGGCACCTGTCCGAGACCAAGCTGTCGGGCTGCCACTACCGGTTGATAACACTCATAACCGGGCTTGATTATCCGGTTCGAGGTACTCATGCCAACAGGGAGGAAGCAAGGACGAATCATGAGGGAGTACAAATGCTGGGTGCTGGCGTCATCGGCAAAGTCATCCAATCGAAAAGAGACTGGGTTTTCAAAATTTGCCGATTCAGTATAAGGATGGAACAAGGGGTTGTCCAAACCTTGGAAGAAAATCTTAAACCACCCTGCTGCTTCCTTGGGGATCAGCCTGCTGCCTGGTAGACCATACAGGGCTTGGCCATAGCTGGTGCATCGAATTTCTTTTCCATTAACATCCGGAAAGGTGCAGGTGGTCAGCGGTGGGAAGTCTGGGATTTGGTTTTGGAAGTATAGTTGTGCCCACAACTGAATAAACCACCAGGGGCCGCCAGTTTTAACTGTCTTTTGAGAGAACAGTTTGACAGACATCAGTTGAAGGGATCGATAGACCTCTCCAAGGAACAGTTTGCCTAGGCCGAGTTGGGTGCCTTTAGCAAGTTCATAAGCCAGGGAGAGGTAATTCTTGGTAGGAGCAAGTGATGGGCCACAGAATATGAAGTGCTCCAGCCAGAAGTTCAGGAAGGCTGTGTGTTCCCTCTCTGTCACGGGGCCTTTGTTTTTCATGTAACGATTGAGATAGGCGCCCCAGCTGGTACACTCTTTTTTAGAGGATAGAGTGAAAGGGACTTTTGGCAGTTTGAATGCAGAAGGACTGGGGGATGCAATGTCTAGGCCTGTGATCATGGCTACATCCAGCAGGGTCGGTGTCATAGGGCCATGACCAAACATGAAGCAGTTCAGTGCATCAGACCAGAAGTAGCCGATGGTTTTCAGGATGTTCTCATTCTTCTCAAGAGGAGATAATGATAATGACAGGGCATCGGCTATCCCTATGGTTTCCCAAGTGGCATAATGGGTTTTTGATACTCTATTGTACCATGCCACCCAACCCTCAGGAGGATTAGGCCAGGCTCGCAAGCAGTCGGCCCAGGAAGTCAGATCTAGGTTCTGGCTCACGAAGGGGATTCTGTTAGCTTCGCACGAAATTAACAGGGCGGGACTCTCAGAAGAACGAGGACCGAGGCACATCGAATTTGCGAGAGAAGGATGTGGCAGAAGGATGTCTGAAACCTAAATTAGTGGCGGAGCGAAACATTAATTCAGGTGTTTGCCATTAATCCCATATCAAGTCGAACGGCGAGAGAAGGTTGAGGATTACCTTCAGTCCGGAAGCCGTGGTGTCGGTATTGGATGATTCCGCCATGGGATGCGTTGAAGGAGTTGGGGGGGCGCAGTTGAGATCTGTGTAGGTGTTTTTGAGTTAGAACTGCTCGGGCGGCGATTTGGGGATCTGAGTTTGCCTTTTCAGATGGAGGTCGCAGGTTACCGTTTGGGAGGGCGGCTAGGTCGACCTTACTCATGTTTTTATGATAGAGACCGATGCGATGCCATCGGCTCTTTTGGGAGATTTTGTGACTTTGACTATCGGCAAAATAGTTGATTGGAAATACTTCTTCATTAACAAAGGAGGGTTTTTTACAATGAAGAGCCGATTGCTCAAGGAAAGAGGAACAAAAGAAGAGCCGATTGCTCGCATGCTACTAATCCTATGTCACTGATCCTCGCTGCCCTCGTCGTCGGCGTCGTAGCCGTCACCGGAGCTACTTTCGGAGAACTCCTCGGCGCTGCTGCCCCAGCCTTCGACCGGGGCTTCTTCCTCGTCGTCATCATCGTCATCTTCATTATCTGCCCAAGCACGAAGGCGCTTCGCCGGCGGGTACCCAGCGGAGGAGGAGGAATCGTCTTCCTCCTCTTCTTCCTCCACATCCTCGTCTTCCTCTTTCGAAGAAGTGGGGTTCCTCCATAAGGGGAGGTCATCCTCGTTTTCGCTCTCCAGTTCCCCTTCAACGAGGAGGTGGAGGTCGCCCTCCTCCTCGGTCAGGGGCATGTCGCCATCTGACATAAGATCGAAGTCCCACTCGGGCTCCGACATTGACTCGCTTGGGGAAGAAGATTGGAAAGAAAGGCCGGAGGAGACGGAGGAAGAGGAAGACATTGCTACAGGAAAAGAGGGTTTTTGGTGCCGATGGCCAGAACAGAGCAAGATGATGAAGTGGCAAACTGCTCAGAGTGGTTAAATAAAGAGGCTATGGTAAAAATTCAATGCCACAGTAGTTTCCGAGGAGACGGTGCCCAAAAGCAACGGTCAAATCACGCGGAATAGTCGAGAAGACAGGCATCATGATGAAGAATATTGCGACGGTTCTGCTCTGCCATGACATGACCCGACGGAGAAAAAAAACGGAGTGATTTTGGAATTACCAATTCCAAAACCAGGGGGGCATGTGTTATCACCAGAATTTGACCAAGTTAGAGGTGGGCCACGATCAAGATGGGCTTGAAGATTATATACGGAGAAAATACGTAGATCGGCCTTATATGCAAAGTTGGGCTAGATTGCCCATATATCTGTAATATAATAGATCGTATCTTAGATAGAGTTTTACCCGTGCACTGTTAGGTGCACGCCTAAATTAGAAAGTCCGCTGGACTATAAATATGTATCTAGGGTTTATGGAATAAACAACAACCAACGTTCAACCAAACAAATCAATCTCGGCGCATCGCCAACTCCTTCGTCTCGAGGGTTTCTACCGGTAAGCAACATGCTGCCTAGATCGCATCTTGCGATCTAGGCAGCACAAGCTCCACGTTGTTCATGCGTTGCTCGTACTGAAGCATTGTTGATGGCGAGCAACGTAGTTATCATAGATGTGTTAGGGTTAGCATAGTTCTTCGCGTAACATGCTATCGTAGTGCAACCCTTGCATGTCTAGCCGCCCTTACACTTATCTTAGGTGTAGGGGCGGCACCCCGCTTGATCATTATTTAGTAGATCTGATCCGTTATGATTGCTCCTTGTTCTACAAGGATTAGTTTAATATCTGCAATAGTTAGGCCTTACAAAGGGGTGGAGGATCCAGCGGCACGTAGGGTGTCGTTCGCTAGCCCTAAACAGGATGTTCCGGGGATCAACCTCGTGTTGGTTTTTAGGCCTTGTTTAGGATCGGCTTACGATCACCGTGCGTGGCCGCGAGGCCCAACCGTGAGTAGGATGATCCGATTATGCGGTGAAAACCCTAAATCGTCGTAGATCTCATTAGCTTTATCTTGATCAAGCAGGACCACCATATATTCGTGCACCTCGTACGAATCATGGGTGGATCGGCTCCTTGAGCCGATTCACAGGATAACCTGAAAGCCGATCGAGGCTCGTATTTAATGTTTACGTGTATGCCATGCAGGAAACTAAGCGAGGCATCTCCATCACCTTCCTGACCAGGTATAGGTCAGGTGGCACGCCCTTGCAATCAGCATCGGACGTGTGACCAGAAGGCTTTGCGGGCCGTCGCTCGGAGGGACCTCAGCCAGCCGCAGCTCTAGGTTGTTCCCGGCTCTACGGTGTTGCCCATCACTGCCCGCCGGTGGGTTTCGGACGTCAACAGTGTGACAGTAAGTACCATCAGTTACCTTCTTCTCGATGGGCCAGGGTAATCCTTTATAAGCAATATCGAGAGTTTGACGGAAGGCAGCGATCTCAACGCCTTTACATTCGTTCACGCCAACATGTTCCTCTCTATTTATGTAGTACTTTGTTGAAGTAACCAGCAAAAAACCATGGAAGGTCAGAAGATGATCTGGTGCTGAACTTCAACCTGTTCCGTGTCTAACTGAAATTGTTACAGCATCCAAAACTTGAAATAAAATAGTATCAATATTCCTTTAGAAAGAAAACCATTATGTCAAGTGTATTCTGTCGAAGTACACTCCCATTGGAGTGTATTAGTGTCCAGAACAAAGTGTGGAATGTTGGGTTTGGTCCAGAGATCGATCACATGAAACTAGACAAACACAACATGCTCATAAATATATCGCTAAAGGCACGTATCGTGTATTTCTTTCTTTCTGTTTATTTCACGGTACAAGCTTATGATTACACTGAGCAACGCCTAGTGTATATATACACGAGTGCACAACCAGACCAAACTCCTAATCCAACAGGGCCACGAACTAAGACCAGACTCTGAACCGGACTCGGCTTCTTTGGCTTTCTAATCCAACAACACGGTAACCTTGCCATTATTTATAGGGTGCGCGTGGAGATCAGGTGATTTAGACTTAGTTAAGTCTCAGTTGATTGTATCGTACATGTAATTTGTTTGCTTTTATGTTGAAATATGTCGCTGCATGTTTGTAGAATTTGTTGGGCCAGGAATTAGTCATGTTATATTAGGCTCGCACTTTCTCTAATGGCGTAGAGAAGCGCACGAGTAGAATTGGCCAAGAAAAAAAATGCATCATGGTAGAAGCGGAAATGAAAAAACTAAAAAGAGGAGGATCAATTTTCTCACTAAACCTGAATGAGCTTATCTTTTATAAGATAAGATTAACAAATCTCAGTTGCACCACACTTGCAAGTTCAGGCCAACACGAACCACGTCGCAAGTCCAATAGTCACTAATATTTCTCTCAGTTGCAATCTATTTGTAACTATGATTGCAACTATTGAAAACTCATTTGTGGCCCACTTATAATTTGAAAAACCTCATTCGTGATTCACTTGCAACTAGAAAAAACTCAACTGCGACCCATTTGCAACTAAAAAAACTCAGTTGCGACCCATTTGCAACTAGAAAAAACTTAGTTGCGACACATTTACAATCTATTATATACTAAAAGCACAATGAATGGTACTAATTTTGGAACACCACGTTTAATCCACATCATCTTGATTATTTTGATTGTTAGATCTTAAATATACAGTTAGGATTTAACTAAATAATGTTACGTAATTATGGGCCATACACATAAATAACGTAACAACCATGTCAGGTCACCTTACCAGAAAAAAGTGTATTTTTCTCTTAAAAGTGCACGATACAAACTCTATGCAAAACTCATTTACATCAGCGTTAGTTTTTTTTCCAATAGGACAGCGTTAGCTATTGGATCCAATAGTACAAGTTCACGCCTGTTGACAAAACATGTTTCACTATTTGATGTTTGCATCTCTTTTCTACTACTTCTTATGTTCCAATTTTTATTGACTCAACTTTATATAGATATGCATCTATCTAGAAAAGTACAGGTGTATCTAGACAAAACTAAGTCAACTAATTTGGGTTGGAGCGAATATTTTCTTTACAATTACAAGCCTTATGTATGCATCTATCTAATTTTTACTCAACTTTATATAGATATGCATCTATCTAGAAACATTTTAGTGTCGTATAGGTGTATCTAAAGTTCTAGACAAAAATGAGTCAACTAATTTGGGATGGAGCGAATATTTTCTTTACAATTACAAACCTTGTGTAAAAATAAAAAGATTAAACACGCCCAATTTATTCCGCAGAAAAATGTTGCCATTCTACCAGGTTAGTCCACATCATCAAAAATACATGGACGCCAAGTTGTGACTTTAATTAATCGGATAATATAATCCACATGTCACGTAATATTTTTCCCATTTGATTTGCATGGAGTGTGTGTGCGATACATGTTAGAATAACCGTTCGTATGTATGTCAGATATTTACATGGAAATATCTCTAGATTTTGATCGACATCTTCCACAAAAGAAACAAATCGCTTTTGATGGTGTCGTATACATGTTAGGAAATAATGTTATATCAAAATACTGATGCATGTCAGCTATTGAAACAACAAATGTCTTCAAATTTTAATCAATAGTACATGCAAAAAATAATTTTGAGCAGTGGTATAAACTGAAACATATATATTATTTCCAAAAATATTTTTGAAAGCGCTTTCTTCATGTGTTTCATACATCTTACTTTTGTAACGATAATCCATCTTTATTGATCAGTTGTAAATATTTTATAAATAGAAAATAGAACAAACACAAAAAGTAAATCTCGATAAAAACAAAATAGCTTCAATGTCTTTCGAAGTCAACACCTATGTTCATTGCATTATAAGTTCTTATATGTCTCTGGTAAAAAATATACATAAAATATCATCTACCAAAATTACACTAACATAATAAGTTTTGAAAGCCGTAACATGCGCCACCTTAAATCTGAACCCTAATAAGATCTTTGATCCCACTCTCACAATGGATGCATCTTGGTTAACACAATGTTAGAAGTTGACCCTAAGATCTTTGAGCTCACTTAGTCTAGGGACATATCTCCCGTGAGACATGTTACAAAAATGTTGTCAATTTCTGTACTAATGAGGAAAAAAATAGAAGGACGAGAAGATGAGCCCTGTCATACATCCTTACAGCATATTTGGTCAATAATAACTAAAAAGGTCAACAAATATGATTCCCAATAAAATAAAAGCTCCATCAAAGTTCGTTGAAGTCCACCAATTCCCCATATCTTTACTCCTCAATGTATTCCATGAGGAGTATGAAGAAGATAAAATTTGCATCTAGCCAATGTTGTGGTCATGATTATTGTTTGAACCACATCATATACAAAATTTGTATGTTTATAGTGCATATTGATATAATGTCACATAAGAACTAACGTCCAACTCATAGCCTAAATTTTAATTCAACATACGATTGTAATGCAATACAAAAGAGAAACACAATTCTAATAATATTCTGTCTTCTTGGATAACATAATCGTCGAACAGCCCCTAAACAAAATTCGATTAAAATCTGCACTAGATTTCATTACCCTAAGGGAGTCCCCTATGGAGAGATGGTTAAAATGTCCCACTAACATTTATTAGCATATCACTTAGGATGATTTATTTAACACCACAATATGTAGACTACAAATTTATTTTCAGTTATTTTCTGTACCCCAAGGATGATGCCTTCACAGTTGTGAGGGCCACAAAGCTAGTTATAAAAATAATCGGTTACGATCCAATTGCAACTGAAAAATCTTAGTTACAATCCACATGCAACTAGAGAAAAGAAAGATTCAGTTGCGACACATTTGCAACTATAAAAATTCAGTTGCAAGATACTAGTAATTAAATAAAACTAAATTACAACCTACCCGTAACTTGAAAATATCATTTTTGTAGCCCACTTGCTACTTCACGTCTGTGGAAATCATACTGCAAACCTATTGATCATTTTTTTTTCTTCGTTGCATCACATTTGTAACTAGAAAAAATCAGTTATAACCTACGTGCAACTTAACTCGACTATGCAACTGGAACATAATTATGATTCATGAATAACTGAGTTACTGTTCCAAACATTGTGTAATTGCAATGTACTTATAACCTATGTTACAAACGGTGTGCAACACGAAGGAATAAAAGACTAAAATATTCAATAAGGAAGGGGGCCGGCCGGCAGAAAATATGTACACATGATAAAATGACAAGAACAAAAAAAGGAAAAGGTACACAACCCACACCACATGCACGTTGCATCTCCCTGCAAACTCATAGCTGGACCGCAAAAGAAAATCCCACATCAAGGTCAGGTGCATGCCGTTCTGCAGGAGCGCACACAATGATGAGCCAGAAAAAAACTCGGTTCCATCGCAAATCTCTGCGTTACAGATCAAGGACGACGAAATTAACTAAAATTTAGTAAAAAAAATAGATATCTGATTTCCAGCAAAACTGTTATTATACTAACAAAACTCAGGAACGTAGACGTACTAGGATTCACCAAAACTACTATGGCAGTCTCCAGGAAACAATCGCACGCCTAACCTACATGACTAGGTGATGAACTCTATCATTGAACATGACTCGAACCGGTACTCATATGCACATACTAATTGTAAGAGAAACTAATAATATGATCGGAGGTAAGATTATACCAAGAATCTCTCCGTAATCTTGACATCTTGTCTCCTCGTAATCCTTATGTTCTTAACTCCTTGCAGTCGCAGCTTGTCAACTTAACTCCAACGCATGATTCGAACTACCAGCCCACACGGTCGTATCTATTTGTGCAACATGCAAGACTTGACACACGAACAGTCCACACGTCGAACCAATTTAACTCGTCATTATCCCACTACACGCTGAGCTTGATCTTTTCGCTGTGTGACACGGGGATGGCCTCCTCACCACCTTGTCTTCGCGCTCGTCAATCAAATCCTCAAACGTGACTAACTTCAACTGCAACAGATCCTCACAAACACAAGCACTTGGACACAATGATGACACACACGGACGATGACGACGACCACACGTATCGTGTATTGTCTTTCTTTTTGTTCATTTCGCGGTACAAGCTTACGATTACACTGAGCAGCACCTAGTGTATAAATACACGAGTGCACGACCAGATCAAACTCCTAATCTAAAAGGGCCACGAACTAAGACCAGACTCTAAACCGAACTCCACTTCATTGGCTTTCTAATCCAACATTCTAACATGCCCCTTAAAACCCGCCCACCCCGTAAAATTTCAGCGGGATACGGAGCAGGCGCGCTTGGGCCTTCTAGCAAGCCTCGTATTCGGACCGGCCCGTTTCGACGGAATACGGGGCCCAGGAAATCCGCAGCGCCGCCCCCTACTTATACCGGGCGCATGTTGGAGATATGCCCAAAAGGCAATAATAAAAGTGGTTATTATATATTTTTATGTTTATGATAAATGTTTATATACCATGCTATAATTGTATTAACCGAAACATTGATACATGTGTGTTATGTAAACAAACAAATGAGTCCCTAGTAAGCCTCTTTACTAGCTTGTTGATTAATAGATGATTAGTTTCATAATCATAAACATTGGATGTTATTAATGACAAGGTTATATCATTATATGAATGATGTAATGGACACACCCAATTAAGCGTAGCATAAGATCACGTCATTAAGTTATTTGCTATAAGCTTTCGATACATAGTTACCTAGTCCTTATGACCATGAGATCATATAAATCACTTATACCGGAAAGGTACTTTGATTACATCAAACGCCACTGCGTAAATGGGTGGTTATAAAGGTGGGATTAAGTATCCGGAAAGTATGAGTTGAGGCATATGGATCAACAGTGGGATTTGTCCATCCCGATGACGAATAGATATACTCTGGGCCCTCTCGGTGGAATGTCGTCTAATGTCTTGCAAGCATATGAATAAGTTCATAAGAGACCACATACCACAGTACGAGTAAAGAGTACTTGTCAGGAGACGAGGTTGAACAAGGTATAGAGTGATACCGATGATCAAACCTCGGACAAGTAAAATATCGCGTGACAAAGGGAATTGGTATCGTATGTGAATGGTTCATTCGATCACTAAGTCATCGTTGAATATGTGGGAGCCATTATGGATCTCCAGATCCCGCTATTGGTTATTGGTCGGAGTGAGTACTCAACCATGTCCGCATAGTTCGCGAACCGTAGGGTGACACACTTAAAGTTGGATGTTGAAATGGTAGAACTTGAATATGGAATGGAGTTCGAATATTTGTTCAGAGTCCCGGATGAGATCCCGGACATCACGAGGAGTTCCGGAATGGTCCGGAGAATAAGATTCATATATAGGAAGTCATTTTATGTGATTTAAAATGATCCGGAAGGTTCTATGGAAGGTTCTAGAAGGTTCTAGAAAAGTCCGGAAGAAACCACTAAGGAAGGCGGAGTCCCGAAGGGACTCCACCTCCCATGGCCGGCCAACCCTAAGGGGGAGGAGTCCCAAGTGGACTCCCCAAAGGGGGCCGGCCACCCCCCCACATGGAAGGGGGAATCCCACCCCAAGTGGGATTCCCACCTTGGGTAGGTTTCCCTATCACATGAAAGGTTTTGGGTTCGGGTCTTATTCGGAGACTTGTAGTCCAACACTTGGGGCTTCCACCTATATAATGAGGGGCCAAGGGGAGGGGGCCGGCCACCCAAACACCACAAGGTGGCCGCACCCCTAGATGGCCGGCGCCCCCCTCTCCCCAAACCCTAGCCGCCCCACTCCTCCTTCTTCCCCGCACGCTTAGCGAAGCTCCGCCGGGATTCTCCACCGCCACCGACACCACGCCGTCGTGCTGTCGGATTCAAGAGGAGCTACTACTTCCGCTGCCCGCTGGAACGGGGAGGTGGACGTCATCTTCATCAACAACCGAACGTGTGACTGAGTACGGAGGTGCTGCCCATTCGTGGCGCCATGATCAAGATCTTCTACGCGCTTTTGCAAGCGGCAAGTGAACGTCTACCGCAGCAACAAGAGCCTCATCTTGTAGGCTTTGGAATCTCTTCAAGGGTGAGACTCGATAATCCCCTCGTTGCTACCGTCTTCTAGATTGCATCTTGGCTTGGATTGCGTGTTCGCGGTAGGAAATTTTTTGTTTTCTATGCAACGTTATCCTACAGTGGTATCAGAGCCGTGTCTATGCATAGATGGTTGCACGAGTAGAACACAATGGTTTTGTGGGCGTTGATGCTTTTGTTGTCTTTAGTTTGAGTACTTTGCATCTTTGTGGCATAGTGGGATGAAGCGGCTCGGGCTAACTTTACATGACCGCGTTCATGAGATTTGCTCCACGCTCGACATGCAACTTGTATTGCATAAGTGGCTTTGCGGGTGTCTGTCTCTCCTACTATAGTGAAGATTCAATTTACTCTTCTATTGACAACACTAGTATCACCGTTGTGGTTCATGTTCGTAGGTAGATTGGATCTTACTCGAAAACCCTAAACCACGTAAAATATGCAAACCAAATTAGAGAACGTCTAACTTGTTTTTGCAGGGTTTGGTGATGTGATATGGCCATAATGTGATGATGACTATGTATGAGATGATCATTATTGTATTGTGGCAACCGGCAGGAGCCTTATGGTTGTCTTTAAATTTCATGTTGAGTAGTATTTCAAAGTAGTTGTAATAGTTGCTACATGGAGGACAATTATGAAGACGGCGCCATTGACCTTGGTGCTTCGCCGACGATGATGGAGATCATGCCCGTTGATGATGGAGATCATGTCCGTGCTTTGGAGATGAAGATCAAAGGCGCAAAGACAAAAGGGCCATATCATATCACATATGAACTGCATGTGATGTTAATCCTTTTATGCATCTTATTTTGCTTAGATCGCGACGGTAGCATTATAAGATGATCCCTCTCACTAAAATATCAAGATAATAAAGTGTTCATCCTTAGTAGCACCGTTGCCAAGACTTGTCGTTTCGAAGCATCTCGTGATGATCGGGTGTGATAGAATCAACAAGTGCATACAACGGGTGCAAGCCAGTTTTGCACATGCGGATACTAAGGTGACCTTGACGAGCCTAGCATGTACAGACATGGTCTCGGAACACGTGATACCGAAAGGTAGAGCATGAATCATATGATTGATATGATGAACACTTTGAGTGTTCGCCATTGAAGTTACATCTTGTCTCATGATGATCGGACTTGGTGTGGTGGATTTGGTTCGTGTGATCACTAAGACAATTCGAGGGATATTGTTTTGAGTGGGAGTTCACCTAGTTTTTAATTTTGTTAAATTAAAATTTGAACTCAATTTGTCATAAACTTAGTCTAAACTATTGCAAATATGTTGTAGATATGGCGTCCCCAATCAATTTTAACCAGTTCCTAGAGAAAGAAAAGCTTAAGAGCAATGGTAGCAACTTCACCGACTGGTTCCGTCATGTGAGGATTTTCCTCAATGGCGGAAATCTGCAATATGTGCTTGATGCATGATACGTCCAAAACGTATCTACTTTCCCGAACACTTTTGCTGTTGTTTTGCCTCTAATTTGTGTATTTTGGATGCAACTAACGCGGACTAACGCTGTTTTCAGCAGAACTGTTCTGGTGTCTCGTTTTTGTGCAGAAATCCAACTTTCAGGAAAAACCTCGGAATTTATACAGAAGGCCCTATTTTCCCAGAATACTTACGGAGCCAGAAGGGCAAGTCAGGGGGAGGCCCGAGGGCTCCACACCCTAGGGCGGCGCGGCCCAGGAGGGGGGCGCGCGGCCCTAGCGTGTGGCCCCCTCGGCCGGCCTCCGACGCCCTCCTTCGGACTACTTATCGGCCTCGACCAAAAAACGCACAGGGAGAAGTCGAAGTCGCCAGAAAACCTCCAGAACGCCGCCACATCGCGAAACTCCATCTCGGGAGCCAGAAGACTCCGTTCTGGCACTCCGCCGGGACGGGGAATTGGAGGAGATCATCACCATCATCACCACCGGCGCCTCTCCATCGACCAGCCATGTTTCCCCCATCCATGTGTGAGTAATTCCCCCGCTGTAGGCTGAAGGGGATGGTAGGGATTGGATGAGATTGGTCATGTAATAGTATAAGATTGTTAGGGCATAGTGCCTAGTGTCCGTAATTGGTACTTTGATGATATTGTTGCAACTTGTTATGCTTAATGCTTGTCACTAGGGCCCGAGTGCCATGATCTCAGATCCGAACATGTTATTATTTCATCATGATATTCATTGTTTATGGTCTTACCTGCATGTTGTATACACATGTCGCTGTCCGGAACCAATGGCCCCGAAGTGACAGAAATCGGGACAACCGGAGGGGATGGTAGTGATGTGAGGATCACATGTGTTCACGGAGTGTTAATGCTTTGCTCCGGTGCTCTAATAAAAGGAGTGCCTTAATATCCAGTAGATTTCCTTGAGGCCCGGCTGCCACCGGCTGGTAGGACAAAAGATGTTGTGCAAGTTTCTCATTGCGAGCACGTACGACTATAATTGGAACACATGCCTATTGATTGCTTTGTACTTAGACAACATTTTATTATTATCTGCAAATGCCCTGCTTGATTGTTACATGAGTTTCTCTCATCCATGCAACGCCCGTTATCCGTCCCCATGCCTACAGTATTTTAATCCTGCTGTTTACTATAATCACTACTGCTGTTTACATTACTCTTTCTTTGTTATTTCACTACTGCTACTGCTATAAAACTGTTACTACTGATAAACTCTTGCGAGCAAGTCTGTTTCCAGGTGCAGCTGAATTGACAACTCCGCTGTTAAGGCTTTCAAGTATTCTTTGTCTCCCCTTGTGTCGAATCAATAAATTGGGTTTTACTACCCACGAAGACTGCTGCGATCCCCTATACTTGTGGGTCATCAAGACTGTTTTCTGGCGCCGTTGCCGGGGAGCATAGCTTTATTTGGAAGTTCACTTGGATTTATATTGTTCGCTGCAAATTCTCCATCATGGGTAAAACTCGCGATCCTAAAGTCGCCATATTACCATCCACTACAAGAAAAGGTACAACTCTGAGTACCTCTGCTGCTCTTGATTCACCATCTGTGATTGATAAACTTGTTTCACCACCACATGCTTCACTTGCTGGTACTTCTACTGAATCTGAAAATATTGATGATGCTTCTGCTGTGCTTGATGATATTGGTTCATTGGGATCCTTTTTAGATGCTACAGTTGCTAGGTCTAGACAAATTGAAAATACTGAAACTCCTAATGCTACTACACCTGTTAATTCACCTGAACTTGATTATTCTAGTGATGATCCTGATGAAGATTATGTGGAGCTTAATGATGATTTTATTAATAGATGCAATGCTACTGCTGATGCAAGTAAAATTAAAAAGTTTCTCAAACAATATACTGTTAGACATAAGTTATCTCCTGATCCTAAATTTGCCACATCTCCTATATGCATTAAGGATAAAGATTATGATTTTTCTCTTGATCTATCTCATATAGCTATTGTAGAGAAAGCACCCTTTTGTGGTACTGAAAAAGAAAGTGCTGTAGAACACATGATTGAACTTTCTTCTATGAGTAGTTTGTTTTCTGATGATATCAAGATGCGTACTTATTTTGTCGCTAAATTTTTTCCTTTCTCATTAAAGGATGATGCTAAAGCTTGGTATAATAATTTGCCTCCTGGTTCTATTAAAAGTCCAACTGATTTGCGTGATGTTTTCTTTCGAAAATACTTTCCTGCTAGTGCTCAACATGTTGCTTTACAAACAATTTATAGATTTGACCAGGGAGATGAAGAGAAATTGCCTGAGGCTTGGGCAAGATTTTGTTCTCTTATCAGAGCTCGACCTGGACATGATTTAGAAAAGAATGATCTAGTTGATATATTTTATAGTGGACTAACCATTGAGTCTAGGGCATACTTGGATAGTTGTGCTGGTTGTGTTTTCAGGAAAAGAACTCCAGACGAAGCTGAAGAATTATTGGCTAAAATAGGCCGGAATCATGATGATTGGACTACACCTGAACCAACTCCAACGCCAATATTGAAGAAGAGGGGTTTAATTAAATTGAATGATGAAGATATGAGGGAAGCCAAGAGGTCTCTCAAGGAGAAAGGTATTAAATCTGAAGATGTGAAGAATCTACCTCCCATAGAAGATATATGTGAGATAATTCCCCCTTCATCCATGATTGAGGTAAACTACCTTCAGCGCTTTACTAGGGAAGATATTCCGTATTCAAAACCTCCTGCGCAATGCTTAGATGAGTTTGATAATTATATTGTTAAGCAAGAAAATTTTAATATGAGAGTAGAGAATCATCTAATGGAAAATTCTCAAGCTATTAGCAATTTGCATGATATTGTGGAGAGAACCTCCAATGATGTTAAGATGCTTGTTAAACATTTTCAAATGGTTCAAACTCAAATTGATCAACTCACTAAAGTGCAAAATGACTTATTACAAAATAATTCTAAAAAGAAACATGCTTATGAAGTAACAACTAGAGGTGGTGTCTCTACCCAGGATCCTCTATATCCTGAAGGGCATCCCAAAAGAATTGAACAAGATTCGCAACGCATTGAACCTAGAGCTCCTTCTAAGAAAAAGAAGAAGAAACATAAATATGTTGTAGAATCCTCTGAACCTGTTAATGATCCTAATAGTATTTCTATTTCTGATGCTGAAACTGAAAGTGGTAATGAACATGATAATAATAATGGTAATGATAAGAATGATGTTTCTGATAAAGAAGAAGTTGAAGATGAACCTGAAAAGCAAGATAAAAATAAAAAGTATACTAAAGAAGATTTTATTGCTAAGAAACATGGTAATGAAAGGGAACCATGGGTGCAAAAGCAAATGCCTTTTCCTGCTAAGAAACTAAAATCAAAGGAAGAAGAACACTATAATAAATTTTGTGATTGGATGAAACCTTTATTCTTGCAAATCCCTTTGACTGATGCTATTAAATTGCCTCCTTATTCAAAGTATATGAAAGATATTGTTACTAACAAAAGGAAAATCCCCAATGAGGAAATTTCCACTATGCTTGCTAATTACTCTTTCAATGTCAAGGTTCCAAAGAAGTTGGGCGACCCAGGTATACCTACTATTCCTTGTTCTATTAAGAATAATTATGTTAAAACTGCTCTATGTGACTTGGGAGCCGGTGTTAGTGTTATGCCTTTTTCTCTTTATAAGAGACTTTACTTAGATAAGTTGATACCTACTGATATATCTTTGCAAATGGCTGATAAATCTACTGCTCTTCCTGTTGGTATATGTGAGGATGTTCCTGTTCAAGTTACTAATAACTGCTTGATATTGACTGATTTTGTTGTGTTGGAAATGCCTGAAGATGATAATATGTCTATTATTCTTGGGAGACCTTTTCTTAACACCGCAGGGGCTGTTATTGATTGCAATAAAGGAAAAGTTACTTTCAATATTGATGACAAGGAGCATACAGTTTATTTTCCCAAGAGGATTGAGAAAGCATGTGGAGTTAATACAATTTCTAATGTTAGAACTATCAAAGTGGGAACCATTGATTGCCCTATATATGAGCCTAAAGAAGAATATCAAACTCTTGTGATTGGATCCATATCAATACAATTCAAGGTAACATGATTGATTTGAGGTTTATTTCTTCTTATGCTATGTAAAATTTATTTGGTGACAAGACTTGATCAACCTTGTTAACAAATACTTTTTATATGCATAGAGGAACTAAACAACATATCTTTCTTCCTCCACTTATTTTACTTACTGTAGCAATACATTTGTATCTTTACTTTATTGCATTATTGTGATAAGTAAAGTCTCTAATAGAAGGTTGATGCTAGATTTGGATTTCTGCACAGAAACAGATTTCTTGCTGTCACGAATTTGGGTAGGGTTCTCTGTAGATAACTCAGAAAAATCTTCCAATTTACGTGAGTGATCCTCAGATATGTACGCAACTTTCATTAGTTTTGAGTTTTCTGATTTGAGCAACGGAAGTACCTCTTTAAAATTCGTCTTTACTGGCTGTTCTGTTTTGGCAGATTCTGTCTCTGTTTTTTGCATTGTCTCTTGTGGACTTTAAGCAAGGCTTTCTAGACGTGGAGAGCTGTAGGTAATGTTTTATTGAGTTCTTGCAATGTGTCACTACAGGACTAAAGTGGATTAAAGTTTTTGAGTACTAACCCCTCTAATGAAGTTTATGAGAAGTTTGGTGTGGCAGAAGTTTTTAAGGGTCAAGAGAGAAGGGTGATATAATGTGATCAAGAAGAGTCAAAAGCCTAAGCTTGGGGGGAGGTATACCGGCATCACTCATTCTTTGCATATTATGGTTGCTGGATACTTGTACATACTTGTTTAGTTTCTTTGAGTGGTTTTCTAATGAGAGGGAGATGATATTTGGGGAAGTGCTGCCTGAAAACAGATTCTGGACTGTTACTAAAAAAATTCGTGCGCACAGCCAGAACGTTATTTTGAGCTGCCAATTTTTGTGCATGTTCCCTAGGTTGTTCTCTAACTTTCATTAGTTGAATACTTTTCGAGCTGAGCAACGGAAGATTTTTGTAAAAATTGATTTCTGTACTGCTATCAGGTTTTGGCAGATTTCTACCATCTTGTTTTTCTGTGTTTCTTTTAGTTTTCATTTTCTTGTTCTTGCTTTGTTTCTTTCCTAAAACACAAAAAGACCAAAAATATTTCTGATGTTTCTCTTCATCATTTGTTTATTTTGGTTTCTTGCATTTGCTTCGCTTTATTTGCTATTGCTAGTTTGCTATAAGAAAACCCAAAAAAGATTTTACTTTGTTTGCTTGTTTCCTTTTGTTCTTGTTCTCAAATTCGAAAACATCAAAAATATTTGCTGTTCTTCTTTGGTTTGTAAAGTTCATTATGAGTTCAATGGTCTTCGGTGGCTGGAGCGTGGTTTTCATTTCATATTATCCAAGCTACACAAGTGAAAAGGCAATAATGACGATCTACGACAATCTGATTGTGGTGAGAGGCTGGTATGAACTCTATTTGTTTTCATTTTTGTACATATACTCATCCATGTGAGCATGCTTAGTTGGTTCATGTGAGGTATATGTCATTTGAGAAAGTCTAGTAGTTCATGATCTCTCATGTTTAGCTCCAATTTATTAATATGAGTAGCATGTCATGGATGTTTGCTTGCATTGTTTTATTCATAGATAGGTATGATATTGTGGTATCCTCCTCTGAATAATTCGTTTGAATTAACTTGGCACATGCTCACGCATGCATATAACTGAACAAAAGTCAATTAAGCCTCGATGATTTACATTGCTTCAGAGTTCTTGTATCACTTTTATGCCTCAGTTAATTTATTTTGCCGCAAGCATGATTATGACAGTTACTGCTCTCTTGATTTGTCGCTCCCTAGTCTTTTGCTAGCCTTCACTTGTACTGAGCGGGAACGCTGCTCGTGCCTCCAAACACATGAAAACCAAGTTATCCCAGAGTGTCCACCATAAATACCTATGCATGGCATTTCAAACCATTCCAAGTAAATTCTCATGCGCTACCTTTAAACCTTCAAAATGCTTCTCAATTTGTGTTAACGTTTCATAGCTCATGAGGAAGTATGTGGTGTTTAACTTTCAACCTTGTCATTTACTCATGACGGATTTTCATATGGACTAGTGGCACATCCGCTTATCCAATAATTTTGCAAAAAGAGCTGGCAATGGGGTTCCCAGCCCCGATTAATCAACTTTCACTAATAATTCTCTTCACATGCTTTGCTCTGATTCATCAGTAAGCAACTTAATTTTGCAAATAGACACTCCTCCATGGTATGTGATTGATGGAAGGCACCCGAGGATTCGGTTAGCCATGGCTTGTGTAAGCAAAGGTTGGGGGGAGTGTCACCCATAATAAAACTAAAATACATGTGTAAACAAAAGAGAAGAGGGATGATCTACCTTGCTGGTAGAGATAACGTCCTTCATGGGAGCCGCTCTTGAAAGTCCGGTTGGCGAGGTAGTTGGTGTACCCATTACCATTTGTTGACAACAACAAACACCTCTCAAAAAAATTTTACTCCTGTTTCAAAAATGAAAAGCTCTAGCGCATGTTAATCCCTGCTTCCCTCTGCGAAGGGTCAATCTTTTACTTTTATGTTGTGTCTCCATCCTTTCTTTGAGCACTTTCTTGAGAGCACAACTGTCATTCTTAGTGTAATATGCTTGTCTCAAAATATAATTGATTGTGGTATAACTTTGATGCTTTTATCTTTGACAATCACTATTTCTAGTCTTTCTATGAACTTCGGAGGTGCCTGAGCATTTATGTTTTGCTGATCAAATATGGGCAAGCGAGATACCACTCTATCATGCTCTTTTATGAACATTGCAATCCTGCTTATATACATGATTCATGATGCTTATTATTAATTATTGGTACCTTTCCATGATTGATATAGCTATTAGATGATCTTATTTGCATGTATCTTATTATGAACTGCCTAAGTGTTAGCCATAGCATGAGAATATTTACATCATATGAACAAATGTGTTCGTGAAAGTTCTTTTATCGCTCAGTTGTTAACTGAATTGCTTGAGGACAAGCAATAAGCTAAGCTTGGGGGGAGTTGATACGTCCAAAACGTATCTACTTTCCCGAACACTTTTGCTGTTGTTTTGCCTCTAATTTGTGTATTTTGGATGCAACTAACGCGGACTAACGCTGTTTTCAGCAGAACTGTTCTGGTGTCTCATTTTTGTGCAGAAATCCAACTTTCAGGAAAAACCTCGGAATTTATACAGAAGGCCCTATTTTCCCAGAATACTTACGGAGCCAGAAGGGCAAGTCAGGGGGAGGCCCGAGGGCCCCACACCCTACGGCGGTGCGGCCCAGGAGGGGGGCGCGCGGCCCTAGCGTGTGGCCCCCTCGGCTGGCCTCCGACGCCCTCCTTCGGACTACTTATCGGCCTCGACCTAAAAACGCACAGGGAGAAGTCGAAGTCGCCAGAAAACCTCCAGAACGCCGCCACATCGCGAAACTCCGTCTCGGGAGCCAGAAGACTCCGTTCTGGCACTCCGCCGGGACGGGGAATTGGAGGAGATCATCGCCATCATTACCACCGACGCCTCTCCATCGACCAGCCATGTTTCCCCCATCCATGTGTGAGTAATTCCCCCGCTGTAGGCTGAAGGGGATGGTAGGGATTGGATGAGATTGGTCATGTAATAGTATAAGATTGTTAGGGCATAGTGCCTAGTGTCCGTAATTGGTACTTTGATGATATTGTTGCAACTTATGCTTAATGCTTGTCACTAGGGCCCGAGTGCCATGATCTCAGATCTGAACATGTTATTATTTCATCATGATATTCATTGTTTATGGTCTTACCTGCAAGTTGTATACACATGTCGCTGTCCGGAACCAATGGCCCCGAAGTGACAGAAATCGGGACAACCGGAGGGGATGGTAGTGATGTGAGGATCACATGTGTTCACGGAGTGTTAATGCTTTGCTCCGGTGCTCTATTAAAAGGAGTGCCTTAATATCCAGTAGATTCCCTTGAGGCCCGGCTGCCACCGGTTGGTAGGACAAAAGATGTTGTGCAAGTTTCTCATTGCGAGCACGTACGACTATAATTGGAACACATGCCTATTGATTGCTTTGTACTTAGACACCGTTTTATTATTATCTGCAAATGCCCTGCTTGATTGTTACATGAGTTTCTCTCATCCATGCAACGCCCGTTATCCGTCCCCGTGCCTACATTATTTTAATCCTGCTGTTTACTATAATCACTACTGTTGTTTCTGTTACTCTGCTGCTGTTATTTCACTACTGCTACTGCTATAAAACTGTTACTACTGATAAACTCTTGCGAGCAAGTCTGTTTCCAGGTGCAGCTGAATTGACAACTCCGCTGTTAAGGCTTTCAAGTATTCTTTGTCTCCCCTTGTGTCGAATCAATAAATTGGGTTTTACTACCCACGAAGACTGCTGCGATCCCCTATACTTGTGGGTCATCAATGCACCGCTAGGTGACCCTCCTGCAGAAACTGAAACCGATGAAGTAAAGAATGTTTACGCGACTCGGAAAACTTGGTACTCTCAAGTTTAGTGTGCCATCCTGTGCAGTCTGGAAGCCGATCTTCAAAAACGTTTTGAGCACCACGATCCACATGAGTTAGTCAATGAGTTGAAAACTATCTTTGAGACTCATGCGGCCGTGGAATGCTATGAAGCATCGAAACACTTCTTCAGCTGCATGGAAGAAGGCAGCTCCGTTAGTGAGCACATGCTCGCCATGACCGGGCATGCGAAGAAACTCAGTGATTTGGGAATAGTGATTCCTAACCGACTGGGGATTAATCGTGTCCTTCAATCACTGCCACCTAGTTACAAGAACTTTGTGATGAACTACAATATGCAGAACATGAACAAAGAGTTACCTGAACTCTTCTCCATGCTAAAATCTGCTGAGATTGAGATCAAGAAAGAGCACCAAGTGTTGATGGTCAACAAGACCACCAGTTTCAAGAAACAGGGCAAGTCTAAGGGAAAATTCAAGAAGGGTGGAAAGAAAGCTGCCACGCCTCCTGTGAAACCTAAGACTGGCCCTAAGCCTGATGCTGAGTGCTATTACTGCAAGGAGAAGGGACACTGGAAGTGTAATTGCTCCAAGTATTTGGCGGATCTGAAGAGCGGCCTTGTCAAGAAGAAGAAAGAAGGTATATCTGATATACATGTTATAGATGTTTATCTTACTGGTTCTCGCACTAGTACCTGGGTATTTGATACTGGTTCGGTTGCTCATATTTGTAACTCGAAACAGGAACTAAAGAATAAACGAAGACTACGTACTAAAGGATGAAGTGACCATGCGCGTTGGAAATGGATCCAAAGTCGATGTGATCGCTGTCGGCACACTTCCTCTACATCTACCTTCGGGATTAGTTTTAAGCCTCAATAATTGTTATTTTGTACCCGCGTTGAGCATGAACATTATATCTTGATCTTGTTTAATGCAAGACGGTTATTCATTCAAGTCTGAGAATAATGGTTGTTCTATTTTTATGAATAATATCTTTTATGGTCGAGCACCTGAAAAGAATGGCTTATTTCTGTTAGATCTCGATAGTAGTGATACACATATACATAACATTGATGCTAAGCGAATTAAATTGAATGATAATTCTACTTATATGTGGCACTGTCGTCTTGGTCATATTGGAGTGAAACGCATGAAGAAACTCCATACCGATGGATTACTTGAATCACTTGACTTTGAGTCACTTGATAGATGCGAAGCATGTCTAATGGGAAAAATGACTAAGACTCCATTCTCTGGTATTATGGAGCGACCTACTGACTTATTGGAAATCATACATACCGATGTGTGCAGACCAATGAGTGTAGCATCGCACAGTGGATATCGTTATGTTCTAACCTTCATAGATGATCTGAGTAGATATGGGTATATCTATTTCATGAAACATAAATCCGAAACTTTCGAGAAGTTTAAGGAATTCCAAAGTAAAGTAGAAAATCAACGTAACAAGAAGATTAAATTTCTACGATCTGATCGTGGAGGTGAATATCTGAGTTATGAGTTTGGCATGCATTTAAAGAAATGCGGAATACTTTCACAATTGACACCGCCGGGAACACCACAACGAAACGGTGTGTCCGAACGTCGTAATCGAACCCTCTTAGATATGGTTCGTTCTATGATGTCTCTTACTGATTTGCCGTTATCATTTTGGAGTTATGCATTAGAGACAGCCGCATTCACTTTAAATAGAGCACCATCAAAATCCTTTGAAACGACGCCGTATGAATTATGGTTTAATAAGAAACCTAAGTTGTCGTTCCTTAAAGTTTGGGGTTGCGAAGCCTATGTAAAAAGGTTACAACCGGACAAGCTAGAACCCAAAGCGGAGAAATGCGTCTTCATAAGATACCCTAAGGAAACTATAGGGTACACTTTCTATCACAGATCCGAAGGCAAGATCTTTGTTGCTAAGAACGGAACCTTTCTTGAGAAAGAATTTCTCACTAAAGAAGTGACTGGAAGAAAAGTAGAACTCGATGAGATTGAAGAATCTCTGCTCGTTGATCAGAGTAGCGCAGTACCGGAAGATGTTCCTGTGCCGCCTACACCGGCAACTTCAAATGATAATGATCATGAAACTTCAAATGAGATAGCTACTGAACCTCGCAGATCGACAAGGGAACGTGCCACTCCAGATTGGTATGATCCTTGTCTAAATGTCATGATTGTGGACAACAATGATGAAGACCCTGCGACGTATGAAGAAGCAATGATGAGCCCAGATTCCAACAAATGGCAAGAAGCCATGAAATCCGAAATGGGATCCATGTATGATAACAAAGTATGGACTTTGGTACACTTACCTGATAGCCGCAAGGCTGTCGAGAATAAATGGATCTTCAAGAGAAAAACAGATGCTGATGGTAATATTACTGTCTATAAAGCTCGACTTGTCGCAAAGGGTTTCCGACAAATTCAAGGTGTTGACTACGATGAGACTTTCTCACCTGTAGCGAAGCTAAAATCTGTAAGGATTTTGTTAGCAATAGCTGCATTTTTCGATTATGAGATTTGGCAGATGGATGTCAAAACGGCGTTCCTTAATGGAGACATTGAGGAAGAGTTGTATATGGTACAACCCAAAGGTTTTGTTGATCCTAAAAATGCTAACAAAGTATGCAAACTTCAGCGTTCAATTTATGGACTGAAGCAAGCATCAAGAAGTTGGAACCGACGCTTTGATAAGGTGATCAAAGACTTCGGGTTTATACAGTGTCATGGAGAGGCCTGTATTTACAAGAAAGTGAGTGGGAGCTCTGTAGCATTCCTGATATTATATGTAGATGACATATTATTGATTGGGAATGATATAGAACTATTAAGAAGTGTAAAGGGTTATTTGAATAATAGTTTTTCAATGAAAGACTGCTGGCGCAAAGTTGACGTGGGAGTTAGAGATCCCTGTGATGTAACTTTTCTTCAGGTCCCCGGCAACGGCGCCAGAAATTTGCTTGATGCGTGTAGTTGACACGTCCGTTGGGAACCCCAAGAGGAAGGTGTGATGCGTACAATGGCAAGTTTCCCTCAGTAAGAAACCAAGGTTTAATCGAACCAGTAGGAGTCAAGAAGCACGTTGAAGGTTGATGGCGGCGGGATGTAGTGCGGCGCAACACCAGAGATTCCGGCGCCAACGTGGAACCTGCACAACACAACCAAAGTACTTTGCCCCAACGAAACAGTGAGGTTGTCAATCTCACCGGCTTGCTGTAACAAAGGATTAGATGTATAGTGTGGATGATGATTGTTTGCAGAAAACAAGAGAATAGTATTGCAAAGAGATTGTATTTCAGTATAGAGAATTGGACCGGGGTCCACAGTTCACTAGAGGTGTCTCTCCCATAAGATAAACAACATGTTGGGTGAACAAATTACAGTTGGGCAATTGACAAATAAAGAGGGCATGACCATGCACATACATATTATGATGAGTATTGTGAGATTTAATTGGGCATTACGACAAAGTACATAGACCGCTATCCAGCATGCATCTATGCCTAAAAAGTCCACTTTCAGGTTATCATCCGAACCCCCTCCAGTATTAAGTTGCTAACAACAGACAATTGCATTAAGTATTGCGCGTAATGTAATCAGTAACTACGTCCTCGAACATAGCACTAATGTTTTATCCCTAGTGGCAACAGCACATCCATAATCTTAGAGATTTCTGTCACTTCCCCAGATTCACGGAGACATGAACCCACTATCGAGCATAAATACTCCCTCTTGGAGTTACAAGCATCTACTTGGCCAGAGCATCTACTAGTAACGGAGAGCATGCAAGATCATAAACAACACATAGACATAACTTTGATAATCAACATAACAAGTATTCTCTATTCATCGGATCCCAACAAACGCAACATATAGAATTATAGATAGATGATCTTGATCATGTTAGGCAGCTCACAAGATCCGACAATGAAGCACAATGGGGAGAAGACAACCATCTAGCTACTGCTATGGACCCATAGTCCAGGGGTGAACTACTCACTCATCACTCCGGAGGCGACCATGGTGGTGAAGAGTCCTCCGGGAGATGAATCCCCTCTCCGGCAGGGTGCCGGAGGCGATCTCCTGAATCCCCCGAGATGGGATTGGCGGCGGCGGCGTCTCAGTAAGGTTTTCCGTATCGTGGCTCTCGGTACTGGGGGTTTCGCGACGGAGGCTTTAAGTAGGCGGAAGGGCAAGTCAGGAGGCGGCACGAGGGGCCCACACCATAGGGCCGCGCGGCCAGGGCAGGGGCCGCGCCGCCCTAGGGTTTGGCCACCTCGTGGCCCCACTTCGTCTCCTCTTCGGTCTTCTGGAAGCTTCGTGGCAAAATAGGACCCTGGGCGTTGATTTCGTCCAATTCCGAGGATATTTCGTTACTAGGATTTCTGAAACCAAAAACAGCAGAAAACAAAGAATCGGCACTTCGGCATCTTGTTAATAGGTTAGTTCCAGAAAATGCACGAATATGACATAAAGTGTGCATAAAACATGTAGATAACATCAATAATGTGGCATGGAACATAAGAAATTATCGATACGTCGGAGACGTATCAGCATCCCCAAGCTTAGTTCTGCTCGTCCCGAGCAGGTAAAATGATAACAAAGATAATTTCTGGAGTGACATGCCATCATAACCTTGATCATACTATTTGTAAAGCATATGTAGTGAATGCAGCGATCAAAACAATGTATATGACATGAGTAAACAAGTGAATCATATAGCAAAGACTTTTCATGAATAGTACTTCAAGACAAGCTTCAATAAGTCTTGCATAAGAGTTAACTCATAAAGCAATAATTCAAAGTAAAGGCATTGAAGCAACACAAAGGAAGATTAAGTTTCAGCGGTTGCTTTCAACTTATAACATGTATATCTCATGGATATTGTCAACATAGAGTAATATAATAAGTGCAATATGCAAATATGTAGGAATCAATGCACAGTTCACACAAGTGTTTGCTTCTTGAGGTGGAGAGAAATAGGTGAACTGACTCAACAATGAAAGTAAAAAGAATGGTCCTCCATAGAGGAAAAGCATCGATTGCTATATTTGTGCTAGAGCTTTGATTTTGAAAACATGAAACAATTTTGTCAACGGTAGTAATAAAGCATATGTATCATGTAAATTATATCTTACAAGTTGCAAGCCTCATGCATAGTATACTAATAGTGCCCGCACCTTGTCCTAATTAGCTTGGACTACCGGATCATCGCAATGCACATGTTTTAACCAAGTGTCACAATGGGGTACCTCTATGCCGCCTGTACAAAGGTCTAAGGAGAAAGCTCGCATTGGATTTCTCGCTATTGATTATTCTCAACTTAGACATCCATACCGGGACAACATAGACAACAGATAATGGACTCCTCTTTTATGCATAAGCATGTGACAACAATTAATAATTTTCTCATATGAGATTGAGGATATATGTCCAAAACTGAAACTTCCACCATGGATCATGGCTTTAGTTAGCGGCCCAATGTTCTTCTCTAACAATATGCATGCTTAACCATAAGGTGGTAGATCTCTCTTACTTCAGACAAGACGAACATGCATAGCAACTCACATGATATTCAACAAAGAATAGTTGATGGCGTCCCAGAAACATGGTTATCGCACAACAAGCAACTTAATAAGAGATAAAGTGCATAAGTACATATTCAATACCACAATAGTTTTTAAGCTATTTGTCCCATGAGCTATATATTGCAAAGGTGAATGATGGAATTTTAAAGGTAGCACTCAAGCAATTTACTTTGGAATGGCGGAGAAATACCATGTAGTAGGTAGGTATGGTGGACACAAATGGCATAGTGGTTGGCTCAAGTATTTTGGATGCATGAGAAGTATTCCCTCTCGATACAAGGTTTAGGCTAGCAAGGTTATTTGAAACAAACACAAGGATGAACCGGTGCAGCAAAACTCACATAAAAGACATATTGTAAACATTATAAGACTCTACACCGTCTTCCTTGTTGTTCAAAACTCAATACTAGAAATTATCTAGACCTTAGAGAGACCAAATATGCAAACCAAATTTTAGCATGCTCTATGTATTTCTTCATTAATGGGTGCAAAGCATATGATGCAAGAGCTTAAACATGAGCACAACAATTGCCAAGTATCACATTATCCAAGACATTATAGCAATTACTACATGTATCATTTTCCAATTCCAACCATATAACAATTTAACGAAGAAGAAACTTCGCCATGAATACTATGAGTAGAGCCTAAGGACATACTTGTCCATATGCTACAGCGGAGCGTGTCTCTCTCCCATAAAGTGAATGCTAGGATCCATTTTATTCAAACAAAACAAAAACAAAAACAAACCGACGCTCCAAGCAAAGCACATAAGATGTGATGGAATAAAAATATAGTTTCAGGGGAGGAACCTGATAATGTTGTCGGTGAAGAAGGGGATGCCTTGGGCATCCCCAAGCTTAGACGCTTGAGTCTTCTTGATATATGCAGGGGTGAACCACCGGGGCATCCCCAAGCTTAGAGCTTTCACTCTCCTTGATCATGTTGCATCATACTCCTCTCTTGATTCTTGAAAACTTCCTCCACACCAAACTCGAAACAACTCATTAGAGGGTTAGTGCACAATAAAAATTAACATGTTCAGAGGTGACATAATCATTCTTAACACTTCTGGATATTGCATAAAGCTACTGGACATTAATGGATCAAAGAAATTCATCCAACATAGCAAAAGAGGCAATGCGAAATAAAAGGCAGAATCTGTCAAAACAGAACAGTTCGTATTGACGAATTTTAAAATGGCACCAGACTTGCTCAAATGAAAATTCCCAAATTGAATTAAAGTTGCATACATATCTGAGGATCATGCACATAAATTGGCATATTTTTCTGAGCTACCTACAGAGAGGCAGGTCGGAATTCGTGACAGCAAAGAAATCTGAAACTGCGCAGTAATCCAAATCTAGTATGAACTTTACTATCAAAGACTTTACTTGGCACAACAAAACACAAAACTAAGATAAGGAGAGGTTGCTACAGTAGTAAACAACTTCCAAGACACAAAATAAAAACAAAGTACTGTAGGTAAAAACATGGGTTGTCTCCCATAAGCGCTTTTCTTTAACGCCTTTCAGCTAGGCGCAGAAAGTGTGTATCAAGTATTATCAAGAGACGAAGTGTCAACATCATAATTTGTTCTAATAATAGAATCAAAAGGTAACTTCATTCTCTTTCTAGGGAAGTGTTCCATACCTTTCTTGAGAGGAAATTGATATTTTATATTACCTTCCTTCATATCAATGATAGCACCAACAGTTCGAAGAAAAGGTCTTCCCAATATGATGGGACAAGATGCATTGCATTCAATATCCAAGATAACAAAATCAACGGGGACAAGGTTATTGTTAACTATAATATGAACATTATCAACTTTCCCCAAAGGTTTCTTTGTAGACTGATCAGCAAGATTAACATCCAAATAACAATTTTTAAGCGGTGGCAAGTCAAGCATATTATAGATTTTCTTAGGCATAACGGAAATACTTGCACCAAGATCACATAAGGCATTACAATCAAAATCTTTAACCTTCATCTTAATGATGGGCTCCCAACCATCCTCTAGCTTTCTAGGAATAGAAGCTTCACGCTCTAGTTTCTCTTCTCTAGCTTTTATGAGAGCATTTGTAATATGTTGCGTGAAAGCCAAATTTATAGCACTAGCATTAGGACTTTTAGCAAGTTTTTGCAAGAACTTTATAACTTCAGAGATGTGGCAATCATCAAAATTCAAACCATTATAATCTAAAGCAATGGGATCATCATCCCCAATGTTGGAAAAAATTTCAGCAGCTTTATCACAGGCGATTTCAGCTTTAGCGATTTGTGCAGTTTCGCGCTTTGCATTAGAAGTGGAAACATTGCTAACACCAATTATTTTATTATTAATAGTAGGAGGTGCAGCAACATGTGTAGCATTAGCATTACTAGTGGTGGTAATAGTCCAAACTTTAGCTACATTCTTCTCTTTAGCTAGTTTTTCATTTTCTTCTCTATCCCACCTAGCACGCAATTCAGCCATCAATCTTATATTCTCATTAATTCTAACATGGATGGCATTTGCTGTAGTAACAATTTTATTATGATGATTCTCATTAGGCATAACTTTCGATTTCAAAAGATCAACATCAGCAGCAAGACTATCGACTTTAGAAGCAAGTATATCTATTTTCCCAAGCTTTTCTTCAACAGATTTGTTAAAAGCAGTTTGTGTACTAATAAATTCTTTAAGCATGGCTTCAAGTCCAGGGGGTGTGTTCCTATTATTGTTGTAAGAATTCCCATAAGAATTACCATAGCCGTTGCCATTATTATAAGGATATGGCCTATAGTTGTTACTAGAATTGTTCCGGTAAGCATTGTTGTTGAAATTATTATTTTTAATGAAGTTTACATCAACATGTTCTTCTTGTGCAACCAATGAAGCTAACGGAACATTATTAGGATCAATATTAGTCCTATCATTCACAAGCATAGACATAATAGCATCAATCTTATCACTCAAGGAAGAGGTTTCTTCGACAGAATTTACCTTCTTACCTTGTGGAGCTCTTTCCGTGTGCCATTCAGAGTAGTTGATCATCATATTATCAAGAAGCTTTGTTGCTTCACCAAGAGTGATGGACATAAAGGTACGTCCAGCAGCTGAATCCAATAAATTCCGCGAAGAAAAATTTAGTGCTGCATAGAAGGTTTGGATGATCATCCAAGTAGTCAGTCCATGGGTTGGGCAATTTTTAACCAGAGATTTCATTCTTTCCCAAGCTTGAGCAACATGTTCAGTATCTAATTGTTTAAAATTCATTATGCTACTCCTCAAAGATATAATTTTAGCAGGGGGATAATATCTACCAATAAAAGCATCCTTGCATTTAGTCCATGAATCAATACTATTCTTAGGCAGAGATAGCAACCAATCTTTAGCTCTTCCTCTTAATGAGAAAGGGAACAATTTTAATTTTATAATGTCACCATCTACATCTTTATATTTTTGCATTTCACACAATTCAACAAAATTATTGAGATGGGCAGCAGCATCATCAGAACTAACACCAGAAAATTGCTCTCGCATAACAAGATTTAGTAAAGCAGGTTTAATTTCAAAGAATTCTGCTGTAGTAGCAGGTGGAGCAATAGGTGTGCATAAGAAATCATTATTATTTGTGGTTGTGAAGTCACACAACTTAGTATTTTCAGGAGTGGCCATTTTAGCAGTAGTAAATAAAGCAAACTAGATAAAGTAAATGCAAGTAACTAATTTTTTTGTGTTTTTGATATAGCAAACAAGATAGCAAATAAAGTAAAACTAGCAACTAATTTTTTGTATTTTGATTTAGTGCAGCAAACAAAGTAGTAAATAAAACTAAGCAAGACAAAAACAAAGTAAAGAGATTGGGAAGTGGAGACTCCCCTTGCAGCGTGTCTTGATCTCCCCGGCAACGGCGCCAGAAATTTACTTGCTGGCGCAAAGTTGACGTGGGAGTTAGAGATCCCTGTGATGTAACTTTTCTTCAGGTCCCCGGCAACGGCGCCAGAAATTTGCTTGATGCGTGTAGTTGACACGTCCGTTGGGAACCCCAAGAGGAAGGTGTGATGCGTACAGCGGCAAGTTTCCTCGATGAAACCAAGGTTTAATCGAACCAGTAGGAGTCAAGAAGCACGTTGAAGGTTGATGGCAGCGGGATGTAGTGCGGCGCAACACCAGAGATTCCGGCGCCAACGTGGAACCTGCACAACACAACCAAAGTACTTTGCCCCAACGAAACAGTGAGGTTGTCAATCTCACCGGCTTGCTGTAACAAAGGATTAGATGTATAGTGTGGATGATGATTGTTTGCAGAAAACAGTAGAACAGTATTGCAGTAGATTGTATTTCAGTATAGAGAATTGGACCGGGGTCCACAGTTCACTAGAGGTGTCTCTCCCATAAGATAAACAGCATGTTGGGTGAACAAATTACAGTTGGGCAATTGACAAATAAAGAGGGCATGACCATGCACATACATATTATGATGAGTATTGTGAGATTTAATTGGGCATTACGACAAAGTACATAGACCGCTATCCAGCATGCATCTATGCCTAAAAAGTCCACTTTCAGGTTATCATCCGAACCCCCTCCAGTATTAAGTTGCTAACAACAGACAATTGCATTAAGTATTGCGCGTAATGTAATCAGTAACTACGTCCTCGAACATAGCACTAATGTTTTATCCCTAGTGGCAACAGCACATCCATAATCTTAGAGATTTCTGTCACTTCCCCAGATTCACGGAGACATGAACCCACTATCGAGCATAAATACTCCCTCTTGGAGTTACAAGCATCTACTTGGCCAGAGCATCTACTAGTAACGGAGAGCATGCAAGATCATAAACAACACATAGACATAACTTTGATAATCAACATAACAAGTATTCTCTATTCATCGGATCCCAACAAACGCAACATATAGAATTACAGATAGATGATCTTGATCATGTTAGGCAGCTCACAAGATCCGACAATAAAGCACAATGGGGAGAAGACAACCATCTAGCTACTGCTATGGACCCATAGTCCTGGGGTGAACTACTCACTCATCACTCCGGAGGCGACCATGGCGGTGAAGAGTCCTCCGGGAGATGAATCCCCTCTCCGGCAGGGTGCCGGAGGCGATCTCCTGAATCCCCCGAGATGGGATTGGCGGCTGATACGTCTCCGACGTATCGATAATTTCTTATGTTCCATGCCACATTATTGATGTTATCTACATGTTTTATGCACACTTTATGTCATATTCGTGCATTTTCTGGAACTAACCTATTAACAAGATGCCGAAGTGCCGATTCTTTGTTTCTGCTGTTTTTGGTTTCGTAAATCCTAGTAAGGAAATATTCTCGGAATTGGACGAAATCAAAGCCCGGGGGCCTATTTTCTCACGAAGCTTCCGGAAGTCCGAAGGAGAGACGAAGAGGGGCCACGGAGGGGCCACACCCTAGGGCGGCGCGGCCCCCTTGGCCGCGCGGCCCGTGGTGTGGGGCCCCGTGCCGCCTCTTGACCTGCCCTTTCGCCTATAAAAAGTCTCCGTGACGAAACCCCGGTGCGAGAACCACGATACGGAAAACCTTCCCGAGAGACGCCGCCGCCGCCGATCCCATCTCGGGGGATCCAGGAGATCGCCTCCGGCACCCGTCCGGAGAGGGGAATCATCTCCCGGAGGACTCTACGCCGCCATGGTCGCCTCCGGTGTGATGTGTGAGTAGTCTACCCCTGGACTATGGGTCCATAGCAGTAGCTAGATGGTTGTCTTCTCCCCATTGTGCTATCATTGTCGGATCTTGTGAGCTGCCTAACATGATCAAGATCATCTATCTGTAATTCTATATGTTGCGTTTGTTGGGATCCGATGAATAGAGAATACTTGTTATGTTGATTATCAAAGTTATGCTATGTGTTGTTTATGATCTTGCATGCTCTCCGTTACTAGTAGATGCTCTCCAAGTAGATGCTTGTAACTCCAAGAGGGAGTATTTATGCTCGATAGTGGGTTCATGCCTGCATTGACACACAGGACGATGTGAGAAAGTTCTAAGGTTGTGTTGTGCTGTTGCCACTAGGGATAAAACATTAGTGCTATGTTCAAGGATGTAGTCACTAGTTACATTACGCACCATACTTAATGCAATTGTCTGTTGCTTTGCAACTTAATACTGGAGGGGGTTCGGATGATAACCTGAAGGTGGACTTTTTAGGCATAGATGCAGTTGGATGGCGGTCTATGTACTTTGTCGTAATGCCCAATTAAATCTCACTATACTCATCATGATATGTATGTGCATGGTCATGCTCTCTTTATTTGTCAATTGCCCAACTGTAATTTGTTCACCCAACATGCTGTTCGTCTTATGGGAGAGACACCTCTAGTGAACTGTGGACCCCGGTCCAATTCTCTTTCTTGAAATACAATCTACTGCAATACTCGTTTCTACTGTTTTCTGCAAACTATCTTCTTCAACAGAATACGTTTAATCCTTTGTTACAGAAAGCCGGTGAGATTGACTACCTCACTGTTTCGTTGGGGCAAAGTACTTTGGTTGTGTTGTGCAGGTTCCACGTTGGCGCCGGAATCCCTGGTGTTGCGCCGCACTACATCCCGCCGCCATCAACCTTCAACGTGCTTCTTGGCTCCTCCTGGTTCGATAAACCTTGGTTTCTTTCTGAGGGAAAACTTGCTGCTGTGCGCATCATACCTTCCTCTTGGGGTTGCCCAACGAACGTGTGAAATACACGCCATCAAGCATATTTTCCGGCGCCGTTGCCGGGGAGATCAAGACACACTGCAAGGGGAGTCTCCACTTCTCAATCTCTTTACTTTGTTTTTGTCTTGCTTAGTTTTATTCACTACTTTGTTTGCTGCACTAAATCAAAATACAAAAAAATTAGTTGCTAGTTTTACTTTACTTGCTATCTTGTTTGCTATATCAAAAACACAAAAAAATTAGTTTACTTGCATTTACTTTACTTATTTCATCATGTTTCCTTTTAATTTTACCACAAAAGACATACCGGTAGGACGTGGGTCTATAGTTGGGAGAAATAATATAGAAGAATTTTTCAATCATGTTAGTACTATTGAAAATTTTGAAGATAGACACTTGGTAGACCTTGCGCCTACTTATGAAATTGCTGCTGCACATTTAGTTCGCTTGTTGGAAACTAAATTTGTTAATCTTAATCCTATAATCCAACACATGTTCTTCACACTTGGCGATATGGAAGAAGGGGAAAAGAAAGATTTTGTATTAGAAACCCTTCTTAGAGAATTTGGTGGTTTAGCAAGAGAAGCTAGAAAGGTGTTTGCTAAATTCAATATGCTTGGTTCTCCTACTAATTTTGTTAGTCTCCTTGAAAAGATGGATATGGATAGAATAAGATTCACTAATAATATTGATGATAGAGGGGAGATCAAAGCACCAATACCATGTAAGCTCCTGGCTATGAATGATGCACTAGAAAATAACTATGCTTGGCTAGTTCCTGAAAATTTGTTTGATGAGAATAGCACGCCTAAGACTAATGAAAAGGGAGATGCTGAAACTTATGTATCCAATATACTATGCCTAGTTTAGAAAACCCCACACCCCGCTGTAGAAGTACCATCTCTTGATAATACTTGATACACACTTTCTGCGCCTAGCTGAAAGGCGTTAAAGAAAAGCGCTTATGGGAGACAACCCATGTTTTTACCTACAGTACTTTGTTTTTATTTTGTGTCTTGGAAGTTGTTTACTACTGTAGCAACCTCTCCTTATCTTAGTTTTGTGTTTTGTTGTGCCAAGTTAAGCCGTTGATAGAAAAGTAAGTACTAGATTTGGATTGCTGCACAGTTCCAGATTTCTTTGCTGTCACGAATCTGGGTACACCTCCCTGTAGGTAACTCAGAAAATTAAGCCAATTTACATGCATGATCGTCAGATATGTACGCAACTTTCATTCAATTTGAGCATTTTCATTTGAGCAAGTCTGGTGCCATTTTAAAATTCGTCAATACGAACTGTTCTGTTTTGACAGATTCTGCCTTTTATTTCGCATTGCCTCTTTCGCTATGTTGGATGAATTTCTTTGATCCACTAATGTCCAGTAGCATTATGCAATGTCCAGAAGTGTTAAGAATGATTGTGTCACCTCTGAATATGTCAATTTATAATGTGCACTAACCCTCTAATGAGTTGTTTCGAGTTTGGTGTGGAGGAAGTTTTCAAGGATCAAGAGAGGAGTATGATGCAACATGATCAAGGAGAGTGAAAGCTCTAAGCTTGGGGATGCACCCGGTGGTTCACCCCTGCATATATCAAGAAGACTCAAGCGTCTAAGCTTGGGGATGCCCAAGGCATCCCCTTCTTCATCGACAACATTATCAGGTTCCTCCCCTGAAACTATATTTTTATTCCATCACATCTTATGTGCTTTTTCTTGGAGCGTCGGTTTGTTTTTGTTTTTTGTTTTGTTTGAATAAAATGGATCCTAGCATTCACTTTATGGGAGAGAGACACGCTCCGCTGTAGCATATGGACAAGTATGTCCTTGGTTTCTACTCATAGTATTCATGGCGAAGTTTCTCCTTCGTTAAATTGTTATATGGTTGGAATTGGAAAATGATACATGTAGTAATTGCTATAAATGTCTTGGGTAATGTGATACTTGGCAATTGTTGTGCTCATGATTAAGCTCTTGCATCATATGCTTTGCACCCATTAATGAAGAAATACATAGAGCATGCTAAAATTTGGTTTGCATATTTGGTTTCTCTAAGGTCTAGATAATTTCTAGTATTGAGTTTGAACAACAAGGAAGACGGTGTAGAGTCTTATAATGTTTTCAATATGTCTTTTATGTGAGTTTTGCTGCACCGGTTCATCCTTGTGTTTGTTTCAAATAAGCCTTGCTAGCCTAAACCTTGTATCGAGAGGGAATACTTCTCATGCATCCAAAATACTTGAGACAACCACTATGCCATTTGTGTCCACCATACCTACCTATACTACATGGTATTTTCCGCCATTCCAAAGTAAATTGCTTGAGTGCTACCTTTAAACAATTCAAAATTTATCACCTCTGATTTGTGTCAATGTTTTATAGCTCATGAGGAAGTATGTGGTGTTTATCTTTCAATCTTGTTGGGCAACTTTCACCAATGGACTAGTGGCTTCATCCGCTTATCCAATAATTTTGCAAAAAGAGCTGGCAATGGGATTCCCAGTCCCAAATTAATTAACAAAAATAGACACTCCTCCATGGTATGTGATTGTTGGACGGCACCCGAAGGATTCGGTTAGCCATGGCTTGTGTAAGCAAAGGTTGGGAGGAGTGTCATCATAATAAAACTAAAATAAAAAGGCACTCCTTCATGGTATGAGATTGTTGGCAGGCACCCGAGGATTCGGTTAGCCATGGTTTGTGAAAGAAAGGTTGGAAGGAGTGCCACCCAAAATAAAATAAAATGGGAGCCGCTCTTTGAAGGTTTGTCTAGCAAGGGGGTTAGAGTACCCGCTACCATTCGTTGACAACAACATACACCTCTCAAAACTTTATTTTTATGCTCTCTTTATGTTTTCAAAATCAAAGCTCTAGCACAAATATAGCAATCGATGCTTTTCCTCTATGGAGGACCATTCTTTTACTTTCAATGTTGAGTCAGTTCACCTATTTCTCTCCACCTCAAGAAGCAAACACTTGTGTGAACTATGCATTGATTCATACATACTTGCTTATTGCACTTATTATATTACTCTATGTTGACAATATCCATGAGATATACATGTTACAAGTTGAAAGCAACCGCTGAAACTTAATCTTCTTTTGTGTTGCTTCAATACCTTTACTTTGAATTATTGCTTTATGAGTTAACTCTTATGCAAGACTTATTGATGCTTGTCTTGAAGTGCTATTCATGAAAAGTCTTTGCTATATGATTCACTTGTTTACTCATGTCATATACATTGTTTTGATCGCTGCATTCACTACATATGCTTTACAAATAGTATGATCAAGATTATGATGGCATGTCACTCCGAAATTATCTCGTGTTATCGTTTTACCTGCTCGGGACGAGCAGAACTAAGCTTGGGGATGCTGATACGTCTCCGACGTATCGATAATTTCTTATGTTCCATGCCACATTATTGATGTTATCTACATGTTTTATGCACACTTTATGTCATATTCGTGCATTTTCTGGAACTAACCTATTAACAAGATGCCGAAGTGCCGATTCTTTGTTTTCTGCTGTTTTTGGTTTCAGAAATCCTAGTAAGGAAATATTCTCGGAATTGGACGAAATCAAAGCCCGGGGGCCTATTTTCTCACGAAGCTTCCGAAGTCCGAAGGAGAGACGAAGAGGGGCCACGGAGGGGCCACACCCTAGGGCGGCGCGGCCCCCCTTGGCCGCGCGGCCTGTGGTGTGGGGCCCCCGTGCCGCCTCTTGACCTGCCCTTTCGCCTATAAAAGTCTCCGTGACGAAAACCCCGTCTGAGAACCACGATACGGAAAACCTTCCCGGAGACGCCGCCGCCGCCGATCCCATCTCGGGGGATCCAGAGATCGCCTCCGGCACCCTGCCGGAGAGGGGAATCATCTCCCGGAGGACTCTACGCCGCCATGGTCGCCTCCGGTGTGATGTGTGAGTAGTCTACCCCTGGACTATGGGTCCATAGCAGTAGCTAGATGGTTGTCTTCTCCCCATTGTGCTATCATTGTCGGATCTTGTGAGCTGCCTAACATGATCAAGATCATCTATCCGTAATTCTATATGTTGCGTTTGTTGGGATCCGATGAATAGAGAATACTTGTTATGTTGATTATCAAAGTTATGCTATGTGTTGTTTATGATCTTGCATGCTCTCCGTTACTAGTAGATGCTCTGGCCAAGTAGATGCTTGTAACTCCAAGAGGGAGTATTTATGCTCGATAGTGGGTTCATGCCTGCATTGACACCGGGACAAAGGATGCGTAAAAGTTCTAAGGTTGGGTTGTGCTGTTGCAACTAGGGATAAACCAGTAGTGCTATCTTCTAGGATGTAGTCACTAGTTACATTACGCACCATACTTAATGCAATTGTCTGTTGCTTTGCAACTTAATACCGGAGGGGTTCGGATGATAACTTTGAAGGTGGACTTTTTAGGCATAGATGCAGTTGGATGGCGGTCTATGTACTTTGTCGTAATGCCCAATTAAATCTCACTATACTCATCATGATATGTATGTGCATGGTCATGCTCTCTTTATTTGTCAATTGCCCAACTGTAATTTGTTCACCCAACATGCTGTTCGTCTTATGGGAGAGACACCTCTAGTGAACTGTGGACCCCGGTCCAATTCTCTTTCTTGAAATACAATCTCTTGCCAATACTGTTCTACTGTTTTCTGCAAACAATCATCTTCCACACAATACGGTTAATCCTTTGTTACAGCAAGCCGGTGAGATTGACAACCTCACTGTTTCGTTGGGGCAAAGTACTTTGGTTGTGTTGTGCAGGTTCCACGTTGGCGCCGGAATCCCTGGTGTTGCGCCGCACTACATCCCGCCGCCATCAACCTTCAACGTGCTTCTTGGCTCCTCCTGGTTCGATAAACCTTGGTTTCTTTCTGAGGGAAAACTTGCTGCTGTGCGCATCATACCTTCCTCTTGGGGTTGCCCAACGAACGTGTGAAATACACGCCATCAGCGGCGGCGGCGTCTCAGTAAGGTTTTCCGTATCGTGGCTCTCGGTACTGGGGGTTTCGCGATGGAGGCTTTAAGTAGGCGGAAGGGCAAGTCAGGAGACGGCACGAGGGGCCCACACCATAGGGCCACGCGGCCAGGGCAGGGGCCGCGCCGCCCTAGGGTTTGGCCACCTCGTGGCCCCACTTCGTCTCCTCTTCGGTCTTCTGGAAGCTTCGTGGCAAAATAGGACCCTGGGCGTTGATTTCGTCCAATTCCGAGAATATTTCGTTACTAGGATTTCTGAAACCAAAAACAGCAGAAAACGAATCGCACTTCGGCATCTTGTTAGTAGGTTAGTTCCAGAAAATGCACGAATATGACATAAAGTGTGCATAAAACATGTAGATAACATCAATAATGTGGCATGGAACATAAGAAATTATCGATACGTCGGAGACGTATCAAAGACCTTGGTGAAGCATCGTATATATTAGGCATCAAGATTTATAGAGATAGATCAAGACGTCTAATAGGGCTATCACAGAGTACATACCTGGACAAGATTCTAAAGTGTTTAGAATGAACGAAAGTAAGAAAGGATTCTTACCTATGTTACCAGGCAAGGTCTTGAGTAAGACTCAAGGTCCGGCTACGACAGAAGAAAGAGAAAGGATGAGTCAGATCCCCTATGCCTCGGCAGTAGGCTCTATCATGTATGACATGCTATGTACAAGACCGGATATAGCACATGCTGTTAGTTTGACTAGCAGATATCAAAGTGATCCAGGAATGGAACACTGGACAGGGTCAAGAATATCCTGAAGTACTTGAAAAGAACTAAGGATATGTTTATTTGTTATGGAGGTGACCAAGAGCTCGTTGTAACAAGTTACACCGATGCAAGTTGGAACACTGATCCTGATGACTCTAAGTCACAGTCTGGGTACGTGTTTATATTGAATGGTGCTGCGATGGTGGGCAAGCTCGAAGCAGTGCATGGTGGCAAAATCCTCAACAGAATCGGAGTACATAGCGGCTTCAGAGGCTTCATCAGAAGCGGTATGGATGAAGAGGTTCATTGTAGAGCTCGGTGTGGTTCCTAGTGCATTGGACCCACTAGTCATCTACTGTGACAACATGGGTGCCATCGCCAATGCACAAGAACCAAGGTCACACAAGAGGCTGAAGCATATCAAGCTGCATTATCATTCGATTCGCGAGTACATCGAAGATGGAGAAGTAAAGATTTGCAAAGTACACACTGATCTGAATGTAGCAGATCCGTTGACTAAAGCTCTCCCTAGGGCAAAGCATGACCAACACCAGAATGCCATGGGTGTTAGGTACCTTACAATGTAATCTAGATTATTGACTCTAGTGCAAGTGGGAGACTGTTGGAGATATGCCCAAGAGGCAATAATAAAAGTGGTTATTATATATCTTTATGTTTATGATAAATGTTTATATACCATGCTATAATTGTATTAACCGAAACATTGATACATGTGTGTTATGTAAACAAACAAATGAGTCCCTAGTAAGCCTCTTTACTAGCTTGTTGATTAATAGATGATTAGTTTCATAATCATAAACATTGGATGTTATTAATGACAAGGTTATATCATTATATGAATGATGTAATGGACACACCCAATTAAGCGTAGCATAAGATCACGTCATTAAGTTATTTGCTATAAGCTTTCGATACATAGTTACCTAGTCCTTATGACCATGAGATCATATAAATCACTTATACCGGAAAGGTACTTTGATTACATCAAACGCCACTGCGTAAATGGGTGGTTATAAAGGTGGTATTAAGTATCCGGAAAGTATGAGTTGAGGCATATGGATCAACAGTGGGATTTGTCCATCCCGATGACGGATAGATATACTCTGGGCCCTCTCGGTGGAATGTCGTCTAATGTCTTGCAAGCATATGAATAAGTTCATAAGAGACCACATACCACAGTACGAGTAAAGAGTACTTGTCAGGAGACGAGGTTGAACAAGGTATAGAGTGATACCGATGATCAAACCTCGGACAAGTAAAATATCGCGTGACAAAGGGAATTGGTATCGTATGTGAATGGTTCATTCGATCACTAAGTCATCGTTGAATATGTGGGAGCCATTATGGATCTCCAGATCCCGCTATTGGTTATTGGTCGGAGTGAGTACTCAACCATGTCCGCATAGTTCGCGAACCGTAGGGTGACACACTTAAAGTTGGATGTTAAAATGGTAGAACTTGAATATGGAATGGAGTTCGAATATTTGTTCGGAGTCCCGGATGAGATCCCGGACATCACGAGGAGTTCCGGAATGGTCCGGAGAATAAGATTCATATATAGGAAGTCATTTTATGTGATTTAAAATGATCCGGAAGTTTCTATGGAAGGTTCTAGAAGGTTCTAGAAAAGTCCGGAAGAAACCACTAAGGAAGGCGGAGTCCCAAAGGGACTCCACCTCCCATGGCCGGCCAACCCTAAGGGGGAGGAGTCCCAAGTGGACTCCCCAAAGGGGGCCGGCCACCCCCCCACATGGAAGGGGGGAATCCCACCCCAAGTGGGATTCCCACCTTGGGTAAGTTTCCCTATCACATGGAAGGTTTTGGGTTCGGGTCTTATTCGGAGACTTGTAGTCCAACACTTGGGGCTTCCACCTATATAATGAGGGGCCAAGGGGAGGGGGCCGGCCACCCAAAAACCACAAGGTGGCCGCACCCCTAGATGGCCGGCGCCCCCCTCTCCCCAAACCCTAGCCGCCCCACTCCTCCTTCTTCCCCGCACGCTTAGCGAAGCTCCGCCGGGATTCTCCACCGCCACCGACACCACGCCGTCGTGCTGTCGGATTCAAGAGGAGCTACTACTTCCGCTGCCCGCTGGAACGGGGAGGTGGACGTCATCTTCATCAACAACCGAACGTGTGACTGAGTACGGAGGTGCTGCCCGTTCGTGGCGCCGTGATCAAGATCTTCTATGCGCTTTTGCAAGCGGCAAGTGAACGTCTACCGCAGCAACAAGACCCTCATCTTGTAGGCTTTGGAATCTCTTCATGGGTGAGACTCGATAATCCCCTCGTTGCTACCGTCTTCTAGATTGCATCTTGGCTTGGATTGCGTGTTCGCGGTAGAAATTTTTTTGTTTTCTATGCAACGTTATCCTACAGCGCAGGTGCGAGTGAGGGGTTAACCCCTCACTCGCAACCCTAGCTCCGTCGTGCGCCGCCGCCTTCTTGCGTAGCTACAGCGAGCAATTCTACCATGCGCGCCTCCGCATTTCCCCCGCCGCCCTACATGTCGTCTCGCCTCTCCACTTCCGCGTCGCTCGCGAGCGGATCGAAGCGATCCCGCTCGCCGGACAACCTCGTGGACGTGTGTCGGTGGCAGTGCAAGCTGTCCGCCGCCGGGAGCCGGCGCGCGGCGTGCAGGTACGGCGGTTCCCTACACATGCCGGCGTCGCTCCGCGAGTTCGCGCCGGGCGGCCACTGGTACAAGGCAGATGCACCGCTCAAGCTGATAAGCGGCCCCGCCTTCGACAAGTGGCATGCGGAGTGGGAGTTCAACCGCCGGTCGAAGGCGGCATGGGTGGCGAGCACCAGCGGCGGATTCGCGCCGCCAGCCGGCGAGCAGGCGGAGCAGGCGGAGGAGGGGGAAGACACCCTCTTCTTGCAGGCGCTGGCTGCGTCCCTCAAGGACGATGCCGAGAAGAAGGCGGCGGAGGAAGAAGAGAAGGCGGAGGCCATCGCCGTCGTGAAGGAGATGGAGGCGCGGGAGGCGGAGGCGAACTACATCATCGACCTCTCCGACTAGAAGTCGAGATCCATGTAGGATCGTGCAATTCTGTATGTATATATGTTAATCCGTATGTATGAATGACTTGTTAACTTTGGAGGAAACGATCATACCCCTTTGGGGGCATCGGTTGCATGTTATATAGGAGATGGAAAAGCCCCATCTGTGGCATATACAAGGAAGGTGATTACATATGGAAAGGCAAAGGAAGGAAAGGAGACAATCATGTATGTGACCATTGGAATATAGGCGTTGGTGTACTACACCATACGTTGTACCTGGTCCATACATAATGTGTACAATATTTGATCTAACACCCCCCTTAATCTAAACCGCGGAAGAAATGGAGAGGTTGAGATTACGCTTGAACTCCTCAAAGGTCTTCACGGGAAGGGCTTTTGTAAAGCCATCTGCCAACTGATCTTTGCTGGATATAAATTTGATCTCAAGTAACTTTTGTGCAACTCTTTCTCGAACGAAATGAAAATCAATTTCAATATGTTTAGTGCGAGCAGGGAAGACTGGAGTTGCAGATAGGTAGGTGGCTCCAAGGTTGTCACACCATAGGCATGGAGTGACATGGAGAGATATTCCAAGCTCACGGAGGAGAGCTTCGACCCAAATTAATTCAGCGGTGGCATTGGCCATGGCCTTATATTCAGCTTCGGTGCTGGAGCGAGAGACGGTGGCTTGTTTGCGAGCACTCCAAGAAATGAGGTTGGGGCGGAAAAATATTGCAAAGCCACCTGTGGAGCGTCTGTCATCAAGACAGCCGGCCCAATCTGCATCTGAAAAGGCACTAAGGAGAGTAGCATTAGATTTTTGAAATGTAATACCAACGTTGAGCGTACCTTGAACATAGCGTAGTATCCGTTTTGCTGCTGTCCAGTGAGTGGTAGTGGGGGCATGAAGAAATTGGCAAATCTTGTTGACCGCGAAGCACAAGTCTCGACGTGTAAGGGTCAAATATTGAAGGGCCCCAACAATACTCCGGTACTGCGTGCTATCCTCGGCTTCAAGAGGTGTACCATCGGTGAGAGGCAATTTATCAGTGCTTGAGAGGGGTGTGGGACATGTAGTGCATTTGGTCATGCCAACACGAGAGAGTAAATCAGTTGCATATTTTTGCTGACATAAATGTAAGCCTTCGGATGTTTTCTTGACTTCAATGCCCAAGAAGAAATGGAGATCACCAAGGTCTTTGAGAGCGAAATCCCCACTCAAATCACGTAGTAGGGCCGAAACAGCCTGATCTGCAGAGCTAGCAACAATTATATCATCAACATAAATTAAGACAAATATGGTTATACCTGACTTCTTGTAGATGAAGAGAGAGGTGTCGGCCTTTGAGGGAATAAAGCCAAGATCATGCAGCTTAGAGCTGAGCTTCGAGAACCATGCACGCGGTGCTTGTTTTAGACCATAGAGCGCCTTGTCAAGTTTGCAAATGTGGTGCGGAAAAGTGGGATTTTCAAACCCAGGTGGTTGCTTCATATAAACTTCCTCTTCCAGAACGCCATGAAGAAACGCATTCTTGACATCCAATTGGCGAAGACTCCACCCACGAGATACCGAGAGCGCCAAGACAAGGCGAATAGTAGCGGCTTTGACAACGGGACTGAAGGTGTCTTCATAGTCAATACCGTACCGTTGTTTGAAGCCTTTTGCAACAAGACGTGCTTTATACCGTTCAATGGTGCCATCTGCATTTTTCTTGATGCGGTAGACCCACTTGCAATCGATCAAAATTTTGTTGGAGCTAGAGGGTACAAGATGCCATGTCTTGTTTTGGATTAATGCGTCATACTCTCCTTGCATTGCATTGTGCCATTTTGTATCACCCAATGCTTCTGAGATATTTCTTGGTTCTCCTGTAGAGGTTAGCAGGCCATAGCGAATAGTACCATCGGTGTAAATTTTCGGATTAGATATACCTTTTTGTAGTCGTGTACGAGGTCCGGGTGCAGAAGGTGGTGCAGGATCCGGCTGCACAGAGGATCCTGAGGAGATCTGCCCATTTGCATGCCCAGATCCCGGTGGTGCAGAGGATCCCGTGGACCCGGCTGACACAGAGTCTGCAGCAGCCGCAGGCGATCCAGTGGCCGTCTGTGTGGTTGTTGGCGTAGAAGAGGTTGCCGCAGAAGATCCCGGAGAATTTGCCGCAGTTGCCGCAGAAGATCCTGGAGTCCTTGATGCGGCCGTTGTGGAGGCGATGGAGGCCGCAGAGAATCCCGGAGAACCCTCCGCGTGGGCCTCCAGGTCGAGCCGTTGGCGCGGAGACCGAGCGGGGACCGCGTCCTCCTCCGTGATTTGCTGGGCGTGATCGACGCGGGATGGATCCGAGGCAGGCTGGGCCACCACTACAGCTGGGGGCGGCGACGTGGCGAACGCGGGATCGCCTAGGCGCGGATCACGCGTGGTGACCGTTGGGCGCGCCGAGCGAGACTGCCGCGCGTCCAGGTGATCTGATGGCGCGTGATCCGAGGCGGTTGCGTGATCCGAGGCAGATTCTGCCGCAGAAAAATCAGCCCCGTGATCTGTGCAGATGTTTTCCGTTGCAGTTTCTGAATTAGCACCGTTTGAGTCCGTTGTAGCTCCGTTTTCGGTGAAATCTTTACTTGTAGGTCTGGAATTTGGTGCTGGAGCGGCTCCTCTGGTTGGCATGTCCTGCATAGGGTCAGTAGATGGCACAATGTACATATGATCATGATTAGGCACACCCGCACTAGGAGACGATGGGGATGAATTATTTTGCGAAATAAGTAAGATTTCTTCGCGAAGTCTAGCGCCGGAATTTGGATTGAGTGAAGCAAAAGGGAATATATTTTCATCAAAAACGACGTCACGAGAAACGTAGACTCTCCCAGTGGAAATGTTGAGACACTTGACGCCTTTGTGAAGAGGACTATAGCCGAGAAAAACGCATTGCTTGGAGCGAAAAGAAAGTTTGCGCTTATTGTAGGGGCGAAGATTAGGCCAGCAAGCGCATCCAAAAATGCGAAGAGATGTATAATTGGGTTTGATATTGAGAAGTTTTTCCGTGGGTGTAGCAAAGTTGAGAACTTTGGTGGGTAATAAATTGATAAGAAATGTCGCCGTGAGGAATGCTTCATCCCAAAATTTGAGAGGCATTGATGCATTTGCAAGTAAGGATAGGCCTACTTCAACAATGTGGCGATTCTTGCGTTCTGCGGAGCCATTTTGTTGGTGTGCATGAGGACACGAAACATGGTGAGTAATACCAACTTTTTGAAAGAAAGAGTTGAGTTTTTCATATTCACCACCCCAATCAGTCTGCATAGTGATGATTTTTCGATTAAATTTGCGTTCAACTAATTGTTGGAAATTGAGAAAGGCTTGATAAACATCAGAACGTTTCTTGAGCAAATAAATCCATGTGAATTTGCTAAAATCATCAATAAAGCTTACATAGTACGAATGTTTTCCAACATTGGTAGGTGCCGGTCCCCATACATCGGAGAAAATTTGTTCCAATGGAACGGTAGAAATACTAGTGGAGGTGGGATAAGGCAATTGATGACTTTTGGCCTGTTGGCATGGATCACAAACATAAGGATTTATTTCATGTGAATGAGGAAGATTATTACGACGAAGAATTTGTTGAACAACAAACGAAGATGGATGTCCTAGTCGGCGATGCCATGTAGAGGAGGATGGCTTGATGGTGACGAAGGCTTGCTTGGGAGACCCCGCGGAGATAGGCATGAGAGGATATAAGCCATCATGACATGGTTCTTTAAAGACGATGTGCTTCGTGGCCCGATCCTTAATCAAAAAGAAGAATGGGTGAATTTCAACAAAGGCATTATTGTCAAGAGCAATTTTGTGAGCAGAGAGTAAATTTTTGGAGGCACTAGGCACATGTAGAATATTGCGAAGATGAATGGAACTATGCGGGGTGTGCAAAATCGAATGACCAATATGTTTAATTGCCATACCTTGACCACTAGCATTGTAGACTTGATCATGTCCCTTGTATGGTTCATGAGTAGAGAGCTTGCTCAATTCACTAGTCAAGTGATTTGTGGCGCCTGTATCCATGTACCAATTTGTGTCAACACCATATGAAGCCATGTGCGCACCTTTGTTGTCGGTGTGGGTGTCATCATCATCATCATTATCACCATAGCGCCACCAGCACTCGGATGCGGGGTGCCCGTCTTTCTTGCAAATTTGGCATTGGACGTCTTGATATGGCGAGGGCTTGCGGTAGCCACGACCACGGCCGCGACCCCCCTGGGTGACGGACGGCGACCACCATCCTGAGTGTCGTGGCGACGTGGAGGGTGACCACGCTGCTGGTTGCGGCCACCACCATAGTTGTTGTGGCCGCCACCATAGGAGACGTGGCGGTAACCACCTCCATGCCCGGGGCGCGTGCCACGGCCGCGAGCCGCAGCGTTTGCCGATGAGGTGAAGGTGCCAGAGGGCTGCTCGGACTCGGAGAGCATGGTTTGGTGATAGTCGTAGGCCATGAGCTGATTGCACACATCAGCGGAGGTGGTGGAGGGGTTGGCGTTGACGGCGGCGACGATGGCGTTGTAGTCCGATCCCAAACCGGCGAGGATGTACTCCTTGAGTTCGACGTCGGAGATGACTCTCCCCGCAGCAGCAAGCTCCGAGGAGAATCCCTTCATCTTGGTGATGTACACGCCAGCAGTGAGGGTTCTTGGTGTTGGTGAGGCCGGCACGAAGCATCCCGACACGAGCCTGGGATTGTGCGGAGAACATGTCTCCGAGGGTCTTCCATATCTCTGCGGCATGCTCGAAACCAAGAACATCGGCGAGTATATCAGGGGACAAAGTTTTGAGCAGGTAACTTACGACCTGCTGATCCCGCGAAATCCAAACGCCATAGGCTGGATTGGGGATGGTGATCTTCTTCTGGGCCTCATCTTCAACCTCCAGAGTTTTTGGAGGCGCCGGGTCGGAGCCGTCAAGCAGCCCCATGACCTGCGCTCCTCGCAAGGCGGGCAGCACTTGCGCCTTCCACAGGAGATGATTCTCCCGCGAGAGCTTGTCGGATGGTGGTGCTCCAAGGGCCGCCGCCAAAGAGGTCGTGGACGAGGAGGACGCCATCGGGAGGGAGGGAGGCAGCGAGCGCGTCGCTGTTCTTTTCTTCGTCCGTGTCGAAGAAGAAGTCCTCGTTCGAGGGGACACCGATCGGGAGGAGATCGATCGGTTTTTTTTTTCGGTGGAGTCTAGAGGGATGAGGGAAGAGGTTGGTCTGATACCATGTTAACTTTGGAGGAAACGATCATACCTCTTTGGGGGCATCGGTTGCATGTTATATAGGAGATGGAAAAGCCCCATCTGTGGCATATACAAGGAAGGTGATTACATATGGAAAGGCAAAGGAAGGAAAGAAGACAATCATGTATGTGACCGTTGGAATATAGCCGTTGGTGTACTACACCATACGTTGTACCTGGTCCATACATATATGTACAATATTTGATCTAACATGACTATCTATGAACTATAAATATGAACAAGTTTTCTGGGATTTTAAAATTTTCAAATTTACGGGGTGAAATATGGGGTCTGCTAGATGGAACGATCTAGCTAGGAGCAATTTTTTTATAAATGACGAAATACTCGCGTTTTACGGGGCAGAAAAGTAGGGGGGCTGCTAGACATGCTCTTAGCGAAGCACGTGATCTGAACAGGCAGCCAGCTCGAATCACATCTGGTACGGAGTTGCTGCTAGAGTTTGATCTGCCCGGCTCCAAGGATCTAAGGCCTTGCTCTCGGTTTAGGTTAAACCTGTTCGTTTGCGTTAAAACGAACACGCGAGACTATGGGGTGATTTCTCTACCGAGCAGCTCTAGCTCCCCGCCGATGGACGACCAGGAGAAGGTGGGGGAGGCTGTCATCGGCGACGGCATGGACGAGGAGGGGAATGCCGTTGTTGACGACGGCCATGACGAGGAGGAGGAAGAGGAAGAGGATGGATATGCCAGGAGGAGATGGCTGGAGGCGAAGGAGGCGGCGGTGGTAAAGAAGGAGGCAAGGGCCCAGACAAAGCCGAAGGCGGAGACGCATCAGGCGTGCACTGACGATGATGAAGACACCAATAACTACTCGTCGGAGGGGCATGGACGGACACACATGGTGGGCCGTGGCCTACCCCAAAATTTTAAGGATTTTTTGTACTACCCCAAAAAAAGAGCTTGGCCCAACTGCCTAAGTGACTTTTTTTTTGTTTTGCATCGAAAGCAAAACGCCCAAGTCACTTTTTTTTTGTGAGTGGAGGCCAATCCGCACCAACTGACTATGTCCAATGCATTTGCTTGTTCTCTAATCTAATAAAAAAACATGAGAAGATAAATCAGGTGCCTTCATGGTGATCCAAAAAAATCCTGAAGATTGGTCATCATAAAGGAAGGAGATTTGTAAGAAAAAAAAAGCCAGAATCTTATTAGCTCAATTTATTTCTATTTAAATAAGCATGTAAAAAATTACCAGTACCAAGATCTGACCTCCAGTCTGATTTTACAAATATTGGCTATGTATACTGTTTTACTCATTGCAAACTTTTAACACAGTTACGGGAGTGCAAAAAAAATTAAAATTGTGCCCACCTCCAATTTTTTTCTACGTCCGCCACTGCGGAGGGGGACCTAGGCTCATCGAATGCCGTAAGCGTCTCTGTAAGGATGACGAGACACGGGGCCTTCAAAGATGAAGCAGCTAGTTTATAAGTTAGTTGGAACATATATTTTTTCAGGCAGTTTCTATGTTTAATTTATTTCAACATATTGCACTTCTTTTAAAATCTCGATTCTACCTAGAAATGTGAATATCTCAATAGTGTTTACCATGATGAAGATTCTTTTTCCTCTATTTTCAAAATAGAGCACATGCCGCCCTCGCCGGACGAAATGCACCAGGCCACTGGGGCTGCTCCCCACGCAAACGGACAATCTTGGCCTGGCGACAATTTCGATGTTCGTGAGGTGAAGCAAATGGACAATCTTGGCCTGGCGACAATTTCAATGTTCGCGAGGCGAAGCAAATAGACGCAGCCGGTCGATTTTAACGTCCGATTTGCATCGCCCCGTTGGAGATGCCCTAAGATATGCTATGTATAAAGCTATGTTATCTTCTCTGATTTTCTATTTGCAAGGTAGACATTGTTATGGGCATCAGCAGAAGGACTCGACAAGCTAAACTTTGCACGTAATATCGACTTATAGTACAAGAAAAAGAACTCTAGAATAACTTAAACTCTAGCCTGGATGTCGTATATACAGCTAGGTAGGGGCAATTGCTGGGCCGAACCTAACTCTTTCGGTCAGTTGGTCTTCTTTTTGTTTCCTTTTCCTTTTATTCTTATCTTTTCCAGAATTTGTATTAGGCATCTAAATTGACTCAAATAAATTTCTAAATTTTTAAAAAATTCAGATCATGGTTTTAGGACATTATGGAATACTTTTCCATTCCGAGAAAAAAAATACAAGAATATATTCTATACACTTGTTGGCATAGGTCATTAACAAGATTGTAATAGGAATTTAGGTTTATGCAACGAAAACATTAAAATCTTTTAAAACCGAAACTTTTACATGCATGAATTTGAAAATTCCCAGATTTTGGGATGTTACAATATTTGCTCCGTTTAAGCTCAGCTGAAATACGGCATGTAAGCAATTAATTATGCATAGCAAGATCGAGCTCAAAGCATACAAGATACTACATGAACGATTACTCGAGATCAAATTAACTCTTCCTCTCTCTGAAAAAAGTAAAGGACAAGTAATTGCGTTGGGCTGGACAAGTCGAAGCGACCAAATTAACATGAAATACTGAAAAACTACTTTAAGTCGATAACGAAGTGGATGGAGTCCCCGTCTTGGATGTTATAGTCGGCGAGGGTGCCGTCATCCTGCAGCAGTTGATTGGCGAAGATGAGGAGCTGCATGTGCAATGGAACATCCCGTATCTGTGCCTTCACACTGCCTATGGTGTCGGAGCTCTCAACATCGAGCGTACAGGTGGGCGGGGTCATCATCCTCTTGACGTGGATTTTCATCTGTCGAACAGCAAATCCCAACATGAGCGATATTCCTAGCTAGAAGTAATACTGGTAGACACTAATTAGTGATCATGCAGCTGGCCGGGTAGCTTACCTTGAACAGAACCAAAGTCGTACCGCGGCGCGCCGGCGATTCGTGGGCGGCGGTTGGCCTCTGCGCCTTTTTTTTTTTGGCTCCGTCAAAGTTGGAGATCGATCGGTCGGGTTGCGTTGGTGGGGGCAAAGCAGCCCGTCGATCGATATATATACAGGCTACAGCGCCACCATGGAGCGAGCGTCCGACTCCGACTCCGACTCCTTGGCGAAGTACGTGCCGCTTTCCGGAACCGGCACAGAGCTCGTGATCTGAACAGGCAACTAGCTGGAACAACATCTGGTAGACTGGTACGGAGTTTGATATCGTTTTCCGTTAATTTCTCTCAGCGCACTCTGCAATCACATCAATAGTTTGTTGTTAACTAGCCGCCGCTGGTGCAGGTTGTTGTTTGCAGCCCATCTTCTTTTTGAACCTCCCTAACTGCTACTTCTCAACAGCTAGCAATGGAGACACGAGCAGTTTTGGTACCGGCTGCCTCTCACAGCCAGCTTTTCTCTTCTTTATTTCTCTCCTCCTGCAATAAACTCGCTTGTTACTCATTAGTTAACAGTAAAACTCAACTACCTACGCCCATCCACAGAGATTTGGTGCCCTGAGCCATCCGATCAAGCGGATGAACGTTCCAGATCAGTTGGTCATCCACTTCAGCGACCTCGCAACCCTCTCGCTGTTTTACTGTGCCGGCCCGTGCGTTCTGGAAGAGCCAACATCTCTGGGCCGCTACTCCATCGACTGAGCTGGACACCTTGTCGTTAACCGGGCCGAGATTCTGGTTAACTGGACCCCAAAAGCCTGCAGAATGCTTAGTGCAACACCGAAACAACACCGTAGCCGTAGTGGCATAGTCTATCGTTTCGGTGGAAAAAAAACAGAGAACGTGATGTGGCGAGCGAGGGCAGGGGAATACGGCGATGCGGCCCGTCCCTGCAATCCGATGCTGGTTGGACGAAAGGGAAGCGGAGAAGGCGGGTCATCGAACAGGCGCCGACTTGCCCGCCGGCCACGGCACCAGCAGCCGCTTCCGCTTCCATGTAACGGGAGATTGATGACCCGGTGGGCGTTCACCGTCCTTCCATTAATTCGTGTGCAGGAAGCTCGCCCCTTCCTCTCCTTCAGTTCCGCTATAAAATCTTTCGTATGGTGTGTACTTTCTGCACCCGTATATTCTTCATATTGATTGGGTTTCTCTTGTCCTATGGCTGATTCATCACAAAGGTAAGGATTGGATTTCTGGATTGCTGCACCGACGAAGCTGATACCCCTTCTTACCACTAATTATGTTCTTATTAGTGTTTATTTACATGGTTAGTTCCTAACCTTAGAAGGTACTCGTGGTGTTAGCAGGTACATTCGGGATTGTGGGGATTGTTTCCTGGTACAACTATGATCAGTTTCCATTCGTAGCCTCTTTCTCCCGCCTTTCCGACAACATTGCAACTCCATTTTCCACGAGCAGAGCCAAATTCCCACTCGGAAGGAGTGTCACCGTAGCAGCTTTATATTTGCATTCTTCCAATTGTGAATAATCTGGATAGTAGATGGTTCATTATTTTGTCGACCTGAGGTTGCCACTAGGTTTCTTTAAATTTTTATTATTTCAACATGCTATAAAGTTTTTGAGCAAACATTTTCAGATATGCTGAATTTGATAGACATGGATTTTAGGTTATTTCTTCACTCGTTTTTCACTTTGGCAGGGACATCCTCCTCTTGGACTGCACCTTCCGTCGCTAATTTAGGGCTACCCTAAATTTCAAGTTGTTTGAAATAAACATTTTCATCATCTTTAAGCTTGGCTTAATTTTATATGTAAATTAGCTTGTAGATATCAACTCGCTAATTGTAAGCATGATGAAGAGTTGCAAACCAGGGATTTTCCTCTGCTCAAAATAGTTTTCAGGGCATCTCTTCTATTTTTCTTGGGTTGTATTCTGATGGGTCAGGGTTATAGATTGCTACATTCATTGAGTGCACGTGTTCTTCTGGTGCATTTGAATATAATACTATCTTTTTTCATAGCTGTCGCTTTACAGGGGCAGCAAGCAGGATTACCTGCAAGGGTCCTGATATTGTAACTTTGGAGAAGACAGGTCCTGAAGAACACTGATTTTCTGCTTCCATGGTTATCAAGCACCTATATATGCCTCAATAAAGGAAGGTTCTAATGTCTGCACAGATTCGACATGAAGTAGTCAAGCTTAGCATAACATAAAAAAATGGCGTCACTGTATGTTGATCCTTTCTACTGACATTTGTTATGTGCACTACCCTGTCTTAGCCAAGGTCTGTAGTCTATTGCTCGGTGCTAAATTGCTAATATATTCGGACAAAAGGACATGTAATTTATGTTTTATGCAAACTGCATAGTTCTTCTAATCATATATTTTACTTAATAATATTTTTAACTTTCGATTTGAACTGTCTAGATGGGCTCCAAGCCATAGTTTTTTAATTGCTTGATATCATTGAAGTTACTATAAAACGAATCATTAGATGTACTTCCTACTCACGGAAATACAAGCAGCATTTTCGTGTTTCTTTGTTGGAGGTTAATTTATTTTTGACATGAAAGCAGCATAAAGTATTTGGTTTCCTCATCAATAGCAACGACCCAAACTCAGTTCATCTTCTAGATCATGCCCTAGCTCGCTGCAGCCGTTTCCAGCGCCACCGCTGCAAACTGCCGGTCGTTCCCACTGTGAACGTCTTCCGACTAATTGGCACTAAACTCTTGATGTTGTCAAACATTCTGACAAATGATTTTCCAATGTTTATGCGGCATCAAGTGACTGGATTATAATATATATGATTTGTATTTGAAGTTACTGTGCATATCCAACAACCAAACCTGCAAAAGAAATTATAAATGCAAAGTACTATGTGTCATCATATCAAGTAGTCAAAGAGGTTACAGGTTCATTTTGGGGAATACCAGTAGCATCATTGTGCGTAGATATTATAGTTGATAGTGTTAATCCCATCCATTGTGTTGGGCCTTGCATATAACTGCTGATTTATGCAGCTATAGATTGTGGTGGTAACAAAGTTTATATCGAGTTTTCGCATTTTCGTATTGCAACAAATATGATAGTGCTCCTTCGGTAAAGATTGTTAGAAGGTTCCCAAACATTCCATTTCTCTACCAAACATCTTTTCCTCATCATTGTGTTTACCACCAAGTTGCACTTTTCATGATCTGAATATCATTATGCACTTGAAGCATGAATCGCTGGGTACTGAAATGGCAATAATAGATTATTGATAGGATTTTCCATTTATTGCTACCTCTTTTCCTTGATGTTATTACGGATATAGACTTTGCAATTCACCTCTATTTCCTTGTGGTTCTTTTGTTTGTAGGTACCATTCAGACATAAATATTTTTGGGGAAGGTGTTATTCCTGTTTTTTCATGAAAAAATAATAATATTGAGGCACACGAGTCACAGGTGGCATTGAAGTAATTGGCTTCAGTCATGCTGCATAATATGGTTGTCCACCTCCATTTTGATGTAAAACTTATCTGACGAAGGTATGCATGCCTCTGCCATTTTGCTTTCCTAAACCTTAAAGTCTTTCACGATTGTCGTATTGCCAGTTGGTGCCACCTTTCATTTTGTTGCAAGATGGTACTGTTGATGCATCATCAACACAATGAGATGTGTGTGTGTTTGAGATACACAAAGTAGGATAGCATGCCAGGTTAAGGTCCTTAAAGATCACTGATTGATGACCAAGGAGTGTCTTGTGTCTTCAGTAGCTCAGTGCTAAAAGCGCATTTCTTGCTGCTATAGAATGCTAACATGATCTTCGAATGGTCATTTTCATCCCAACTAAGTGTAATGATTTGTGCAGAATACTTTAGTTTTGAATTACATAGTATTGCTCAAGCAACTGCTGCGCGTACACTCTACCACGGTCCTCCTGGTTTCACAGAAAATGCGACACCACCACCTCCTGATCTTGAAAAGTTATGAACCTCTGTTTTGAATCCGAACGCTCGACTGGGCGAAAAAAAATGCAAACCAATTTCTCTCTTCAAGGATGCACTTTACCAGTCTCTATGGCAACTTCATCGGGGAAAAACATACTTTTGAACATTTGTATAAATTTAGTTTTTTGGCTGCCCCGGTGTAGTTAAGTGTTATCTAGGATAACACCACATGGTCTATAATAACATGTGAACCAATTTTTGCTGTGTATTTTCCAAAAACTATAAAAGTTCCATGTTTTTTCTTTGAACCGTCAAAATTACATACTTTCTATTGAAACAAAGGGGGTCTAATCACCACTAATAGGTCTGAAAATTTCCTTTACTGCCGGTTTTGTGTCAGATTCTTGAATAAATTGACACGGATGATCGTTGCCGCATCTAATAAAATGATCTGATCTGGGTCGCTGTCTGCACTATATGTGGATTATCCTTTTTATAAAAAGGTTAAAATTTCTCATTTAGATTACTAACTGGCGCATTTCATGATTTCGTAGATGATATCCTTACGAGAAATGGACGGGCGCAACAACGTGCGCCATCATGGTCTAGTAATGCTTTAAGTAGACTCACTCAAAGCATCTCTAGCATATCCCCTACTCCCAAACCCCATATGCACCGATCTAGACTACCCCAAACGATATATACAGGTTGACATTTGGGAGCGCAGCTCAGAAATGCCATAAACAAACTGCATAATTGAAACATTCATTCGCGACAGGTACATAGAGGAGATAAACCGCAGAGCCTAGTGCTCCGCTTCTCTATGTTAATGGCGCCGCTGCGGCCAGTAAACAAAATGGAGCTCATCGGAGAGCTACGTGCTGCCGCGGTGGAGTCGGCAGCCTTGTTGATGTCAAGCTCGATGTTCGCGGAGCCACTCCGCCTTCTTCTTGGCGTAGTCCTCCGTGCATTCGCCGGGGTCGAACCGCCGTGCCGGGGACGGGGCGCTTGAACTCGGTTCGGAGAAGGTGAGGCGACGCGGCGTCGAGGAGCTCGATGCCAACATATCGCAGGAGCTTGAGCGGCGGATCTCGCGACCTCGACGCCTCGAGCTCGCTGTAGTACTGTGACTCGCGCCGCGCGAACGCGCGCGGCAGCTTGAGCCCCTTGTTGAAGCCAGCGGTACGACCCGCGTATGCGGGTGGCGTCGGAGGCGCACCGCTGGTGCTCAAGCTCCTCGGCAGTGAGCTTGCAAGCGGGGCGGATCCAGCGCCGCCCACCCTCCCTCAGCCCGCAGCCTCCTCGACCACCGCCGGACACCATGGCTTGCAGATTTCTCGTCGGCCCGCGTGGATTGCTCATCGACGGAAGCGGAGCGGGCAGAGAGACGGATGGGGTTCGGCCCCCATTCGCGGCCACCGAATGACATATATAGCTACTAGTGGAAAATAGGGAATCAATCCCGGTGCATTTGGGCTTTAGTCCCGGTTTTGAAACAGGGACTAACCTTCGGGATTAAAGATTTTTCCCTATAGTTCCAATTCAAAGATAAATCGGGGCTAAAGGGTGCTCCACATGGTGCAGCCAGGGGGCTCGTGGTGGAGGACCTTTGGTCCCGGTTCATCATACGAACCATGATTAAAGGGTCTCTGCAGCGGCAGAGGAAATGACCGTTTCTCTGCCGCGGCAGAGGTTTCGGGTGAGCAGCGTTTCTCTGTCGCGACAGAATTTCATGGTTTTATGTTAATCATTCAAATCTGCAATGCATACATCATTGAAGAAAGCACAACATCGTCATGAATATATAAACATCGTCATGAAATACAATACATGTAATGCATATTTACAATATAAAGTCGATCCTCTTTACCACATCTCTATTTTCTATCCCTAATGTCATATATGATCTTCCGATGGTACGCCTTCCAGTTGAAGCTATGATCTCCCTAATAAAGAATCCCGCAATTTCCTGTTGAATTTCTCATATGCCCCCTACTGGTCCCGGTTCGTCGATATATACAGGTTGACATTTGGGAGCGCAGCTCAGAAATGCCATAAACAAACTGCATAATTGAAACATTCATTCGCTACAGGTACATAGAGGAGATAAACCGCAGAGCCTATTGCTCCGCTTCTCTATGTTAATGGCGCCGCTGCGGCCGGTAAACAAAATGGAGCTTACCGGAGAGCTACGTGCTTCCGCGGTGGAGTCGGCAGCCTTGTTGATGTCAAGCTCGATGTTCGTGGAGCCACTCCGCCTTCTTCTTGGCGTAGTCCTCCGTGCATTCGCCGGGGTCGAACCGCCGTGCCGGGGACGGGGCGCTTGAACTCGGTTTGGAGAAGGTGAGGCGACGCGGCGTCGAGGAGCTCGATGCCAACATATCGCAAGAGCTTGAGCGGCGGATCTCGCGACCTCGACGCCTCGAGCTCGCTGTAGTACTGTGACTCGCGCCGTGCGAACGCGCGCGGCAGCTTGAGCCCCTTGTTGAAGCCAGCGGTACGACCCGCGTATGCGGGTGGCGTCGGAGGCGCACCGCTGGTGCTCAAGCTCCTCGGCAGTGAGCTTGCATGCGGGGCAGATCCAGCGCCGCCCACCCTCCCTCAGCCCGCAGCCTCCTCGACCACCGCCGGACACCATGGCTTGCAGATTTCTCGTCGGCCCGCGTGGATTGCTCATCGACGGAAGCGGAGCGGGCAGAGAGACGGATGGGGTTCGGCCCCCATTCGCGGCCACCGAATGCCATATATAGCTACTAGTCGAAAATAGGGAATCAATCCCGGTGCATTTGGGCTTTAGTCCCGGTTTTGAAACAGGGACTAACCTTCGGGATTAAAGATTTTTCCCTATAGTTCCAACTCAAAGATAAATCGGGGCTAAAGGGTGCTCCACATGGTGCGGCCAGGGGGCTCGTGGTGGAGGACCTTTGGTCCCTGTTCATCATACGAACCATGATTAAAGGGTCTCTGCAGCGGCAGAGGAAATGACCGTTTCTCTGCCGCGGCAGAGGTTTCGGGTGAGCAGCGTTTCTCTGTCGCGGTAGAATTTCATGGTTTTATGTTAATCATTCAAATCTGCAATGCATACATCATTCAAGAAAGCACAACATCGTCATGAATATATAAACATCGTCATGAAATACAATACATGTAATGCATATTTACAATATAAAGTCGATCCTCTTTACCACATCTCTATTTTCTATCCCTAATGTCATATATGATCTTCCGATGGTACGCGTTCCAGTTGAAGCTATGATCTCCCTAACAAAGAATCCCGCAATTTCCTATTGAATTTCTCGTATGCCCCCTACTGGTCCCGGTTCGTTTTAAAACCGAGACTAAAGCTTTCAGGGCATTGGACAAAAACCCTATCTCGCAGCGCGTCTCCGCGTTGGAGGAGGCGGCCAGGAAGGCCCGTGAGAACGCCCAGGCGGAGGCTTGGGCCTTCCTCGAGATGGCGCGCCGGCAGGAGGAGGCCACGCGCCAGGCGGCGCTCCGGGAGGAGGAGCGCCGGGCCGCGCGCCTGGCGGACACGGAGCGCCGGGCCGCGCTCCGGCTAGAGGCGGAGCTGCAGGCTGTGATACGTCTCAAACGTATCTATAATTTCTTATGTTCCATGCTAGTTTTATGACAATACTCACATGTTTTATACACACTTTACATCATTTATATGCATTTTCCGGCACTAACCTATTAACGAGATGCCGAAGCGCCAGTTCCTGTTTTGTGCTGTTTTTTGTTTCAGAAATCCTACACAGGAAATATTCTCGGAATTGGACAAAACGAACGCTCAGGGTCTTATTTTTCCACGGAGCTTCCAGAAGACCGAAGGATATACGAAGTGGGGCCACGAGGTGGCGACACCACAAGGCGGCGCGGCCAAGGAGGGGCCCGCGCCGCCCTATGGTGTGGGCCCCTCGTGCCTCCTCCGACTCTGCCCTTCCGCCTACTTAAACTCTCCATCGCGAAAACCCTATTACCGAGAGCCACGATACGGAAAAAGTTCCAGAGACACCGCCGCCAATCCCATCTCGGGGGATTCAGGAGGTCGCCTCCGGCACCCTGTCGGAGAGGGGAATCATCACCGGAGGACTCTACATCACCATGCCCGCCTCCGGACTGATGCGTGAGTAGTTCATCCTTGGACTATGGGTCCATAGCAGTAGCTAGATGGTTGTCTTCTCCTCATTGTGCTATCATGTTAGATCTCGCGACCTCGACGCCTCGAGCTCGCTGTAGTACTGTGACTCGCGCCGCGCGAACTCGCGCCGCGCGAACGCGCGCGGCAGCTTGAGCCCCTTGTTGAAGCCAGCGGTACAACCCGCGTATGCGGGTGGCGTCGGAGGCGCACCGCTGGTGCTCAAGCTCCTCGGCAGTGAGCTTGCATGCGGGGCGGATCCAGCGCCGCCCACCCTCCCTCAGCCCGCAGCCTCCTCGACCACCGTCGGACACCATGGCTTGCAGATTTCTCGTCGGCCCGCGTGGATTGCTCATCGACGGAAGCGGAGCGGGCAGAGAGACGGATGGGGTTCGGCCCCCATTCGCGGCCACCGAATGCCATATATAGCTACTAGTGGAAAATAGGGAATCAATCCCGGTGCATTTGGGCTTTAGTCCCGGTTTTGAAACAGGGACTAACCTTCGGGATTAAAGATTTTTCCCTATAGTTCCAATTCAAAGATAAATCGGGGCTAAAGGGTGCTCCACATGGTGCGGCCAGGGGGCTCGTGGTGGAGGACCTTTGGTCCCGGTTCATCATACGAACCATGATTAAAGGGTCTCTGCAGCGGCAGAGGAAATGACCGTTTCTCTGCCGCGGCAGAGGTTTCGGGTGAGCAGCGTTTCTCTGTCGCGACAGAATTTCATGGTTTTATGTTAATCATTCAAATCTGCAATGCATACATCATTCAAGAAAGCACAACATCGTCATGAATATATAAACATCGTCATGAAATACAATACATGTAATGCATATTTACAATATAAAGTCGATCCTCTTTACCACATCTCTATTTTCTATCCCTAATGTCATATATGATCTTCCGATGGTACGCGTTCCAGTTGAAGCTATGATCTCCCTAACAAAGAATCCCGCAATTTCCTATTGAATTGCTTGTATGCCCCCTACTGGTCCCGGTTCGTCGATATATACAGGTTGACATTTGGGAGCGCAGCTCAGAAATGCCATAAACAAACTGCATAATTGAAACAATCATTCGCGACAGGTACATAGAGGAGATAAACCGCAGAGCCTAGTGCTCCGCTTCTCTATGTTAATGGCGCCGCTGCGGCCGGTAAACAAAATGGAGCTCACCGGAGAGCTACGTGCTACCGCGGTGGAGTCGGCAGCCTTGTTGATGTCAAGCTCGATGTTCGCGGAGCCACTCCGCCTTCTTCTTGGCGTAGTCCTCCATGCATTCGCCGGGGTCGAACCGCCGTGCTGGGGACGGGGCGCTTGAACTCGGTTCGGAGAAGGTGAGGCGACGCGGCGTCGAGGAGCTCGATGCCAACATATCGCAGGAGCTTGAGCGGCGGATCTCGCGACCTCGACGCCTCGAGCTCGCTGTAGTACTGTGACTCGCGCCGCGCGAACGCGCGCGGCAGCTTGAGCCCCTTGTTGAAGCCAGCGGTACGACCCGCGTATGCGGGTGGCGTCGGAGGCGCACCGCTGGTGCTCAAGCTCCTCGGCAGTGAGCTTGCATGCGGGGCGGATCCAGCGCCGCCCACCCTCCCTCAGCCCGCAGCCTCCTCGACCACCGCCGGACACCATGGCTTGCAGATTTCTCGTCGGCCCGCGTGGATTGCTCATCGACGGAAGCGGAGCGGGCAGAGAGACGGATGGGGTTCGGCCCCCATTCGCGGCCTCCGAATGCCATATATAGCTACTAGTCGAAAATAGGGAATCAATCCCGGTGCATTTGGGCTTTAGTCCCGGTTTTGAAACAGGGACTAACCTTCGGGATTAAAGATTTTTCCCTATAGTTCCAATTCAAAGATAAATCGGGGCTAAAGGGTGCTCCACATGGTGCGGCCAAGGGGCTCGTGGTGGAGGACCTTTGGTCCCGGTTCATCATACGAACCATGATTAAAGGGTCTCTGCAGCGGCAGAGGAAATGTCCATTTCGGGTGAGCAGCGTTTCTCTGTCGCGGCAGAATTTCATGGTTTTATGTTAATCATTCAAATCTGCAATGCATACATCATTCAAGAAAGCACAACATCGTCATGAATATATAAACATCGTCATGAAATACAATACATGTAATGCATATTTACAATATAAAGTCGATCCTCTTTACCACATCTCTATTTTCTATCCCTAATGTCATATATAATCTTCCGATGGTACGCGTTCCAGTTGAAGCTATGATCTCCCTAACAAAGAATCCCGCAATTTCCTATTGAATTGCTCGTATGCCCCCTACTGGTCCCGGTTCGTCGATATATACAGGTTGACATTTGGGTGCGCAGCTCAGAAATGCCATAAACAAACTGCATAATTGAAACATTCATTCGTGACAGGTACATAGAGGAGATAAACCGCAGAGCCTAGTGCTCCGCTTCTCTATGTTAATGGCGCCGCTGCGGCCGGTAAACAAAATGGAGCTCACCGGAGAGCTACGTGCTGCCGCGGTGGAGTCGGCAGCCTTGTTGATGTCAAGCTCGATGTTCGCGGAGCCACTCCGCCTTCTTCTTGGCGTAGTCCTCCGTGCATTCGCCGGGGTCGAACCGCCGTGCCGGGGACGGGGCGCTTGAACTCGGTTCGGAGAAGGTGAGGCGATGCGGCGTCGAGGAGCTCGATGCCAACATATCGCAGGAGCTTGAGCGGCGGATCTCGTGACCTCGACGCCTCGAGCTCGCTGTAGTACTGTGACTCGCGCCGCGCGAACGCGCGCGGCAGCTTGAGCCCCTTGTTGAAGCCAGCGGTACGACCCGCGTATGCGGGTGGCGTCGGAGGCGCACCGTGATATCTACGGGTGCTTCTATTCTTGTAGATAGTGTTGGGCCTCCAAGAGCAGAGGTTTGTAGAACAGCAGCAAGTTTCCCTTAAGTGGATCACCCAAGGTTTATCGAACTCAGGGAGGAAGAGGACAAAGATATCCCTCTCAAGCAACCCTGCAATCACGATACAAGAAGTCTCTTGTGTCCCCAACACACCTAATACACTTGTCAGATGTATAGGTGCAGTAGTTCGGCGAAGAGATAGTGAAATACAAGTGGTATGAATGAATATGAGCAGTAGTAACGGCGTCAGAAAAGTGCTTGCTGGCGTGCAGATGATGGTAGTAATATTGCAGGAAGTAAAGATGCAGTAAAACAATAAGAAAGCGATGATTGCAGTATTTGGAAACAAGGCCTAGGGATCATACTTTCACTAGTGGACACTCTCAACATTGATCACATAAAAAATAAGTTGTCTTTTGTGCTACATATACTCTTGTTTGATAATGAACACCATTCGTTGTGTAGGGCTACAAGAGCACCTCAATGCCGGAGTTAACAAGCTCCACAACATTCGACATTCATATTTAAGTAACCTTTAGAGCATAATAGATCTTTGCAATTTAAACCGAGTACTAACATAGCATGCACACTGTCACCATCACACTACGAAGGGGGAATAAATCACATCAATACTATCATAGTAATAATTAACTCCATAACCTACAAGAGATTATGATCATAACCTACGCCAAGTACTACACGATGCACACACTATCACCGTTACACCGTGAAGGAGGAATAGACTACTTTAATAACATCACAAGAGTAGGACATAAACTAATAGTGATACAAAACTCATATGAATCTCAATCATGTAAAGCAGCTCATGAGATCATTGTATTGAAGTACATAGGAGAGAGATTAACCACATAGCTACCGGTACAGCCCCGAGCCTCGATGGAGAACTACTCCCTCCTCATGGGAGACAGCAGCGTTGATGAAGATGGCGGTGGTGTTGATGGAGAAGCCTTCCGGGGGCACTTCCCCGTCCCGGCGGCGTGCCGGAACAGAGACTCCTGTCCCCCAGATCTTGGCTTCGCGATGGCGGCGGCTCTGGAAGGTTTCTCGTACCGTGGCTTTTTCGTATCGAGGTTTTAGGTCAGGGACCTTTAAATAGGCGAAGAGGCGGAGTCGGAGGGCTGACGGGGCGATGACACAACAGGGGGGCGCGGCCCAGGCCTTGGCCGCGCCGCCCTATCATCTGGGCCCACCAGGGCTCCCCTCTGGTGGCTCTCGGGTGTTCTGGAAGCTTCGTGGAAAAATAGGATGTTGGGCATTGATTTCGTCCGTTCCGAGAATATTTCCTTACTAGGATTTCTGAAACCAAAAACAGCAGAAAACAGGAACTGGCCCTTCGGCATCTCGTCAATAGGTTAGTTCCGGAAAACGCATAAATATGACATATAATGTGTATAAAACATGTGAGTATAATCATAAAACAAGCATGGAACATAAGAAATTATCGATACGTTGGAGACGTATCAGCATCCCCAAGCTTAGTTCCTACTCGCCCTTGAGTAGGTAAACGATAACAAAGATAATTTCTGAAGTGACATGCTATCATAATCTTGATCTATACTATTGTAAAGCATATGAGATGAATGCAGCGATTCGAAGCAATGATGAAGATAATGAGTAAACAAATGAATCATATAGCAAAGACTTTTCATGAATAATACTTTCAAGACAAGCATCAATAAGACTTGCATAAGAGTTACTCATAAAGCAATAAATTCTTAGTAGAATGCTTTGAAGCAACACAAAGGAAGATATAAGTTTCAGCAATTGCTTTCAACTTGTAACATGTATATCTCATGGATAATTGTCAACATAAAGCAATATAACAAGTGCAATAGGTAAACATGTAAGAATCAATGCACACAGTTTACACAAGTGTTTGCTTCTAAGATAGAAAGAAGTAGGTAAACTGACTCAACAATAAAATAAAAGAATGGCCCTTCGCAGAGGGAAGCAGGGATTAAATCATGTGCTAGAGCTTTTTAAGTTTTGAAATCATATAGAGAGCATAAAAGTAAAGTTTTGAGAGGTGTTTGTTGTTGTCAACGAATGGTAGCGGGTACTCTAACTACCTTATCAACCAGACTTTCAAGAGCGGCTCCCATGAAGGACGTTATCTCTACCAGCAAGGTAGATCATCCCTCTTCTCTTTTGTTTACACATGTATTTTAGTTTCATTATTGATGGGTGACACTCCTCCCAACCTTTTGCTTACACAAGCCATGGCTAACCGAATCCTCGGGTGCCTTCCAACATTCACATACCATGGAGGAGTGTCTATTTGCAAAATTAAGTTGCTTACTGATAGATCAGGGCAAAACATGTGATGAGAATTATTAATGCAAGTTAATTAATTGGGACTGGGAACCCCATTGCCAGCTCTTTTTGCAAAATTATTGGATAAGCGGATGTAGCCACTAGTCCATTGTGAAAGTCTGTCAAAAGTAAATGACAAGATCGAAAGATAAAACACCACATACTTCCTCATGAGCTATAAAACATTGACACAAATAAGAGATAATAGCTTTTGAATTGTTTAAAGGTAGCACATGAAGTATTTGCTTGGAATGGCAGAGAAATACCATGTGGTAGGTAGGTATGGTGGACACAAATGGCATGGATTTGGCTCAAGGATTTGGATGCACGAGAAGAATTCCTCTCAATACAGGGCTAGGCTAGCAAGGTTGTTTGAAGCAAACTCAAGTATAAAAAGGTGCAGCAAGACTCACATATGAACATATTGTAGCTATTATAAGACTTTACATTGTCTCCTTGTTGTTCAAACACCTCAACCAGAAAATATCTAGACTCTAGAGATCAATCATGAAAACCAAATTTTAACAAGCTCTATGTAGTTATTCATTAATGAGTACAAGGTACATGATGCAAGAGCTTAAACATGATCTATATGAGCACAACAATTGCCAAGTATCACATTATTCAAGTCATTAAACCATTTACCACATGCGGCATTTTCCGTTTCCAACCATATAACGATGAATGAAATAGTCCAACTTTCGCAATGAACATTAAAGATAGAACTAAGAACACATGTGTTCATATGCAACAGCGGAGCGTGTCTCTCTCCCACACAAGCATGTATTTATTCAGAGAATGAAAATAACAAAATGAAAATAAAAGCACACAGACGCTCCAAGTAAAGTACATAAGATGTGACCGAATAAAAATATAGTTTCAAGAGAAGAAACCTGATAAGTTGTCGATGAAGAAGGGGATGCCTTGGGCATCCCCAAGCTTAGATGCTTGAGTCTTCTTGAAATATGCAGGGACGATCCACGGGGGCATCCCCAAGCTTAGACTTTTCACTCTTCTTGATCATATTGTATCATCCTCCTCTCTTGACCCTTGAAAACTTCCTCCACACCAAACTCAAAACAAACTCATTAGAGGGTTAGTGCATAATCAAAAATTCACATGTTCAGAGGTGACACAATCATTTTTAACACTTCTGGACATTGCACAAAGCTACTGGATATTAATGGAACAAAGAAATCCATCCAACATAGCAAAAGAGGCAATGCGAAATAAAAGGCAGAATCTGTCAAAACAGAACAGTCCGTAAAGACGAATTTTATTGAGGCACCAGACTTGCTCAAATGAAAATTCCCAAATTGAATGAAAGTTGCGTACATATCTGGGGATCACACACGTAAATTGGCAGATTTTTCTGAGTTACCTACAGAGAGGCAGATCGAAATTCGTGACAGCAAGAAATCTGTTTCTGCGCAGTAATCCAAATCTAGTATTGACTTTACTATCAAAGACTTTACTTGGCACAACAATGCAATAAAATAAAGATAAGGAGAGGTTGCTACAGTAGTAACAACTTCCAAGACACAAATATAAGACAAAATTGCTGTAGTAAAATAAAGACATGGGTTATCTCCCAAGAAGTGCTTTCTTTATAGCCATTAAGATGGGCTCAGCAGTTTTAATGATGCACTCGCAAGAAATAAGAGTTAAAGAAAAAGAGAGCATCAAGAAGCAAATTCAAAACAAATTTAAGCCTAACATGCTTCCTATGCATAGTAATCTTGTAAATAAACAAATTCATGAAGCATGATGCAACAAGCATAGAAAGATAAAACAAGTGTAATTTCAAAAATTTCAGCATATAGAGAGGTGTTTTAGTAACATGAAAACTTCTACAACCATATTTTTCTCTCTCATAATAACTTTCAGTAGCATCATGAACAAATTCAACAATATAACTATCACATAAAGCATTCTTATCATTAGTCTCATGCATAAAAGTATCATTACTCTCCACATAAGCATAATCAATTTTATTAGTTGTAGTGGGAGCAAATTTAACAAAGTAGCTATCATTATTATTGTCATCATCAAATATAGGAGGTATAGTATCATCATAATAAGCTTTACTATCCATAGTAGGCGGCACCAAAAGACCACTATCATTATAATCATCATATATGGGAGGCATATCATAATCAACATAAACTTTCTCCTCAATACCCGGAGGGCTAAAGAGATCATTTTCATCAAAACCAGCTTCCCCAAGCTTAGAATTTTCCATATCATTAGCAACAATGGTGTTCAAAGTGTTCATACTAATATCATTGCTACTAGCATGCAAATAAGATTGCATAGGTTTTTTTAATTTTCGCATTAAACCATTCATGTCTTGACTCAGGAAATAGTACAAAAAGCTCACAGATGTTTTCCATTATGCCTTACTAGTGTAAAACAAGAAACAAAAAGATGCAATTGCAGGATCTAAAGGAAATAGCTTCGAACACACACACAACGGCAACAGAAAAGTACTTAGTTACCTGGGACCGAAGTATGAGTGCCTTTTACCTTTCCTCCCTGGCAACGGCGCCAGAAAAGTGCTTGATGTCTACGGGTGCTTCTATTCATGTAGACAGTGTTGGGCCTCCAAGAGCAGAGGTTTGTAGAACAGTAGCAAGTTTCCCTTAAGTGGATCACCCAAGGTTTATCGAACTCAGGGAGGAAGAGGACAAAGATATCCCTCTCAAGCAACCCTGCAATCACGATACAAGAAGTCTCTTGTGTCCCCAACACACCTAATACACTTGTCAGATGTATAGGTGCACTAGTTCGGCGAAGAGATAGTAAAATACAAGTGGTATGAATGAATATGAGCAGTAGTAACGGCATCAGAAAAGTGCTTGCTGGCGTGCAGATGATGGTAGTAATATTGCAGGAAGTAAAGATGCAGTAAAACAGTAAACAAGCGATGATTGCAGTATTTGGAAACAAGGCCTAGGGATCATACTTTCACTAGTGGACACTCTCAACATTGATCACATAAATAAATAAGTTCTCTTCCTTTGTGCTACATATACTCTTGTTTGATAATGAACAACATTCGTTGTGTAGGGCTACAAGAGCACCTCAATGCCGGAGTTAACAAGCTTCACAACATTCGACATTCATATTTAAGTAACCTTTAGAGCATAATAGATCTTTGCAATTTAAACCGAGTACTAACATAGCATGCACACTGTCACCATCACACTACGAAGGGGGAATAAATCACATCAATACTATCATAGTAATAATTAACTCCATAACCTACAAGAGATTATGATCATAACCTACGCCAAGTACTACACGATGCACACACTATCACCGTTACACCGTGAAGGAGGAATAGACTACTTTAATAACATCACAAGAGTAGCACATAAACTAATAGTGATGCAAAACTCATATGAATCTCAATCATGTAAAGCAGCTCATGAGATCATTGTATTGAAGTACATAGGAGAGAGATTAACCACATAGCTACCGGTACAGCCCCGAGCCTCGATGGAGAACTACTCCCTCCTCATGGGAGACAGCAGCGTTGATGAAGATGGCGGTGGTGTTGATGGAGAAGCCTTCCGGGGGCACTTCCCCGTGCCGGCGGCGTGCCGGAACAGAGACTCCTGTCCCCCAGATCTTGGCTTCGCGATGGCGGTGGCTCTGGAAGGTTTCTCGTACCGTGGCTTTTTCGTATCGAGGTTTTAGGTCAGGGACCTTTAAATAGGCGAAGAGGCGGAGTCGGAGGGCTGACGGGGCGATGACACAACAGGGGGCGCGGCCCAGGCCCTGGCCGCGCCGCCCTATCATCTGGGCCCACCAGGGCTCCCCTCTGGTGGCTCTCGGGTGTTCTGGAAGATTCGTGGAAAAATAGGATGCTGGGCATTGATTTTGTCCGATTCCGAGAATATTTCCTTACTAGGATTTCTGAAACCAAAAACAGCAGAAAACAGGAACTGGCCCTTCGGCATCTCGTCAATAGGTTAGTTTCGGAAAACACATAAATATGACATATAATGTGTATAAAACATGTGAGTATAATCATAAAACAAGCATGGAACATAAGAAATTATCGATACGTTGGAGACGTATCACACCGCTGGTGCTCAAGCTCCTCGGCAGTGAGCTTGCATGCGGGGCGGATCCAGCGCCGCCCACCCTCCCTCAGCCCGCAGCCTCCTCGACCACCGCCGGACACCATGGCTTGCAGATTTCTCGTCGGCCCGCGTGGATTGCTCATCGAAGAAAGCGGAGTGGGCAGAGAGACGGATGGGGTTCGGCCCCCATTCGCGGCCACCGAATGCCATATATAGCTACTAGTGGAAAATAGGGAATCAATCCCGGTGCATTTGGGCTTTAGTCCCGGTTTTGAAACAGGGACTAACCTTCGGGATTAAAGATTTTTCCCTATAGTTCCAATTCAAAGATAAATCGGGGCTAAAGGGTGCTCCACATGGTGTGGCCAGGGGGCTCGTGGTGGAGGACCTTTGGTCCCGGTTCATCATACGAACCATGATTAAAGGGTCTCTGCAGCGGCAGAGGAAATGACCGTTTCTCTGCCGCGGCAGAGGTTTCGGGTGAGCAGCGTTTCTCTGTCGCGGCAGAATTTCATGGTTTTATGTTAATCATTCAAATCTGCAATGCATACATCATTCAAGAAAGCACAACATCGTCATGAATATATAAACATCGTCATGAAATACAATACATGTAATGCATATTTACAATATAAAGTCGATCCTCTTTACCACATCTCTATTTTCTATCCCTAATGTCATATATGATCTTCCGATGGTACGCGTTCCAGTTGAAGCTATGATCTCCCTAACAAAGAATCCCGCAATTTCCTATTGAATTGCTCGTATGCCCCCTACCGGTCCCGGTTCGTTTTAAAACCGAGACTAAAGCTTTCAGGGGCATTGGACAAAAACCCTATTTTATACTAGTGTTCCAGATCATAATACTAATCTCTAAATCTCTAATGTGTGATTACACAATAACTCCTTTCTCTCTCTCTCTCTAAAAACGACTAAATGTGTCGTGCAATGTGCGCAACGCGAAGCCACGAAACATGAACCTATCATCAAACTAACTAGACCATGAGAGCGCGCGTTGCCGCGCCCGTCCATATTAAAAGAAAGAATATCAACATTATATAAGAAAAAGGATAGTACAGATATATAAGATGGGTCAATATTGTGCTGGAACTTAAAATCTAGAAGAGTATAACATAAAGAATGAATAGTTGACTATCTCAATTATGAACATGCCTTCTCAGTGGGTCTACAGATATTGTTATTTATAGCGTTAATCGTACCATCGAGTTAAGGAAATGATCATATAATACACATTTCAAAATGAGATGAAAAATGATAAACAATGGCAAAGAAAGTGCTTACACAAGTCCTGATCATGTATGCATACTTGCGTTGTCTAAACTATTCGAGACATGGAGGCATGCTAACAACAACCATTGTGTTCCATCTGATGAGATAAAACAAGTTTATTATCACCAGAACCACGCCACTCCTTTTTCAGCTAGCCATGAGCATTGCCTTTATTAACCTGCAATGAACATAAAGCAAATAAATGTAACAACAACAAAGGAGGCTAAGCATGATGAATGGTACAAATAACATGAGTAAAAAACCCGGCATGGAGCATAGAAATAAAAAAAAAAGTGAAGTTCTGCCATTAGGTGAATGATTGCATGTTTATAGATGGCAAAAGCAGAATCAATGAAAGTTTGAATTAAAGAACATAGTTACATAATCCAAAGGTAAAGGCAAACTGCATAATTGGTTTTTTTAACATTCAGTTCATGAGTTGTATTACCAAGATGGGACTGGGGTTATTGCCTCCTTATTCAAAATAAGTAATCACTAACACAAGAATAATTAAATAATGGGACAATAGCACCAAGGAATCATGGCACGACCATGCGGCTAGTCTATATAACTCAAAATCATGTCACATGATGATAAGTGAAAAAATGATTTCAAGTATAGGCACGTATGACTCTTGGGTGATGTTGGTCTCAGATTTATGCACTTGTGTACTAATCTCACAGTTGAAATAAGTGAGGTGATATGTGTATTTATCTACAAAGAGATATTAGTGAACAATAATTTATTCTCCTTAGACTATACATATTGTTAGATTAGCCATGTTTGCAACAATAATCAAGATGAGTGCAGTGCATACATGAAAAGATACTATCTGATTAGTCCCTAAAGTACCAAGTTCCCACCTGATAATGTAGGCAAAGGTCACAAAGCATAATGGGCTGCCCCCCAAATAACATTTGAAAAGCAGGAAGCAATAACATGCAATCATGTAAGGCTATAGCATGAGAAAATGTGTACTCAAACGGTATGAAACATCTCTTACTTGTCCAATAGACCATTAGCTTTACAACCCAACTCTTCGTGTACAAGTGGTGAAGGTATTTTACAATAAATAGTATCATCAACAAATTATATAGATGAAATACAAGAATGTCAAGTCACTCTAGAAATTAGAAACCAAGGTTAAGTTCTAGCAAGGTTTTGATACCGTGGTCATGAAATAGAATATCAAGGCAACGCACACCCATCCATTATAGAATTAGACTGATAGATATATCTGATAGAATTCGCAATGCACATATATTTATCAAATAGACTAATGCTCAATGTAATAAATATCTTTACAGTGCCTCAAATATGAAGCTAAACTAATAAAGAAATATTTCGTAGGCAGAAAAATAATTGGATATGAAGCATAGTAGTATGCTAACATTTTCAACAAAGCTTTACTATTCTTATGTATAATGCCCTGCTTTGGTGTCTTGGGTATTCTTTCTGTGTCATGGCAAAAGCTTCGGAAGCAAACAGGTGATAAGGATGTAAATTAACTTCAAATTTTAATTACGTGCAATGGAAGTTGATATTAGTATATACTTTTATGAAACAATACAATTTCATAGTCTATCTTTTAACACCTGAAGGGAACAATAACCACATAAGATGAGATCATGATGCCATGTTAAATGTCAGTTTCATGAACACTTCGTATTGACTACACATCAGAAACCCTCAAAGTTAAAGTTGAAATGATAACATAAAATATACAGATGATGTCCCATTTATATAAGCAGTGTACTTTGGGGTTAAATTCGACTGATGTGTTTTACATAATAGAAAAAAAAAGACAGGAAAAGAGAAAAATGAATTCCTAAAACCTCAGTCAATTTTTTTTATCAAAGGTAATTAAAGAGTGGAACCTGAACAACAAAGGATCTTAGTTCGAATTCCAAAGCAGGCAATTCAATGATGTAGTTCACTTAATAAAGTGTAGAGGTAATTTCAAGGATATGATTTGAAGCATAAAGTTGAAAAATATGAAGTTACCTAGCTTAACCGAGCCGATCAGACACTTCTTTATTGCAATTCTTAAATATAGTCAACTGAATTTTAAGTCTTTTTACATTTAAACGTCAAATGCCATCGAACAAAGCTAAGTAAAATTAACCTTCAACCGATACAGAGTAGCTCACATCAGTAAATGACTTTCTTGTCTTACCTTTTGTAGTTCACGTTTGCTATTACTGGCTGATAAAAGTTGGAGCCTGAATTATGTGAAAAGTCTACCAGCTTCAATGGAATTCTCAAAATCAGAAAACATTAAAATATTCTGCAAATGTAGCATCACAGAATAAGTGTGTCCAACAAGAGCTGATTATAGATTCATGCAGATTGACTTTGAAAGCAGAACATAACCTTGCTGTCAACAGTGAGCTCATCCAATGGCTTGAACATCCTAGTTAATGGCATCTACGCTAATTATGTCCATGGCCTAGCTGTTAAATTAAATCAAGAATGTTTAGTGTACACAAGCATGACATTCACCCGAACAAAACTGGATGTCAGATAATCTTTTAGGCGACATACGCATTTAAACAAATAGACAATAAAAAGTTCAAACTTCTTACAAAAGTGACAATCTGGTTGCTAAATATCAAAGGGTACTCTTCAAGGAACACATTAACAAAGAAAATGGACATGCAACTTCCCAATCTTCTGAACTAATTAAACTTCTTAGTTGGGCCCTTATAACACAAGCCAATCCCTAAGAGCCCACCTTTCAGGAATGGGGTTTAGAGTCAAGAAACCTGCCAACAGTACAACAACTGTTCCGGCTACATCCTGCCGAGATGTCCATCGGGCACCGGCACAACAACTAAGCAATGTCATCTTCCCTTGGTATTATCAGTTCTAGAAAAGTAATTGGTAATCAACAATAAAAACAGAGATCATAGATATGAAAAGGGATTTCGAGGGGAGATATATATGATCTTGGGAGGACAGAGAAACAACAAGATCATATAATCTCTACAGTGATCATCGCTAGGACGATTTCACAGAAATACCTTTGACATCAGCGAGCTTGTTGAGGAACATGATGAAAGTGGCGGAGCCGTAGCCGGACAAGCTAGCTCATCGTGGTGGCCGCCACCGCTCGAAGTAGAGTTCGGCGGAGCACTAGGGTTTCCTTTCGCAGCCTCCTACCCTTTTATGGAATTCTGCAGCTGTAATTTTTTTCGTAATATTTGCTGCCTTTTTATTTGATCTTCAGTGTTGTCAATGGACTCCTACCTTAAAATTTACCACACGATTTAGAGAAGGATAATCTACATGCTGAGCAAAAGTAATTTATGGATGCTGATTAACATTCAACATAAATTTCAGATGCTTAAAGTTTCTAGTGTATAGCAAATGGTTTACTTTCAGTCACTTAATCCGCAGAAGAGAGAAAGGAATGATAAATTGTAAAAGGACATGAGAAATAATACTTAGGGGTCAAAGTGTAATATTACTAAAGCTTGTAGCTAAGGGAAACCAGAATCATGTACTTTATGCTGGAACTTAGTTGGTGCTTTGTTGCTACATTAGCATCCCTTGTAAAATCAATAGAGTGTACATATTTAAGTTATTTGATTTATAGCATGGAAAAAATTGTTAAATTTGGAGTTCAGACTTATGAGATAACCATTGAGATTTAGAATAATAAGTACTCCGTATAAAATAAGTGATTACCTTTACACTTAAAATTAAAATATTCAGTGTAACAGATTTACGATATGTACGATCTGTCAACCAGAATATTCAAAACCTTTTTCATTATCTATCTACGTAGCCTTTTGTTTTCAAAAGCATATAAGTGGAAAACGAAACCTGCTGATTACCTATTAGTTCATCCATATGCAAACGAAGTGAAGTCATTAGGAGTCTAGAAAACCAACAATGTAATCTTCTGGTTTCTTTTTGCCATTATTCCCGAGGCAACACACACTTATGGTCCCCTTTTAGTGCGAGATGAGGCGTAGCGAGACACTGATCCTGATAGACATTGCCGTGACATTGTGGAATTTAATTTTCATCCTAGATAATCCAATAAAAGGAAAAGGAAGAATACTAAACACATAAGACATTGTCTATTTTATCCAAATACATGATAAATTTAAACCTTGGTGTAAATTTATTTATAAAACTGGTAAACCTATGACCCACATAGATGGCTACGATCTTAAGAAACAGAAGCATGGAAGCATCACCAAAAAATTATCCCAACGATCTTTACACTTCCTTAATTTTCTAGTTGGTTCCTTTAACACATACAAACCGACATGAACATAATCAAGAGAAGTGCAGAACACATCTATGAGGATGATTGCACGATGTACCTAAAACTAAATAGATCATACAATCATCATTTTTGTAGCAATCATTTACCCAATTAACATGACGCAACTGAAAAGTTGTGAGAAAGCTCTGTCATACCTGAATATGCATTCTCGCACAGCATTTTGACAGAGGGGGGAAACAGAGATAAAGTCGATGAAACCTGATGTCTGGTTGCCATGGAGGAGGGTAGATTGCAATAAGTGGCAAGCTGAGTTCGTGGGAAGAGGATTTGACATCAACGACCACAAGAGGAGATGCGAGCACCAGCCAGCCAAACCTGCAGATCAGCGCCCAAACCAATAAATACCTTGCCGCTGACCGCGTGGCCCATTAGGAAGGCCACACTCCGCCACCTGACATGCTGTTGGAGCCCCTCTCAACTGTGCTAGCGGAAGAAAGGTCAGGAGGGCAGCGGCGGCGTTGTTCCGCCTTGAACGACTGGCTTCGATCAAGAAGGGCATGGACAGAAAGGGGTAGTCTCTCAACGTCGACGACCGAAACAGCGGCGTCGCACCTAGTTTTGCCTTACGCCGGTATCGGGAGGAGTGGGGTCTGGCGTGCGGCCGTGCGGGGAGATCGCCGTCCTGAAGGAAGATGGGGCTGGTCCACTCATACGAGTGTTGCGGGGAGTGGAAGACGAGGCTGGCTGTTTCACTCGACAGACGAATCGTCTACCAAGCCTCATCTACCAAAGCTTCGGTGGGCCGTCGAGCAAAGCCGCAAGACCCATATAAGCGGCCCGATTAACCAGGAGCGTCCTAAGTTGATCTGTGGAGAAGCGGCCTGGTAACGGGATATGGCCCATTTAACGCGATCGAACTAATCAAAAAGGATTAGCGACGGATCGGGATTGCTGTGTTGATGTACACCGTTGGATTAGTCGATCGAGCGGCTAGGGACCTTAAATCGCTGTGAGAGCCCCATAGTGGTTCCATTTACTGTTACTTAATTAGCCTCGCATGTCGATTTTGAGGTAAACGGAGGCCCCCCGTTCTCAATTTGTGACCTACTACCTAGTTTCAGATCGAGATATATACACTTTTCATCCCACAATTTACATTAAAGGAGCATTTTAGTCCCACATCTTGCAAAATGTGCACGAGTGGTACCACAATTTGCAATGCGGACTGGTTTTGGTCTTGAGTCGTTGTGCCTCTGACACGCGTCACACTACAGTGGTTGACGGAAATAGAAATAGAAATGAATCCCCCGTTCAACCCTAAGCTACCTGGGCAGGCGACGGTGATCGTCGACGGCGGGGGACGGAGGAGGAGACGTAGACGGAGGCGGGAGAGGTTAGGAAGGAGGAGGCAGAGGCAGTCCTTATTGGATCGACTGAAGGTTGGGTGGCTCGAATCAGAGGTCAGCATCTGGGCGGAAGGCGACGGCTGGGCGACGGTTACCGGCGAAATTTATTGGAATCAGACGGCGACGCCGACGGCACCAATTTGGTCTGATGTTGGTCCACAGGTAGCACTTGTTCTGCATTTCTTTAGTTAGAGCTTCATTTGTTTCGTTTTGCATTTGTTCAGTTTGAGGACAGAAGTCTGTAATCCGTTGTTGAGTACACTACCTAGTCTGTAAGGGGTTTGGGTTCAGGACGGTACCTGAAAAATAATGGTACACCTAGGCTCCATTGTTTGAGTTTACACTTTGCAGATCACTGTTTGATTCTGTCCATGGCATCAATTGTATGGACACTCGTCGACAACAACTTTAGCAGCTTGCTTTTAGGTACATGTACATGTACATGAAACTGAAAACTTGTTTGTGTTGAAAAATTCGCAGAACCAGTACCAGTTCATCAGGGGAAGATACCAAACAGAAGTAGAAGATGACAGTGTAAAACTGGTGAGGAAGGAAGCATGAGATACAGGAACTGAAGGCAGAGAAGAAGAAAATGCTTAGAAATCACAGAGCAGAGATGAGAAATAGAGGTAAGAAGCACCTACAGTTCCTGGGCAGTTTTCCCAAGTTTGACGCCGCCAAGATTTGGCTTGCACACGCGGAGCCAAAATGCAAGATCTTCGCATGGCTTGCCCTTCAGGCTAAACTTCTCACCGCCGACAGGCTCGCCATTCGGGGGTGGCCGCATGACCCAGTCTGCCCCCTTTGTTTGTCTGCCCATGAGACGGCTACCCACCTCTGCAAGGATTGCCCTTTCACCACAGCTATATGGAACAACATCCACCAAAAAGGCGACCACAACCCGGCTTCTCACGGCCAGACTTTCATGTCTATCAATGACTGGTGGGACAACATCATTGAGGGCAAGCCGGGCTCTGAAAGGCGCCGCCTCAGTGGACGCTTTCTCTATGTGATATGGAACGCCTGGAAAGAAAGAAACAGACGCATCTTCACTGGACATCGCCTCACCTACATCGAGGTGGCCTCAATCGTCAAGGAGGATATTGAGCAAAGGCAGCGTGCTTTCGCGCCTGTTAGAGTCGCCATCCCAGCGGAGCCTGACTAGGCAGCTGTGTTTTTCTTTTTACCTCGGTGGTTTCTGGCATGTTCTACACCTCAATCTAAACATGCCTTCTTTGTACAGTTTTGGTTTTCCCCCTTGCTTATATGAAAAGGCAGTGCTCCTGCCGGTTGCTCCAAAAAAAAATAGAGGTAAGAAGGAAATGTTGATTGTGTCTGTAGTAGCAACTCCTCTGTATGACTCTGTTGCTTTGGTCACCAGGTTTTTTGTGTGACCAAGCACAAGAATGTATCAGCTTTGTGTGCTATTGTATCCATGTACACGATGTTAACTGGAATAAGAATATGAGCTTTTATCTGAATACTTGCTTGCACTTTCTGCCTGTGTACAAAAAAGACTGCAATAATAAAATTAGTTCGAATAAGAAACCTTGCACAATCGTTGGAATATGAAATTTGCACCATCCATATCAGAACTTTGGACGCAGAGAAAATCAAAGAAAAGTAGTCCTTCCAATTGAGTGAAATCTTCCCCGGCCCTCCTCGCGCCACCGGTGGCCATCTAGGCCACGACGTTGCCGCGCCCACTGCCCATGACTGTCGCCCGTCGCACCCCGCCGCGGGGCCCCACCGGTCATGGTTCTCCGGGAGGAGCCTCCCCAGCCTCGCGGCTCTGCTTCTCTGGCACATCGGATGCTTCCTGGGGCTTCAATGCGCACGCCTCCTACGCTAGCTTGGCAGCTTGCCAGCCTACGCCGCCATCAAGCGCCTCTGCCCGATCTGCGTCGGCCTCGCATGCCCATGCCCCTACCGCTCCTCCGCCTGGACACTCGGTCCGTAGCATCGTGTTGGTGCCTGAGTCTGCACGCCATGCTGCGGACTCGCAGGATTCACAAGGTTGGCAACTGGTGCTCTGCAGGCACGCAAAGCGCTCTTCAACCTCGCCAACCTCGGAGGCCGGTGTCAATGCGTGCCAACCACCGTCGAGCTGCTCCCTCGCATCCGCCGTCTTTAAAGAGGAGCTACGCGGCCGGTGTTTTCGCTGCTTCGACCACCAACACCACGTGAGCCAGTGCAAGAACGACACTCGCCGTCTCCACTGCCTGGACACCGGCCACATCTCCAAGAGCTGCCCTACGGCTACGAGCCACCTGCCGCGAGTCCCTCTCCCACCGCTGCCCGCAGATCGCCGCCGGCCGCAGAAGCCCCCGGTCCACTCCAGGCTCGTGTTCCCGCCAGACCACCCCAACTCGCTCCGGCAGCCGGTCCACACCCGCCTTCGACCGGCCTCTTCCGCCGCTCCACGACGTTCGCCGTCACCACCACCTCCTCCACCGGTGCAGCCCTCTTCAACGATGGCCGGCAACAACAGCTTCATCAGGCAGCCGCTTCGCACCAAGGTAGTGCTCGACCGCTTCGCAACCTTGACAATCTCGCACCCGATCTGTACAAGGCATGTACCATGTGCAACCTGTCAAGTGGCTGCGGCATTTCAAGCAAAACCTCACAGCGGCAGCTCTTAACCAATTCCTGATCGTCCATGCCAAGCTCGAAAATGCGCAGCTTCGGCCCGTCACGGCTGACACGGTGGCCTGGCGATGGAGTGCGGATGGTTCCTATTCAGCTACCACAGCCTACAGGTTGCAATTCGAGGGATTGATACGGACTAACTTCGAAGA